>NC_140916.1:10483695-11083695 GCF_045865225.1 Trachurus japonicus | reverse complement strand
TCCCATTAAGTCCAGAACCTTTTTTTTTTTTTTCTCAGTATATCTAGTGCCTCCATGAGAATTTAAACTAGGACGACGCTCATTAAACCGGCCTCATTAAAACCTCTTATTACTTTCATTAAGTAGAGATGCATGGTTAAAAAAAAAAAAAAGTCTCTGCAGTCAACGAGGCGTCGACACAGCCAGAGGCGGAGGAGACTTGACAGTTATGATCACTTACACCAGAAACTGATCTCAGATCTGTTTTACTCCACCATGTTTGACCAGATTAATTCAGAGAGTGATGAACTGCAACAGGTGGTTTTATTCATAATCATAATTTCCAAAGTCTCAAAGCTCTGTTTGAATTTTGTTTTTCTCCCTGAATAATCAAAGTTTGAGCAGAAAAAGTAGTTTTATTATTAATGATGAAAGGTTGCACACTAAAGAATCCCTGCTTTATGCAAAGGCAAAAAAAAACAAAAACATTCTCATTTGAAACTCACTCGTGTCCATATGGCTGCAGGATTAAAGGAACTGGTTCTCTATTGCAAAACAGTATGAATGTAGGCCTACATATGTAATCAGAAGTTACTGGAAGAATAAAACATGATGCAATAAAACTGCCCCCACAAGTGAAACAAGATCAGTCACACATGCACTTTTTCTCTGCACAACTACTTCCTTGTAAAAAGAAAAAAGAAAATACTGAAGCTAAGACTGGTTTAGTTTCATCAGTTTGATAAATGAGCAGGACAAATCCATTCATGAAACAAGTGCATAAACAACCAAACTACAGTGAATCAGCGCTGATGGCTATTTAAGTTTATGATGTTCCTGCTTTTTATTAAATGGACTCAAATTGACGGGTAAAATGTGAAAACAATTTAAAAAAAAAAAAAGCTGCAGCGAGATGGTGAAATCACTTCAGGGAAGAAAATATAAAATGAATCACATTTGAAGAAAGCAGCAGCTCCCATGGTGAATGAACTGTGATTAATTATTCTTATTAACACAGAACAAACTCATGAAATTATTTCATTCAATTTGAATCTGATTTGGATTTTGTGACCTGAATAACTGATTCTTATTATTTGTGAAAAACATCTGAGTATTGATCTGAATAATTTTGACCTGTGGTTTGGTCTCGGGATTCTGATGTGGGAGGGTGCAGACAGGAGTGTGTGTCTGTGTGTGCAGAGGGGAGTGTGCGTAACTGGGCGTAACTGCATTGGCTCATAGAGTGTGAGTTCTTGTAAAGAATGTGTGCGATTCCAGTGTGTTGTAAAAGTTGAGAGTCTGTGTGTGTGTGTACATTAATAAGAATGTACATTATACAAACACTGACTCATCTGAACTCCTTGTATGTGTGTATGTGAGTGAGTGAGTGTGTGTGTGTGTGTGTGTGTGTGTGTGTGTGTGTGTGTGTGTGTGTGTACTTGTGTGTCCACTGGGCTGTGAGTGTGTGAGGTTGACTCAAAGCAGCGTGTGTGTACTCTGTGTCGCATTCTTGTCATTGATGTTTCAATGAGCCGGTGTCTGTTCAAGGCAACTTCTGCTCTTCAGCCCCTGAAGAGAACACACACACACACACACACAGACACACACCATACCCTATGTAAAGGCATTTTAGCATTAACAATGGTAAAGACCTACATAAATTAGCCACAGCATCCAGCAGAGTTAAAAGCTGACCAGTAAATGTCCTGTTATTGTTGTCGTTACATCACCAATGGTATTAAAAGCTGTATTATTATTATTATTATTATTACTACTATTATTATTATTATTATTATTATTATTATTATTATTATTATTATTATTATTATGATGTTGATGTTGCATTTACAAGACAAGACATGAGGTTATAAATACAGTGCTACATCTTCAGTACAGCCTACATGCTACAGTGACTCGGTATCGGAAAGTGAAGTGACCATATGACAGTGCTAGCTGGTTAGCATGCTAACTTTAGCAGAAGAAAAAGAAGTGATTCACATAATGTGAATGTGTCGTCTCCACAGGGATGAAGACTAAAGTTTAAAGGAGAATTCCGGTCATTTTTCACAAAAATAAACGGTCGAGCAGTGCAGTGGTAATGTCCATAATATCTCTGACCGTTTATTTTTGTAAAGAAATCATCACAACAAGGAAAAAGTGTTTGTTTCTGTGGCGGGGAGAGCAGGCGCTCTGCGATCGGATAGTAATGTCTTTCCAGGGTGTTTCAGAGTTATCTGAGGTGAGTGATTACATGCAAAAACACAAAGTTTATACTGTACTGTACACTATATGAGTTGAGTGGTGTCTCGTAAGGATTCGAGTCATGTACCATAGATATTTGATAGATGTTTGTTTGTGTGTTTGTTTTTTGAGTGTTTGTTGTGGGTGAAAGAATTGCCCCCATGTCACTATCCCTAGCGTCGTCTAGCCAGTCCGGTTTGCCTGCATTAATTTTGGTCACGTTTTTTCCTCCCCCTAACACTGGGTGACCATCAGGAAAACGACTTAGGGGTCAAAAATGGCCGGAATTCTCCTTTAACTTATGATTCTTCTAGGTTTGCCACTATTAGTTGTGTAAAACTTACAGAAGTCAACTCCTTTAAAAATGTAAATCTTTACCTGTATCACATAAATAGTATAAGTATGAAACCTGCAGTTTATCATCACATCAGATCCAGGTTGTTTCACTCTCTGTGACCTGAGGTTGAACTGCTAATCCTGACAGGAGATTTGAAGATCTGAGTATTTACGGAAGGTTTATGGCAGCGGCAGGATCCAAATTTGAATATTTGGGAACAAGTGTTGACTGTGATTATGAGTCGGTTCCAGTTGTGTGTGAAATCCTTCGAGAGAAAATCTGTTCCACTTGTTACTGTGTGTTGGAGCAGTCATTTGTTTAGCCGCCGCAGAGCGAAGCCGCTGCTGCAGAGGAACGATGGAGAAATATGCAACGCATGTATTCAAAAAAGGAAATGTTTTGCATTCATTAGAAATACAGATGTTACAGATGAAGAGACAGACACCAACACAGTTTCCATCCAAATATTTCTTATTCCTCTATAAAGTCATTCAGTGAAGAACTTTGTGCTGAATAACATATTTCTGTCCTCCCATGGATTTTAGATTAAAAATAAGACAAGAATCTTTGAAACTGCGCAGGTGCTTCCTTGAAAGTCAAATATAGAACAAGAATGAGGGAAAATAATCTCTTTCCAACATTTAAATTCTTTTATTGTATCTGTGTTTTGCAGAGAGAGAGAAAAGTTGAATGCAATTTCCCAGAAAAAGGAACCACTCACCATATGAAAGAAATATTGACTGGAGTTCAATTTCATTACAGCTGGAGGCCTCCAGTCGTCTTTAAGATAGATCCAGATCTACAGGGTTATTCTGAGGTATCTTATTCAGATATGATACAAGTATATGTCTGTAACAATATGTCAGGACCGTCTTTAGATCCTAATTTAAAATAGCAGTCTTCATCAGGCTGTGGGAGTGAAATCAGATTTAAACCAGACGGAGCCAAACTCTGCCGCGTCTCCTCCGTCTCGATCTGGCTTGTTGTGTCGGAGACGTTTGGAGGGTGATTAGTTGCTCCTTTTGTTGCAGCTGCTGCTTCACACCTCTGTTTACAGCCTCAGGTCTGGATTATTTGTCTCAACCTGACGGAGCTGGCAGCCGCTCAGCTGCCGTCCCAACTCAATCACTGCATGTTTAAGGAGGAGCCACAGGTTCTTTGTTGCCGTCAGTTTTCTGTCTGAACAAAGTCTCTAAGTGGAAGAACCTGAAGTGACAGGAGCCGAACAAAAACACTAGCAATTATGTGACGTTTAGGGACTAGTTTTCTTCCGCGGATCAAGCTTTTCTAGTCTTCACTTCCACTATAGGGCTTTCCTACCATTTCCAACACAATCTGGGGTTCAGTATTTCATTATTCAGTGTCCACGTGCACTGGGGATCGAACCACATCTCAATCCTAATCAGACCGGATAAGACTCTGAAACTTCAGACTGAGAAAGTTCTTGTTTGTGGTCAGCGGCTCATTAAGGAGGAGCAGAGAGACACGATAAACACTGATACTCCCCAGACTGATGCAACAAACAGCTACTGGACATCAAACATGGGAGGAGCCTATTAGCAGAAAATGACCCAGACCAACTCCTGACCATGAGTTGGAGCACAAGATTTTAACATTGAAAGTTGTTGTTTTTTTTTAATTTTTAAATAACGATTAAAGTCCAGAGTAACTGTCAAATGAGCAAGCTATTAAATGATCCTGCATCAAAATTCTTGCAGAAAAAGCACCAATGCAACACAATGGTGGAGCCATACATGTACAGAGCTCCATTTAAACTGAACTCAGTGGCCTGTGCAGAGAGTCTTTCTACCAAACAGCCCCAAGGAGCTCCTTATCTTTTCCCTTTCTGTGTAATAAGCCATAAAAGCAAATTGTCTCAAAACATTTTATCAGCTTCCTCCTTTAAGTTCCACAGAATTTCCCTGGTAGAGACTCGGACTGAAACAAGGTCACAGATATAAAATACATGTACCTGAATCAAACAGTAAACAGCAAACAGCAAACAGCGTGGACAGAGGAGCTGCTGAGAGACACAGTGAGACGGAGACGTCTTAAAAACAGCTGCAGGACATTTCTGAAGGGAAACACTGATCCTAACAGGTCAGAGTATGAAGATAAAGATCAATCCGAAAGTGACCTGGCTGCTTAATGAGTGACACTCTGGACAGGTGAATGAAAAACTGAACGACTGTTGTAGGAAAGAACAACAAATAAATGATTTACCTCAATGGATGAAGGACTGAATGTATGTCCAAGAAAGAGAGTAAGAGAGAGAAAGAACTTTCTTCTCCTTGTTATTATCTGTGACCTGATTTACACTTATTTTATTTTATTCTATTTACAACATAAATTACTCATTATTACCTTTATGGTTGTCATTGTTTACATGATGAGAACCTCACCAGGGATGCATTTTGGTTTTTATCATGAGCCCATTCACACCAAATTGAATCAGTTAGGCAGCAAAAAATGTGTTATGATATATTATTTTGGAGTGAGACTGATTTTTCTGAGCTTCCGCCCAGCGACTAAATGCATCAATTAATCATGTAACCTGTGTCTCTCACCACCCTGTCTTATTTGACAAGGGACACAAACTTTACAAACAGTGGTCAGAGAGTGAGCTGCTGTGTTGGAGCTACAGTAGTAGAGTTGACTGTGGCGCAGCAGGTTTGGCGAACGTAAACATGAATATGTGAGGGATAATCAACAAGTACAGTAGTGTGTCTTATGCAGGTTTAAAGCACAATGTGGAGGAAACGTCCCCGGTGTGTAAAGTCCTGTATTGTTTAGTTTATTACATATTTTTTATGCCTCCTGCAGTGAGGCCTCTGAGTGTTTCTGGACTGGACTTTGTCATTGTTTTTGGTAAATGTATAATAAAGTGACATTTGAAGTAACCCTCCTATTGTCCTCCTGAGTCCTGGGTCAAGGAAGGAAGGACGAAAGGAAGGAAGGCAGGAAGGTCGAAGGGATAGAAGGAAGGAAGGAATGCAGGAAGGACAAAGGGAAAGAAAGAAGGAAGGAAGGAAGGAAGATAGGAAGATAGGAAGGAAGGAAGGAAGGAAGGAAGGAAGGAAGGAAGGAAGGAAGGAAGGAAGGAAGGAAGGAAGGAAGGAAGGAAGGAAGGAAGGAAGGAAGGAAAGAAAGATGGCAGGGAAAAAGAAAGGGAAAGGAAGGAAAGATAGATGGAGGGAGGGAACAGACCAGGTCAATTGGATCAAAAGAGGAAGGAAGAAGTAAGGACGGAAGGAAGGAAGGCAGGAAGGTCGAAGGGATAGAAGGAAGGAATGCAGGAAGGACAAAGGGAAAGAAGGAAGGAAGGAAGGAAGGAAGATAGGAAGGAAGGAAGGAAGGAAGGACGAAGGGAAATAAGGAAGGAAGGAAAGATGGCAGGGAAAAAGGAAGGGAAAGGAAGGAAAGCTAGATGGAGGGAGGGAACAGATTAGGTCAATTGGGTCAAAAAAGAAGGAAGAAGTAAGGACGAGGGGAAGGAAGGATGGAAGAAAGGAAGGGAGGGAGGGAGGCAAAAAGGATTGTGGAAAGAAGGACGGGAAGAAAGATGGAAGGAGAGAACAGATTTGTTCAAGGAAGGAAGAAGGGAAAGAAGGAAGGGGAAAGGAAGGAAATAAAGATGGAAGGAGGGAACAGACCAGGTCAATTGGATCAAAAGAGGAAGGAAGAAGTAAGGACGAAGGGAAGGAAGGCAGGAAGGTCGAAGGGATAGAAGGAAGGAATGCTGGAAGGACAAAGGGAAAGAAGGAAGGATGAAGGGAAATAAGGAAGGAAGGAAGGAAGGAAGGAAGGAAGGAAGGAAAGGGAAAGGAAGGAAAGATAGATGGAGGGAGGGAACAGATTAGGTCAATTGGGTCAAAAAAGAAGGAAGAAGTAAGGACGAGGGGAAGGAAGGGAGGGAGGGAGGCAAAAAGGATTGTGGAAAGAAGGATGGGAAGAAAGATGGAGGGAGAGAACAGATTTGTTCAAGGAAGGAAGAAGGGAAAGAAGGAAGGGAAAAGGAAGGAAATAAAGATGGAGGGAGGGAACAGACCAGGTCAATTGGATCAAAAGAGGAAGGAAGAAGCAAGGACGGAAGGAAGGAAGGCAGGAAGGAAAGAAAGAAGGGAGGGAAAAAGGATTGTGGAAAGAAGGAAGGGAGAAAGGAAGGAAAGAAGGAAGGATGGAGGAAGGGAACAGATTGGGTCAATTGTTGTCCCAGTTGTCTGAGCAGCATATTTGTCTATAATCAAACACTTGAAAAAAAATCCCTTCATAGTTAGTTTTGAACAAATAAATATCATGCACACTCAAGATTATACTCAACTAAATATTAATAATTGATCAATTACTGATTTTGCAACCACGTTATTTAATTTCCACCTTAAATCTTTTACTTGAAGTGTGTGTGATTCATCAGTCGTAGGTCGTCCGATTGTTCTGATACGACTGAATTAATCTCATTACATGAAACTGGTGAATCACAAACATGTCAGAGATTTAAGTGTAACACAAACAACACAACCAGCTCAGGAAGCCGGAGAGAGGCCACAATAGTATTTTTAGAGGGAGCTCATTACCTCGCCGCCGACCAATCAAATCGCTCGTCTGAAGTGGCTGGTTGTGTGAGGACTGTGTGTGTGGTGTGTTAGTGTTGTGTGTTCAGTGTTCAACAGCAGCAACACACACTGTCATGAGACACAGGAATAGAACATGAGTCATGAGAGAAAGAGCACTGCACACACACATATATACATACACACACAAAGAAACTTGTGGATACAACATGAAAGTAAACACACTGTGATGTTTCTGCTTAATGTGTGTGTGTGTGTGTGTGTGTGTGTGTGTGTGTGTGTTGAGGATAAAAGATAATGAGAGCCACATTATCACACAGGAAGGACACGAAGATAGAAACTCATAATTACTGTCTTCACTTGTCTGTGTGTGTGTCTGTGTTTGTGTGTGGACACGTCTTGAGTCTGGATCTGTACATTAATCATCGTACCTGAGCTCTGCTGCTGAAACACACACACACACACACACACACACACACACGTTTAACCATTTCCACCTTGTTACAGTATGGGAGGTGCAGGTTCTCTCACCTGTGTGTGGTGATGCGTTCACTGACCCACCTGCTGCATCAGGTCACGGCTGTGAGATCTGAGGAAACACACAGAGTATTGATCAGAAAACTGTTCACCTGAGTGTCGTCAATAAACAGGGAAACAATGTACAGACTCTGAGCAGCAGTAGAGTTTTATAATAAAAGACAAACTACAGATATGTATCGTAAAATTCAGTGTATAAGTCACACTTTTTTTTTTCCTTTTTTTCATCTAAAAAGTTGGGTGCGGGTTATACACCGGTGCCACCTATAGACCAAGGTAAATTTCAACCCCGTTTACACCGTGTTTTCAGTGATCAGATAGCAATCAGATGGAGCTTGACCACATTAAAGTACAGTGATCCGATAGGCCAGACCACCTCAAGAAGCGGTCATGGACGCGTTGTGAGTCTGGTGTAAACGGTGATGTGTTCTGTATCCGCATACGACTACATGGGTGTTTTTTTTCTGATTAATTCACGAGACTTGTTTGGGTCCGCCATAGTCTCTCACAGAAAATAATCTTATTGTTATGTTTTTTTAACAGCGTTTCACCGTCTCTCATCTCTGTCAGTCAGCCCCTCCTCCTGCTGGACTCGGTCTCTCTCTAACATGCGGGCACACTCACACACGTGCTATATTGCGCTAAATGTACAGTATTCAAATTACCCCGCAATCTCTTTTTTCTTTTTTTAATTAAAAATAACAAGAGCTACAATGCAGCACAGAAACTTCATGTTGTAGACTTGTGGAATAACTTGTATAACATTTTTATTTAAAAAATAGGAATAGAAAACCTTGTTTTCTCAGTTTGAGACCCTCATAAATAGACTGCCACTTATATTCCGAATTTTACGGTAATAATATAAGACACACACACACACACACACACACCCACCTGTGATAGATTGTGATTGGCTCCAGCCTCCGGTCAGGCCCTGTGAGGATGAACAGTAAAGATAATGGGTATTGAACGCAGTATGGATATAACATTGATTACACTGTTAACACTGATCACATGTGTTGAACTGATGTGAGCCGAGGAGAAACAACTTCTATACAAGTTTGACACAAACACACACACCAGGTGTACAATCATGAAGATATAATGTCTGTATACTGTACACAGTGTATGTATATACAGTACAAACACACACTGTGCTGTGATCACAGTCGTGTAGTCACAGAGAATATAAAAACACCTGATGCGCACACACACACACTCATAGATTCTCCTTCTCCTCTGTGTGTGTGTGTGTTTGTGTGTGATGTAACACTGTGACTACTGGACTCCTGCTGTGCAGTGTGAGGTTGTGTGTTGAGATGATGCTCGCTCCAAACAACATCACACACACTCTACAGTTTTCCTAGAGCTCAGAGCCAAACTGTGACGACACAATCACACACCGACCGTCCTCAGCGCGCACGCGCACACGCGCACGCGCACACACACACGCGCACACACACACACACACACACACACACACACACACACACACACACACACACACACACACACACACACACACACACACACACACACACACACACACACACACACACACACACACACACACACACACACACACACACACACACACACACACACCGGTGTTGCTTTTACATCGACTGGGAGTTTGGATTAGACAAACAAAGCAGTGGGATCATTTTTTACAGCTCTGAGCCTTCACGTCCTGTTACAATCACAATTTTAAAGTTTTGATTTCTTACCAAGTTTAAGTTTTCTATGTATAACCTACTTTATTTTAATTATTTATTGTTTTATTATATTATTACTCCACTTATATGGTTTTGACATGTTTTATATCCATTTATGTATTTTCATGTGTCTATTCAACTCATTCTATGTCATCTATTTCTTAGAGAGCACTTTAAACACTGTAAACTGTGCTACATGAATAAAGTGTATTATTATTATTTATTATTTTTGGAGCACTGGGAGTGGGTGATGGTCATTAAAAGTCTCTGACTGATCCTGGAAGCCAGGTGCTGATGTATCTGTCTCCCTCAATAACACTGGTCCACACCTGCAATACAAATGTAGGAGATGAAATATTTATGGAGTTGGTGGAGTGAGCGGGACAAGAAAGGTAAAGCAGAAGAAGCACCAATCACAGCAGAGTTTGAGACGCAGACAGATGAGGATTCATTACTGTTATAACACTCATTTCTATAACGAGCTATCAGGCTCCTGTGAATATCACAACAACAACAACAACAACAACAACAAGACAGAGTGGAGGAGGCCTGGATGTTTGATCACTTCCACTTTTCAAATTCATTAACTTTCAAGGATTTCAGAGGCTGGTGGCGACCATGTAAATACGAGTGTTTTCTCTGTGGCTGCAGACGTAGGAGGAGACGCTCACAGCTCCTGATGTTTAAAGGGATAGTGCAACATTTTGGCAAATTGGCCCATTGCCACAATCCCTATAGTCATAGCAGTAGGTTCGTTACCTTTAATTGTCGGTGCAAGCTACTTTTAGAACAGCGGAGCAGAGCCGCGAGCTGTTGAGAGGAGGCTAATGGGATTTCTTGGTTTCCCTCATCAA
The DNA here is from genome assembly GCF_045865225.1 of Trachurus japonicus. Taxonomy (NCBI): domain Eukaryota; kingdom Metazoa; phylum Chordata; class Actinopteri; order Carangiformes; family Carangidae; genus Trachurus; species Trachurus japonicus. The sequence continues at coordinate 11,073,461 of NC_140916.1, read as the reverse complement.
ACTCATCAAATAAACAATCCAACAACTCCAAAACGCTCTGGTGGACAAGTTGTGACCTGCACATTCACCACGCTATGAGATAATAACAGAACGTTACCAGGCAGAGTTGTTTTAGAGGTAAATACAGGGACTGCTTGCCGGAAAACTGCCCCGACAGGAACGCGCATCAGCGGTTTTGCATTCCTTCCTTCTATCCCTTAAAACAACTCTGTCTGGTAACGTTCTGTTATTATTTCATAGCGTGGTGAATGTGCAGGTCACAACTTGTCCACCAGAGTGGTTTGGAGTTGTTGGATTGTGTATTTGATGAGTTTAATGAGGGAAACCAAGAAATCCCATTAGCCTCTGTAGCGTAGCTCTGAGCAGCTCGCGGCTCTGCTCCGCCGTTCTGAAAATAGCTTGCACCGACAATTAAAGGTAACGAACCTACTGCTATGACTATAAGGATTATGGCAATGGGCCAATTTGCCAAAATGCAACTATCCCTTTAAGACGAGATAACGTTTGTAATGAGACGAAGTCGCACAGTGACGATAACAAGGAGCTTCAGCAGAGAAGCAGTGGTGACGTTAGAGGCGTAAACGCAGCGAGTTTAATGTCTGAGAGAAAAGCCTCAGGGTGAGTTTATGAAAATCCACCTGCGGTTAACGACAGGTTAAAAAAAAAAAAAAACTGTGTAAAGATTTATGTGGCGTCATGGTGACGAGCGACGGCAACAACCGTCTCATTAACACGACGAGCATCACATCAGTCACCGCTGACATGTTGATCTGTGGCATGAAAAATATTCACAGTCAAGTGTTCGTGATGACATCATCCGTGACGGGGCGATTATCAGAGCATCGATTATTGGTGTTTCATCCCTCCCATTCATTTTCATGTCTGTTTATCCATCTTCTCTCTATCTTTTCCTGGCTCCCTCCACAAGGCTTCCCTCTCCTCTCTCTTCTTATTTCCTTACCTCTCTCTCTCTCTGCTTTATTTTGGTTGAGAGAGATAATCCCTGAGTCACGTGGAGCGAGTGAGCGAGAGAGAGAGTATTTCTGAAATGTATCACTGAATTCATGGTTCACATACACACACAACCATGTGCAAGTAGAGAACAAATACTGTGTGTGTGTGTTTTTGCAGTAGCTATAAAGTAATAATGCTACTGAAGCCTATTTGAGCTCGAAGGACGAGAGAGGTAGAGAACGAGTGAGTGGGAAACACACACACACATAAACACTCACATAAACACACAAAACCTCGTAGAGCCAATAGAAACAGCTGTTGCTGGACGGTCACCAGAAAACAAGATTCATCTGAGAGACGAAGGGGGGGGAGAAGGAGGGAGGGAAAAGAGAAGGAGGGAGGGAGGGAAGGAGGCAGTAGTGAGGAGGAGGAATGACTGGGAGTGATGGGAATGAGAGGGAGAGGGATGAGTCATGAAGGAGGAGGAGAGAGGAGATAAGAAAGAAGAAGTGAGTGATGGGAAAAAACAAAAAAAGTGAGGAGACAATTAAAGCAGCACATTTTCTTTCAGCCTGAGGCTCCGCCCACCTCACTGCAAACTGTGGCTCTGCTAAGACGCATGTAAACATCTGTTGGGATCTACACAAATATCCCGGGCTTTATGGGTAACGACAGGTCAGAGAGCGGCGGCTCGTTGATAGACACAACATGAGGCTGCAGCTGATTGGACGAGGATCACACCTGGTGTCAACAGGTGTAACAGAGCCGACTGTTATATTTGTCATGTTTCTCCCTCCCATTGTGTTTCCCTGTGAGTCTCTGCCTCTCTGTGTGTGTGTGTGTTGCATCGTAGGGGGCGTGGCTTAACCTTCGCTGGCATCTCTCCACACCTGTCCGCAGTCGATTCATCACCCTCAGCTCTAACTCTCCGTCCACTCATCACATCACTCGCATTGTTTAAACAGCTCATTGCACTCAACACGTTAACTCAAGGTTTCCTTTAAAGGCTGAGTTAAGGGTTCCTTGTTTTAGAGGTAAATTCATGCAAAACCACTGATGCATGTTGCCTTCAGGGGCAGTTTTTCAGCAGCAGTCTCTGTTATTTACCTCTAAAACAACTCCGTCTGGTAACGTTCTGTTATTATCTCATAGTGTGGTGAATGTGCAGGTCACAACTTGTCCACCAGAGCGTTTTGGAGTTGTTGGATTGTGTATTTGATGAGTTTGATGAGGGAAACCAAGAAATGAAAACCCATGAGCTTCCGTAGCGTAGCTCTGAGCAGCTCACCGCTCTGCTCCGCCGTTCTAAAAATAGCTTGCACCGACAATTAAAGGTAACGAACCTACTGCTATGACTTTAGCGATTATGGCAATGGGCCAATTTGCCAAAAATGTTGAACTATCCCTTTAAGTGTCATATTATTTAAGGTATCAGTGACCATGGCGACCTGTTGCAAGCGCTCCGCCATTCATCTGCTCTCCAGCCGTCCCACGCCATCCTCCACCACTCCATCCCTCCTCTCTAAACCCCTTAACCACTCCATCGTTTCCTCTAATTAAATCACTCGGGGTCCAAAACACACACTCCACCGTTACACTATCATCATTCCCAGAGATCGACAACAGACAGTTCAATCTCTACCAGGGAGGAGAGAGAGGGGGGGGGGGGGGGTCTATCTCTCTCTGTCATCACTCACTTTTACCCGTCAGCGGAGGCAGCAGCTGTCGTTAACCTGTATTTTAGTCTGAGAGAGACAAGATCATAAAACAGTGACGTGGTGCAGCACAACAGCTTGATAATAACTCCTTTCATCGTATCTCACTGTAACTCTGACGTCTATGAGAAGAGAAACATGAATATGCAAATTATCTGCATTTGCTGTTTGAATGTGTGAAGACAAAGTCAGTGACAAAAGAAATTAAGCAATAAAAGAATCACCTGTTACCTGAACTATTCATACGTGAGTCTCATGCTTCAGAGCGGTGAGTCGGTCCAGCAAACAGAGACCTGGTGAGTGGAGATAGTGGAGAAATGAAAAGAGCAAAGGTCAAAAACACACACACACACACACACGAAAAATGATAATATCATCTCCTGCAGCCATGACGGAGATGTAAAGTGATATCATCTTGCAAAAAAACATCTCAGTGTAGTTTTCCATCTCCTCTCTCTCTCAACTTCTCTCTGGAGCTCTAGACAACAGGTTGGTGTCAGCCAATCAGAAAAGAGGAGGAGGAGGAGGCTCTGATGCTCTCTTCTGATTGGCTGACTGTTTTGACTGAGTGATCCAATAAAAAATAGAGCAGATTTCAGGATAAAACACTCAGAGAAACCAAATCCTTGGAAAGTATTTGGATGGATGGTGGGTCCAGGTGGTGAGAGGGCGGGGCTTTGGGTGACTGCTTTGTTGTGACATCACAAAGTCACAGGAAGTCCCAACAGCTGGTTTTAAAGGGGACATATTATGGAAATATCACTTTTTGAAGGCTCTTTAACATAAGCCGGTGCATATTCTCATTTGCCCAGGTCAGTATTTCAAAGGAGGTTAAATCGAAAGCAACTGGACTGTTATTTGTCTAGGAAGACGTTTCACCTCTCATCCAAGAGGCTTCATCAGTTCATGTACGCATCTGACCAGGCTGGGACTGGTCCAACTATCTGGTGTGGAGACTCACTATTTAACCACTTGTGTGGGCGTTCACAAGGACTTTAACATACATTTGGGTGTTTGTTTTGCCTTCCGGCCCCCAAAATGTGAGAATTGACAAAAGAAATCTGTAATTTTAAGGCTCCCTAGGTTGTAATCCACGTGGTTTTATGAACTGTTCTTCCAGTGATGTAACTAGGTTTCGAATTTGCATAATCCCACCCCTACCAGGGACCAGTAGAAGGGGCGGGGCAAGCAGTGGTTCATTTGCATTTAAAGGGACAGGCACTGAAACCAGCCGTTCTGAAGAGGGCTGTTTTGAGAGGATGAAAAGAGTTGTGATGTTTGATCCTTGGGGTATTTTGACCAAAAGCATATCACAGACATGTCTATAAGACACCTGGGAACTATTTTAATCTGTGGAAAAGGGGCATGATATGTCTCCTTTAAGGCTCAGTTTCTGAATACAGGCTGTGTGCATTTCTCTGTGGATGTAGAAACTTTTTTAAAATCTGGGACGTTGATGTTATAAAAGAGCCGGAGAGACACAAACACTTACAGGTCAACAGCTGTTTATTAAAACGCCTCTTTTAAGATTAAAGCTGCTGAGCGTCGACCTGTCCTTCAAAGGGTCAGATACTTTATTTATAATAATTCACCACAAACAGATGCAATGAACCTGAGACCAGTTTAATAAGTAGATTCAGAGTTTCAGTAGCTGTGGTTGACTGTTTGTCAACTCTCTGAATTATTTGGTTATACGCATGTGTGCAACTGTGTTTATGTGTTTGTGAATGTGTTACAGTTTAAATGTGTGTGTGTGCGTGTGTGTTTGGCATTTGCAGGCAACACAAATTAAGTGACATGATCTAATGACCTGAGTGCTGTCGGGATGAGAGAAGACAGAGAGAAAGAGACGGAGAGGGAGGGGAGAAAGAGGAAGGTAAAGAAAGAGAGGTGAAAGAGGAAGGGAGGAGAGAGAGAAGGAGGGAAAAGAGAGAGAGAGAGGGGGTAAGATTGAAAAAGAGCAAGAGAGACTGAAAGAGAAAATGAAGGGAGAGAGTATTCCTCAGGCACCTGCCCCCTGCTCGCTCCATTGAGGGAGAAATCTCCCATAATTACCTCAGAGCCCACAAGACCACACACACACACACACAGACACACACACAGACACACACACACACACAGGAGGATGGAGAGAGGGAGGGTGGGAGAGAGAGAGAGGGAAATCCTCATATAACCTCGGTAAATCCATCCAAAATGCTGCAAGCCGACAGCTCAGGCCCTCGCTCACTCACGCAAACAAACAAGTACACACATACACACACACGTACAAATACACAAGCAAATGCACACACACACACACACACACGTGGGAACGAGACCAGAAGATGCTGAGAGAGGGGGAAAAAAACTAAACTAGGTTAGAGAGAGAGGAAAGAGTATTTGGATCTAAAAAGAGAGTAAAAGAGAAAGAGAGTTGACACACACACACACGCACACGCACACGCACACGCACAGGAAAATAAAATAAATCAAAAGAATAGATGAACGATTTTTCCTCCCATGCAAATCTGGGCAGATTAAATGGAAACTGGTTCACGCACAGTGACAAATGTAGTGTGTCTCTGTGTGTGTCAGTTTCTCTTATACAAACAAAACAGAGTCACGTTTGACTCTCAGAGGTAAATATACTGAACTAAAAGACGGTCCTTCACTCCAATAACCTTCTTCGTTCTGTGAAAAGCTCCAACAGCAGCAGGCAGTGAGAGTCCGTGAGTTTGATTCCCACCGAGACCCACTGTGCTAAAAGGCACTGTGGGTGAGAAGTGTATGAAAATGTCTGTAATGCTTCACGCCGTCTTTGCTGCCTGTCAGGTTCAATTCACTTTGTGCGGCTGCAGTTTTTTTTTCGGTGTCCTTTTTATTGACCTGTCAGAAAACTGACAGACCCTGTTGCTTGGAGACGTTAAACTACCGACAGCTACACTCCTGCACCACATTTCTGTACTTATGGCCATATGATGATCACCACCTCCTCCTCCGGCTCTTTATAGGTTCCCCACAGGAAACAAGCACTCGTACAAATCAGATTTTTGAACCGTGTCGACTGTAAATTGTCTATTTTTTTTCAACCAAGCTGCAAAAAACATCTCCCTGCAGAGACACGGTGCAGTGGCTACAGCTAACTCTCTTATTTGAATGAAATGGAGCCAACTGTTCTGATATGATACCTTTAAAGTGTACACAAGATTATGTTTCTATAGTTAGTTTTTTTTTTTTTTTTTTTAAAGCAGAACTATGCAAGTCGGCCGGAAATAGCTCGCTCCTTCATTGGTTTCTCTTTTTTTTCCCTCTCCGGAGCTCCCCCACAGTTCTGGGAGGCACATGTCACTGTTGTAAAAAAAAAAAAAAAAACTAAAATAAATAAATATACTTCCATACATGCATACATATACACACCCACATACACAGTAGGCTACTACATACGTGCATACATACAGACGGTGATAGTGTTTGCTTCACTATAGCCTACTCCTACGCTGCTCTTAGGCCTTTAGGGTGAACTTTGCTAGCAGGAATACCTTTTCTGTAAATAAATTCTGTTTACATTCATCAGATTAGGGCTGACCCAAAAAAATCGAAGCTTCGAAGCTTTGTTCGTTGCCATGGTAATCGATCATGAAGTCTGTGATCGATTTTTTTTTTTTCTTCCTTTTTTCCTTTTTGACACGGTTCTCATCAGCAATTGTTAGATTAAAATGAGTAGGCTACTTGGCACCTGCCTGATCCACTTTTCCGATACCGAGTCAGTGGGGACTTATTATATCCTCTGACTTTGACTGAAATTATAGTAAAAGCCCTTGGTGAGGCCGGTGAATAAACAGCTGTTTATGCTAACACACAGGCTGCGTAGCACTGGCTAAAACTTATAAACAGCTCCTTTAAACATAGTCTGCAGGAGACAGTTGAGGGAAAACACGGGTGTCTGCTCACCACATCAGTTTGCAAGGTATTATTAAACCGACGGTAACCATAGCAACAGTGTGTCAGCTTCATTTAACGCTCACTCGTCCAGTGCAGATACATTTAAAACTAGAACAACTTTTTACCAACACAACTCTCCGTGTGGTAAAGAGGAAATACTCTACACACTCTATAGCCTACACTTCAGTAATTCAGCAGGAGAGAGTGAAACACATTTGTCCTCTGGTGCGTAGACGATAAATGTAAATAAAAATCCAATAACCTCTTTGTCGTACAACTGAGGAACAGTGCGAATGACTAATAAATCTCATTAGTAATTTCCTTTCATCGTCTTCATCATGCAGCGTGACAGATACAATATCCTGACGACCGCTAGGGAAGACACCAAAACAACCTCCACAATGTCCCGCTGACACCTCTTCTTCTCTTACAGATACTTTCCACTGTGAATATGTCTGTAATTCGTTGCCATGATGACTAAATCCGCTTCAGTTTTCAGTTATCTGAAGCCCCAGGTGGTCTTATCAAGCAAATTGCTGAGCTGGTATTACTGGTATGTCGGCTATCAGAGCAGGAAGTTATACATGACTGAGACTTTCTGTCGGCAAAAGTGACAATTTACTTTGAATGTTGAATCACAAGTATAATTTAAAATGTGGTGTATTCTTCGTCTTGGTGCTCGAAGCTCACTCAGATCTTCATGATTGGAAGAAATGCTTTTATTATCCACAGTAGTTTGAAAACTAAATCAACATTAAAAATCGGTGTTTACATAATGATGATATTACATCCATGAGCTTTATGATAGCAGAACAAAAACAAACATCAGATAAGCCTCAGGCTATCAATGTAATTTCACTAATTTAGCGGTGAACGTTTGGTGTTTTTTGCGGAGCAGTGTGACTCGCTGCAGGTTCACCTTTGACTTCCTGGACTGACTCACAGCTTTGATCGGACAGCTCTGCGCCTCCAGCTCTTCACTTTCACTGGAAAAAATGTACTGCAGATACAAAAACTTGGTCTGACTCATACAGACGTGGCTCTGGCCTACTTCCTACAGAAACTGACGGTGGCAAAATCAGACCCAAAGACCAATGACAGCTGAGTGAATTCCTCTAATCCGATATACAGCTTTACAAAGGGTTGATGCTGATGCCCACAGTAAATAAAGGCGAGGGCTGTGTTTCATCCACTGCGCAGCTTATTGAAACGATCCATTGTCTCAGGCTGATTCATCCGTGGCCTTGCCAGACTTAAAGTGAAAATTGTTGTTGTCGAGCTGATGTGAGTCAGCCACAAAACAAATCCAATACAAATATTCATTGGGATATTATTGAAGATGAACAATTTATCTCACTGACTCATACGCCTCTATAAACAAAAACACCTGCCCGGTCTGCATTCAGATATGTAAACATTTATTCCTAAAGTGAACCACCAGACTTGAAAATAGATGGTTATGAGGCAGAGCAATGTTTAATATTAGAAGATTTGTTTTGTGGTTAAAAATACAAAACTTTTTTCAACAATCTAAATTTTAGATTGTTGTCCTTTTTCTTGCATTGCTTGTGTGTTGCTATGACGATTCAAGACTTTCTGTCTGTGTGCCAGAACAGGCCCAGATGTGGAAGTAGCTGTCTGACAATAATTTGGTATATGGGGCAGATTTGGACCATGGAACTGGTGTTCACTGGGCCAAGTACTGGGGCAGATTTATTTTTATAACTGGCCATGACACATTTGGAAATAGTTCACATTCTAGTTTTTAACCCCTGTTGCCTAATAAAGTCAAACAGTGCAGTCCAATGGTCTCACTTGAATAAAGTATTGCACTGAGTTTCTTTCAGAGCTTCATACTTACAATAAAATGCATGCTCTTTCTTTAAAGGGGACATATTACGGAAATATCACTTTTTGAAGGATTAACATATATTTAGGTGTTTGTCTTGCCTTTCGGACCCAAAAATGTGAGAATTGACAAAACAATCTGTAATTTGCAGGCTGCCTAACTTGAAATCCATGTGGTTTTACGAGTTGTTTCCTCGGTTGTTCTAAACAGGGCTGTTTTGAATGGAAAAAAGTGCTGTGATGTTTGATCCTTGGGTATTTTGAGTGAAACATGTCACAGATATGTCTTGAAGACACCTGGGAACAATTTCAATTTATGGAAAAGGGGAATAATAAGAAGCTAAATCCATCCTTCATTCATCATAGAAAATCTTGATTGCAATCGAGACATTATTCTTCATGCTGATGTCCAACACATCCATGTGAAGCCAACAGTATTCAAAAAGGGAGAAAATGTAACTTTACTTTGACATTGAATAAAAAAATGAGACATTATTTAGCACCAGATTTCAAAGCAGCTCTTGAACACATCACTAGATCATTCACATGATCAGCATCCGACTGTACCAGGGTCAAGGATGAGAGCCACAGCCGCTCCACACACGCCACCATGACACTGACATTTGGCAGAGGGTGGAATGTGTATATCCCCGTGCTCCTGACCTTTGACCTCATTACTGTAGGTTGGTGGCAATAAAAGATACTGAGGCAGTTGCACTTGTTGCATGTAAATCTGGACGACAGCGTGAGGTTTGAGCGTCAGCGTGAAAACATGCTGTCCAGGTGCTTTGAAGTTTGGAGGAAAAAAACATAACATAACAGACAGGAAGTTGAACTCTTGACTCCTCCATCGCTCAATTTATTTTTTGAGTTCCAATAAGTATTTTTATCCTATTCATTTTCATAGGAGAAGGAGATTTTGGAGGTGAGGTCAGGACGCTGTCATCTCCCTGATTCTGGAAAAATATAATACGCAGATTAATTTTGTGCCCCGTTAAGGTGGAAAAGCCTGTGAAGCAGCACTTACAGTAGTGCGACTTTGCTCTCAGACCCAGAGTGATGAAATACTTGGAGGTGGTTGGCGGCTCCTTGCAGCAGGGTGAGGCCGTTTCATCACAGGTTTTATTAAGTGACTCCCCCCTGAAGCTGTGGAGTTAAATCTTCTCACACCGCGGTGATTGCTCTGGTTAGCTCTGAGATCAAAGAGGAAAGTCTGTTGGTGCGAACATGCTGCTATCTGCTTTGTTTATGGACGATCACTTAATAATTTATAACCTTTATTCAACTAAACACCAGGAAGAGCAGCCTTATCAGGTTAATAATGACCTGTGATTGACAGAGGGAAGAGATAACTCCCTAATGACTAGTGAGCACTATAATTATAACAAAGAACCACAAGACACATCCAATAAGTCGATGTACCTCTGTGCTACCTTCAGGTGTGATAAAACTGTCCTAACATTCACTGTAGAGTCTCAGCCGAGGGTTCATTGTTTCAGTTTTTTGGGAGATTTTATGTTTTTGTTCTAAATGGGACAGTCAGTGAATTTTGAAATCCATAAATCTGATTAAATAACCACTGAGCTGGTGACACTGATCGTGTTTCTTCCTGTAAGTGCCACACAGTCCTATCTAATCCTTTCTTTGACTATACTGGGGTCTCATGCTGTCCTCCTTTGTGTGAACGGCTAAGAACATTATATATAATCCCACACTGACTAATTGTGACATTAAATGTGGCCTAGTGATCCGGTTTGCAAAGGTGTGGCTCTTTGAAGACGTCGGAAACCATCAAGACCAAAATGAACGAGCCAATCTGGTCTACAGAAGCTTTACGTCACCAGTTGTGCCAACCATTAATGTTGTGTTGAAAAACACAGCTCATGTTGCTTGGTAATCATGACAACATGTAATTTTATTTTCAGTAAAAGTAAAAGTTTTTGAGCATTTTGTTTTATCAGTTGTATCAGTGTTATCTGCTGATCTGAACTGAAAATCAATTCTTAACTTTTAACAAAGTTTTTCTGTCTGTGTTTTGTTTTGTTTGCTTTGTAGGACACAATGACTCTTGTGAGAGGTTGGGCTCTGGAAAAACAGGCTGTACTTCTTGGGTTCATTTAAAGGAGCCTTAGAAATGGGATGGCCTTTGGCATGAATTCATGTAAACATGAGGGAACTGTAAATCAATTTTTCATCAAAGAATCTGATTGAAATCACTGAAGTGCTCCAATAAATGAGTCTACCTGTGAGGTGGAATATTTCATAATGAGTGGTACCACTGCGCTGCCACTTTCTTTTGTTTACCTGACAAGTGTGAACAATTAGGCGGAAATGACAGCCCCCTGTAGAGCTGTAAAATCCTGCCTCAAGTAACATGGACTTCCTGATTTGCATTTCATCTGTGCAGTCAATATCTTGTACTGTAGCAACATGCCCACGCTAACACGGCCTCATGGGTTGTTTTTCTAGGAGTCGATTATCAGCCTGAATGCACTGTAATGTGTGATTGCAAAACCTTTTGAGACTGTTATCGTGATGAAAGCAGGAAAAAAGAGGAGGCTGACTTGACCAGACATGAAGAGATCCCAAACAGTAACCCTGACAGCAATACAGAGTGAGTTTGTGCAATGGAGCAGTTCAAGATCACTCTCAGTGTTAAAGTTCAAGTGTTTTTCCAGGTCAGGTGAGTGTGTGTGTTTGTTTGTGTGTGTTTTTTTCTTTTTCCCAGCAAAAACCCAACAACAATAATTAATTTCCCCATGCAGTCTCTTAATTAGAGTGCTGGTAATGACATTTAGGCCCGTATGTGACTGAGCCGATGAAAAGGCCATGTTGTCTGTCGCCTCACAAATGTTGAGTAAAGTTAGTTTTTGCCACCACATCCACTGATTACACTATCACGACGTTTAGAGCACCTTCAGCCTACATGTAAGACCTTGGCTCGTGATAAGCTATCAGCCCTCTCCTCTCACTGGAAGGTGAATTACAGCAGGCAGTGAGTGGCAGCACCTTTGAGCAAGGCATCTGACCTGGGAAGCCCAAGTCAGGCTGACCCCTCGCACTGGTTGTGTGTAGGTTGTAAAAACATAATAAAGTTGGAGTGGCATTTTGATAACACGGTGATGAATGAGTCCATACCTGGATTAGTGTTTGTTTACTCTACTTTCATTTCCTTATCTAGATCTGTAGCTGAATCAGCAAAGAGTTGACACACACTGACTCGACCAATTGGATCAAGGTAGATTGTTCACCGTAGATACAGACAAACCAGTTATACTGTTTGGTTGTTTGATTGTTTGCTTACTGGTCCAGAGGTTAGAATTAATGTTGCTTTAAAAAAAAGTTTTATGACAGAGCTACAGAGGTCTGTTGTGTGTGAGCAGAGGCTCAACATCTTATTTTGTTTTAATTGGCAAAATGGAGAAATAATGTGGTGCGCTGTGGGTGGGACTGTATTAATTAATAATTCACTTTAATAGCTTTGGAGAGGCATCCTGGCTGAGGTTCACCTTATCCTCGCAGTTTGTTCTCCTACATCTCCCTCTGGCGAGGCAAAACTTTTTTTTTTTTTTTTTTTTTTTACAATATACAAAAAGGCGACCCAACGTGCTTTACAGAATTTGTAATTTAAAACAGTAGTAAATAATGGAAAACAGGTTGGTTTTAGCTTGACCTTGAAAATAGTCTTGGCTTGTTCAGTTTTGAGTGTATAGGCCCAACAAGAAAGCTCTGATCTTGTTGCTAAACTATTCAGTGATTTATTTATTAACCGGAGAATGCTGAATTTAGTCCTGTGAGAGACTGATGTCAGTGACCTGAGGATCTGGAGTTATATACTGAGATTTTCAGCTCAGATAAAGCTGTCAGACTGCTGTAAATAAAAGCAGGAACCAGTTCATGGAGGTCTTGCTCTGGGTAAGGAGTTTCTGATCATGGTGATATTTTCAATCTAGCAGAAATCTGATTCTGTTGTTGATTCAATGTGACGATCGAAATTTAGTCTTTACCCTTTAGGATCAGACCATTATAGTGACTATAGTGACTTTACGTTTCTGTTCACTGGCACTAGAAACGATGACTTTGGTTTTTTGTTGTGTGTAAATTGTTAAAGTTTTGGATTGTCCCGTTACTAAGACGTTCAATGCATCATCCTAGTGTGTCCATTGGGCAGTACCCATTTAGAAATATAAATGTGTGTGTCGTCTGGATACGTGTGACATGAAACCATCAAATTTTGAATCGTTTCAGTGAAGTACAGCATGTAGAGATTAAATAACAGAGGTCTGAGGATAGAGCCCTGTGGAACCCCACATGTTGTTGGGAGATAGTACTTGGATGTGAAACCACCAGTGCATGCATGGAGGGTGGGTCATGTTGTCTATTAGCATGTTGTGTTCTGAGACTTTACCAGAATATACTTTGAGATGGATTTTCTTTATGTCTCAATACTGCGATGGAACCTAAATCTGGATTGGACTGGAAAGTACAGTATCTAAGCATCTATTTTTCCATAAAGTTGTTGAGTTTTCTAAAAACAACTTTCTCAGTTATTTTCCCGGTGAATTGCAGGTTATATATGGGCCTGTAGTTGTTATGTATTGATGCATGCAGTCAGCTTATTTCCTGCAGTTCTCAGGGCTTTAGAGACGACCCCTTTACTTTATGACATAAACAACATCTGTTGCCAAACAAATAAAAACTCTTTTTCAAGAAATCTCACAGTAGGAAGTGAGGGCGACATGCAGAGTTGTTTGCATCCATTATGTATTTAATGTAAAGTATTTTTCAACATCCATTCTCTATATACACAAACTGCTGCATTAATTAGAAGGACAGTTTGCTGAGCGATACGCATTTCTTGTTTGGTTTTGGTAATGGCATATTTTTGTGTTGACCGCTGAAGTCCTGCAGCAGCCTTCATCGTTCACCTCAGAAAAGCCAATTTATTTGGAAACACTTTAAACCTGTGCAGACAAAGCTTCAATCACGCAGCCTCTAAAAGTTGCGACAGGACTCTAATTGTGTTCCAGCAATCATTCAGTCGTCCTCAAACGCAGCTCGCCCTCTTAGACGCAGACACACACACAGAGAAAACAAGGTTGCTGCAGAGAGCATGTAAAGCTATAAAACACGTTATTTATTTATGTGTGTTAACAGAATACGACTGCAGGCCAAAGGTCCTCTGGTGAATTACCCTGCTGTGTTGCATTGATTCGTGGGCCTCTTGTGAATTTTGATTGAGCTAATTAAGCTCTATAAACAGACGCTTAACTAAAACTGAAAGCACACAGCATTTAGAGCTCATAAATCAACACCCGCCAAAACACACAAACACACACACACACACACATCAGTGGCTAAAAGTTCAAATTCATTCTGCCTGAATCCATTTAGTTTGAATCTTCTATTCAGGTGCTGGATCGGGTCCAGTTTAACTAGAAGCCGCTCATTTCAATTTTTTATTCCAATGCATTTTATTCTATTCATCCGAAGAACAGAAGATAAGAAGAAGGAAATGAGGGGAGCAGTCGGTGAATAGCAGGAGCAGAGCAAAAAATATGAAGAAGAGCCGAGGTGCAGCGCATGAAGAGATCTGTTAGGGAAATTACCATAGGATGGAGGAGGGGTGGGAGAAGAGAGGGAGAGATGGATATGTAAAAGGAGGAAGAGGAAAGGGAGGGAGGGGGAGGAGGAAGGAAGATTAGAGGAGGAGAAGAAGTGGAAAGAGATGTTCATGGAAAAGCAGCAGTGAAAAGAGGTGAAATGGAGATAAATAGAGGTGAAGGAAGGACAAGTGAGAGGTGATGTCAAAGGGGGGAGGAGAAGAAAGGTAAACCCCCCCCCCTTCCCCTCTCTCTCTCTTTTCCATCTCTCCATCAGGGTTTAATCTCACAGGGTTCAGAGAATCAGAGGTCGACCAGAGGACTCATAGTGTACGGTGGGAAAAGGATCTGTCAGCACACACACACACACACACACACACACTGTAACTAGCCCATGGACACACAATCCACTCATTTTGAACAAGGTGTGCAATAACATGATTTTAAATGTCACAAAAAAAAATTGTAACCGTACATTTAAAGGGATAGTTCAACATTTTGGGAGATTGGCCCAATGCCATAATCCCTATAGTCATAGCAGTAGGTTTGTTACCTTTAATTGTCAGTGCAAGCTATTTTTAGAACGGCGGAGCAGAGCTGTGAGCTGCTCAGAGCTATGATACGGAGGCTAATGGGATTTCTTGGTTTCCCTCATCAAACTCATCAAATACACAATCCAACAACTCCAAAACGCTCTGGTGGACAAGTTGTGACCTGCACATTCACCACGCTATGAGATAATAACAGAACGTTACGAGACAGAGTTGTTTTAGAGGTAAATGCAGAGACTGCTTGCTGAAAAACTGTCCCTGAAGGCAACGCGCATCAGCGGTTTTGCATGAATTTACCTCTAAAACAACTCTGTCTCGTAACGTTCTGTTATTATCTCATAGCGTGGTGAATGTGCAGGTCACAACTTGTCCACCAGAGCGTTTTGGAGTTGTTGGATTGTGTATGAGTTTGATGAGGGAAACCAAGAAATCCCATGAGCCTCCGTAGCGTGGCTCTGAACAGCTCGTGGCTCCGCTCCGCCGTTCTAAAAATAACTTGCACCGACAATTAAAAGGTAAGAAACCTACTGCTATGACTATAGGGATTATTGCAATGGGCCAATTTGCCAAAATGTTGAACTATCCCTTAAAAAAAAAAAAGAAACTGTGACTCAATCTGAATCAATGCAAAATTACCAGTTTAAATTTAGATAATAAAACACCATTATGTTTTTTTTGTCACCCCGAGTGGACTCAAGGAAAAACCTTTAAGCAGCTTCTGTAGATCTAAGCTGAGTTTAAGTTTAATTAAGCCTGATTAGAAGCTGCAGTAAACAGTGATTAACAACCTGCAACCTTTGTGGAGTGATGTTTAAACCCGTCGCTACACACTAAAACCACTGAGCTTTAACAGTAACAGCTTCAACACATTAACACACAAGTGCATTGCGCACAAATCCCATATACACACACACACTTTATATAAAGAGGAGATGTACACGACGTGCATGAACACACAGCGGAGTAGCTTATTGGCTATTAAAAGCATGTTTACAGTATTCAAATGAAACACACACGCGCACGCACACACACACACACAAACCTATCTCTCTCTCACTCAAACACACACACACACACACATTCAGTGAAGTGTGTCACCCTCTCATGTGACTCAAGGACAAGTATCAGTGGCCGAAGGTCAGCTGGTTCCACATGAGTGGCCGGCATACCAGTAGTGTCACTCTCAGCTCTGTGTGTGTGTGTGTGTGTGTGTGTTGGTTTGCATTTTAACACAGCGGGAGTATGATTATGACTTTGAACTCTCTCTTTCTCTCCCTCATTAGTTACAGCACAACTGTGTAGTTGTGTGTGTGATTTCATACACATGCGAATGTGTGTGCACCCTGTGTGTGTGCTGGTCCCGGTCTGTGGCTTGTCCCAAGTTCCCATTAGTACTGCTATTGATTAGTGGCTGGTATTACACGTGACCGTGTGTGTGTGTACTTCTCTGTGTGTGTAGCTGATTGAAGGCCTGCTTAGGTTTCATTGACCATTGGTATGCATGTTCCACGGGCCGTGTGTGTGTGTGCGTGTGTGTGAAAGGTGATGATAATAAGCCTCCATCTAATTCTGCTGGTACCAAGGCCATCTCAAGGCCACATCACCTTCCTCTGAGTGTTTTCTTCTGGATCGATGCTCGCACACAGGAGAAGGAGGAGGAGGAGGAGGAGGAGGAGCAGCTGTGGTCACAGGGACAGAGCTCAGTGTTAGCTTAGCCCACTTTCATGTAGCTCAGTGATGTTCAGCCCCCACCACACCTGAAAATACGATCGACTGCTGAACAAAAACACAGATTCTTCTTTGATCTTGAAAACAGTTTTTCTTCTTTTCTTTTTTTTTTTTTTACATCTGCAGTTCTGGAGGAGCTCTGTCATAACACAGATTCAATTACTACATGACTGGCATGATATCACTATGACGTCATCAGATTGAGATTTGGGTGAGTGGAGTTTGAAATAAATAATTTTATAGAACAGAGTGAGCGTCTAATCTACTGAAAAATACACACTCAAATTGCATTATGGGAACTGCAGCTCTGGAGGAGCTTTGTCAAACGAACTGATGAATTACTATATAACCAGAATGACATCACAGTGATGTCATTAGATTGGGATTTACAAATATAAAAATGTTAAAAACTGCTGAGTGGAGTTTGAAAGACAATCTTTGACAAAGTTTGAGGGTCTATTGTAAAAAAAAAAGGGGGGGGGGAGGCTAGTGAGGGTCTAATGCTCTCAAGTTGCATTATGGGAACTGCAGTTCTGACATGACCTGACATCACAGTGACGTCATCAGGGTTATCTCAAATTACTAAATTAAAAACTAGTGGGTAGGATTTGAGGTTGAGGTCTGATCTAAAGAAAATTAACTGAAGATGCATTATGGGAAACGTAGGATCCAGATTTTTTTTTTTAATCTCAACATTTGTTGCTTCAGTTTAGACCAGTTTTAATCCGTCAAATCCCCTAAAAAAAATGAGTCATTGTAGTTTTTAGAAGCTGCCGTTGGGGGTCGTCGATTATTAGCTGTGTTTTTAATTTGGCTCTGGTTCAGCTTGTTCAGCTCTTGCTTGTGAGATTTGTTGGACTACACACCATGGTCTTTACTCAGATCACAGTGAAAAGCCAGATCTTGTGCACAACAGTAACTCGTGGTGAATATGAATAATTCCAGCTCCGGGGGGGGGTTGTACAGTGCCCAAGCATGAAATTAATGGAGCCAAACCGATTGTCTCTGTTTCACGAGTCGTCCTCATGTGGACGGCCTAACTCACACCCTCCCCGCTGACCCCCGTCCTGACGGTCCAAACACCTCTGCTGACTTTCCCGTCGACCTTTCGCTGCCATGTGTAATTTCATCTGAAGCGATTCGGGGCTTCTTCTTGTTTTTACCACGTCGTTGCCTAACGAGGGTCAGCGGGAGGCCGACGTCGCCCCCGAAGCCTCCCTCTGATGAGTTCATATGCATACACACAGCCGGCAGGGCATTTACTGATGGGGAATAATAATAATGATGAGGAGGAGGATGTTCCTAATGTAATCTTGGTGGGCAAGTTCCCCACCCCCACCCGCCTCCTGTTAATAACTTCTGCATGGACCGGGCCGTACCGACTAATAAAACACTGACTCTTATCTGCACAGAGGTGATTTTAAAGGGCACGGAGATGATCAGCTAAACCTCCTTTTTCATTATGCAGCGGAGAAGGAAAATTGTGAAAACAAATCTTGAAGTCTTAATGTATTCTTCACAGCCGGCTCTGTCAGATATTAAAGCGGTAAACAGTAGATTCATGTGTGAAGCTGTGGGAGGGACTTTATCTTGGATTTTTATGTTTTTAAGGCCGTTTTTTTCATTCAGCACAGTGGCACCAATTTACAGATAAGAGTGGATTTTAAAGGCTCAGTTCCCCAGGTATTAAATAACATTTTAGTTTTCTCTGCCACCAAGTGAGTCAAACACTGTTTGGAGCTCACAACACGGCTACATCACATTTTAACACCACAATCATGTCATACAGATAACTTTTGCTTAGGACTTTGAGAGCAAGCAACTGTCAGCAGCTGTTATGATGTTCTATGCAAATGAATGGTGAGTCACAGCTTTCATTTAACTGGGAGTGTCAGTTTGTTCAGACAAAATGAGACACAATGTTTTTCAAGTGGTTCTTAAATACTACCTTACATAATAAAGGTAAGCACATTGATTATTTTCTAGGAAACAATTCTTACTTCTAAGAGTTTCCATCACATTTCCTTCTTTGACATCTATGCTCACTCAGAAAACTACATTCGGCAACCCAGACTTTTAAGCTGGTCGACACTTTGCTCGCTGCAATCATGAACTGAACATTGGGAGATGTTATTTGGACTGGATTATCAGTATCTGAGGTTTTCCTGCGTTTGCTTTTGTTAGAGCACATTTTTCTTTTCTTTTTTTGGTGGAAATTAGAATTTAGTTGCAGGTGCAGGGACCTTGGATTTATTGCTTTGGTTTCATATCTTATCTCCTTATATTGTTCTTATATTATTACCTTTTGTATAACTTATCTTATATTATTTCATGTACATAGATTGTTTCATAAGTTGGTTTTGACACTTTTACTTATCTCTCACTTTTTTTTGGTAGCAAATTGTTGAAAAACACTTCAGTAAGTTTTGAGTTCCCAGAATTCTAACAAATCTGAAACAAACCAATTAAAATAAACCAGTTAAAAACATCAATAATGTTTCACATTTGCAACAGCGCTGTCCGTGGACCCAGATCTGAAGCTTCTTAGATTCTGCGGTGGTTCGGGCACCGTCCGCTCTTTAACAGAGGTTGAGGTTAGAGTCCCAGGTTCTAGCTGTGCTAAAGTCTCCACCTGCAGCTCCTGAGCCCCGGGTGCCGCCTCACACGGGTGATCCCGCTTCTGACATCGAGTTTGTTCTGGCAGTTATTGTTTAAAGGTGTTCAGAAATGGCCGTTTGTCCTGTTTGTTGCGCCTCCTTCCATGAGTTTCCACAAGTTGCCGCACGAGTTTCCCCGAGTAAGGAAAACAAATTTGATTGGTCGTTATTGAGGCTAAATGATGGAGCGCAGGGATCCGGAGGAGGAGAGTGGAGTAGGGATGGAGGAGAGTTTGTGTCGGTTACTCGAAAATAGAATTTTGCACAAAGTTTGGGCTACATCATCTGATAGAAGAGTGATTACACTAATTTTAAGACCCATAGTGGGATCAAATACAATTTTCTTTTCTGAATACCTTTAATAAAACAGCATCTACTCTTGTCTTTCTGTAAATTTAATCCCAGACGTCTGCGGACGAACCCACAGCACTCAGCGGCACAAGATGCGTGAATGAGAGTCACACAGACACTGAGACAGACGATGTCTCATGATGCCTTGATGACCTGATCAGTGCTTACTTACATATGAATTTCTATTAAAAACATTAATAATTTCTAAATCACCTGCTGAGAGGATGGCATCACTTCAGCCCGGTAGTTTTCCTCTCCTCTCACACTCTGTGTATTGCTCCCATATACAACTCTATTATGACAGTTGGCTTGGAGGAATTCAAAACAAGAACGCCTCCAGTCTTCCCCATGGGCGACCAACCTCCACAACACACACTCACACACACACTCAGACCTATGCCTGCACAGGGTCTTATATAGACAGACAGTCCCACTCACTCACTCAGACAAGCATTCAACGCTCGCACAGACGTGCAAAATAACAGACGGACACGCTGCAGCCCCCACCTCTGCTGTTTTCATAACGCAGTGTAAAGGTTAAATCTGGCTCTGCTTGTTTAACGTGCACACACACACACACACACCACTGCCGAAGTGGAGAAAAACAAAAAAGTCCTAACGCTCCCTTTAACCCCTGGCAGGTGTAGGGGAGGGGCCGTGGGTGGATGTATGGATGAAGGGGCCGATAGGCTGCACAGGGGGCTCGGGCCCTCGGGCGTAGGGGCAAAACACTGAGAGGGGGGGGGGGGGGCAGCTAAGTGAAAGGGAGAGTTTATAGTGAAAAAATTAAAAAGTGACAGACGTGAGGTTTAGAGATCATCTCATCTCATCTCGGAGGGTTGTGCAGCCACAGCACAAAAAAATGGACGTTCATAGATTTAGTTTGTGATGTGAACAACATGTTTCTTCTTGTTACTCAGGATTATCAGCATCCGTCTGTGCAGAGTTTTCTAACTGGGACATACTTTGTGAAGCGACAAACAAAGATCTCACTCACTAGATTTCACATGTTTCTTCTCTGACTCAGTTTTTCAGCATTTTCTTGCCTTACTTAACTTTTTTTTTTTTTTGTCCAAGCCTCTTTTCCATGTTTCTGTCTCTTTCAGCATGTGTGGAGGACAGGTGGAGTCGCCTCAGAGCATGAAGCCTGAAGACAGCAGCTCCCAGACTCACCACACACATGTTTGTATGGCTATCTTTGTGAGGACACTCACTGACATAATGTTTTCCCTAGCCCCTTACCCTAACCTTAACCATCCAAAACAAATGCCTAACCTTAACCATTACTCTTAAACTAACTTAAACCTATAAGTCTTAACCCTCAAACAGCCCTTGAAACGGGTCTGAGAAAGTGAGAACCTGTCCTCACTCTGACTGTTTAAAACTCATACTTGTCCTCCCATGTATATCTGTACAAGTACACACACAAACACAAACACACACACAGAGACATGAAGACTGCAGTCATGATGGAGCCTGGAGACAGTCATAAGTGAGTGAGCACTTAAACATGCAGCGGTACTGCACTGTAATGCACAGACACGATACAGCAAACAACTGTGCAGACACTATAGCATCATGCATTTCCTTCCCTCCCTCCTCACACGCACACACACGCACACACACGCACACACACGCGCACACACGCGCACACACGCGCACACACACACACACACACACACACACACACACACACACACACACACACACACACATACATGAGGTAAAAAGTTCATCTATTGCTTTGATGATTTATTTCTAGGTTTTTTAGATTGTGGCTGCTTCGGTGTAAGAGTTGACCCACTTTGTGTACAACTCATTTAAAGGATCATAGGGCAGGATTTGTGAGAAAATACACATGTGTTTTATGTTTTTTAAATAATAATGGGTGAGGAAGCGTTCAAAACCAAAAAGAACGAGCCCACCCGCGTATCTCTCCATTGCCTTGAACGGGGTCTGTGCTGCGCTGCAATTCAGGGGGTGAATTTCACGCGTTGGCCGGCAGACCTGACGTCAGCGCGTCCCCGACTGCCTTCGAATGGATACATGAAGAGGGCAACCGCGGCAGAGCGATTGATATAACAGAGTGGCGACACTCCCTGTTATATCAATCGCTCTGAACCACGGTGGATCCAAATTACTGTTTGGGAAGCAATGGACTCAGCTGAAAGCCCTGTTAAAAGCCATACTAAAAATCATCCATCACCAATATCTATCTATTGGCCCATTGCTATAATCCCTATAGTCATAGCAGTACATTCGTTACCTGTAATTGTCGGTGCAAGCTATTTTTAGAACTGCGGAGCAGAGCCGCGAGCTGCTCAGAGCTACGCTACGGAGGCTCATGGGATTTCTTGGTTTCCCTCATCAAACTCATCAAATACACAATCCAACAAGAAGATAATAACGGAGCGTTATGAGACAGAGTTGTTTTTTCGAAGCAAATGCAGAGACTGCTTGCTGAAAAACTGCCCCCGACGGGAACGCTCATCAGCGGTTTTACCTCTAAAACAACTCTGTCTGGTAACGTTCTGTTATTATCTCATAGCGTGGTGAATGTGCAGGTCACAACTTGTCCACCAGAGCGTTTTGGAGTTGTTGGATTGTGTATTTGCTGAGTTCGATGAGGGAAACCAAGAAATCCCATGAGCCTCCGTAGCGTAGCTCTGAGCAGCTCGCGGCTCTGCTCTGCATTCTAAAATTAGCTTGCACCGACAATTAAAGGTAACGAACCTACTGCTATGACTATAGGGATTATGGCACTGGGCCAATTTGTCAAAATGTTGAACTATCCCTTTAAACATCAGTGTTATTATTGACTGATTATTGACTGATTCAATGATTCTACGCAATTTTGAGAAACGGTCGGGAAACAGAAACAGAATAAGAAGAGAATGAGTATGAAATTTAACTGAATAGAGCAGAGCAGGAGCAGCAGGTCCCACAGGAGGAAGGGCTGTTATGTATGCTATTGGTTTTTGTTTATACTTTAAACACTGTGTGTGTGTGTGTGTGTGTGTGTGTGTGTGTGTGTGTGTGTGTGTGTGTGTGTGTGTGTCCTGAATACCTCTCCAGACAAGTTGTGGCTGTTGTGTGTAGCTGGTGTGCATGCGCTGTGTGTTTGTCTGCATAAGTATGAGCAAATTTCTGAGAGTGTGTGCGTGCACGTGTGCATGTGAAGGTCACTGTGTATGTGTCTATGTACTGTATGTGTGTGTGTGTGTGCGTGCGTGTGTGTGTGTGCATTTCACTGTGGCTCATGTGATACACTCTGCAAACAAAAGAGAGCGGACACCGGTGGCTGCTCCCTGTGGTATGATAGAAATACGACACACACACACGCACACACACTCCTCTGGCTGAGAATGATAATGCAACGGTCAGACGAAGGAGGGGGGAAAGTCAGATATGTGAACACAGAGGCAGTGGAGGAAAACGGTAAAATGGAAAAGAAACAAAAACAAAAACAAAAAATAGAAATGGAAACAAAAGCAGAAGAGAGGAAGATAAATAAAAAGAGAGAACAGAGAGAGAGAGAGAGAGATGGTGACGGATGGCGGAGGGGAAGCCTGTGTGTTCTGGTTGAAGACCAGAATAGATCTGCTCCCTGAATCATTTATCAGCCATGCTAATGCTAACCGCTGCCTGGGCCTCCAGCTTCCACCTATTTCAGCGGCGACGACGTGAAGCTCAGACTGTGGTGATTAATGTCCAGAGTGAGAGGCCCAGCAGCTCCTGGTAGCAGACCTGAGCTGCACACGTGTCATTTGTCCTGTTATCTGATGTTTACATGGCAGAAACCAGCAGTGATGATGGAGTACGTTATATATATATATCGACTTGCATTATAACAAACTCTTGATGGACTGTACATTGGAATAGGATATTTATCACATGACGTGTTGAACTTTTACCTAATGGACTGTTACCGTTAGGTCTCCTACCTGTGCATGAGCCGCGGATTTCTGAATTCAGCATTTCTGTTGCCTGGGACTTTCTTTACAGAGGTGCTGATTGTTTCCTAAAGAGGAACGTTGCCAGATTTTTACCTTAATCAAACAGCTTTGGCGTAATTGTGATGGTTAAAGGGATAGTTCACCCAAAATTGAAATTTCACTCATTATCTATTCACCCTCATGTCGACTAAGGGCTGGGAGAAGTTTCAGAGTTATCCGTGGCTTCTCTGAGTTACAGGGGGTCTCGGCGTAGCAGTGCATGTCCATATAACGGTTGCAAATGGATACCAACTGTCTTCGTAACAAAAAGACACACCAAAAAACATCCAAATACCTCCATGCTGCTCGTATGTAATGTCCATCTTGTATTGAAGCCCCGAAATGCGAAATTGTCCCGCAAAAAATTAAATAAGTCTATATTTCAAGCTTGTTTTGTAGCGGAAGATTCTCAAAGCTCCTCTTCCCGGTTTGTCAAATTTGGACGAATTGGGAAGAGGACAGACCCTGGGTCGTCCAAATTTGACGAACCGGGAAGAGGAGCTTCCGCTACAAACAAGCTTGAAAATAGACATATTAAATTTTTTCCGGGACAATTTTGCATTTCGGGGCTTCAATACAAGATGGACATTACATACGAGCAGCATGGAGGTATTCGGATGTTTTTTTTTTTTGGTGTGTCTTTTTGTTACAAGATGTGGACATGCACTGCTACGCCGAGACCTCCTGTAACTCAGAGAAGCCGCGGATAACTCTGAAACTTCTCCCAGCCCTTAGTCGACATGAGGGTGAGTAGATAATGAGTGAAATTTCAATTTTGGGTGAACTATCCCTTTAAATAACTTGTTCCAGGGAGAATGGAGGCTCTCTGCCTTCCATCTAGCGTCTCTTGGCTGAAAACCAACAGAGCCTTCGACCCGGTTTCCCAGCTCTCGTCTCTGTGGCACCACAACACAAACGCGGCCCGTAACCTGTAATCTCTTGTTTATGACAGATAAGACTACAGAAATGTACACATCGTAACGCGAGAATGATATATGATGTTAATCCACTGCTCCATGGATTGCCTTCTTGCCAGCTTCGTTGGAAACAAATGCACATGGCTGGGGGGAGGGGGGTTAGCAAAGCAGCAGGAAACCGACTGGATTTGCAGCAGGGATAACATTATTATATAAGATGTGTATATTTGTGTAGTCTTATCTGTCATAAACAAGAGATTACAGGTTACGGGGAGCTAGGACACCGGGTCGGAGGCTCTGATCTTACAAGGTTGGTTTTCAGCCAAGAGACACTAGGTGGAAGGCAGAGAGCCTCCATCCTCCCTGGAACAAGGTACAAGTCATTGATTTAACCAGCACTAGGACTCTGGAGCTGGTTAGTTAAGTTAAAAATGCAGCACAGTTAAGGTTAAAATCTTAAATAGTTCCTCTTTAGGTGTGACAGCTAACTCTTAGCATGCTAACACTAATATTATAGCCTCTGCAACTAATTTTTGACTCAAGGCTGGCTCAACACTTTTATAATTGATTGATACACACATGCATGGAGAATTGTTTATGTTTTTATATTGGGTTAGGTAACAATGAGCGGGACAGGCGATGAATAACGGCTGTCAACTCGCATGGCTGACTGCAGCGATGCTACTAAGAGCTAAATGCTACTAAGCTATGAAATTACTAATACTTATATGTCACTGAGCACCATCTTGGTTTAGCATGCTAATATTCGCTAAGTAGTGCTAAGAGCAAGTACAGAGAGTCCTGTGGGAGTGTCATTAGCTTTGCAACTACAGAGCAGGACAAAGTGAAATGTGATTTAACGTGATAGCTTAGCAGACTGTGATATGAAACGTCTAACTTTGGCCTCCTCTGGGTTTTTCTGTTGCTATTTATACCGTCGCCTTTTCAGGATCAGTTTGGTTTCATTGTGACAGTTTGGGCTGAAAATGTTGAATATCTAATTAAAGACATTACGGGCGGGTTGTGTTTTGGTTGTTTTGTTTAGTTTTTTTAATGCCATCTCTGTGTCACTGTTAATTTTGGACAGTTAAGAGACGTGAGTGTTGTTCCCATTCAGATGAAGTGAAACCAACACGTCTTTTTTTAGTTTTAGCACCTCCTGGTCTGTGACGTAATGACGGTCTCAGTTTTAAGACCGAGGTCAAACGACTGTCAGCCCCGGACGGTGGAAGTTACATATTCACTATGGGAAGTGTGTGTGTGTGTGTGTGTGTGTGTGTGTGTGTATGTGTGTGTGTGTCATAGGAGATGAGACAGCACAAGTGTTGGTGCTATTTGGTGAGAGAGGAACACAGACAGACAGAGAGAAAGAGAAAATCAGAGGGGACAGGGTGTCACCAGAATGATATTAATAATCACTGAATATCATCATTTGACAGTGGAGCCAGAAAATCTGCTGCGAATCTGTGATGAATCGGAGAAACTGATGGAGATGATTAAATGATCGGGTCCTGTTTTTGACACAGTTTATGATTCAATTTAACAGATACAAGTTTTTTGTGATTTCTATTCCAAATGAATTCTCACTTGTGTGAGAGCTGCAGGGCGTTTTTACCTCTCTGTCATTGAAGAGATGTAGCTCCTATTGTGTGTGGTGTGTGTATAATAATTTGCATGCTTCATTTTGTGTATAGTAGCTGCTCATAATATCTGGTATCTGGTTTTATTTATCTGTACAGTGCATCTGTTTTGTGATGATTGTGGAGGCCAAACACTGAAGTGACTGTTCACACTCTTGGTTATTAAGCTGGACAGTGAGTAAATAAAAGTCAAGTGAAGGCGGAGAGGGCTGATTGTGCAGCACAAAGAGCTTTCTGAATGTTGGACTCCCCGGTTGTCTCCATCTGCTCAAAGGTCAGCGCTGTCAGCACGGTTTACATCTGGTCTGAGGTGTGAAACCTGCACACTGAAGTTCACCAGAGCTGAACTGAATGAACCTCACGTACAGGAGGAGCTCATCATCATCATCAGCTGAGCGCAGTGATTCAATTAGAGATAACAGAGACGTTCAGGCTGTTATTAATGTTACTGAGCGTGAGCAGCCACATCGCCAGTTTATCTCTGGTCCGGTTTAGTTTAGTGTTTGTCCATGCACATGCAAAGTGATGCTAACAGGAAGGGTGAACTGTGACTGCTTGTCTTTATGTGTCAGTGCTGTGATGGACTGATGACCAGTTCCTCCCCCCCCTCACCCCACTGCTGTGATCAGCTGCAGCTCCCTGAATGATAAGCAGGTACAGGTGAAGGTCAAAGTGATGGTGACACCTTCACAGCACACAGCTCTATAGAGTATGTTATAGATCCTCCAGGACAATATGACCCCAATACAAGTCAAAGTTGTTACTTAAAGGAGACATATTGTGCCCAGGTGTCTTTGTGACTTGCTTTGGTCAAAATAACCCAAGGATCAAACATCACAGCTCTTTTCATTCTCTCAAAATAGCCCTGTTCAGAACGGTTGGTTTCAGTGCCTGTCCCTTTAAATGCAAATGAACCACTGCTCGCCCCGCCTCTTCTACCAGTCCTAGGTAGGGGTGGTATTATGCAAATTCGAATTGAGGGAACGGCTCGTAAAACCACATCGATTTCAAGCTAGGGAGTCTGAACATTACAGATTTTTTTGTCAAATCTCATATTTGGGGGGCCGGAAGACAAAACAAACACCCAGATACATGTTAAAGAACCTTCAAAAAGTGATATTTCCATAATATATCCCTTTTGAAATCTTTTTCCTTGAGTTTAAGTAACTGTGCCTCCACCCTCACCCTCACCTGGCTGCTGGATCCACCTGTGTGTAGTTTTCATGTTGGAATTTGTTAGCTTTCTTTGAATGTCAAAAGTATTCCTTGATTATTCTTTGGTGTTCCACATATATTTTCTTACAAACACTATTCCCCTCATGTTTAATAACAAAATGCAGGTTATTATTTGATTGAAAATATCTTTTTTGTTTAAATCAACTTTTTTTTTGATTGAATAATAAAGACACAAATGTACCTGCATAGTATAGCATTTGTTTTAGATGCAGCCGCTGCACCTTTGTCTTCATGATGCAAAGACAAGACAAAAAATGTAATGAAAACACTCTTTAAAACACTAAAACCTGCACATGTTCCATGTATAATTAGTGCGCACACTAAGCAGCAAACTGGGAACACTGATGATGCGGCGCAACCCTGTGTCACTATTTAAAAGCTTGCTAACTTCTATTGATTGACCAGAAGCTTTGACTTAATGGTTGAGGGGAAATATCAGCTCATTCAGGCCCATTAATACATTTCTGGTCTCGCACACATCCCGTGGCTTTATGGGAAATACTGTACAACATGACACAACAGGAAGTCACTATCACAGCACATTTCCCTGTCCAGGCTTCATGTCTCCTTTTGAACCGATGTCAAAGTTTTACCACCTGACCCCTGCTTACACCTCTGACCTTCTCCCCCCTCCACACACACACACACACACACACACACACACACACACACATACGTCTGTGAGAGCAGTTGTTGCCGACCGTCCACAGATCTGTGCCGGTCCCTCGAGGCCTCGTCTGAATCTCTGATGAACATGCCTGAAATGACTTTTCAAACCACATTGGCAGGTGGATCAGTGTGAGAGGCCGGACGCTCCGCTGATATTAAAATGAAACTGAAACACACAGCACGCTTCTGTAGCTGTGACAGTGCTCTTATCACCTCACCATACACACACACACTTCCAAACCTCGTGAGCGAATCCTGCTTCCCACATTACACTCGTCCATGCAGCTCACCATCTGACCTTGTCTCCGACTGACTGCTGCAAACACACTTGTCATAAAATCAAATTCAGTCTTAGGGTGTTTTCACACATGTTTAGTGCACACCAAATGTTAAAATGATACATTGTTTCATTTTTCAGTTAGTGCGGTTGCTTTCACACCTGCTTTTTGTCACTCGCGTCATGTCTCCATGACTACCGGTTGAAATCTGGAACCGCTGATTGATAAAACTTTCATGATGGAGACCCAAGCAGGGCCGGTTGTTAGTAGCTCTGGTCATTTATTTCTATATTGTTTGCATGTACGTATAACTCTGTTTGGTACTTCCGGCTGGTTTCCGGTTGCGTTCACCCAGCTCGGTCCCGTTAGTTCCCGGTTAAACGTTAAACACGAGCGGACCTCTGCTGCTGCTGCTCGGTAATCAGCTGCTCCGCGGACACAAGGGACGGAGCGGCCGACCTGTCCGGTGTCTGAGCAGGCTCCCCGGACGCGCACCGACCGGCTGCCCCACTGCTGCTGCTTCGTTTGTAGGGACAGAGCTGCGTAGGACCGGAGCACCGCTGCGTTAACCCGTTGTCAACGGCTACGGGAGCCCTTTTAGCTCAAACTTGTTGAGTTTGCCTGGCAGTTGGGTCGCACCAGAGTGCGGTTGCTTTCACACATCAACTAGTGCGCACCAGAGTTCGGCTGGAGTCGAACCGAGACCACCTCCTCAGGCCGCACTAGTTTTGGTGCGCATTAGAGTGCGATGTGCTTTCACACTGACCCAAACTGGACCAAATTTAGTGCGATCTAAATTTAGTGCGCACTAACACTGCAGGTGTGAAAACACCCTTAGAGGCCGTCCTGAGAAGTTTAATTCACACTGGAAACCTCTACTTGAGTATGTCAACAAACTTTTTTTTTTCTTTTTCTTTCTTCACTTGCTTAGCTGGAGGTAACTATCTGCATTTTATTTATTTATTATTATTATTTTATTTTTTATTTTTTGGCTGTGATGTAGCCTATAGGTCTCCGGGATGGGTAGGGTGGGTGTTGGGTTATATAGAAAAATGAAAAAAGTGTTTGTACTGTTGATAATATTTGACCTTGATATATGAAAATGATGCCAATAAAAACAGTTGTTCAAAAAAAAAAGAAAAATGGAAAAATGGAAATGTGACGCTTTCTGGATGTACTGTTTACTACAACTGTGAAGCAATAAAAAGAAAGATAAAAAGATAAAAAATTTTGTCAATCTCAATGGGGGGTGATTTAGTTATTTATTTATTTGTTTCCCAGGTGACGGCGTCAACGAATCAGAACGAGACGCATTCCCAGCGGCAGACCAAATTTGAATTTCATGACGCTTAATATCTAAATAAACTACTATGTTTACAACAGAAACACATTTAAAAACAAAAAGTCAAACGGAAACATGAAAGTAAAATTAATGAATTACTGATGGTGTAACGTAGGTGAAAACTTCAAAGTGAACGTGGCCGCGGTAAAAACAAAACACTTTAATAAGTCTGTTGGATGATTATTTGAGCTACTGCAAAAATAAACTGTTGAATATTTAATCATGATGTTTCTGAACTCAAAATAAAATCACCGGCGTGTGCAATGAGAATCCTGCATCACTAATAGAAGACAACAGAGACTTGTGTAATAGTATTACTCACCGGAGTCCACTGCACACACACACACACACACACACACACACACACACACACAGCATCTCCACCCTTCCTCCCACCATCTATGCAGTTTTTCAATTAGTCATTTGCTTTTCTTACTTTCTCCCCCACTAACGATACAGTAGACACTGTCAGGAGAGCCCTTCACACCGGTCCCCTGAACATCCCATAAAGACACGACAGTGCCATGCTGCTGCTCCAAACGCTCACTGAGTGCGGCCCCCGATGATGTGCCCTGTTGCTAACCTTTACCCACTGCCAGTAGTTTGCATGCGAGGCATTTAGGGAACATCTGTAAACTCCGCCGCCTGCCAATAGTCTGCATGCCGGCTGCTCTGTGCCCATTTTATCAGACCCACTGCATATACCATTTAAAATAGATTTGAAAAGGCTTCCACACATGAATTGATAATGGATCTAATGGTGAGTTATGGATCTTTAAGCTTGTGATATACTTTGCTTTTACCCACATGCGTATGATGACCACCACAGCGTTTCCTGCCTCTGTCTCTCTGTGTGTTTCCATCCTCCTCTTTTGTAAGTTCCTCTCCACGAGAGCTGAACTTTTATTACACTAAATATTTCATCCGTCTCCTCCTCATCCTGTCGTTCACTCACTCTGGAGTTTCAGCTCTAGAGACCCTCCACATCTAAACTCACCCGTTTAGGCGCCGGCGCCGCTCGGCTCCCCCTCTCCATCTTCTCTCCAGTGGAGGAGTGACTCACACAGTAAAGTACAACTTCACTGTAAATCTCACATGACTAATGCATGCCCCGCTTTCCCTCTTCACCTCCTCCCCCTCTTCTTTCTCTTTCCCCTCACCTCAGCTCCCCGTCACCTGCTTTTACCTCTCTGCTCCGCCCACACCTGATTCAGACTGACAGTCACAAACAGAGATGAACAGCAGCACGAAATTCAAGGCCTTTTCCTGTGGCAGGTGAGGAGCTCACATAAAAGGAAGGAAAAGGAAAAGGAGCAGCATGGTTACAAATGACTGCAGCGACTTTGACACACCCTTGACTATACGTTGAGATCAAATCTAAAAACACACGCACAGTTTCCCACACTACTACTTCCTGGGCTTCTCTCAGAGTATCTGAAATAATTTAAATAAGCAGGGGAATAATCCAACAAAAAAAAAACCTTTTAGGCAGCACAATATATCTAATATTATGTTTTTTATTGTTCTTGAGAACTACTGGGAAAGTCCTAAAGTCTGTGTAAAATGAAACATGAGATTTGATTAGAAACACATTACCACCCCTAACGGCACAACTCCGCCCAGGGCTCCAGACTAACTTATTTTATTAGGAGCACAGTGGCCGCTGACCTAAAATTTCAGGAGCACAAACAGAAAATTTAGGGACGCACACTGTAAACTTGCAAAGCAAATATTCACATTTCCTTTTAATTCCAGATCCTCACACACCTTGGCCTGCCACCTGTAATGACAGATACCAAATTGTTTGAGTGTAAAAACAGTGTTTGTTAGGACACGGCCCATTAACGAGGTGTAGACAAGTGCGTTTGGAACTGACGAGAGGATTGAAAAAGAGTTAGCCGCTGTGGTATGACGACCACGCCCCACTGAAAAAGGACCTAAACCGAGTCGAGTAGAGCTGTAACTGTGTAGTGGAAAGGTTTAAAGAGTAATGGTAACTGGCAGTGGAAACCCTGCTTTACATTGTTTTAACATCTAAAAAAATTTTAAGGTGTGGCGGCTTTCATTTTGCCGTGGCGGTGTACCATGATCAGTTACATGTAGCGGAAACCCTGGATTAACTGGTTGCACATGCGCAAATAGATGAAAAATTTACTTGCACTGTCTCAAATTTTAGGGGCAAAAGGCACCGTGTCGTGCCCATAGCTGGACGCCACCAGGGGCACAAGGCTAGCCAAGCCGCCAAGCCACGGGCGCCTCAGGGCTCCAGTCGTGCCGAGCCGCTGCAGAGCCACCCAGGCTGCTGCAGTCCGATATGACAGTCAGCAGCATCCATTATTGGCGTCGTTGGGTGGCATTTTATAGACAGTTGAAATTTAAAGGTAGGGTCTGGAGTTTTGTTCGTTGCAGTTTGTAAACAAAACATTGAAACTCAGCCCCTCCTCTCGGGCTAAGCCGTGTAGCCTCCTGCCCCGGCCAGCAGCCGTTGTCAGGACCGCAAAGGAAAGGAAATACAGTCCGAAAGAAGCGCTGGAGCCGTGGGCCGAGAGCCGACCTTTCGCCAACACCGGGAGCCTCGGTGGATGCTATCCACTACCGCTAGCCGAAGTTAGCATCGAGCTAGTTCACTACAACGGCCCTAATACGTGTTACCAGTGTCGGTGACGGTCGGGAATCGGTCCGTGGCTCCAACACTTCACTCAGACTGTATTTATTTTTCTTTGTTGTCCTGACTGCTGCTGCTGAGAGAGAGAGAGACTCAGTAGCATCAGAGATAGCTAGTGCGGCTAGCAGCCCTGAGCCTCCTACTCTGCTGCACGTAGCTGCACCTGAGCTCCGTCATTGGCTGGAGAGAAAACACAGACTCTCTCGCCATAGATATCTATGCTCTCTCACGACTCTCTCGCTCTCCATCCATACACGTCCACGTGCATAACAAAACGGAGCAAAAGACCAAAATACTGCTGCTTTTTTCATGATTTTAAAACCTTAGTTATTATTATAAATTAACTTTTCTAGCATTCAAATTTCTCTGGATGGTCAAAAAGGCATCTGTCTGTGACAAACTCAGAACACAAATATAGTTTCACTTTGCACAAACTTTAAAGATCTATCAGTCTACACCTGTATCAGAGACATCTGGACAGTGAGTCAGTGTCTTCATCGACCTAAATCATTTCAAACACAAAAGGAAACACAAACATTAACATCCCTGGATTAGCCACTGTAGCTTAGCTGGGGAGGGATTGCCTGGCAGGGCAGCGTGCCAGATAACAAAGCTGCTGCTTATTCATCTGCACATGTCGCTTTGTTGAGTGACTGTTGGTTACATTTTTTTATGTATCAGTGGTAAAAGACGTAATAGAACAACAACAGGAAGTCTTCTGTGTCTGAATGCTGTATGTTCTTGAACCGTGGCTCAAAAATTAATCAATTTGGATTCATGTACTACAGATACTGTATGCCCCCCCCCCCCCCGAAAGAAATTAAAAACATGACTAATAGATTTTTATTTTAGGCAAATGAAACGCTGAGTTGACTGGTTGGGGATTTGTTTCACTTGAAGTGGTGACGCACAGCAGCAGCAGCCAATCAGCTTCACCTCAACTCCTCCTGGTTTCCCCTGCACCTCTGTCTGTACTCGCATTGCAGATGCGGCAAAATATACACAAAAGACAGGTAGCAACACACACACACACACATACTCACGTGCAGGTGCAGATTCAAAGTCATTTTCACAAAACACACGCTTCTTAAAAAAATGTGCTTATAAAGATCTGCAGTGTGTATCTGTCATTTTCTTTCACTCTCCCTCCCACACACACATGTCCAAACACACACACACACAGAGTTTTCCCCATAAGAGCAGTCCAATCTATTATTGAGCAGACTGCCGTCATTTCAGGGCCTGAAGGTCACTGGCATCAATAACTCTGCTGGTAGCCACTAGACAACCCCACTATACACATACTCACACACGCACACGTGCACACACACACACACACACACACTGATGGTCACATGACGGAAAATCTCACTGCCAGTTTCAATGAAAATCCAATGTAGCAGCAGGAATCTGCTTGTTTGAACATCATAACGAGGCCTCGTCTCCAAACATCAGCGCTGAGCCTCCTCACATGGAAAGTTCACAACCAGATGTTTAACAAAGTTTCAACAAATTTCAACAAAACAGATCATTCTGCAGGAGAAAATGTGAATTTATGTGCATTTCAATCCACCAGTGGATAAAAATGAGAGAACGAATGATAGAAAACCAGACAGACAAATGACATGATGTGTGTTTTGTGCGTTCATCAGAGGAACGTTTTGATGTTTTCTATCTCTGAGTTTCTACACAGATAGAAAAAAAGAAATTTTCCTGGTTGCTCAGCCTGAGCCTCATGCAGCCAAATGCTTCAATATCTGGACTGAGTGCTGTTGATTCATGTGATACTGACTAGGGTTGCAAATTTGCAGGAATTTTCAAAGTTGGAAACTTTCCATGGGAATTAACGGGAATATATGGGAATTAACGGGCATTAACAAGAATTAAAACTTGATAAAGTTCTACTCACAAATAAATCTGTTGAAATGTCACGTTTTTTTTAAATTGTATTATTTTTGCATGGATGTCTCTTTATGAATAAAACACATTTTTTACATTTATGTTTGGATATGATACAGTTTGTTTAAATTACCCCCAATTTCCAGTTAATTCCCATAAATTCCCATGGAAAGTTTCCAATTTGGAATATTTCCAAAATTCCCCAACCTACCCCTTGCAAGGAAATCTTCTGCCCCTTTGCAACTCTAATACTGACTGACAGCGAGGAGATCTTTACGATTGGTAGCATCTTCCAGTCGTGGAGCTGGTGATGATGCTACGGGGCTGGAGGAGGATGAGCATGTGGCCCTACAGTAGGATGATCCAGATTTAGTTTGCTACCTGGGTACAGAGGAAATTTAAGTCACATCATGTTTGTTATTTATTTATTTATTTATTCCGTCTAATCTTCTGTTAATCCACCAAGTTTTCAAACTGAGCCGAATGTACAAACTTTGCTATTTCCAATTTTCAAAACTCCACTCAGGTTTAAAAAAACCTGGTTGCAAAACAGCGTGGAAACTAGTCCCAGATGCAGCAGCTGCTCAACGCCCAGGATCGTTTTCTTCTGAATAATCAGACATGTAAATAAAAGGAAACCGATCCAGTGGCGACTGTTTCTGTGTGACTTTGATCCCGGACGAGTCAGGTCGATCGCTGCTCCTTATCATGAACCACTTGATCTTTTCACAAAGTCATTCCAGTGCATGGGTGTGCGTGTGTATGTGTGTGTGTTGGGAGTTGCAGCAGCTCGGTTATCGGGCGAACAAGGTGTCACGCTGCTGCGTCGCTGTTAATGGTTTGCCTTTGAGGAAGCAGAGTGCTGCAGTAAGCAGATCAGCAGCAGGATGGGCGAGCGACAGCAGCACGAGCATGAAGGGCGAGCAGGAGAGAGAGTCACAGAGGTGAGAGAGAGTAAGAGGTGTGGTTTACATATTAACTCTCACACACACACACACACACACACGCACACACAGAGTACAGTAGTTATTACAGTGTCTGGCGTGTCCTCGTTGAACTGCATGTTTGTGTCAGCACAAGTTTCAGAGCACAGACTGAAAAACATGAGGATAAAAACGCGATGTGAGTTTTTATGCTTCATGGTGAGGAACATTGTTTATTTTAGCCACAGCTTTTGTCATCTCGACACAAACTGAATGTACAAACTTGTTTGCTGGTGTTTTAAGTGTAAGTGTGTGTGTGTGTGTGTGTGTGTGTGCGCGCGTGTGCGCAACAGTGTGGTTATTAAACTGAGAGAGAACTGCAGAGGGAGACGGTAGATGCATGTAAAACTGAATATAATGACTACATGTCAGAGGCTATCTGGATTCATGAAATGAGTTCTGGCTATGCAGCCTCTCTCTATCCCTCTGTGTGTGTGTGTGTGTGTGTGTGTGTGTGTGTGTGTGTGTGTGTGTGTGTGTGTGTGCATGCATGCATGTGTGTGCGTGCCCAGATTTCAGATGCAGGATTACAGCATTATCATCTAAAAAGCTAAAAAGGGCAAACGGTTCAACATCTGACCACTGCAGGGCCCTGCCCCACTGCTGTCACACCACAACTGCAATTACTACTATGACCAACACTATACAACTGATATCAGCAGTGGTGGCAGTAACAGTGGTAGTAATAGTAGTAATGATAGCAGTAATAGTAGCAGTAGTGGTGATATTAGGAGGCAGGGATCAAACATCTTGAAACACAGCAGACACAACAGCTCCTGCTATTACAAAGGCTGTTGGCTGTTAGCTACTGCTAGCTATTAGCAACAGCTAGTGGATAAAAATGAGAGAATGAATGATAGCTTAAGCTAATTAGCTGAGGCTAATTTCCCTGAGCAGGAAACAGAGAACATAATAACACAAAACAGCATCTTCAACAACAACAACAAGATTTTACAACATTAAAAAACATTGTAATTACAGCAATTCACTCTTATCTACCTGTGGGTCGGACTCCAAGTCGTCCCATATTGAGCTGTGGAGTTTTCTTCCTGCAGCTTTAGCATCTCTAAGAAAACTAAAACTAAGCTGATGTTATCTGACATTCAGTTTAGTTTTAGTTAGTTCTGCATTGTTCAATGTACTTTTTATTTAGTTCTCGTTTATGGAAAAATTGTCAGTTTACTAAATATTTTTTTCAGTGCCAGTTTTAGTTTTAGTCTTAGGGCACTTTCACACCTATCTCATTTGGGTCAGTTTGAGCCGAACCTAAATTCCAGATGTGAAAGGTGCCGTGGACCACGGTCCGCACCAAAGGCCCAAAATTTGGTCCGACCAAAAGAGGTGGTCTCGGTCCGGACCAAATGAACCAAGGTTCGTACCTTTTGCAGTGTGAAAACAACTTTTTGTATAGTTCGGACCTTCGTATCAATGAAAGGGAGTATTTTTCTTCTTCTGCTCTCAATTTACAGTACAGGAAGTTACGTCACGCTAACCAGCTGACTCAGCAAAACAAAACTAGCAGCGTAAACTAAACAAAATCAGGAAAAAGTATTACAACGGGAAAATCGATTCATTTTCTTTAAACAGGAAGTAACATCAGAAGCCGGCTGGCCTAACAACGCAGCGTAACCAAATCAAAATGTCTGTAAATATCTGTTTCACCCAAGCCACTACAAGAGGAGATGATACAACGCTGATTAAGCCGTCGCGGTATTTTCCAGTATTTGTTCTTTTTGTATTTGATATTTCCGCGCTGGCTAACCCGTTGTACTCGGTTTTACCTGACAACGAGAAGGGAGGGGGGAGGAGAGCGCTGCTAGAAGCAACATGGCGGAGAACCCGAAGAAGCAACCAAGAGGTTCAGAAGTGGATCCTACTAAAAAGAAAAAGCCTTCCCGTTCGGCAGAAGGTCTGTTGGCGAAGAAAGAGAGTGACAAACGGTAGCGGTGGGGAGGGGAGGGGCGGGTTACACCGGGCCATACACCATATTGAGGTGCCGGCCTTATCTTTGTAATAACGCAGAAATCCTCTAGGGGTGATAGAAGTTACGCACTATAGCTTTAACCATAACAACCCTAGTTCTCAAATGTATGGAAATTAACGTGTAACACAAAAAGGCAATTTATTATTTTGGCCGGTAAAAACTACGTTTGGCCGGTGGATTTTTTCATCTAGCAGTCCACTTGATCAAAAAGTTCATTTCGGACACTGATTATGTTATGTTCTTTAGTCTTTACATGAATAAATAAATTAGCACTTCCAACGATGTGCGCCCATCATCATCATCATCATCATCATCATCATCATCATCATCACCACACCAGCAGAACTGGTCCATGCAGCGTGTCACTGTCACCCACAGCGTGTCGACCTGTCTCCTCCTGTCAGTCACGGCTGTCAGGCCGGAGGCCGAGCACGCGCCCTGTCAGTCACTGTGACCTTTGACCCCCAACGTGTCGCCCATCATCAGCGCCGCGGCCGTCTTGTCAACAAAGAAACACAACGTGACACGAGCTTTCGCACCTTCACTCCTCCGCGTTTTGTTTCCTCTCCTCTGTCATTCCGCGACTTTTTCAGCATCGCAGCGTTTCACAGTCACAGAGTT
This sequence comes from Trachurus japonicus, assembly GCF_045865225.1. Classification (NCBI taxonomy): domain Eukaryota; kingdom Metazoa; phylum Chordata; class Actinopteri; order Carangiformes; family Carangidae; genus Trachurus; species Trachurus japonicus. The sequence goes on along the minus strand of NC_140916.1, from coordinate 11,035,904 downwards.
CAGACCATGATGCTCCAGGGCGCTCGTTAGCTCGGCCTAGATAGATAGATAGATAGATAGATAGATAGATAGATAGATAGATAGATAGATAGATAGATAGATAGATAGATAGATAGATAGATAGATAGATAGATAGATAGATAGATAGATAGATAGATAGATAGATAGATAGATAGATAGATAGATAGATAGATAGATAGATAGATAGATAGATAGATAGATACTAACAACAGACCGAGGATTATTGCTCTGGCAGAAAACAGTGACTTGGCAAAATGGATAAAATATAAAATACAACTGTAATGACTTTTCCATAACTTCAAGAAATCCATTCAATAATAATTTGCTGCAGATTGATGGTTTATTTTCAGATCGAGGCCGTGATCGTGTCTCAGCTACAACCTGAAAACACAACAAATACAAATACACATGCTCCTCCAACAACACCACCAACAACAAACCACACATTCATTTAACTGTACATACTGTGTGTTTGTCCAAGCACACACACATTATAGTGTGTATGTTCTGTCTATGTACAGTGGACGTGTCTATTGAACCGGAGGTCACCAGCCTGGTGCAATAGGAAAGCCCTCAAGTCTAATTTACAAAAGTATTGATCTCTGTGGATGTAGGGCAGCCATGTGCACACACACACGCACGCACACACACACACACAAGGGATCACATTCACACATTCATCTGTTCATTCATTCACTGACATACATGATGTCACGGGACAACATGGGACGTGTGTATGTTTATGTTGATGTGTGCGTTTGTGTGTTTGACATATAGTATAGTGTAGTAGTATAGAGGCCACGCCCCCCTCTCACACTCTGTCCATTCAGTTGACATCGGCCTGTTTACGAACCAACACACACACACACACACACACACACACACACACACACACAGCAGCAGCTCCACACTTATCAGAGGGTTTTTTTTTAAATGAGCATTGGCGGCTCAGAGAAGTTAAATCATCAAATGCCTCAAATGTTTCCTGGATAAAGTTTTGTGTGTTTTATGTCGCACTGCAGAAGGAATTCAAGACAGGTCAGATAAAGGTTAAATAAATGTTTCACTCTGGATTAATAAGTTCATCTATTATAAAACATCTATTAACAGGCTCACTGACCATTAGTACACACTTCATGCATCATTTACTGACACGTATGAACCACTGACATCCACTAAATAACAGATTTGTGACCGATAATACTTGATTTATTAATGCTGACTTTCTTATTTATTAATTATGAAAATACAAATTAAAGGTCCAGTGTGTAAGAATTAACAAGGTTTATTGGCCAAATCTGAATATACTACCCATAAATATATTTAAGTGTATAATCGCTATAAAATAAAATTTGTTTGGTTTTCGTAGCCTTATAATTATTCTTTTATAGCAGGGGTCTTACTTTAGAGAGTGTCGCCATCTTGCGCCGCCATGTTTGTACGGCAGCCCGAACGGAAAATCCAGCCAACCAGAGAGCACGTTTCGCATAAACCAATGAAGAAGAAGACAAGTTTTTTTGTCCTCGGAGGCCACCGTAACTTTTGAAGTATAACAACCTGAAGATGAATGTTTATGAATTACAGAATAATTATTATCAATGTAGGAACAATTAATGATTAACTAATGCTTAATAGTGTGCAAACATAATTCTGAGGTTAGTAAGTTAGTCCTGGAGTTGTGATCTGTGTTTTATATCAAACAGACTATTTGTCCTTGTTAAGTTATGCCAACCAAGTTTTGTGTGTTTTTTTGTTCAGTGGCTTTAAAAAAGGAAAAAAGACCTCTGACTGCTCGTGCAGTGAAATTAAACAGTAATGCACCAGGTGGGAGAGATGGTCACAATCAAACAGTGTGGCTCAAGTTGTAATAAACTGAAATCATCCTAAACATGTTCAGTATCACAGCAGTATGCAGCCTATAATGAGGCCCACTAGGCAGCGATATGATAGAAACCCACTCTGTGTGTCTGTGTGGAGCAATGTGTTTCTGTCCTCTGTGGGAAACTGAAGCAAAATGAATTTTGCTGCAGAGAGAAAACACAACCCAACATGAACCAGAGTTAAGCTTCTCATTTAAGACGGCAAACTGAACTCTGTTCATGTTTCAATAAACCAGAAAAATCTTCTTTTTTTTTCTCTCCTGCTCTGAACTCTACATCACCTCCTCACCACGACGCGTGCAGCTGCAGCTGGCAGCGGCGTGCCAGGCTGATACAGATGTTCATGTTTAATAGACGAGTAGAGAGGAGCGGCATGGATCCAGTCTGAGGGAGCTGGTATAGCACAAACACACACACACACAGAAATAAAAATGTATTCTGGGATTGCAGTGCATCGACTGAGGTATAAATCTTGGCAAATCATAGGCTGTCCACACACACATGCAGGCATAACGTATGGGGGGAGAGGCATTCGCCTACACATTAACGCACATAAACACACACATTCACATACTCATAAACACCAGACGTGTGATTGATGGTGTATGTGCCTAAAAGGATAGTTCAACATTTTGGCAAATTGGCCCATTGCAATAATCCCTATAGTCATAGCAGTAGGTTTGTTACCTTTATTTGTCGGTGCAAGCTATTTTTAGAACGGCGGAGCAGAGCCGCGAGCTGCTCAGAGCTACACTACGGAGGCTCATGGGATTTCTTGGTTTCCCTCATTTAACTCATGAAATACACAATCCAACAACTCCAAATGCTCTGAACTTTACCAGACAGAGTTGTTTTAGAGGTAAATTCATGCATAACCGTTTTGCATAAAGTTTTTCAGCAAGCAGTCTCTGTATTTACCTCGAAAACAACTTCGACTGGTAACGTTATTATCTCATAGCGTGGTGAATGTGCAGGTCACAACTTGTCCACCAGAGCGTTTTGGAGTTGTTGGATTGTGTATTTGATGAGTTTGATGAGGGAAACCAAGAAATCCCATTAGCCTCCGTAGCGTAGCTCTGAGCAGCTCACGGCTCTGCTCCGCCATTCTAAAAATATCTTGCACCGACAATTAAAGCTAACGAACCTACTGCTATGACTATAGGGATTATGGCAATGGGCCAATTTGCCAAAAATGTTGAACTATCCCTTTAACAACAAACTTCCTTGGTATTCAAGAGATATCAGAAACAATGCGAGAGTGTGTGTGCGTGTGTGGACGTTAAAAGAAGGCAACGAGGTGATGAGTCAGAACGAGGACACAGGAAGGAAGAGAGGAGGAGGAGGAAACACAGAAGGAGAAGAGGGAAAAACATACATCTGTATCATGTAGATGTGTGTGTGTCACTGTAAACGTGATATCACCAGTGTGTGTGCGTTGGATGTGATGCAGGTCGGCTGAGGTCGGCGTCTCAGAGACACTGAGCGACACAAACAGGTGACCAGTGAAACCAGTTCAGACCTGATGTCATCCAATCTGGACTGAGCTTCTTAATGAAAGGTTTATCCGTGTGTGTCTATGTGTGTGTATGTGTGTGTCTGCGTGGGTGCGTGCTCAGCTATGAAAGTAATCTGGCCAAACGTCCTTGTGGAACAAAACCAGTGTGTGGTTTGACTGACAGAGTTAGAGCAGCTTTAGACTGAAGCGGCCGATCGGCAGAAACTCATTTCTGCATTAAATGAATCGTTCTTTATGTATTTTCCATCTATTTTATTTATTTATTTATTTTTTATCTGTACGTGCAGGTTTGTTCAACCGAGTCACAAACAGTGGGTTCAGAAAATAAAAGTTTCAAGTGAAGTGAACAGACGTCTGCAGCCAGGACAGTGACTGTGGCTGTACGGCAGTTCAACATGCTAACATGCTAATTAGGGATGTGCAATAACTATCAATACCATTTTATTTATTTATTTTAGATTACTAGAGCCAATTATAATTCGCCAACATTGCCTTGATAAATTCATTTTGCCCTCTAAGTTGATTTTTAACAATAATAAATGTTGATTTCTTTTGTCATAAATGTTGTTTTTGGTGAGATTACAACAGTAATTCAATTCCATCTTAGCCTTTCTGAACCTCAGGTTTGTATATAAACTAATAAAAATGTTATAGGTTATCGGTATTGGTTATGATAAGCAGGAGTTATTTGTATCAATGGAAAAGTAAGTTTTTGTGCATCCCTATTACTAATGTTTATGATAATATTAGTATGTTTGCATGCTCATACCAGCAGTTTGTCCGCTATACACAAAGGTGATGAGTCCTTAGTTTGTTCATAAATTAAAAAAATAATGGAAAACCAACAGACGAGTTGTTGAGTGGCACTAGATGAGAAGGGATGAGCTCAGTTCATCCTGACAGGAACATGAAGAACCAAAGTGCCAAAGAACATATTCATCCATCCAACAGCTGTGGAGACTTCTCACTTAAACTAAAAAAAAATAAACTCCTGCCAGCACCAGAGGAAAACTTCCTCCTCTATGAATGAACTACATCCACTGTGTTGATGACCTGAATCATGGTCGCCTGCTTGTGTAAATGTTTGTTCCTGTCTCAGTGACCTGTGGTTTCATCCTGAGATGAAAAGTTCAGAGTGAGTTTCCCCCTCTTTGCTGCAGCCACTTGATTTTCCAGCTTTCCAGTGTGAGTGTTGTGACAGGAAGCCTGACACACCAGATGACGCCTCGGTGCATCAGGTGGAGGGAGACACACAGACAGATAGAGAGACAGATAGTCCACATACATCAATCTGTTGAGGACAGGGATCTACAACTCCCCACAGCCCCTTAGTGGTGACAGCTGAGCACAGCAACAGGACGGAGGAGGAGGAGGAGGAGGAGGAGGAGCCACAGGGAGGACACCGACTCAGGTACACAGCAGACAGATAATTCAGCGGATGGATTGACAGACAGATAAACAGCACGTCAGACCATCTCGTTGTACCGAGTCTCCGAGTCGGTCTGGTCCTGAACCAGCTCATCTGTCAGTGTCCTGGCTCTGTAAACACCACACACACACACACACACACACACACACAAACACTCCTCCTCCGCACACACCCAGAGACACAGAGAGAGAGAGAGTGTGTGAGCAGCGTCCGGGGCCGACCAAGCATGGAAATGTTTGTCTTCGTCTGGTATCTGCTCAAGTTATGTGGAAAAACACGGGATTGGAGGCACAGGGTCCAAAACACTCCCGGCACGATGTTTCCACAGCAACTGTCTCCCTGCTGGAGAACAACACCAACACACACGCACACACATCTTACACCACCGTCACCTGACATGAGCTCTGCACACACACACACACACACACACACACACACACACACACACATCCATGCATGTGTATCTGCAGTGAAAATGAACAGAGATGGTGTGTCGGGGTCGTCACCATCACCTCACACAGGCAGCGCAGCACAAACATTACAGCCCAACACCACACTATTCTTTATGCTAATGTGCTGCTGAGCTTCCAACTACTGGGCACAATATTTAATTACATAATGATGATTAATTATAATAATTGCTGGACCACTCACGCACATTATCAGACTTTGAAAGTGGTGAAAGAAGTTTGTATCCACACAACTTTGTAGCCGGCAAATTTCAAATCCAAACATTATTCTGCAGAAGAAAAAAACAGAAATAATAAGAATAGAGGCTACAGATAAAAAAAAATATTGCTTTTTTTTTTTTTTTTACAGTCTGTTTATTGAGTTTTACATATTAGAAAAACAATAGTGTTCTAATCTAAATCTAAATTCAACATACCCCAGAACAGACACCAACCCCCCATCCCTCCGGCACCCAGCCCCAGCAGATGGACATGTACAGTTGAAAGTAAATTAAAGACAAACAAAAGAAGAAAAAAAAAAGATTAAGGAGGAAGAGAAAAAGTGGGCAAATAAATAAACAAGTGAATAAATTAATGTATGAATAGATAAAAATAAATAAGTAATAATAACAACAGTTGTAATACTCAATAAAATAAATAAATATGTAGACTAATAAGATCAATAAAGAAGCGTAAATATCTGAGTTGGCAGGTAGTAAGAAATATAAATCAATTAAAAATCAATAAATAAGTTAGTAATATATAATAATAAAATTGCTTTTATATTAGTTTGATTTCCTGTTCGAGTCCAAAGCACACTGATAAATGTCCAGGAAATGCAGCTGAAGGCTCAGAAGAAGTGCAGTAAGTGAAGCATTGAGTTTGGCAGACTGGATGCATTAACCAAATAAAATATGTTCAACGTCAGAGTCTTTCTCCAGAATAAATGTGTGTCCCCTGCAGTATCAGCAGAGACTGGCTGGTAAAAACAGTCTGGCTGTGCGGGCCAACTGGAATTACATGAATGCACCAGCCAACATGTTAGCCAACACATTTCCCACATTACCGACAAATCCTCAGTGAAGATGTATCTGCTCTGTGGAGGTAAACACTGCCACGTTGGCCGGGCGTGTTGTGTCCTGTCTGCTTCAACAAAGTGCAACAAATCGCCCAAACCAACAGGAGGTACTGTAAAGAACTGTGTGTTTAAAAACTGTGCACGTTTTCAGGTCGCATACATCACTTACACAACATACAAAAAACCTTTGTCCCACAAATACCATTCACACCGACAACAGAGACAGTTATGTCGGCTGCAGCGTGTTTGTGCTGTTGGCCAGACGCATAATCAGCAGGTGGAGAGCACGTAAAAGAAGCAGCTCAGACAGGCTGCAGGTGTGGTGGGACACACAGGTACAGGTACTCTGTGTGTGTGTCGGTGTCATGTTTCCAGCAGTTTGTTTTTTTCTTTTTTTTGGCCGAGCCGCTGTTGAACATTGCCAACTTCATGTTTACAGTTTAGTGATTTGCTGACACTAATATGCTTTGCGACTTAAAATAAAACTTCATAACCTAGATGGCAAACCAGTCATGTGGAATTCATACTGTAGGTTTAAGGTTGCAGCGTCTTGGCAGGCCGCAGGAAAACCAAGAAGCTGGCTGAGCAGTAGAGGTACAAATACCTGAAAGTGCGAACAGGTCCAAGTTGATCCGGTTGGTTCTGGTGTCTGGTGCGAGAACACCAAAGAACCTTTGATGACATACTGACATCCTGTCCTCATCACCCTACACTTGACATTGATTGGGTTGTGATCAGGCGTGTGTATGACGTAGTCGCGTCACCGAAGTTCTCCTCAAATTAGCTTGTAAGCACAGTAGCCATTTAGGAATCGTGGCAACAATAATTACACTGTTATGTCATATGTCATTGCTACCAGCAGCAACAATCAGTCCCTCCAGGAATTTGAGATGTCGCGATTGCAACACAAATTCAACCAATCTGCGCGCAATTTTGTCCAATCGCCACAACTTTTACGCAAATTGGACCAATCATCGGTGCTTTCCACCATCGAGAGTGCGAGTCGGGACGAAGCGGTGGTCCAAAGAAAGCGAGTCCACGGAGAAATTAATCATTCAGAACAAAACTGCAACTTTTTTTTGCAATTTTTGCTGTCTCCCGTAATTTAATCGCAACAAAAGCGCTTCATTGCAACATGCACTGCAATTTTGTTAAAATGCGTCTGCGAAATCAAGCATTTTAGGCTGCAACAATCACAAAAGTCCCTCCAGTGAAATCCTGGAGGGACTGATCAATGCTGTGCCCAATATGGAACCTAGTTTGATTCAGAAAACCATTCTGGTCATGTGTTGGCTTTATTGTTGCCGGCAGGAAACTGTGTACGCTAATGTGTGTCGCAACTATCTGTCAAAGGTACAAAAGTCCGGACCTGAGAACCACCTCTTCAGGTCTTCGTTGATCTTTCTCACCAAATCAAATGGAAAAGTCTGGACCAAACGAGGAAAGTGTAAAAGTCACACAACCTGAGAGCAGCAGGTGTCATTGTGTGATACTGTCCAGTTGTGCTGCAGATTCAAATGAGTAAAGAAAGAGAAAAAAGTAATATAAAACTCAGTGGTACAGTAAACTGTTGGGTCAATATTGCACTGCAGTGTTTCCCATGGACTGTGATTAGATCAGCACCTCCCCTATCCGGCTCAGCACTGTTTGGCTTTTGGTTGAAATCCTTTATGTTGGCTGCTTACACTGCAAACAGTTTTGTTGTTTAGTGACAGTGTAAGTCTGTGTGGCTGTTGACATGTAAGCCTTATTATAACAGACTCGATACTGCAACTCTGTGTGTGTGTGTGTGTGTGTGTGTGTGTGTGTGTGTGTGTGTGTGTGTGTGTGTGTGTGTGTGCGTGTGTGTGTGTGTGTGTGTGTGCAATAGGTGAGCAGATTTAAAGGAAATATGTTGAGCAGTTGCAGCGTTATTTCTTCCCCAGTGTTTATGTTTCTATACATTGGGTCAATGTGAAAAACCTGTTCTTACTATGAGTGACAGGACCCCTCCCCACACACACACACACACAATAATCTCCCATAGTTACAACAGTTTTGTTTATTTATATATTTTCTCTGAACTCCTCTCACTGGTTTCAGGTGGGCGGGACTTAACTTAAAAAACAGAAGTGATGTAATGTGTCCTACTTCTGTGCACCAATCAGGATTTAGCAATATTTTAAGGCACTGGCAGGTGTTTTTGTCCATTCTTTAATTGTAATAATGCCACACCTACATAGTCCTACAACTGATAGAATGGTTAATGTATGGGTGCGTATTATTCCTTATTTAGTCATGTATATTAAATTATAATGTGTCCTGCATTTCATAAAAGTACATCATATTCGTTTGTATACTTTATGCTTCATGTGATACTTTTTCTCTGTGTCCTGTAAAACAGTTTGGATCATCTTTGTGTATAAAATGTGTTATGTATATAAATAAACTGGCCTTGATCTGTTAATAATTTTATGACGGACATTTTTCATTTTGGCGGAAGCACTAAAATGCTTCGAAAGACACGAGTGATGCAATAAAACTGTGTGTCTCTGTTAGCGTGCGAGCTAAGGTGCTTATATCCATTTCCATCTGTGTGGGGCTGCATACCTACATTGACTGTGTGTGTGTGTGTATGTGTCCAGTCTGGCCGGCGGCCAGCTGAAGCATGTGGCACGGGCTCGCTCCAAAAAGCCCACTGTAAGGATCGGGCTTAGCTTTAAACACTTGGAAACCCAGCTCTGGGATTAGAGTCACGCTCTAACAGGAGTTTACACCTCCATCACCATCGCAGCCAATAAACAAATTCCTCACTGGAAACTAAGACACTGCACAGAGAGAGAGAGAGAGAGTGGCGAGCTTCTAAAGATTAACTGCTCATTGGGTGGTTATAAATGAATCTTTGTATCTATCCAGGGGGGATAAATAAATAAAAACATGAGTTTCTCTTTTCGTCTAAAACCCAGAAATGAAAAGCACAACAATATTATTTACCCAGTGTTTTTTGCTGAGTAACACTGTGCCTGGGAAAGTGCAGCGTTATGGAGGTGAACTCAGGTAGAAGTGGAGAGAGAAATACGCTGACACACCGTCTGTGCTCGCTGGCGTCAATCTGATAACATCCTGCAAGAGGCGGCAGGCGTTTTAAAGAGTTTGGATAAAGCTGCACTGGGCCGTGGAAATACACCTGTCTCATTACGAAGCCCGTCACAGACAACGGTGCCAGCTGTGGACTCAGAATTCAGTTTGTATCGATGCAAAACTGGAGCCATATTTCTGATGACTTATCATTATCAATGAATCAAATGGGATTTAGGACAATCAGCTCACCCCCTCCCATCATGTGAAACCAGTTACAGCAGCTAGTGGAGTGAATCGGAGCTGTGAGTTTGGGTATAATTTGGCTAATGTATTCTTGTTTTTGTTTTATTTACTCGACTGGCGTCATCTGAAAATGTGTTAGTTATCTTTTTTCCCTCTATGTCAGGCTGCCGCTGGGTAAAGTACTTGGTTTGAAAATACTTTGGCTCCTGTGGTTTGTGTGAAAGCCCTCAGTCATCCAGGTCATCATAGTCGTTAAGTGCTAAAATTGAGGGTTACTGGACTACTTTCTGGCTCTTGAAGATGTTTCGTCTCTCACCTGAAAGGTTTCTTCAGTTCTGAACTGAAGAGGCCAATTGCCTTCAATTTTAGCACTTAACGACTCCTGTGGTTTCATGTGTTTACACTAAACAGAGGGACAATGTGGGTCAACCAGCAAGAAGCTGTCAGGACCAGGAAGGCAACAACCATTTACCAGTTAAAGATAAAAACAAACGTCAAATAACACGACTTTGAAGTGGAAGTGATATCTCTCCTTACATCAGATCTTAGACCAGCTCTGCAGTTTACTGCCCCCTAGTGGCCTTACTATGTTATTATCTGTGGAGGTTAGGTCCACCACAGCGTAACGTTATCATTTGTGTCACATTCGTTAGCGTGGCCAATCGCCGCACACAAAGACTAGCGAGGTTCAGGCTTGTCAAGTAGATTTGAGCGCCAATTTTAATGGACCTTTGAAGTACATGTGCACATTGAGGATCCTGGATCTTTAGTGGCTGACTAGTTAGAGCTGGATCCACCGATCAGTTGAGATATTGTACCTATTAATATAAACATGCATTGATTTTAAACACACATACCATGTCCTAAAAACACCAGGAATCAGGGCTCCATCTTGGTGTCACTGCAAAACATTTCAGAGACGTTTAGGAGGAAAGACACTCCCAAAGACGTGAGGTAAATCTTAATCCAGACAGAGGAATCTTCAGCTGCTTTTTCTCAGTGATAAAAATAACATTTTATTATTACCCCGTGCACCAGGACAGTGCACTTTTAGCAGTCTGGGATTCCATGTATTGTTCAGGGAGATGTCGAACATTCACGCTAAGGGGAGGGAGGAAGGAAGCGCTACTCCGTGTTGACCTTGGTATTCGACCGGCCAACCTCACAGTCACAAAACTATTTCCTCAAACACACAGCTGCCGGTGTTTACTGCCTAAACAAAGATGTTCTACGCTCCACAGCGGGCAGTTTAACTTGAGCAAGGAGGTGCGTCCCTGTGAAGATCACTGGAGGTCCAGTTCGAGGGTTTGGTATCAGAGTGTCGGTGGCCCTGAAGCCCTCATAAGGTAAGAGGTGAGTGGTGGTCCTGATCAGCAGCATGGGGATCCTAAAATAGTGTCAATGCAGCTACTGCGAATGTTTGCTCCCCTCTTGACCCTCAGTTTCCTCCACACCTCTTATCAGCACCTCTACATGCACACACAAGCATCTCTGCAGCCACACCAGCAGAGATAAATGCACACAAAGTGCTGTGTTATCCCCTGTGATCTTTACACATGACATATTTTTCATGGTGGCAGCATTCTCTATGTGTCAGGCCTCTTACGGACTTGACCTTAGACCGTTTATCGTCCTTGAACGACCAGCTTACCAGTGGGTGTGCCGACGGGTATAGTATAGTAGAGTTTGTCATACTGGCTTGGTGGGTGACATGTGAGCCGTGGGGCTGGTTGACTGGTTTTCCAGCAGATAATCTGTTGGAGTGGGTCTTTTCACCTCAGGTAACTTAACCCCTTAAGCCACTGTAGCTGCTTCTGCTGTCTCTATGATCCTACTTTTGATTTGATTTGACTCTTTTCCTTCTTTCCTTAAACCAGACCAGACCAGACAGAGAAGATGCTTCGGAATTCATTATAATCATGATAATCTTTATAATCATTGTGATAATCCTTGAATAATTGAATCGTAGCACCCTGAATTGTAATCAAATCAAATTGTGAGGTGCCTTAGATGGCACACCCCTAATAATACACTTGAAAATATCGGCCTTGCTTACTCATCTATGGTCACCTACAACAACATGATAAGCTGTATACAATCTAAACGTAAAATGTCTGAAGAAGCGTCACTCAAAAGCCAAACCTGGAACCAAACTCTGGTCAAAAACCCCACAAACATCAGACTTTTGTCATAAGTCAGCCCCGAAATAAGTTGTAAAAACACACAACCACCAACCAAAGTGTCTCCTATAGAGTATAGAGGCTCTGACACTTACATCTACACCAACCAAGGCTATACCACAATTACTTAGGTCTGACTTGGCTACAGAGGTGTCACTTTTGAGGACGACAATGAGTCCTAATGGAGATATAATTTAGGTTGCAGAGCTCTCAAGGTGTTTTACTGTGCCAGGAGTGTCAGGTCTTAACAACACAGCTAGTCTGATCCCAAAAGATAGCAATCTCTTCTACGTTTAAGTGTAAGCTACCCCTCCTTCTCTTGTCTGAACCATCAGCTTGAGTCTTGAAACAAGGAGTTCCCAAGAAGAAATCACATCTGTCATAAAATAAAAAGTCCTCAATAAAGAGAGAGTACAGTCTGCACTACCATGTACTTATTTGGTAACAGGCTACAGCAACTGCTATAAGGAAAAATATTGTCTGAACAAATCGCTATGGTAACAAGCCGCTACAGTGGCTGAAGGACAATATACATTTTTTTACAAGACGGATCTCAGAGAAAAAGTAGAGAAGATGCAAAACTGTGAGTAATGTGAATTATAAAATGTGCAATAGGCAATAAATGTAATGAGTATGGAATAATAATACTGAGAAGAAATATGATGTGAATATAACTTGAGCATAAAATAACAAAATAAATCAGTTGAGCATAATATTTAGTAAGATAGTACAAAAAACATAGAGGTACTTTATATGGAAATGAAGTAAAAACTTGAGTCAATCTTAAAGCAAAAGCACAAAGTTAATTAATGTGTCTTGACTTCAAAATCAATAAAGCAATGACAGAGATTTGTGGGGAAGGTTGAGAGAACTTAAAGTCTTTTCTTCTGGCCTCCCTCAGTGATCTGTATAGCTTTCTGCCTCCACTCAGGTCTCCGTCAGTGCGTCAGTGTCATCTCCACGGGCTGGACGCCTGATCATTTTGCCTTTTTGGCTGCCTGCTAATCCAGCTGAGTGGCACAATTAGGACCACAGCAGGCTGTCGGTTGTATTAATGAGTGTTTAGTTTTATGTTTAATAATCAAAACTGGAAGTGGAAAGGCCTGTTTGCTGACTGACTGGGTTATGTGTCGGCCTGTTGGGTGGTTGACAGGTCGGCGCGGCCCCATGTTAAGTGGGTGTGTGGGTGTCACCCTGATGTTTTCCTGGGTCGCGTATTGACTCGACTGGTTGACTAGATGGGTGGATGATTCGACAGCTGGCTGTGGCGGGTAGAAGTAATCAGAGAGAGAGACTCTGAGGGAGAGGGGGTGGGAGGCGGTGGTGGGGGGGGAGATATGTTCATGATTGCAGTGATGCAGTTTGACATGTGGAACACTAAGTGTATTAATCCAGTGCACTGCAGCCCTGTCACCATGCATCTGTCCACTCTGCTGACACCAGGCTTGTGTGTGTTTGTGTGTGTACATGTATGTGTGAGTGCATGTGCGAAAAGTGCTTTTGTACAAGTGTGGGCTGTTTTACTGTTTTTGTCTGCGTGGGAGTGTGCACAGAAACGCCAGTGCACATTTGCACATGTGCCCGTCCGTGTGTGCCTGAGTGGAAACGCAGCCAGAGTTGGTTCAGACGCTCAGTATGCTGCATGCCTTCCATTGTCACTGTCCCTGTTTGTGTCTAATGCATGACTTACATGAGTCATACACGCTGCAGATCATCTCTTCCCATCCATTTCGTTTCTTGTGACATCTGAAACACCAGCGCTGCTTTTATTCGCCTCTGTATAATCGGGGATTTAAAGCCGTGATGACAGAATGATGAAACGTATCCTGATCCAGAGAGATTTGACAGAAGGCGGATGCTTTGGCCAACAATGACCATAACCAATGATGACCGACGGCTGTAAACAAAGACGCGCTGGATGGACGTCAGTATTTGACGAGCGTTTCACGACTCGTGCACCTGCGCACGTGTTGTTTTTGGTTCTGATGGCTCAACCGTTACGTGCACCATGGCAACCGTGAACAGGGAAAGTGATTCCTGGAAATACTTTGACAACAATAATACAGAATACACGGCATTAAACCTGCATACCACTGAAATACTGATTCACATGCACTTAAAGCACAAAAAGAAAGGGAAGGAAGGGGGGAAAAATGAAGAAAAATGTGCCGAAATGAAGCCAAAACATCTAGCTCGATCGTAGCGGTCTAGCATGGTGATGTCATTTGGAGACGGAGTCTGAGCTCTAATTAGCTGACACAGTGACAGCTGTCAATCATGATACCAAACCCACTTTTTATTGCATATAATTAAAATCAAAACACTTCCAAACATTAGAATGACAGCAACTACTAGCTATGTTTTGGCTTCACTTTCAGGGAGCTCTCTACTCTTTTTTTGGTTATTGATCATTGATTAGAAGAGACAGAAAGACAAGAATTTGATTCCATCTTTGTTTCTGAACCATCATCTCCATATCTGCAGAGACGTGGACAGACACGGTGGTGGTCTAGAGGTCTATGGTCTTAACTGTTCTTTAACAGTGAGGCAGTTTGGCCCCCCCACCCGGCGGAACGTGTCGTTTATGTTGCTGCTGGTTAAGGGATAAAAAACGATGTCGGAGAGGAGGCGGTGAGTCAAGGCCGGCAGAAGAACATCTTATTGACAAAATCACTTAAGCTCCCCCCTCTCTTCCTCCCTCTCTCGCTCCGTCATATTGATATAGTGGAATCCTTTAGTGAGCTCCTCTGCCCTTTCTTCTGGCCTTCCTGCCTATTACCTGCCGGTTTTCCTCCTCCTCTCCTGCCCCCTGCCCACCCGTCTTCGCGGTGACAGGATCTTTATGGGCTTAGTGATGGACGTGACCTCCTTCTTCGCCTTTTCTTTTACCCCCATGGTCTTCTTCATCTTCTGCCCCTCTGTCATTCCCCCCCCACCTCTTTTTCTTTTTTTTCCTCGTTTGACCTAAAAGTCCTTCAACTCTCTTCACCTCCTCCTCCTTCTCCAGCACCTTCTTCCACATCTTTTCCTCTCAATGTTCCCATCTACTCCACCTCCTTCACTGTATCTTCCCATCACCCTCTTCTTCTTCTCCTCCTCCCCCTAAGACAGATAGCCACTTATCCTTTTTATTTCAGTTTTTTTTACGGCTCAGTGCGGCGGAGCTCGGAGGTGAGTGGAGTGGAGCGAGGTCACGGTGGGATTTAGCTTCTTCTAGGAAATAACAAGAGGGGAAAGAGACAGAGGACAAGAGAGAGCGGGAGAAGCGGAGCGAGGTCGTGACCTCTAGTTACGGCCTTGTTGTCTATTTGCCGCCTCACGTGTCACAGTTTACAGGTAACAAACCATTTGAGACTAAACCTGAACTAGACACTGTGCAGATGTTGATGGCAGATGTGCTGTTTGTTACTCACACCCAGGTCCTCGAACCTGAACCTGAACAAACATGTGGGTTTTTAACAACAAACTTGTATTAAAGGGGAACTCTGCAAGTCTTGTCTCTCCTCCTCTGCTAACCCTCCTCTCCTCCATGTGCATATGTTTTCAATGAAGTCGGTGAGAAATCAATCCATGGAGCGGTGGATAACGTTATTTAACATCTACCATGTTACCATGTGTATATTTGTGTAGTCTTATCTGTCATAAACAAAAGATTACAGGTTACGTTTGTGTGGCGGTGCTGCAGAGACGAGAGCTGGGACACCGGGTCGGAGGCTCTGATCTTACAAGGTTGGTTTTCAGCCAAGAGACGCTAGGTGGAAGGCAGAGAGCCTCCATTCTCCCTGGAACTAGTTACAAGTCGTTGATTTAAAGGTGCCATATGTAAGAATGTGGCCAAAAACGGTTACTGCAGCCAAATTCAAAACACTGTGATCTCGTTTTTTCTCCCAGCCGTAGTGGCAGCTCAGTGGAAGCAGACCAGAGACTGAAATGCCACTGACGCCACCGTGACTGGGAGCGAGGGCTACGTGGCGCAACATGCCAACACGTAAATTCAAAACATAAACATGATTGCAGTCTGCAAAAAAAGATTTTTAATGCGAATACTCTGGCTGTACTATTGTTGTTGGTGAGTTCATCATGTTATATGAACATTATTCCTGAGTCTCTGTGACATATTAGGAGGATTTTAAGGCCAGTTGCTTTAGATGTCTTACATATTGTACCTTTAACCAGCACTAGGACTCTGGAGCTGTTTCATTAAGGTAAAAATGTAGTATCTTAAGATGAAAGTCCTGCATAGTTCCGCTTTAAAAATCACATCCTTGCTGAATGTTGAATATAAGGTCAACGTGACAGTTGTTTTATAATGAACTTGTCACATCTGCAATTTAACTTAATTTTGAACATACTGTATCGTTTATAACCATAAACCTCATCATACAAACATTCCTCAAGAAATACAAATCTTATTGGCACCTATAGGGCTGCACAAGTAGTCGTAATGTAATCACAATGTGGTGCAAAATGTCAAATCCAAATCGCAGGAGCCTCAACTTTTTTTGATACATTTTAAAATATGTTACACCACTGATGTGTTTTGTCAACACTTAAGTGTTGTGTTGCTACAGAAAACAAATCATATTTCAAAGACATAGAGGTACACCAACAAACAACAAAATTATCAATCACCAGCTTACCATAACTACATCGTAATCACATATCACAATCACATCATGACGTTTATTGGGATCCTGGGTCCCCGGGTAAAAAAGGCGGGTAAAATGTAACAAATAAGCAACAAAAAATAAATAACATCAAACACACCAGATAAGCTGGGAATCGAACACCACTCTCCCGTGTCATATTGACTCATGCATCGACCCCGCTCTCCTCCTGACAGCGGCACCTGTTAAGTTTGGAGTAAAAGCTGAACGCAGGTCAGTTTCTGCAGAGAGGTGAATTTACACGGTGCGTCACGGCACGAAGAGTAAAACTGAAGTGAGAGTGCAGACAAAGTGACTCACTGCAGCTATTTTCAATCTCCATTCAACGGTATCAAATAACATAACAGCATTAGGCTCAGACTGTTTTTAGTTTTGCCCATATTTTAAGTGAGATGCCACTCAGCTGCGCTCACTCTGTGTAATGTAACACACTGAAATGAAGAGTGACAGTTCAGCCTGTAAGATGAGAGCGATAAGGGCGTGAGTGTGTGTGTGTGTGTGTGTGTGTGTGTGTGTGTGTGTGTGTGTGTGTGTGTTAATGCCTGATGCAGAGAGACAGAGGAGGAGGAGATAAACACTTTATATTTGTGTGCACTTGCATTTGTGTTTGATCCAAGTGCGTCAGTGCATCATCAGGAAATTTAATGACAACAAACATCTGATATGTTTCAGAGTGTGAGGGTATCTGCCTGTGTGTGTCTGTGTGTGTGTGCAGTATACAACAACAGTGCTCATCAATTTTCATCTCCACATGCAGAAACAGATTTGCATAATCTGGTTGAAATGAATCTACATTTTTGCCTGTGTGATGTAAAGGAGCCACTGAAAACAACTGAATGGTCACAGATGTCTTTTCACTTGGAGCTACATTTCAAGTAAGAAAGCATTTAAAAAACATGTGAAGTCACTTTTCAGGCTTGAGAGTTACTGATGTCTTTTAACTCATTGAGTGCCGCGCTCCTTTCCAAAGTTTTAGTCAAGTGTACCGGCAAATTAGACCATATTTGACTTTTTATTTTAGAGCCATAGTGTATTCTATATTATTGCCACCAACACATACTGTAGCTCATTTGAAAGGTTTAACTTTATCCTTCAAATGGCCACAAACCGTTTGTTTCTACGTGCCTCCGTTCCTGAGAAAAGTCAAGCTAAACATGGCTGGGTTTCACCAAAATCCCTCCTTTTTTTCTAGAAAAGGAGATAGAGCGTCTTTTATGAAAGGTGCGCTGTTTGTGTCTGTCGCTCTTCAGACACTCGCATTTCTGGATCAAAGGGCTCGTATAAGATAAATATATACAACAATTGTTGTTCTATTCACAAAACCACCATCGGGGGCGGGGGGGGCGCCACTAAACAGCAATAACACAGACGCACCGTGCCGTGTCACAGCCTCTCGCCGCGGAACGTGAGGCTCTGCCGGCCACAGCGGCTCGCGAACACCGGTCCCGCCGGTGGTCGCGGTCCGTCTGTGGTACGGGTCGGTGGTGCCGGTCTGCTTTGGTCCAGAGACCATCAGATTTTACCGCGGGAGGACTTTGGGGAGGACACGGTGTTGCTCCAGATGAAGACCGGGCGGGACAGTGGGCTGAGAGCTTCCTGGTTCAGCTCCCAGCTGCTGCAGCCTCGCGGGTGAGAGCGGAGCAGCAGCGGAGCAGCTGCTGCATCCACATGCAGAACTCCGTTTGCAGAAGCTGAGTTATGATAAAAACTTCCAGATCATGAGCTGTCATGTGACTTTGATCGTCATCTATTTCAGTTCTCCTCGTCGTAGAGTCCCCAAATTTACATATAATGTGTATTAAAGTGTCTATTTTCATAATTTAAAAAAAAAGCAAAAAACGAAAAATTTCGTTTTTGGCACTCAACGCATGGGAACGAAAAACGAGAAATTACGTGGTTGGCACTCAATGAGTTAATATTACAGTTTTGGGAATTGTTATTGTCATGGATTTATTTTTCTCTTTTCTTTCTTTTATTGTAACTGGATCTGTGTATTGTTATAATTTATAACTTGAACTTTTTAAGAGGACCCTAGGAAGACTAGCCTGTCTTTTGTGTGTCGGCTAATGGGGATCCTCAATAAAACAATAAACATTCACTCATCACTAATCTCTACTGGACTGAAAATTGTTCTGAACATACAGTATAAGAGACAGTGTAATACCTGGCTCTGTGACTCAAGAGGATGCCCTCCTACCTGAGCTGCTGCATAATGTGGTTTCTACAGGCGGAATAAAATTTCCATCACAGCCGCGGCCCCTGAACTCTCTTTCTTTTCACTTTCTGCATAAATATAGTTCTGAATGTTATCCATGAAATAATCAATTTTGAGTTGGAGAGGCTGAGGACAGAGAAAAACCTCCTGTAGAAGAATAACTCCTTTAAAAAAAAACTACCATAATGAACACACAACTGCACTGAGAGCAGCATACCAAGGACCACAATGGTTATTAGTACTTCCTCAACATAAGGTGATCTTTGTCGTCATGGTTACAACAACAACAACAACAACAACAACAACAACAACAACATGGCTGACTCTAAACACTCATGAGTCATGGAAAATAGAAACATCTCACAAGGTAATCATTGATCGTATTGACCGCATCGCTCCATCACTCTGGATTACTACGACCACCAGATGTCGCCAAGCAACAAGCTGTAACTTTAGAGCTTATCAGTCTGGACAGTCTTGAATAATAAAATGTAAAGTGTGAAGGTGAAGTCGGTGATTTTTAATGTGTGCGTGAGTTGAAGTTGAAGCTTGTCTGAAGTGTGAACTGATACAACACTGATCAGTTTCATGCTCTGAGCCCTGGAGCTGATCCAAGGATGTGATGGCTGGATCAATACTCGGGTTTTGTTGAGTTGTTCTTTTTTTTTTTTTTTTTCAAGAAAGCATGATTTTTCAGAGGAGGTGGATCAATAACAGACGATAACAACGCCGTCTCCTTCCTTTGTGTATTGTGAAAATAAATTTTCTTGTGTTTAAATCGCTGAAAACAACTGTTCATATTAAAAGGTCATGTTTTCAATCCTTTGCTGCTGTAGAGAGAGACGCATTTTTAAACTTAACAAACACAAGTTACTCCAAATGCAGGCAGAAAAATACATTAAAACAAAAATAATTCATTGGACACACAATGAGAGAGAGAGAGTGCCTACGAACAGCATACTGTACTGTACCATTTAAACCAGGAGAAGCAGACACAACACGTCACGTTTATCTATCAAGGGACTTAAAACACACACACACACACACACAGTTGCAGTTAAAATGGGCCGGCGTCTCGGTGCCACATGCCAGAGATGGTGAGAGAGACGAAGATGAAGGTAGAGACATTCACTTCCAGCTCCAGGGGGAGAATAACAGTGGCAACAGTAGAGCAGAGCTTCAGGAATAAATGTGCGTGAGTGTATTTAAGTCTGTGCTTGTTTTTGGTTATACGCACATGTGTTTCCGTAAGAGTATACTGCACACACTCACACACACTCAACAGACACAGAATACAGGAATATATTGTAGGTCAAAGCGACTGACCTCATTTTACTCCCCACCCCACCCCACCCCACCCCGACCTCCACTTGGACAACGTGGTCGCTGCATGAAGAGCTGAAATCAGAGGGAAACACTCTGTGGTATCTAAATGTAAAGGTTGTTACAGACACACTGTCCGTCAAAGTGCGTCGAGTCACATGTGTGTTACCACGGGGTGACAGACATGTGATATTTTAGATGGTAGACGTCTTTATCCCACATTGAGGTTTTGAATGATGCAGGCAAAAAAAAGAACTTCACACACTCAAACAAATGTGAAATCTAAAATGTATTTATAAATCCATGTATCTTTCATAATTTTACCTTTTCCAGGCTTTAATATTAAGTTGTGATCCTTAAGAAGATACATTTGTCTTAGAACCAAAAACCCATCGGTGTTGCTCTGCATCTCCTCTCTCAGCTTCTCTCTAGTAACAACAGGTTGGTGTCAGCCAATCAGAAGAGAGGAGGCTCTGAGCCTTGCTTTGATACTTTCACAGTATTAATATAGAACCTAGAGCTGGTTCCTGACCCTGACCATTGACTGGTGGCAGGGCCCTGTAGGTATCAGATTCATTAATAGAGAAATAGAATTTAGAAGGCATGATTTCATAAGGCCTTAAGATCAATGTTAAAAGTTGACTGGAAATGTGAAAATATTACCATTATCATGTCTTATTATAAGACATTTGTAAAATATTTAAACACCAGCTAGGCTATAGCAGAGTCTCACAGATTGCACTAATGCTGTTCAATCAACCACAAAAATAAATAAATAATAAAAATACTATTTAAATAAATAATATCAACTGTGCACTAAAAACTAAAAAACAACAACTGCCTGGTGTCTCCATTGTTAGAGTCTAGCATTATTTCTCAGAGATTTTTATTTTTTTCCTCAGAGATTTTTACAATCTGGAGTCACGTAAATGTGACGTAACACGCATCTTTTTTCAGTCAGTCGTCATGGAAACGAGACAGTCACGGATCTACCGATCTATCTACTGTTTGGACCAGAGTGAAAACAAACGTGTGTAAACGCGAGCTGAAAAATGAAACAATGGATCATTTTCACATCTGGTGAAAGCCCCGCGGCTCACAGGAGTCCAGAGCTCTGACGCTGCAGGGGACGACGTGCTAACAGCTAACAGCCGCGGCTCGACTCGTGGGCTCGGTGCATTCCTCTCGGTCAGCTGGTGAAGCAGCGCGCTGATGAGCATGATGTCCGTGACGTGTCCCGTTATGTGCGACAAAGTTGTGACGTTGTCAGGTGATGAAAAAGACACCTGATCACGTGTTGATGGAGTACAAAAACTGATTTAAATAAATTAATAAACGATGCTTAGCCTGGCGGTGGGGCAAGTAAGACCTGGCGGCCCGCCGGGCTTATAATACACTGGGGGAAACCCTGGAGCTTTAATACAAACATCTACCTTTATACTGGATGGAGCTTTAAAACAAACATCTACCTTTATACTGGATGGAGCTTTAAAACAAACATCTACCTTTAGGCTGTATGGAGCTTTAAAACAAACATCTACCTTTATATGTATGGAGATATTACAAAATATTACGAAAGAGCAGTGGATGAGAAATAAACTGACTGAGACAAAAAATGGTGTCATACATTCATGATTTGTTAATGATAAAATGCTGCATAAAGCTCCTTAATTCCTGACGACACAGATGTGGAGAGGATATTAATACCATGTGTCTGTCTGTGTGTGCGTGTGTTTTTGTGTCATGTCAGCTCAGCCCCAGCACCTCTCCATCTCCTCGGGGGGTTTGACTTTGGCTGCTCCTAATTTCAGACATCAGCTGTCACCCCACACACACACACACACACACACACACTCACACACACATGCACACACACTCAACGTGCAAACACAAAATACTTTACACCTCGATCTCACAAGTGTGTTGTGATGTTGCGACACAGAGTTGGTCACAGCATCAGTGCTAAATCAGGGCGTGTGTGTGCATGTGTGTGTATGTGTGTTTTCTCTCTAGCTTCCCTCCTCTTTGACTACAAATCATGACATTCAGGATCAGCTGTAAATAAGGCAACCATGACACAACACACACACACACACACACACAGACACACACACTTCCTCTTGCACGCAGAGGCGCAGATGGCTTGCTCTCACCCTGAGGCTGTCATTAGCAACATGAACAGTTTGGTTGACCGTTGTTGCTCTCTCTCACCCTCTCTCTCTCTCTCTCACATGCACACACACACACACACACACACACACACAGCTGCCCAAACCAGGGAGAAGACACAACGCAACATGCTGGTGGAACGACGATCACAATCTAAAGTTCTTGAACACACACACACACACACACACACACACACACACACACACACACAGAAACACTGACACTGTTGTTTTCCCATCATTTGTGTCAGACACTACGGTGGCCCTGAGGTGCAAATCACAACGGCAAATCAGAAAACACAACAACAAAACAGAAAACACAACGGCAAAAGAGAAAACACAACACAAAAAGAGATAACATAACACAAAAAGAGATAACACAAAAAGAGATAACACAACGGCAAAAGAGAAAACACAACACAAAAAGAGAAAACACAACACAAAAAGAGAAAACAACGGCAAAAGAGAAAACACAACGACAAATTACTAAATACAACAACAAATTAATTGTTGTGTTTAGTAGTTTGTCGTTGTGTACACTGTACAGACACACACACAGACGGTTGTAGAGTAGAGTTGTGTTTCCTCCAGTTAATGTGTTTTCCAGCTTCTTCTATACCTCCACCCTGCACCGGAGACACACAGCCACGTTGCACTGCTGACCCGCCGCATCATCACTCTGCTATTGCACTTTTATGGATCTCAGAATTGTTTCCCCCGTGAACAAGTCTCAGCGTCGTTCAATAATAATACAAAAAAACAACAGACAGACAGACAGAGAGCTCTTATACTGAGGAAAAAAAATCCACCCTCCCTGAAAGCAGCGATGGCGTTTCCTAACTCTGGTGCGTTATCTTTATTAAACACCAGAGCATATTTGTGCAGCATGTGTCGTGTTTGTGTGTCGGTTGAGAAACAGCTTGTTGCCCATAAGACAAACACTAATCAAAGATGTTTAAAACAACCTGATCGCTCCACACAGTGGGCTCAGTGTGGATGATCGCAGCTCTAATTGATGACACTGTGTTGTTGTGGTGTCTGTGTGTGTCTGTGTGTGTGTGTGTGTGTGTGTGTGTGTGTGTGTGTGTGTGTGTGTGTGTGTGTGTGTGTGTGTGTGTGTGTGTGTGTGTGTGTTTCATGTTGAGCAGCGTCAGTTCTCGGTATTAAAGGGATAGTTCAACATTTTGGCAAATTGGCCCATTGCCATAATCCCTATAGTCATAGCAGTAGGTTTGTTACCTTTAATTGTCAGTGCAAGCTATTTTTAGAACGGCGGAGCAGAGCCGCGAGCTGCTCAGAGCTACGCTACGGAGGCTAGTGTGATTTCTTAGTTTCCCTCATCAAACTCATCAAATACACAATCCAACAACTCCAAAACGCTCTGGTGGACAAGTTGTGACCTGCACATTCACCACGCTATGAGATAATAACAGAACGTTACCAGACAGAGTTCTTTCAAGGTAAATTCATGCAAAACCACTGATGTGCGTTGCCTTCAGGGACAGTTTTTCATCAGCAACCTCTAAAACAACTCTGTCTTATAACGTTCTGTTAGTATCTCATAGCGTGGTGAATGTGCAGGTCACAACTTGTCCACCAGAGCGTTGTGGAGTTGTTGGATTGTGTATTTGATTGATGAGGGAAACCAAGAAATCCCATGAGCCTCCGTAGCGTAGCTCTGAGCAGCTCGCAGCTCTGCTCCGCCGTTCTAAAAATAGCTTGCACCAACAAATAAAGGTAACTAACCTACTGCTATGACTATAGGGATTATGGCAATGGGCCAATTTGCCAAAATGTTACTACCCCTAAACTACCCCTTTAAAGGTTTTTGATAACCTGGCTGCAGTTCCTATGTTGTCCCCTAGGCGGCAGTGTGTGTGTGTGTGTGTGTGTGTGTGTGTAGAGAGAGTGTATGTGTGGCTATTTTTAGCTCAGCTTCAGCTAGAGGACGAGATATTTTTAGCCTGCGATCTGTTCACTGTTACACTGCTGAGGCTCAGTCACACACACACACACACACACGCACACACACAGGAATGCCCATCCTCCCGCACACACACACACACACACACACACACTGATACCAAGACTAACACACAAACACAAACGTGCAGTCATTCAGCGGCTATCGAGCGCCTCAAGGAGTCCTTCTGCATCAAACTGCTGCTGACGGAAGAAATGGGTTTTTGCTGACGTAAGCATTAATGGGCACGACACACACACACACACACACTGAAACACATGTTCATGCCACCGTCGATCCTCAACACATGAACGGACACATATGTTGAGTGAAGATGCTGAAAATATTCACTGTCCACGAACACGCACACACAAAGCCATAAGATATTCATGACTTCATGTGTCCACTTTTTTTTTTACACATACACACAAACATCCGAGTGTCTGCAGCCTCCACACAACACAGAAGCAGGGTTTGTTCACTAAGTGCCACTCTAAAAGCCCCCAAACCAGCTCTCCAGTTCACACTCCAGTGCCCACTGAAGCCCGCTAATGTTCCCTAAGGAGAAGCCCAGCACACACACACTCTCTCCCACACGCACGCACACACACACACGACTTCTCAGATTCCACAGGCGGCTCCAGCCTTAAACACAGCAGACCAAACACGCTCGGCAGACATGATGATACAGCTGTGGTTAGCGTGCAGATGTGCAGGCAGCCACACACGAGCTATGGACATTAAATGAAAAAAAAAAAAAAAACTCAGACCAATATGACCGATACATGATGAGAAGTGTTTTTAAGATGTGAATATGTGCAACTATGAAAACCATGCTCACTTATAAAACATGCTGTTCAGGTTGCACTGCCTGCAAGTCTCAGGCCAGGGCAGCACAGTGCAGGACTGAGTGTTTTACTGTCAGATGGGCCAAAAATAAAATAAAAAACAAGGAAAAATCTCCAACATCAGCAGCAACAGCAGGAATTGCAAAGTGAATATTGGTGTTGTGTTAACAGGATAAAAACTCTGAGGATGGATGAAGAACTTCTGAGTTGATCTATCCTCATAAACTGAGAAGTGTGTGTATGACCAAACACAGTGTGTCCAGCTAAATGATAATCTGACTAACAACATATGAGGCTGAAAGCTCACAGCTGCTGCAGTACAGTCCTACAGACTGAAGGTGGCAGTTTCACAACAAACACACAGTTAAGGGCAGCATGTTAAGTGTTCACCTTTACAGCTGTTATTAGGGCCATTATCTGAGACAGATCTGACTGAAATACCATCAAAGATGATAATACTGGTTCTATCCTACTTTGATGGAGACTGACAGAGTCATATTGTTTTCTGGTTGTCTGTCACATTTTTAAGGACTGGATATCTCAGTAACACCTCAACCAACTTCTTTAAATGTGGCACGAATATCAGTTAAGATGGTTTTAGCCTTGTGAAAGCAATTTCTCCAGAATTACTGAGACTCTTTGCACAAATGTCAACTCAAGGATTAAGTAGGGACTTTGGTGGTGAAAGATCAAACTCACCTTGTCCTCACAAAGCACTTTCCAAACACTCCACATACTAGCAATTATGACAAAATTTCACAAACATTGTTAATACTCCATAAGAAGAATAAACAGGGATGTAATGTAAAACCAGTCTGAGTAGACAACAAAGACAACCACGCGGTGGTAATTATAGTTTAATCTGGTGGGATTAAGCTACATAAAATCCTAAAACTCAAGAGATGCACAAAATGATCTCCTCCTGTATTCCTCTCTACAGTAAAACTGCTGCTGTTTCTGTTCCACCTCCTTCATTAAAGTTGTGTCGCAGGATCAGAGCAGTGTTTGCTCTGAGGGAGCTGTGGCCACACTTTCTGAATTGTATAACATTTGGCAATTTGTGTCAAGGAAATGCAGCAAAGCTTGAGGAGCAGTAGGTGAAGAGGAAGGCTAGTGAGCAGGTAAACAGCCAGCTCTGCAGAGCAGGGAGCATCCATCACTTCTGCCAGGACTACACAAAAACCTACTGTATATTAAACAGAGCTACACACCAGTGATGAATCATCAGTGCTAGAACTGGCCTTCAACTCAACACTCACCATTTTTCTACATAAATGCTTCAACAGAAGGAGCCAAAAAAAAAAAAAACTCTCAAAAGCCACCTGGTCACTGATGACCACTCAATGTTGCCTAGCAACTAATACATGCTAGTTTTTTCAGCATTGATCTTTAACTCAGGTAGATTAGGTTCATTTTACAAAAAACAGTAGCACACAACCATGAGCAGTGATTCATTATTCATATAATTAACCAGCAGGAAAGCGACACAGTGGAAACTTCTTACCTCTGTCCATCTGTTCCTCAACTGAAATATTCCTCACATGAAAAGCAGCCAACGTTTCCATGTTGGGTCGGACAAATTCCACTCTTCTTCCAACGTGAAACCATTGCAGTCAACTTCTGGTCTCCTCTTCTGTTCTGGCTTGTTTGTTTTCGGTCGTTTTACAGTTTTGTGTTACTGTTGACACACTGTTTAGTTTCACTGTTTTGTTTTACTGTCCTCTCAATCTGTTTCCCGCTGTAAGTAAGTTAAGATGGACGTTATCTCCGCGAAGTCATCGGCAGATTTCCGAAGGAGCCGTTTTTAGAGTCCGAACTTCGAAGCATCGGGTTCGAATTAACCGTTAAATCCAGTCGCCGCCATCTTGCCTTCACCTGATACCGCAAAGCCTCAGGTGGGCAGGGAGGGAGGGGCGCGTCAGGATGGCGGGAAAACCGTGCGATAGCAAAGTCGCCGCGGGCCTTCCGGTTGTCGGGATGGACGTGATTGTTGGTTCCGCCCACAAATAAAAGTCCAACTGTGATCAGTTAATCTGCCACACAAGACAAAAAAGTAAAGTATGGTAAACTTAATTAAAAAAAAAAAAAAAAAGATTAAGCTTTACTTTTCACACTTTTAGCTAAAGATAGGAAATACATTTTCATGTGGGTCATTCGCTGTAGGCCTAATTGTGCATTGTGGATAATGTAGCCTAGGCATTAGGGTTTCATTGGGATATCTCCAATTTATTTCCAATAGCTCCTGTGCTGCTGCATCAGTTTTCACCCTACTGTGCTTGTGTGTTGTGGATCCATATATTTATAAAATACAATAGTAGGCTAATATGTTTCAAGTAATGTATTAGTTTAATCCAGCCTTGTTCAGCATCAGGAAGGAAGTTAGCACGGCTCTAAAGTTATATATATATATATATATATATATATATATATATATAGTATATATATATATATATATATACCGTATATATATATATCGGCACATGTAAAACTCATTAATTAAAATGTTGTAGCTCGTTTATTGATTTTAAAAACAAAAAAGAAGAAAAGAAAAAGGGAAAAAATCAGCATTTGTATTTTATAGTTACTGGCCTGTACTCCCAGGCCGAGCCCCAGGCCACGCGGTCCTTGCTGCTCTCACAGGAGATGGGGCCAGTGTGAAGGCCCCAGGCCACGCAGTTCCTGCCCCTGGGTGGTCGAAAACTGCCCTTCACCCGTGGCCACTTTCACAGACCATATGGGATTTTAACCCCGGTCTCCCAGTTCAAAGTCAATGGTATAACCCCCACTGCTGTCCAGCTGGATGTTTTCACTGCACCTCCACCATTTATTCTATTATCTCACATCACACTTCCTGAAAACACATAGGTTTAACACTAATAATGACACAAAATACAATCCCTTGTGACCACGGATACAAATACTTTTCATGTTTGTTTGTGATAAGAAAACAAGCTAACAGTAGCCTAATTGCCCCAAGTGAATGGGACTTGAACCCCCAGCCTCTCAATCCAGAGTCATTACTGGCTAAGCTCCTCAGTTGAATGTGTTGATCAGGGACTCCTCAGGGTCAGAGAGAGGGAGTTGATCATTTGTCCGTTGAGCTCTGTCCATCGACGTGTCACTCCTGATTTCAAAGGTCATGGGTTTTATTCCCATGTCGATAAAGATCTCCAAAAACTTTAGACAGAAGGCCCCAAAATCAAATTTTGTTCTTTTCTTTTCTTTTCTTTTTCAGTGTGAATCAATACTTAGGCTTGTTTGGCTCATTTTCTCTGCTTAGCTATCATGCCATTACTCCATCTCCCACTCTTTATCAATAACATGAACAAAGTCAAAACAAACTTAGATAATGCACCTGTGGCTGGAGGATTGATGGTAGAAATATGTGACAGACAGGGAGAAACACTGATTAGTTGTTTTGGCTGAGCTCAAAGGAAAACATAGTATGCTTGGAATATAAAAATGCTGTTTGACATTTTTTTCCTCTTTTTACTTACCTCTGAGCTGCTTTACATTCACACAGCAGGTAAACAGTAGCTACAACACTGAACTCATAACAGAAATACTGCTAAACCCAGCACAGCATATAAATGTGTGTGTGTACTCTGCTAGCTTTCTGTTGTGCGTTTGCTCTGCTGCACTGACTGAAGGTGTATGAAGATGAAAGAGTTACCTGAGAGCAGTAAAAAACTCCCACATGCTGCTGTGGAAAGAAAAAAAAAAACAAAGTGACTAAGAGAAGACGAAGAATTGTTTCTGCTGGAAAATAAGAAATAGAACAAAATGGCCTAGAATGGTGGTCCTCGTCATGGCCTCAACTTTGAGGACGGGGATGTGGTGATTAAAGCCAGTAAACAAGAAGAGATCATAAACATGAGTAAACACCATGTTTGACAGGAGCTGTGTAAAGAGTCGGACCAGTTTTGGGCGACAGGCCTCTTCTGCAAACACGTCCAGTCTGGAAGAATCTGTCTGAATCCACTTCTACTGAGACTAAACAGCTCATCTGACACACACTCTGTGGGTTTCTGTGCCTTGCTTAAGGGCGCCACAGTGGTGGAGAAGATAGCCTGCCCTATACCGTCGTCAACTTCGGCGTCCAAATTTACCTAACTAGTCTGGTATTCAAACTGGCAACGTGCACGAAAAGAGCTTTCCAGTTTGTCCTCGATGATTATATCTGAGAGGAAAACATGGAGATGAATTTGTCTTCTTGTATCTTGTAACTACATTATTATTGTTTTATGTGAATTATTATAAAATCTGTCATATTATGTAGAAATATGTTTGGCCAGGCCCATCTGTCTCTTGCCTGCCTCTGAAACAACAAGCTAATATGTGCTAAAAAAAATAAATAAATTTTAAAATAAAAGCCAAAATGTCCAAAATGGTAGCGTGATTTTAAGTTAAACAGACCAACATGAACATGCTTAAAGGGATAATTCAACATTTTTGTCAAATTGGCCCATTGCCATAATCCCTATAGTTTTAGGAGCAGGTTTGTTACCTTTAATTGTCGGTGCAAGCTATTTTTAGAACGGCAGAGCAGAGCCATGAGCTGCTCAGAGCTACGCTATGGAGGCTCATGGGATTTCTTGGTTTCTCTCATCAAACTCATCAAATACACAATCCAACAACTCCAAAACGTTCTGGTGGACAAGTTGTGACCTGCACAACCACGCTATGAGATAATAACAGAACGTTACCAGACGGAGTTGTTTTCAAGGTAAATTCATGCAAAACCGCTGATGCGCGTTCCTGTCTGGGGCAGTTTTTCAGCAAGCATGCAGTCTCTGCATTTACCTCGAAAACAACTGGAAAAACATTGTGACTTGTGGCTCATTTAAAGAGCATGTTGTCTTATATTCAACCAAAATCAGCCTATTTACACAACAGCACCTATTAGCACCTAATTAAAATTGAGTATTTTAATAACTGAATGTCATTAAAGTTATTTTGTAAAGACATGTTTGGAGATGGTTTTCAGAGTTTTCACACCTGTCCTCAGTTTTAACGAGTAGTAGTACCTTTATGAAATGACTCCAGGACACCGAGCTGGTTTCTGTTTAGTTTTATTAAAGCCACACAGTCAGTTCACAGCTGATCTTAACACTCTGGTCTCTGAATAAACGTGTGTGAGTTCAACTTTGGCAACACTTCATCCCAGGTAACACGTCGGCCCTGTGGCGTCAAAATAACTTAAATTAACTATTTTGTTAGAAAAAAACCCCAAAACAATAAATTATAAACAGAAGCTCTGTACAGGCGGTAAAACTGGATCATCAGCATGTTTAACATGTTACACTTCACATGTTGGTTCAACTGCAGGTTAATTTAACAAAAAAGAAAACCAGCGCAGGTAAACAATACAGGCAGAATATACAGGATTTAACTTGGCTGTGATTTCAACACATTAATACTGACAAATGATAAAGATGGAGGTCACACACACACATACACACTCACGCACACTCACACAGTCACACTCTGTCCAGTAACAAGACACAACTTGTTCATAAAACACAACCGAGGTCTTCTGCTCCCTCTAGTGGTGGATACATGTAAAAGAAAGTCAGCCTCATTTGGTAATGAAGGCACCAGGCACACACACTTAGCTACCACACACGACCTGGAGAAAGAAACCCATCCTTTTCTACTTGTCATGTGTCTTGTGTGTTCTTGATCTGATTTCGTTTTTGCACTTTCTACATTTTTGGTCAGGTTTTCAAAAATGAAAAAAATAAAACAAGACTCTTCATTTGTCACCAGTTGGAATTTAAAAAAAAAAACCATACGAACAACTTTGATCCAACAGATCCAACAAGGAAAGACTTGATGTGATTTTCATGGCTGACTTGCCCCTGTCAGCCTGAACCGGCCTTTGAGGAAGCGACAGCAGGTAAAATGTTAAAATGTTCTCAGGTTGGGGGGTTTTTCTCTTCACTTCCCTTCATCTCACTAACCTTGAGGACATTTGGTATTTGAGTATATCAGTATCATTACACACTCTCTCCCTCTCTCTCCCTGTCCCTCCTGCTGCTCTGCTCTGGCCTGACATTCAGGCAGATGGGGGAGAGCTAAGCTCCAGCTGAGCAGCTCCAGATCCCAGCCTCCCTCTCTCCCTCTCTCCCTCTCTCCCTCCCCCTGCGTCACATCCACACTCAGGAAAAGAGTCGATTTTATGCAAAACATGCTCGGAGGCTGAGGCAGGAGAGTCATCAGCAGCCTTTGTAGAATGATGTCGTTATGATGGACAAAGTCTTTTGTGGTAAAATGTTAAAACATTTTTGGCCACTTGGGGTCAGAACTGCACAAAGTTTCACATATAAAGGTGAATTGTACATTTTATACAGTAAACTTGTAGCGAGCTATTCCCAGTTTAAACTTCCAAAAAAGACCTTAAACAGGAGTCAAGTTGTGACCATCTCTGGTTTGGTCTTAACCAACACAACTGATAAAAACAACAAAAACAACAACAAAAAGAAGTTTATCCGTGCTGCTGGAATGAATAATGATAAAGTAGATCTGTGTATCAATAAAGCTGTGGTTCATAAAAGGTAAATAATGAGATGACAATGTGTTAAAGCTGCACAGAGCTGGAGTAAGAAGAACAGGCGATCAGTCTCACATTGAGTTAAATATGTAAAAACGGTCCAGTCTTAAAACTTTCAATTTAAGCCGCAAAGCAACAGCATTATACATTTTTAAATATTGCATTTTAAAACAGTGTGGAAGCTGTTATTCTATTCTTGGATGCATTTCGTGGTCCAATTCAAAAAAAGTTTTTCCAACATATAAACAGTTTTCATTACTGTCCTCAGGTCAGATCTGATTTTTTTTCATGAGTGGACGATAATTTTCAGCCCAAATTCAACAGAGGGCATCATGAACTAAAGGAGGTGAAGATGCTTTTTGATTTTTCAGGATGAGAACATTATTTAACTTTAGACATTAATTATACCTCCAGGTTTTGCAGCATCCCTAAACATGACGTTAAACTTTTGAAGTCTGCTACGTCAGAGACAGAATCTCACATCGAGCTGCTGAAACAACTTCTGAACTCCTGCTGCAGCTGAACGCTCTCATGGACCAGGCCGAGTTGAGGAAATCAAATCACATACGAAAAAGAGAGAGAGAGATGCAACCTGCATTGATTGAACAGTATCCATAGCAACAGGCATCATTATCAGGTGCCTATGTATACAGAAGTAGGTCGCTCACATCCTGGTGTTATACTTTTTCATATCTGCGATTTAAGCCAAAAAAAAAAAAAAAAACCCTAATGGAGTCGTTGTTGCTGTGAGAACCGGAGAGAGGGAAAAAGAGGAGAGGAGGAAGAAACGAATGAATGTGCAGCAGATAATGGGCCAAAGAAAGAGAAGGAGGGAGGAAGAACAGATTTAAAGCACCTCCTCTCTGCCTCTCCACAACTCCTTCACCTCTCCCTCCCCCATATGAGTTCCTTCCTCTCTCTCTTTACATCTCTTCTTCCTCCTCCTCCTCCTCTTCGACTGGAGCCTGGAGACATTTTACATTTACATCACATTACACAGTCTGAGATGATGAGAGCGCCGTGTACCCGTCAGTCTTGATACAGTGCTGATCCTGCCTGCAGGTGAGGAGGAGACACACACACACACACCTGTCAGCCCAATTTCGCATAGAACAGATGCACAAACACACACACACACACACACAAACATACTCTCTCTTTTTGCTCTCTGTGCTGCACTCAACTTGCGAACACATGGACACTGGAGCGAGAACATGCAGGTTTTAACCACTGAGGATGATGGGAAATGAGTCTGTGGGTCTTCATGTCCAAGCTCCGCTCTTCAAGTTACGCCTCCGATGAACCGTGCTTGCCTTTTATTCCTCCACTGTCTCTGGCACTTCTCTTTAACACTGTCCATTACAAAAAAAAAAAAAGGTTTTGCAGTGCAACTTTAAAGATCGTCCTTCCTCCTCCTCCTCCTCCTCCTCCTCCTCCTCAGTGTCCGTGAGCAGAGAGCCGACAGATCTGTGGCTGCTGCTTCCTTCACTTCGCTTCATTTCCAGTGCGACACACATTAACACTGGTAAAAGGTCAGATTATTCTGTGAAGTCGAGAACAGAAACGACCTAAACACTGTTCATGTATCAGAGCTTTTTCCACGTCCACAGGTTTCACTGTCCACACTGAAACCTCACGACTGCTGTACAAATATATAAATGTTTTCTATTGCACATGTTGCAGCTGCTCGAGCCGGCACCTTTTTTTTTTACACTTATTTTTGCTAAGCAACTCTCTGCCATGTTTACACACTTTACACATTTTGGAGAGAACATGGCTGGCGTTGCAGGGAGATGTTTAAAAACAGTTAGTTAGTGCAGAAGAAGAAGAAGAAAGCCAGTGATCCCTCACTTGTTTTTTCTCTTTTCCTGTGATTTTGTAAATCTCAACACACTGATTCACACAGTTGTAGGAAATTTGGAGATTCCAGTTGTTAGATCGAAGCAGTGCACTCACAGATTTTGGCCATTTTAGTGCTCACACAGTAGCATTGCATAATTATAGATTATTCAGTGGCTTTGATTTCTGTTTGAAAACTGATTCTGACACTGAAAATCAGGATGATTGATGGTCGTCATGCTGGCGTTAGCTTTGAGACGCAGGTGCAGCTTCGTCACAAACCTGCTGCTTTAAGCTCCGTGAAGACATCGCTGGTGAAAGCCTCGTCCTACTGTACACACACACACATACACACGTCTTCCTGTTTCTCTTCAGTAGGGTGGGTAACAGCCCGGTGGTCCCGCCCCCATGGGCACGATGGCGAGGTAGTTGGAGGGCACGTAGCCTCTCTGCCCCGTCGTCACCTCCACCAGGCTCCACTCGGGGTTCCCTCGTTTGTCGTGGCGCTCCAGGACCCGGATCGGCTCCCCAGCCCGGATAGAGACCTCGTGGTTTCCTCTGGCTGTGAAGTCGTAGGCCGCCAATACCTGCAAGAGACGACAACAGAGTTAAAGGGATAGTTCAACATTTTGGCAAATTGGCCCATTGCCATAATCCCTATAGTTTAGTTTAGAGTAGGTTCGTTACCTTTGTTTGTCGGTGCAAGATATTTTTAGAACGGCGGAGCAGAGCGGCGAGCTGCTCAGAGCTACGCTACGAAGGCTCATGGGATTTCTTGGTTTCCTTCATCAAACTCATCAAATACACAATCCAACAACTCCAAAACTCTCTGGTGGACAAGCTGTGACCTGCACATTCACCACGCTATGAGATAATAACGGAACGTTATGAGACAGAGTTGTTTTAGAGGTAAATGCAGAGACTGCTTGCTGAAAAAATGTCCCTGAAGGCAATGTATTAACCAATGTGTATAACAATGAAAGCTTATGGGGCGGTGCGTGGCGCAGTGGGTAAAGCGGCTGCCCCATGTAGAGGCTACAGTCCTCATTCGAATCCCGCGCCGGGCAGACCTTTCCTGCATGTCATTCCCCCTCTCTCTGCCTTCCCCTTTCCTGTCTATATCACTATGTACTATCAAATTATATATATACAGTATATATATATATATATAAAAAAATAACAATGAAAGCTTACTGCTTTAAACTTCATATTTTTGACTAAAACGATGTCAGACCACCAACAAGATGATTTTATGATAAATTAATTTGGATATTAGCAAGCCAGTCATACACTTGGCATGCTAACAAGGTGGGAGATAAATTAATGTGTAAATTAATCAAACTGATGTGATATTATGTTGGTCTTTGAATTTTTGTTGTACAACTTTATAGTTCAGTGAAAGCAGCGATTCAACATTAATCAAACTAATGATTTGTGCTGTGTATACCACCAAATTTTAATAAAAATGGAAACTAGTTGCTTTAAACTTCACCTGTGACACCAGGCCACTAATGATATGATTTTATGATGTTTTTAAAGTTGGCCTAATTGGCGTGGTGGTAACACCTAGCATGCTGTATTAGCTCATTTTCAAAGTGCAAAAAATTCACAAAACAGGACTTCAAGAAATGGGTCAGCAGCAGAGAACACACACACACACACGTACAAGTGTAAACGCACACAGACACTAACACGACCACAAATCATTGTAATATTCCCTGTAAAGGTTAAGCCCACTAGTTATGTCTTGACAAATCCCATCTCATCGTCTCTCTCTCTCCGGCTCCATAATGAGGCCGGTGTTGGTATGACAGAGTGCTCCTGCAGCGCTAATAGCCGAGTTTAGCCGGCTGCTCAGTGTCATTATCAAACCCTTCACCTCAGCTCACCTCTCAGCTACGACACTTACCAATTAGCATTTAATTAGCATTTTTTCAGGGCCAGAGACAGGGAGGAGAGAACATTAAAATAAATGTAAAAAAAAAAAAAGCCCTGTGAAGTGACCATGACTGTCAGTGGCTGCAGAGTGATTCATGTTACAGGAGCCAGGTGGGGACCGGCTGCCGCCAGCGGAGGCTAATCAGCTCCTCTTTGTGATAGCATGTGATGGGTGGACTGTCTGTGGATCTGAAGAGAAGCCAGACTTTAATTTATTAATGCTAATATTGTTTTTCAGGACGTCTGCCAGCAGCGATGATGCAGCTGTTCTGAAGACAGCAGGGCTACGGACACAAACAGGAGGAAATTAGAGCAATCTACATTTTATTACCTACAGAGGTGAAAATGATTGTCTGCTTAAAAGCCAGAGAGCTTCTCCGAAACTAAAAGTGCACCAGAGACAAAAGCGTAAATAACTCGTACAGGACTGGAAAATGAAGCAAAACACCCAGGTGCTAAAAAAGAAAAGAAAAGAATGACCACTAGACCACTTCGCAGCAGAAATAAACATGTTTACAGCCTGGTGCAGAAGCAGTTTTGGTCTCACCAGCTAATTTTCTCCCGTTTATATAACTCAACCTGTTTACATTTCATTAAGGCATAAAATTGTGCATAATTGAGGTGAGTTGCTACACAACCACTACAAACATATTTTGCTCAGGTTCTTGCATTAACAGGCATGTTTTCACATTTTAACAAAAGTTAACGTTGTAATTTTGTCTTAAAGGGATAGTTCAACATTTCGGCAAATTGGACCATTGCCATAATCCCTATAGTCATAGCAGTAGGTTTGTTACCTTTAATTGTTGGTGCAAGCTGTTTTCAGAACGACGGAGCAGAACAGAACGTTACGAGACTGAGTTGTTTTAGAGGTAAATTCAGAGACTGCTTCCTTAAAAACTGTCCCTGAAGGAAACAAATTTACCTCTAAAACAACTCTGTCTCGTAACGTTCTGTTATCATCTCATAGCGTGGTGAATGTGCAGGTCACAACTTGTCCACCAGAGCGTTTTGGAGTTGTTGGATTGTGTATTTGATGAGTTTGATGAAGGAAACCAAGAAATCCTATTAGCCTCCGTAGCGTAGCTCTGAGCAGCTCGCCGCTCTGCTCGGCCATTCTAAAAATAGCTTGCACCGACAAATTAAAGGTAACGAACCTACTGCTATGACTATAGCGATTATGGCAATGGGCCAATTTGCCAAAATGTTGAACTATCCCTTTAAAAACAAATCTTGTTTATTGTTACTGCACATGATTTGATTAATTATCTAATTAGAAACCCTGGTTAAAGAGCCAAGAGTCTGCTCCAGGAGGGAAAAACCTCTTTTAAAGAATCATAATGACATTTTGTAACAAAGTTCAGGATGAAGGTGCTTAGAAAAATTATAAAATATCATTGTTAATTAAATATTCATGTGCCCATCCCAGCTCAGATGAGATGAGAGAAGAAGAGGCTGTAAAAAAAAATCACAGGGAAAGTTGCAGTCAAAAGACAAATATGGCACTTAAATGTTACAGCTGCATCTCCTTGTCTCTAAAGGTTGACAGGCGTAAATCATTTTTCATTTTGCTTCGCCACCACAAACAAAAAGAAACGATCCTGTCAATCTTCTGATAACCTCAATTTACTGCTGTGGACAATATGAGTGGTTTTTTGGGGGCGGGGGGGTGAAAGAAGAGAAGAACAGGAAGTAAAAAATATGTTTTTTAAATTAAATGCTACAGTGAGGACACGGCCTGATGGTGTGTGTGTGTGTGGGTGTGTGTGTTTTGTATATGAGCAGACTCAGGGTCACGAGGCATGGATGTGGAGAGGCGGGGGGGTGAGAAACCGCCTCTATAAAAAGGTCACTGGAGCAATCACTCACTTTAACAGGCAATGTGGATACACACATGCATGCACACACACACACACACACACACACATATATAACACACACTCCAAATGCGATATCACTTCTCCTCCACTCACCTAAATCTCATGTGCACATCCACATAAACCATCGCAAATTTACAAGCTACGACACCACCTCTCACACGCCCATGTGTTGCCCATGTAAATCAGTCATTGACACACACACGCGCACAAACACACGCGCTCTATCTCAGCCTCCAGCAGCATAAATTAACTCTCAACCTTTCACACAGTAACCCAGTTACAAGGTTAAACAGATAATTATGGACCTTCCCATTTATAACACACATACACACACACACACACACTTCACTTCCAGATGTTGACACACATATGAATGCACTTGCATGTAGCTCGATACACACTCTCTTGTGCACATGTTAACATCGACAGACACACACACACACAGTTACAGTAACAGATCAGTCAACTCTACACACGCAGAGTAATTAGGGATGATTTTTGATTAGCGCCAGCCCCGACTGATCGTTATCACAACGACAAACATCTGCAGTGCAAACATGATCAGTATCAGCTGATCTCATTCATAAATTATCGGTATCAACAAATAAACGTGATCAGGGCATCCATACTTTTAATAATCAATAAAACAGATGACGTGTATCTGAGCCTGACTCAGATCTTTTAAGGTTAAAGGGATAGTTCACCCAAAATTGAAATTTCACTCATTATCTACTCACCCTCATGTCGACTAATGCTGCGTTCACATGGAGTCCGGTAAACGGCAGACGGTAAACGGCAAATGCCGCTGGACGGAACGGTAAAAACAAACAAACTGTCGGACGGCACGGCACAACGGCAATACGCGTCACCGTGTTGCTATGGCAACGTCAACATACTCGTACTCACATGTCAAGTTCAGTTGAGTTTACCGTCGCGGCAGATGGCAAAAGTTAAAATATTTGAACTCGGGACGGCATTGCCGTTTGCGGCGACGGTATTTTTTTGCCGTGCTCCCCCAATTTTGCCGTCGTTCTCTCGTCCACTAACATGGAGTCCGGCATGCCATCTGCCGTTTACTGGACTCCATGTGAACGCAGCATAAGAAGGGTTGGGAGAAGTTTCAGAGTCCTCCATGCCTTCTCGGAGTTACAGCGGGGCTCCGTGACGGTTGCAAATGGAGCTCACTTTTCTTCATCCAAAAAGACACACTAAAAACCATCCAAATACCTCCATAGTGCTCGTCTGTAATGTCCCTCTTGTATTGAAGCCTCGACATGAGAAATTGTTCTGAAAAAAATTAAATAAGTCTATATTTTAAGCTTGTTTGTAGCAGAAGCTCCCAGTGTCTCAGTTCACTGCTCTGGGCTTCAATACAAGAGGGACATTACAGACGAGCAGTATGGAGGTATTTGGATGTTTTTTGGTGTGTCTTTTTGGGCGAAGAAAAGTGAGCCCCGTTCGCAACCGTCATATGGACATGCAGTGCTGCAGGGAGCCCCGCTGTAACTCCGAGAAGGCACAGATGACTCTGAAACTTCTCCCAACCCTTAGTCGACATGAGAGTGAGTAGATAATGAGTGAAATTTGAATTTTGGGTGAACTATCCCTTTAACGTTTCTACACAGGTGCTCCAGCCTGTGAGGAGTGGGCAGAGCCGGTGTTGTTGTTGGTCGCTCACCTGGAAGCAGGGCTGGCTCATGACCGTCAGCGTTCGGCTCTCGGGGGTGTACGAGTGTCTCCTGACCCCCGCCACGCCTTCCGGCAGCGTCAGGTGCGGCGAAGGAGGCGGGTCCTCGGCCGGCTGATGGTAACGAATCAGCTTCGAGGACTGAACGTAACCTCTTCTTCCTGCAGGTTAGAGATGAGCCAGAGTTCGGTATTTTTCTTTTGTATACACATATTTATGTTTCATAAACAATGTTTGCTTTTTTCAAATTCATAATTTACTTAGGAATCATTTAGTAATACAATTTAACAAATTCAAAGACTTGTTAACAGTCAGTCAAATATTCTGTGTAGAGAAACTTGTGATCTGCTGGAATACATGTGGACTGTCACCATGTTATAGTATTTTCTAGACATATTTTGAATATATGTCATTGTTGATCTGTTGCTCTACCTGTCCATTTGTTCTTTTGTTTTTCCTTCCATAGCTTTGTTTTTATTGCTTTTATTTGCTTTTTTTGCTTTTTTGATATAAAACTCAATGGAATTTAAATTGTAAAAACGACTGTCAGTCTCATAGGTAACATATCAAGACTGAATGACAATAGCAGACATTTTCAGAAATCACTATAGTACCGTTTTTTTTTGTTTTTTTTTAACACCAATTCCATATTCATTACATGCATCACATGAAAAACACCGTCATCTATGAGCCACTGCCCTAATTGATTCCACCAGAGTCTCATAGTAATGACGCTAATCGGCCACAAGATGGCAGACATGAGCTGCGTTCAAGAAAAGCTGCACTGGCATCAGCAACATCACCCTCTGTTTATCTTACAGTTTTTCTCCATTGGTTTGGCTCATTTTTCGAAACAGAAATTACATTCTCAAAACAACATGGACAAACCTCCAAACAACTTGGCAATTGTTCACAACAGAATTGTATTTCTCATTCATTTCATCAAATTGCAGATGTCTTCGTACATCTTTGCAAATGATTAAGTACAGAGGACCCTGCAGTTAGCACACTTTCCAAATGAATCTTGTTGATCTAAACTGAGTCATCACATGCACAATAGTCTGTTCTATTGTCAAAATCAAGAAGATAATGCCATGAATACCATTTATTTACAGCAATGTAGGCTACATATAATTTTCAGTTTTCGTTTATGTGTTTATATTACAGTATATCATGCTGTATACATTTTCTTTTTACTCTGATGTATGGAAGTTAGTTTATGTGTGAATAAAAATGGCTACCTATCCCTGGCAATGCAATGTGTGATGTCAAACCATGGAGGCTTCTGTTACTGTAAAATCTTTTTTTTATATATACACAATTGTATTCTGTTAGCTAGACAAAAAAACTAATACAGTAACTATTGTCAATGAAGGACTGG
This sequence comes from Trachurus japonicus, assembly GCF_045865225.1. Classification (NCBI taxonomy): domain Eukaryota; kingdom Metazoa; phylum Chordata; class Actinopteri; order Carangiformes; family Carangidae; genus Trachurus; species Trachurus japonicus. The sequence goes on along the minus strand of NC_140916.1, from coordinate 10,995,586 downwards.
GTTAAGACTGAGAGGTGGACATGAGGGATGTTTCAATGCTCCTCTGCCTTAGTGACAGGACATCTAAACATTTTGACTTGCAGTGACACAACGCCAAAGGGACGATACATTTTGGGGGCACTGACTATTTGTATGAGAAAGGAATTTAGTTTTGACACATGAGTGAACTGTTTTGGGAGAGATATGCACTTTTGCAAGTGAGCTATGGTGTTGTGCTGAACTGTAACACTGTTTTGCCAAATGATCTTAGAGTTTTTAGAATGTAATTTCTATTTCGAAAAATGAGCCAAAAGAAAAACTGTAATAACTGGAGGCCTCTTTGTTCCCCACACTAACTTTCCTCCTCCTATGTAAATGTACATAATGAGTCATTGCTCCTGATCACTCTGTAAATGCATTTCCATGTTTTATTTAGCATTTTCCCATTAGGCTGTGTTAGTTAAAGTTGCTCTAAAACCAGAAATGCAACTTGTGTTTGTTCGTTCTGAGCCGCAGCAGGAAACCTCTGTGGCCGTCTGCACTGTGTGAACCTTTGTGTGCAACACTTGGTTGAGTTGGTGCTGCAGTGTTTTACCTCCTGCATCGACCAGCCATCTGCGCTTGTCGCCCCGGGTGTCGGCCTCGCTGATGATGGCCACCAGCTCCCCCTTGGCCAGGCTCAGGTCCAGGTCCCGGCTGCCCACCACCGCACCCATCACCTGGTAGATCTTCCCGGAGCCGTGCTTATCCGTCAGCTGCTTGAGACGGCGCTGAGAGGACGGGCTGAGAGGCTGGCGAGGCAAAAGGAGAGAGACATGGAGAAATGAAATTGATTTTATTGACTAGACATGAGAAAAACTAACTGATCTGAGCAGTTTTCAATAGGAAATGGTCAATGTAGAAACACAGAAGTAAGAAATTCAACATGACCAAACAGTGGGAATTTAAAAAATAGCCAACATACTAGACTTTATAAGGTATACTGACCTACCTCACAAACTTGTGAGGTCAATTTCTATTGATGAACTAAACTAATTGGGCCATTTCATTTCCTTTTCCTTTCTAAAAAATAGATTTGAAGTCAGAAATCTTGATTTACATTATTCAAACTAAAGAGGATTATGTTACTGACCAATCAGAGTCAGCATTTTGAGAAGTCAAAATCTTCCCCCACAAAATACAATGAAGCTCCGTAATAAGATGACTGGTGTATTCATTTATCATTCATGTCATATTTTTGTGATATTCTGTTCTTAACCTGTCGATGAACTCTGCACCTTCGAGCATTAAGGAGTTAATCTGATGTTGATACGCAAATCAGTGCAGCAGGTGTTCCAACCCTGTGAGGAGGAGCCTGTGTGGTTTATTTACAGTGAATCAGCTGGGTGCAGGGCTTGTTCCACTTTATTTCTACTCAGAAACTGAAATTATAAGGTCGCTTCTACTGAGTTTCACAGTAAAAAATAAGAAAATGGCGCTTCAGCTTCTCGGTTCTGCAGGTTAACATTGTTTAAATTCAAAAACATTATGTTGCTGACCGGTCAGAGTTCAGTATTTTAACAATGTAAACCTTTACATTTTTACCATACAGGCTAGACTCATCTGAAGACAAAATATTTCTGATGTTTCTCATGACTTTATGTGACACACAGTCATTGAATAAAAGTTGCAGAACAAGACAAACGTCATTCAGAAACTTGCTTATTCATAGTTACACATAAAAGACTGTGATGACTTGGCACACGGTCACCTGCTGCTGGTTTGTTTTTATAAACTGAAACAAAAACCTGTCATGATGGCACTCCCTGCTCAGTCACTAGGTCACTGATGGGAGTCGCCGGGCAGGTTTGAGGAATGTGATGAACTATGAAAGGTCAAGGAGCGGGAAATAAAAGGCAGCACTGACGCACACTGTTTATCCAAATTCATTCAAGCAAAAACTTATAGACACAGACAAATCTGGAGGCAACTTCAGGACTGTTTCTATTTTTAGTCTATTGTCATATTGTAAGTTTTTATCATTCATCTGGTTATGTCATGAGAAGGTTTTGTCCTGGTCAAGGCTCAGTGACAACTTTGTTCCCAGTCTGTTGATCACCAATGTTATCTATCTTGGTTGCACAAAACACCTCAAGTTTTCTACATAAATACGACAGGTAAAGTTTAATCTCTTAAACAAAATCTCTAAATACGTTTCCTTCGTTAGGAAAAAGTGCATGTTGTTGGTCGACAATCTAACACAACGGCACCATTTCAACTCCTACCTGGACCACAGGTGTGTTGAGTGTGTCCTCCACACTTCGACACAGCGTCTCCAGCCTCCTCGCTCCTTCCAACACTGCCGACTCCGCCCATTCCCAGAATGCACCAGGGCTGACAGAGCTGTGGGGCAGCTGGAAAAAGACAGGGATGAAACCAAATAAAAAACAAAGCCTGAAAAGCCTATTCGACCTTTTACAAGTCATGAATGTTTCCACCACCTGCTGTGCGAAGCTCTGGAAAAGCTGCTCCATGTCCGAGGAGAGGTCTCTGTGCAGACAGCTGAACGTCCCCAACATGCTCCACATCATCTGCAGCGCTAAACCGTTAAACCTGGGGAGCTCATTCAGGAGCAAAGTGTTGATTGTCCTGAGAGGAGGAGGAGGAGGAGGAGGATGAAGAAGAAGGAGCAGAAGAAAATGGATGTTTACATGTGAACTGAAGCTGGTTGATGACAACTTAAAAAAAGGCTTAAAAGATGTTCAACCCTCTCATTAGATGTCCTCTACAAGCTCAAAGTCCAGAGGCTGTAATTGTGTAGCTGGTGGTGACTCAGAGGAGGAGGCAGTAAATATAGAGCGTGGTCTCCACACAGACTATGACTGAGTTGGACTCAGTGGAAGCTGGACTTGTTTAGACTGTGTGTTGTGTGTCCATAATAGTGTAAATGTTGTGAAGGCGTAGTCAATTCTGACTTCTTCTTTTTTTTTTAAGTTGCTTTGGTAAATGTAGAAAGTTCACTCATTTTGTGGCTGATTGGATTTAGTTTTAACTTAAAGGTTGAATATGTAGAATATTTATTAAAAGCTATATTTTTCAAAAATAATACATCTAGGGGGCGTTTAGAGGGGTACAGAATGAAAGTATTGCTTTTCCATAAAAAATTTTTTTTTAGTCTGAATTATTATTTTTAATTTTTTTGACGGGCTCGACAATGACTTTCTGTCAACGTTCTGTTTACATTCGTACCTGCACGTAGCCGACATGTGGCTCAGTTCTCCGCTGTTTTCCTGCCTCCTCCCGGTCCTATGCGTTTGTTTCCAACCAAGCCTTTTTAATAATCAATCGGTGGATCAATGGATTATCATATACTTGTTAGGATGGGTGTATTTGTGTAGTCTTATCTGTCATAAACACGTTTATCGTCGCGGACTTTCGGTGCCACCGAGCTCCTTTTTTCTTTTTTTTTTCCAACTTGAGGAGAGCAGTGACAGCGGAGGCTCTGAGCAGCAGCAGAGAGCCTCCACTGTCCCTGTAACAAGCTACAAGTCATTTATTCTGCTGTTAATGACGGTCAAAATGAAACATAAGGTAAATATCCTGCTTAGCTCTCCTCCTCTGCTGTCCTCTGATCAGAGCGGAGACCCTAGCAACGGCCCGTTTTGCCTAGCAACGGTCTGGCAATCGACTGCTGGAATTCTTTTTCTGTTGTTGTTCTTGTAATTCTACATAGTCAACCTTTAAGACTAAATTAAAAATCATTTATTAATCATTTCAACAGCTCATTAGACTGGATCCCACTCTAATGAACAGCTTCATAAAAGTGGTAAAAAGTTCAAATTAAAACAACTTTTACTTCAAAATTAGACAAATGAACAGAACAGCAGCATCACAATGATGTCAACACTAGAAGTGCACATCACTCATCGATACCAGTAACAAGTCTCTGGGTAATAACCACAATGTCTTCATAATGATGAGACAAAAGTAGTTCCTGAAATGTACTTCTTATCTAAGTGTGTGTGCTGTACTTTCACAGGCGAGCACTATAAAAAAAATAACAGTTTCTTTAGAGGACAATGTTGAGTGTCCAGGGTCAGGAGATCACAAACCATGTTTCCATCCACACGTTTTTATTCGCATTAAGCAATATTCACTTAATGTCTTATGGAAACAGTAAAATTTGTCATGAATATCAATAAAAAGTTAATACGGTCGATCTCATTGGATCTTCTCTTGATCGATACAAAGTTTATGCGACAAAATGCTGGTGGAAACTTCAGTTCTTTGCCAAATAAATGTGAGTTGCGATCATATTTTACGTCAATTCCGCTACGTTTTCCCAGCTGTTCAAAGACACGGCGGGAGTAAACAAACAAAGATGCAGTAGTAGCTACATGCGGACAGACTGGCTTCATGTGAACTGTCACAATCTCCCAGAACAGTTTGAAGCGCTGCCGGTGTCTATAGTATTTAACATGCGCTGCATCTGCATCTGCAACTGCATCAAAGCGGTGTTTAGATGACAGACATGTTGCATTATAAGCACCAGCAACAGCCTATTTACCAACTTAACTTGGCTGGTGAAATGAATGGAAACGGCTTAAATTGCAAGAAAACGATTCGATTAAGCAATATGATTGCAAAACAGCACATTCAATTCGATTCGATTTAAAGGTCTTAGATGGAAAGGCACTTGAACCGGTGTTATTCGCATTCATATTTTTATCGATCTTCAGATAATTCGATCAACAAGCGGATGGAAACATGGTTACAGAGTAAAGTTCACATTCTGGGTAAAGACTCACTCCCTCTGAGGTTTGACCCCTGTGACCCCTCCATCATGTGACCCCTCCAGAGTTCAGACTGTGATCTAATAAAACCATCTCTGTGTCTGTCTACCTGTACGTGTTGGCCACGGCCTGTTCCTCGTAGCTCAGGTTGGATTTGGCTTCTATCAGTTCGTAGTCGAGCAGCTTGTCCAGCCTCTTCCTGATCAGGTTCCTCGGGCCCACCAGGAGGTCACGCAGCGCACACAGAGGCTTGTGGATCAGCGTCCGCATCCTCTTCTCCTGGAGGCATCAGAACAACGTTAGAAAAGTGTTGTCCTGCTCCTTCTTTTTTATACATTACAGTCAAAATAGGTAAACATAGATGTTCTCTGGTCACATATGGTGGTTTTAAACATCAGCTCAGCTTCAGGCTTGATGCTTTTAAACAGGGGTGGGACAAAGTGATCGTTTTGCCATCTAATATTCCTCCACACTGCTTGTCCACTGCAATCCAAAGGTCCTGAAGGGATATAGTCCAGAGTTTACTAGAAACGATGTCATTTAGGACATTTTTACAGCCTAAACAGTCCTGTATTGAATTTGTCTGGTGTGTGCTCTCACATCCACGCAAAGCACGCGGACGTGACCGGACTTGCCTCAATGAGTCGTTTCAGGTACTGTAAACTCTGGACTATATCCCTTCAGGACACTTGGATTGCAGTGGATGAGCAGTGTGGAAGAATATTTCAAGGTTTTTGTTTAGTTTTATGGACCTGTTTGTGTCGGGCACAATGGACGCCTGCGTCGCCTGAACGCGAGCGTGCCCCAGGCAAATTCGATACAGGACTGTTTAGGCTGTAAAAATGTCCTGAATTACGTCGTTTCCAGTAAACTCTGGACTACATCCCTTCAGGACTCTTGGATTACAGTGCAAGAGCAGGGTGGAGGAATATTAAATGGTTTTTGTTTAGTTTTATGGACGTTTTTGTGTCGGGCCCTGTTACTCTCATATAAAGTTTTCGTTGGACTACGAACCGGCCTCCCGGGTCTCCAGATGCACTTTGAGGAATAAAAAACTACTCTGGAGTATTCATCAGCATGAGGGTGAGGCACTAATGACTGAATTTAATTTTTTGGTGAACTATTCCTTTAATGTTGTCAGATGCTTCAAACAGGTTGAGGGGGGAAAAAGTGTCCTTTGCTGGGAATGAGTGAGTGTCATTAGTGTTAGCTGATAAGGGAAGTGAAGGGAAATATACCGACTCATCATTCAAGGTCGCAATTCTGCTTTTTAGTGACACGTTATGTATTGTCCAGCATCAGGACAGGAAGACAGGACTGCATGTACAGTTGTTTTGTTAATGTCTGCCAGATGATGTAGGACAGACTCACAAATGTGGGAAGAATCCACTGTCGAAGCGCTGTGGTGATTTCCTTGTAGCAGATAGGAGCCTTCTCTCCGTCCATGTCGAAGTCAAACTCCTCTGTTTTGCAGGCCAGGAACCCCTGAAACACCAACGAAGATGAAACAGCCCTCAAACTCTGCTCAGATGTCTAAAACACTAGTCAACATATCTAAATGAGACGTTGTTAAAGGGATAGCTCAACATTTTGGCAAATTGGCCCATTGCCATAATCCCTATAGTCATAGCTATATAAGCTATTTTTAGAACGGCCGAGCAGAGCGGCGAGCTGCTCAGAGTTTTTCAGCAAGCAGTCTCTGTATTTACCTCTAAAACAACTCTGTCTGGTAACGTTCTGTTATTATCTCATAGCGTGGTGAATGTGCAGGTCACAACTTGTCCACCAGAGCGTTTTGGAGTTGTTGGATTGTGTATTTGATGATTTTGATGAGGGAAACCAAGAAATCCCATGAGCCTACGTAGCATAGCTCTGAGCAGCTCGCGGCTCTGCTCCGCCGTTCTAAAAATAGCTTGCACCGACAAATAAAGGTAACGAACCTACTGCTATGACTATAGGGATTATGGCAATGGGCCAATTTGCCAAAATGTTGAACTATCCCTTTACAACATGTTGCTTTGTGAATATACTGTACAAGAAAACTAAATACTCCAAGGACGTGGAAAACTGGGTGTGCCTGGAAAAAATAACTGACCTACTATTAGTAAGAAATCATCAAGAAGAAGAAGTAGAGGGACACAGTGCTGGTTCCTGTTAGTTGGGAGGAAAAGAGGGAAACTGTTTCCACGGAGGATAAGTTTAGAGTGGAAAGATACATAAAAACTCATGAGTTTAACCTCAGGGACCAGAGGAGGGTTTGAGTTTACACAGTGACTCATCCACACACATGCTCAAGAATATATGTTCAGTTCTGTTTCACTTCTCCATTCGTCATATAGAAAAAGGAATATTGTTTTTGGTTTTTAACACATCAGCAACAGCTTAACTATCGGTAAATGTATTTTTTATCCATGCGTTGACGTCTGCTGCTCACCTGTAGGTGGTGCAGGTACGTCTCCACGTTCTCAAGCAGCTCCAGGATCCCGTGCTCCAGGACGTAGAAGAAACCCTCCAGGGCGTCAAACTCCTCGTCCACCAGCTGCAACAGAAGCACAAGGAATTTATCCTGTATGATAAACACTAAAACTGTAAAGTTTTAAGTTTCATTTCAGAAAACAAATCCATAATCCTCATTTCTTTACTTGTTTTGGTCACATGAGCCAGAAAAACTCAGGAGATAAATGCTTCAAACATGTCACAGTAAAACCACAAACAGTAAAAACTTCAGTTTCATGCACTCAAAATGTGCAAATATTTCCTCAAATCAATCAAAGAAGCATTATAATTCAGAAAAGTTTGTTTATACTTGGTCAGGGACACAGGATTTTTAGTTTTCATAACCTGTAAAAGCTGTAAACACTGACATTTTCCCCAATAGGCGCGTTTCCATTGCAGGAACTTCGGGGTATTTTTACGGGGCCAGGCCCGTTGGTGCGTGTTTCCACTGCAGGAACCTCCCCCACAGGGCCATTTACAGGAACTTTTACGGGGGCCAACGGAGTACCTACTCCAGGGTAGGTACTCCGTTCGGCCCTGAAAAGCTCCTGGGTGGGGCTCGAGGTTAACCCGGCGCTGATTGGCTAAAGCTAGAGCAGGCTCTGACGCTACCAGAAAGCACCAAAACAACCGGCATTTTTAAAAGGGGGAGCAGAAGGGGCATTAGCCTAGCAGACACCGCTGTAAACAACAAGAAAACAGCAGGAAGATGTACACAAATGGACCGACGGTGAGGTGCAGGCATTGATTGTAGTCTACAGCACCGAGGAGATTCAGAGGGGGTTTGAGTCATCGCGGCGAAATGAAAATATCAGCGCACCTCGACACACTGGGGATCCATCACGCCGCAAAACAATGCCGTGAAAAGTTAAAAAAAAAAAAAAAACTCAAGCAGGATTACAATCAACCGCCATGTGCACAAACCATAGGCACAAACACAAACCAGAAACGCGCCTACCGCCTCAGCTCCTTCCATCCTTCTTCTCCGTTGTTGTTATGATTTTTGTTTGTGACCTGCCTGGGTGACGTCACGGTCGAAACTGTCGCACGGCGATTAAGCGGCGATCGAAACTCATGACGTCACCGCGGGGTCCGACTCTGCAGTGGAAACACGGCCACTGAGAGGGCCGAGTGAGAGGATGGTTCCTGTAGAAGTTCCTACCCCCTCCCTTTACCAGGAACTCCTGCAGTGGAAACACGGCTAATGTTCTAGTTTTATGAGAGCTGAAAGGCAAAGCAGGGAAAGCCAAAATGAAGGATGTGAACACTTTGATCAACATTAAGTGACTGACTAGTGTCACCATGTTGCAGCACAGTGCAGAGGACCAAACTAAATGACAGGTTTAGTAACAGGTACATTTTTCTCCTTGTAGGTTAATCTTTAACTGGAAGGAGGTGTGTGTGTGTGTTTGTGTTTGTGTTAGTGTGTGTGTACTGATAAGTTGTTTATGGTTCAGAGGACAATACTGTGAGCATCCTGAGGTTATGACTGTAATGCATTTTACATTTACTCTCATGGGCGCGGCTTCTTTAAAGCCTGGTTCCTGCTGAGAGTCGGTCACAGATCCGCTGCCTGGTGTTGTTCAGGCGCCGCTGAACAGAGAGCGTGCTATTTAAACCCGTGTCCTCCTCACCTTATGTGCTATTCCAGTCTCGTGTTTGATTTGCTGGCTCAGCCTCGCCGTCTTCTTGGCGATGCTGTGGGAGTTGAGCCGGTTGATCTTGTCCTTGATGGTTAGGGTTTCTGTCTTCTTGTACTTGTCGGCTGTAAAAACACAAGGATCGGTTACTCCAGAGACAAGCCAGAGACACAGACGGCGACTTAATTGGGCTCGAGTTCAGCTCCAGCACAGCAGATTTTTATCAAGAACTGGGACAAAAACAAAAAAAACAAACATATGCCGTCTGATGTTGCTTTTATCTGCTTATGTGTTGGGATCAGAGAGTTTTGGCAGAAGCGCCGTCTCACCGACTTCTCTGAAGCGCTTGTACTCATTGATGCGACAGTTTAAGGCAATGGAGGTGTGAGCCGTCTGCTCCAGGAGGGAATACGCCGGGTGAGCTCGGTCGGTGTGTTTCTGGATGGTTTGCAGGAGGAGCGGGTAGCGGGCGATCCGCTGCACCGGCATCACCAGGAAGAAACTCAGAGAGGTGGCGTTTACTTCAGGTCTGGAGAGACAAACGGCACGAACGGTCATCGCCCGGTTAAAGGGGAATTTCCGTTTTTTACAATCTGGACCTTATTTCTAGCATAAAATACGATAACTTTGGTGTCATTACAAGTCGTTGAAATTAGAATCCAGCCGAGAGCCGCGTATATCCATTTAATGCGAGTCTACAGGGCAGCGGAATGCAGCCTCTAAATAACACATTATTGGCCGCGAAACTCGTTCATTTCACCAATATTTTGTTATGATACGCTAGTGCTATTCCCCTTTGAGTCCAGAGTGACCTGTTATCAACATCCGGGGTCTGTAGGTTGACCTACTAACCTCTGATCTGGATGATGTCATCTCCGAACGCTGCCTGATTCTGATAATAATCATTTCGCTTCGGCATTTGGGTCCATTTTTAGCTCAATTAGCCGGAGCTTTAGTGAGTCCAGGCTGTAGAGAGGAAGCCAAGTCGGAAACACGCAGAAACTAACCATAACATTAGCGGTAGCAACAAGCCGCGCCGCGTTGCGCTCAGAGATGACATCATCCAGGTCAGAGGTTAGTAGGTCAACCTACAGACCCCGGATGTTGATAACAGCTAACCCCGGACTCAGAGGGGAATAGCACTAGCGTATCATAACAAAATATTGGTGAAATGAACGGGTTTCGCGGCAGAAAATGTCTTACTTAGAGGCTGCATTCTGGTGCCCTGTAGACTCACATTATATGGACATACGCGGCTCTCGGCTGGATCTTATTTCGTCGGAACGACTTGTAATGACACCAAAGTTATCTAGGTGAGTAAATGATCGTAATGCGTTTTATGCTAGAAATAAGGTCCAGATTGTAAAAAACGACAATTCCCCTTTAACAATATGTAGTGTCTTTTCCCAGTGTGAAAGAACAGAAAGCGATAAAAAACGTACGCTGAGGCCTTGATGACTTTGACAATCTCGTTCCAGAGCCCCTCCTTCTGTTTGTAGCTGTTCTCCACCACTGTGACGTTGTTGTAGTTGGCCAGGTACTCCTTATAGGCCTCCTCGATGTCTGAGGACAGACTGAGGAACGAATCACCTGTCAGGAGGGAAAAACACACACAGACTCATTACACTCAGATATAATTCAGATTCCCCTCTGGTAACAAGGCCAGACGCTGACAGATCAAATTATATAGACTCTGTATTTGAAATGACACATGAAAACACTTTTCATTGAAGTACCACTCACAGTCTGAATTATAGACGGAGTGTAAAAACACTGGACAACGCTCTCTGTCACTGTCCAGTTAAGTGTCATCATACAAATCTAATTAACAGCCTTCATGATGGGAAATTATAAAAAATGGTGTCAGGAGATGAAACATAGAGATGTTTTAATTTGAAACATCAAATCATCTTGAGTCTATAACCCATTTACATAATTGTGACTTGTTCATGTTAATGTATCATTTCATTATATCAGCAGTCGGTGAATCAAAGTGAATCCTGCAGACAAACTGTGTTTAATTAAAAAGATGACATGAGGAGTCTCTGTGAGTTTCATTTGTTTAAATTCTCAGAAGAACACAGTCACAACTTCTTATTTAAAGCAGCTGCATGAGGTTGAATTTGTTATCGATATTGAAATACATGTAAAACAAACTCATTGCACATGAATCTGATTAATACTGTCACAAATACAAAAAGAAAACTGAGGTCAAGAGAGTTTCTCACAATATCCAGGTTTAACAAACTCTTATAGCGTCTGCAGAGACCTTGCTGAGACCGTTAAACACGCTCTGTGAACTCGTTTACATTCTCATATGAATGTGAAAAGGCACAAAGGGCACCGAGATGTGTGAAGACTGTATGTGTTTCCTGTCAACAAGTGTGATCAGGGCAACTGACCTCAGAAGAAACCAGCGACAATCTCACCACTTCCTGTTCCTGGAAGTGCGAACAGGCTCATAAGAAAGACAAACCCACAGAGCTTTGGGGATGATACAACTCATTAAAAAATTAGTTTTTTAATGATCCCCTTTTAAAGGGATATTTCAACATTTTGGCAAATTGGCCCATTGCCATAACCCCTATAGTTTTAGCAGTAGGTTCGTTACCTTTAATTGTCGGTGCAAGCTGTTTTTAGAATGGGGGAGCCGAGCGGCGAGCTGCTCAGAGCTACGCTACGGAGGCTAATGGGATTTCTTGGTTTCCCTCATCAAACTCATCAAATACACAATCCAACAACTCCAAAACGCTCTGGTGGACAAGTTGTGACCTGCACATTCACCACGCTAGGAGATAATAATGTAATGTTATGAGACAGAGTTGTTTCAGAGGCAAATGCAGAGACTGTTTGCCGAAAAACTGTCCCTGAAGGCAACGCTCATCAGCGGTTTTGCATGAATTTACCTCTAAAACGACTCTGTCTCGTAACGTTCTGTTATTATCTCATAGCGTGGTGAATGTGCAGGTCACAACTTGTCCACCAGAGCGTTTTGGAGTTGTTGGATTGTGTATTTGATGAGTTTGATGAGGGAAATCAAGAAATCCCATTAGCCTCCTTAGCGTAGCTTCTGAGCAGCTCGCCGCTCTGCTCCGCCGTTCTAAAAATAGCTTGCACCGACAATTAAAGGTAATGAACCTACTGCTATGACAATAGGGATTATGGTAATGGGCCAATTTACCAAAATGTTGAACTATCCCTTTAAGTATAAAGTTATAATCCTTACATAGAGTCTCCAGGTAGACAGGATCTCCAGACCGGACCTGCTTCTGGTCCAACAGGCTGAGGAGTCGACTGGACACGTCCATCACCTCCTCGATGTAGAGGAACATGCTGTCCAGGTTGGCGAGAGGAGGCTGAGGTGGACAGACAGACAGACAGACAGACAGACAGACAGACAGACAGACAGACAGACAGACAGACAGACAGACAGACAGGCGTCCAATAATCATTACAAAATACACCAGCAAACATAAACTGTTATTTTATTGCTGAAACATAACATATCCACAGTGTGTGCGTGTGCATCTGCTCTCTTGTTGTTGTGGAGAAATGCTAATAAACAGCTGATAAAGATCGGTTTTGTTTTGCTCTCATTCTATTGTAATGAGACAACAGTGGGAACACGAACCGCACAGAGTCTGAACAATCTGCACATTGCAACAGAAAACAAAACAGCAACTTTTCCTCTCTGACAATGGCTTCATTTATGTAAACGCATCTCTGTGCAGCCTCCTCCTCCTCCTCTCTGCTGCTGCTTCCGTCTGTCTTCCCCCAGCTGTCCTTCCCCTCATCTCTCATACTCCCTCACTTATATTTTTGTTGTTCATTCACATCTTTCATTTTCTTTCTCCAGTAAAGAACCAGTTTGTCTTCTTCCCTTAACTCCTCACCAACCTTTAATCTAGCCTGTCTGTTCCTCCTTTCATTTTCATTTCATTCTCCGTTCCCTCTGTGTGTCATCGTTTTCACACTCAGCCTTATAGCCCATAAAGCCTGATTTCATTATTTTTTACGAGGCCTCATTTCATTACCGCAGCGGCAATAATAAATGATTATGTAGCGGCAGTAGGCAATACCGGTGATGTAATGAAAAGCTAACGATGATAAGCCATCGAGCGGCCTCTGCAGAACGGTTGATGCTGTGCTGATGTTGCTTTAGAGGTTTCAAACTTCTGGTTACATGACAGTGAGTTTGTTCTTGTGTCAGATTTGTATTGTGCACACGTCTTGCTGTGCAGTTGGAGCTGGACACAGGCCCTAACTGCACCAAGCTGCTGTGATGATGGCTGCTGAAGTGAGGCTAACTGATTCATTGCTTTGTCCCTAACATGTCGTTAAAGTTTCCAGATGTTTAAGTTTTATCTGACCAACAGCTTCTAACCACAAAATGCTCAGTTTACTGTCACATATGAAAAAGAAACAACATCAAATTGTGATGTGAGAAGCTGGAAACACCAAACAGATCTCCAGCTTCCTCCTGTCACACACACACACTGGGGTAATTAGTGACAATAAATTGCCCATAGTTGATATATTGATCCTACAGCAATGTGGGACACAATATTGTATAATCATAAATGGTAATTTTACAGCTGTGCTTTAATGTTGTACATTGAAATAATTGACAATCCTGCACTTGCAAAGCAGCACGGTAGGAGTCAGACACTCATAAGGTTTTGTAGCTGCAACTGTGAGGAATGATGTGATAAAAGAAGTCTTAACAAAAGCATTATTTTAGTTTTAAATCAAATAAATGTGACCAATAAATCAGATTTTGTAGACAAGACCAAGATCAGTGTATCATTTAAACAGCAAGAAGACAGACTAGAAAACAGCAAATTAGTCATACAGGATGACTGTTCATTTTGACCCTCACACCCACCTGTAGTTTGTGCAGGTTGCTCCTGATGGTCACCGTGCTGACCTGCAGCAGTCGGAGATAATTCCTCTCGGACTGGACCAGCTCCTCGATGGCCAGCTGCTGTCTCTGGGCCTCTCGCTCCTTAGCCGCCGCCGTCTCCTCCTCCGACTTCTTTCTGGCGTCTTCGGCCTCCTGCGCCGACCTCTCCTCCTCGTTGAAGCTGTCCTGTGAGGAAAGTCTAGAGTCCACGGCTGAAGCGTTTGAATCCGCAGCTTCAGAGGTTTCATCCGGTGCCTCTTCAACAGTCACAGACACTTCTGGCTCTGCACCGAGTGTCTCCTCTCCTGGTTGGTTTCTCTCGGTGGCTCCATCTTTCTCCTGGAGCTTCTCCGCCGCTGGACCTTTCCTGACGACCTTCTTCACGGCTCCAAGCTGAGACAGCGCAGATTTAGGGAGAGGCAGAGTGAGGGAGGAGGGCTGAGGCCTCCTGGGCACCTCCATGATGAAGATCACTGTCAAAGAGAGACAGAGAGGACAGTCAGTACGTTTACATGCAGAGCTTAATCGAGCTATGCTCAAAATTCGATTTTGGCGTCAAGTCGGACTTCTGTCCTTGTCTCAATATACATGCAACTGAGAAAATCGAATAACTGACGGGGTCCGCCCCCTCATGCGCCGTCACCTGTTGTTTCAGCGGGTTAATACGCCGCCTGTCCTGTTGACTTTTCTGTCACCTCGTAAAAAACTGAATATAAACAACTTAGTAAGCTTATTAATAAATTCTCAACTGCAGTTCCCGACCAGACGCACCAGTCTGGGCTGGATGCGCCCTGAGAATAGGATACGCGGGCTTCCCTTTTTCCTCTCTCTCTCTCTCTCTCTCTCTCTCTCTCTCTCTCTCTCTCTAATAAAACAATCTGGCTGGTCGCGCTGTGTGAAATGCATTGAATCTGCGCTGACGTTGTTTTTTTTTTCTTTACTTTGCGGGGTTCGGGCGGCTTCTCTGCTCCACTTGGTGCTGTCTCTACGGTTGTGGAGCATGCGCACATGCGTTGTCCAGTTATACTCCGACTAAGGTGTATACATGACGGAGAAAATCGAATTCCAATCGCATTATCTGGGTGTCTTAATCGGAGTTCTCAACTCCGATTTCAGTCGGACTAAGGTGTTTACATGCACTTCAGTTGTCCAGTTATAGTCGGATTAAGGCAATAATTCGGTTTTTTCAAGTGTCATGTAAACGTACTGAGTGTCTCAGTGTTAGGACTTAAAAACCTGGAATATGTCTCAACATGAGAAGGTGCATCTCAATGAATAAGAATATCATGTAAAAGTTTATTTATGTCAGTAATTCAGTTCAAAAAGTGAAACTAATGCATTATATTGATCCATTACACACAGAATGAAGCATTTCATGTCTTTTAATTGTAATTATGGCGATCACATTTAATGAAGAACTAAAATTCAGTAGCTCAAAAAATGTGAATATTACAGAAGACCAAAGCATTTATATATGGAAATGTTTTCCATATGTCCATATAAATGCACACCATAAGTTGGTTGGGGCTGTTTGACTTGAACCACTGGAAATGGACTTTTGGACTGTAATTTATTGAGATGCACCTGCACAGTATGTCTTCTCTATAGTGACCATCAAGAAACTTCAGTTTATCTGCTGAGCCTTCAAATCGTATTGACTTTTTTCCAGTAGTGTGATGGGCGACAGATGCACAAGCATTTTATTATATCGATCAGATGGATTACAGTGAATGTTTGGATTAATAAAGATAAAGAATAAGATGTGATTCTCATACTTTATATGAAAATAAATGAAATACTATATAACGTATTGTGCCTGTTAGATATTATGTGCAATATCACTCCTTTAGTGTTGAATCTTTCTGTATTTACTGCACATTATTGTACTAGTTTGGTGTCGTGCATGTGTGATCGTCATGTGCTTTATGTAATATGCAGCTGTGGTTGCTACTTTTAGCCCAAGATACATTTTTCCTGTTAACAATAAAGTCTTATCTTATCTTTAGTTTGGGAAACAATAGAGAAGACTGTTGGCAGCTGAGTCACTGATGTTTCCTGTATTAACACATCTGTGTTGTCCAAGCAGTGGCAGAGGTGTGTGAAACGTAGCACATTTACCATGACTATGCTACGTCAGTATGTGAGTGTGTTTGTGTGAAACAAAGATAGAGATACAGATGATAGGAGAACGACACTGAATAAGGTTATGAAACCTGCTGAGCTGCTGGAAATAAACAACCTTTTCAGAAAATCCAGTTAAATGGGGATGATTTTAATGCCATTCAAATCCAATTTCCTTCATCTGGCCTTTAACAGCAGCCAGACAGGAGTTTCCCTAAACATCTGGTGCAAATTCCTAGAGCTTCGAGGCAGATAACACAACACTCCTGTGTTTGATTTAATGTCCATCGTATGGAAGTGAAGCCAGGAAACTTCAGAAACTGTAAGTATCAGCTCCAAAGATGCAACTTAAAAAGAAAAAAACAAGTGAGTAAACATCACAGCAACACCATTGGCCGTGTTCATTTGGCTTTTAAACTGCATCAACCAGCAGACAGATGCATCGGCTTTGTTTACATTGTCTAAAAAAAAAAAAAAAAAAAATGCAACGAGGGGAGATGCATTGTCATGGGTCGTCTGAGCTGGAACGCCACATGTTGGAGCCAGCGGTGGGAGGCTTGGCAGGCTGCTTACGTACAGACCAGAGCCAGTAACGCTGCCAGTCACTGCTGTGAAAATTAGTCATTACACGGTTCAGCTGAACGGCCGGCGTGTGGTTTTAAAGGCCAGGCTCTAATGACAGTTTTACTTTTCTGACTCTGTGATTAAATTATAAACTGTGTGTGAGGAGGAGTTGCGTCAGTGCACCGTCGCCTGATCCTGTATTTGTATCTGACAACATGTTTTCAGATGTGCTGTACATCTTTACCTCTGAATGTGAGCCACAGAATATTTATGTGATATATATTTTCATGCAACAGTATCACACAAACATTTTTTTTTGCATCAGGTATAAATAAATGTATGGCTGGATTTCTCTAAATGTTTTTTATTCTTATCTTATTCCTACTACTAGGCTCACAAAGGGTGAAACTAAATGCAATAATCCCTACTTTTAAAGTGTTAAAATGTGATTTCAAGGCTGTTGAAATGTATTCTATATACTCTACTTATTAATAACACTTTTAATCTCACTGCCATTTCTCTTTTTTTAATTATTGACATGACAACACTAGATTGCATTGTATTTTTCAGGGTATATAACAACTGAACATGTATGACTGTGAGACAAGGTGACTGTGGCTGTCTTCATTCATCTCGATCTAATCCGACCTCACAGATTTATCTTTTCCCTCCAACTAAAGGTTTAGGGACTGACAGCATATGGTGACCCAGACAAGAGGATAACTGAGATTTAACACTCAAAAACTGTGTGAAAAGCTGCACAAATACCTGCAGTCTGTTAGTTAGTTCGTAATTTATATGAAAATATTACCTGTTCTAAACCATACTGTTTATGCACAAGTCGTAACAGGCAGATAGAAAAAGCAGTGTTCATAAAACCATGTTTAAAACGCTAAATATAAAAGGTTTTTTTTAACGTTTTAAGACACTCAGGTACCAAATTGGCTGCGTATAACCTCAGGGTTCCTACACATTTGAAATTTCCAAATTCCATACTTTTTCCAGACTTCTCTGTAAAAAATGCAAATAATTTGTGACATTTGAGTAAATAGTTGTGCATTATATAAAATGCCATTATGTAACCAAATAATTTCCAGGAGATTGTAGCTATAGGTACAATAGCGCATACAAAAATAATTAACCCAGATAACTTCAGATAAGACCAAACCCAGATAAGTATCAAGATAAATATATTTATATACAATAATTTCCATTTTCCATACTTTTCCAGACCTGGAAATGTATAAAATCAAATTCCATACTTTTCCATACTTGCGTAGGAACCCTGTAACCTGTTTCTTGCAACACTAATGCAGCACTAACACTCCGCAGGACAGATGATGATGACGATAATGAACAAGACTCAAAAACTTTCTGTACGTTGCAAAACAAGTTTTGTCGCCGCTCCAGGCTGCCAAAACCAAAACCACAGCACAAACTGTTCACCATCCCAACAACAACAAACAACAACAACAACAACGTGTGTTAGAGTGACTTCTTTTTAAAAAACACCAATAAAAACATCAGACCTGAGATCAGGCTGCTCTTACCTTGAGCAGGATCCCTGGTTCAGCTGCAGTGCAGCTCGATCTCCCGTCTCGCGATCCGTCCAGAAATCTGCTGCAGAGGAGACGCTGCTGCATGGAAAACACACACACACACACTGACACACACACAGACACACGCCGGTGTAACTTTCTCCAGTGACTCACACAGAGCGGGCTGCTGCTGCTGGACCTCATGTGTGCCAGAGGAAAACACAGTGTATGAGTGTGTGAGGAAAAAGGGGGGATGGGAGTGGAAAGGAGGGTGGGCCGGCTGTTTTGTAGAGGAAAAACAGGGGAGGGGGGGAGGAACCGGTGGCCTCACACACACACAAACACATGCACACACACATTCACACACTCATGCTGCTGAATAAGCTGATTGACTGCAGCAGCTGGTGGGAAAAAGGAAGTGGCGCTCACCCAGGCGGAGGCCGATTGGCTGACACGTCTTGCAAGGGGGGAACGAAGGACCAATCAGGCGACACCTCGAGAGGCCTCATGGAACTGCAGAGGGACCAATGAAGGCGGCACGTTGTTGAAGTGATTGAAGTTTTCCTCTCGGGGGAAACAAAGGCCCAGCGGGACGTACCATCCTCTTCCAATTGAAAAGGGATTGTCTGGATTTACTGGTGGAAGGTGAAAGAGAAAGATTCATGGCTGCACTACGTCCTTTGGGAATTTTTTCATCTGGAAATAAAAAGGTTCATCCTGGCTGTGTGCAAAGTTTATCTCAAACAACTAAAGTAAACCATGCACCCGCTGGGCAGCAGCTGGACGTTAAAAATGCATGTAAATGAAAGTTAAGAGGGACGTGCAATATGAAAGTCACATTCATTCACTAGTAAACTGCGACTTCTCCTGGAGGCGCCTAAGTGTGCAAACACATTTTGTTTATTCTGTGTTATACTTAAAGTACACAATAAGAGAGGATGGGAAATTAGCTCTTGTGCTTAAAACATTAAAAAAAGGTCAAGACAAGCAGCTGTATATAGGCTCAGGATTGCTATACATTATATAAGATTAAACCAAGCTAGTGTGCTGATTATCACTACATTAATCTTCTCTTTGGCATGTCAGCATGCTACAGGTTAGACATAGACAACTAAGACATAGGCTTGCAAGAGCGCTAAGTAACACTGTAAAAAGTAAGTAAGTTAAGTTAATGGGAATGTTATTGGCTTTTACAGATATCAGTTGTGGGATAAATAAAGTTATACAACTCAACCTGCACAAATGTGCTAAATGCAATCTGTCAAACAGTCGTTGGGATATTTTGTTATAAAACAGGTGCTGTAAGAAAAGTCAGGATATCTGCAGCACTGCATATTTTTACCTAAATGTTTAGCTGCTGTTTTGTCTCAAATACTTCTCCGTGCCTCTAATATAGGATCTAAAATGGACAACATGGAGGTTTTAATGTTTATGTTGTTGATTTATTATTTCTATTAATGTTAATAGAATCTCTATCAGTAATTCAATAATTGTGCTTTTCTATCAATCTATGTTTTTCATTTTCGTTTTGTTTTTTTCTTTTTTTTGTTGTTTGTTTTTTGCACATTTACTGCCTGCCACATCTCAGTTTTCTTTCCAAAAAAATGAAAAAATCCAATCAAAAATTGATCACAAAAAAAGAAAAGAAAAAAGTTTAGCTACTTCACTGGACAAGTGAAAACCTGGATCACCAACAGCCTTTATGATTCATCCTCTGTGCACCATGAATATCAATCACATACCATGATGGTCCATCCAACAGTTTCACTAAAATCCCCAAAAAACTAAGTCAACCAGTTGGTGGCACTAGAGGGAAATTCAAAGGATCACTAAAGTCAATAGTTCAGTCTCAGAGGATGATCAATGTCTGTAGAAATACTCAAACCAACCCATCCAATATCATCATCCAGTAGATAAAAGGGATGGACAAACAGACATCGACTGTCATCTCAGTTTAGACCGAGAGTGTGTCAGTTCATGTATTTGGCACACAGCAACTTTTATCACTGTTGTCTCCCACCACACTGACAGAGGCCGCCATCAATACTAGACTTTGTTTTCTGTTTTTAAAGGCCAATCTTGTGTCAAGAAATGCAAATAAGCTTTTGCTGTCAATGCATGTGACCTTTGTTTATGTGTATTCTTGTTTCTATAGAATTAAAATTGTATAAAAAAACTGAAATGTGCTGTTTTACAGGCAGGTTACTAAGATGTATTGTTTCTAACCAACAAGTGTTTTGCCATTTTCACTACTTTTCCTCACAGAAGAGCAGAAGCGAACCAAACCTACAGAGTGTAAAGGCCGCCTCAGGATGCGTCTACTATGAGAATAATTAGAACATGATGTTAGCATGAACGCAGCTGGAGACAATGAAGGAATTCATGGCCGTCAGACTCGTTGAATCAGGAATGAAGGAGGCAGCGGCTAATCTGCTTCATCATATCAGCATGTCGGGGAGGAATGCTGCCCGGCTGGATTTTTGTGTCAGCTGACTTGTGTTCATGTCACAATAAGTTAAGGTGTCTCGCAGCAGAGAGAGGGGTTTTGACTTGAGTTGCATGACGCACCGAGATAATTTTTATCTGAGGCTTTTTCCAAGAAGAAAATAGAAAGCAGAAATCTGCCTCCGGCTGCAAAAACCAATGAAGATGTTGAAGACTTGAACATCCAACCATTCAGGTTCAACTTAGTATTATCACTGTAGATACCGTATATTGGTATTAGAATATGCAGGTTTCACATAGTTCATCCGCCAAAGAGAGACGCCCTGACCATGAACCACAACATCCTCAGTCTGCTGGAGTCAATCCAAGGACATTTGTCGCATGTTATCCTCTCTGTCTTTCTCTCTCACTTCATTTCCTGTCGTCTTTACACTGTCGCACACATCAATAAAAGCAAAAACATCGATACAAAAAACATAACAAAAAGGAGTGATGCAGGTCAACTCAACCTTGGCCACCAGGATTTTGGCTTACAGTACGTCCTTGCAGATTGTTATTCAGTGCACTTTGTCATGAAAGGAGTGCAGCTGAATAGATTCTGTTGCAACTTTACACTTCTTGCAAAGGAGAGTTGATGATTTGATAAGAATTTATATGTTGAGTAATTGCAGGGTTGGGCTACTTCCTGGACTTTTAAGACATACTTTAACTTCATTCTGCTGCAGGTTAAACAACAAACAAACAAAGCTGAAAATGAAAGCATGGTGATTATGTCCTGTCTGCTTAGTCAACCTCACAGGATTACTGATGCTGGATGAGTAAAGGAATTATTTTGGTTGGTTGACGGCGAGTTTGTGTGACAGCAGATTAAGGGTGTGATCACAACTTGACACCGTGTCATTTGGCTTGTTTTGGATTAATGTTGTTTGCTTGGTTATTGGGTTTCTACAAAAGTGATATCACAGTGACAAGGTTTACTACTGCACTCCAGTAATTAACTGAATAGGACCACATTATGAAGACGGTGCCAAACAACAGTTTAGTCAGAACAAGATCATATTTAAAGTGTAAAGTAAATATTCTTACTGGTGTTTTTGCAGCTTTTTCAGCAGTTGCCAACTTCTTAGCTAAGTGTGCCCTGGTTTAGAGCTGTTAAACTAATAGAAACATGACTTCTATTATGAGATTTGCTTCATGCTATAATAAAAATGAATATTATGACACCACAGTGGGGACAAAGAACGTGCCTACTACCCTACGCCATGAGGTTTTGATACTGCTAGCACAACTATTACAACAATATGCTGATTAACGTCCTGGAATATTCCTGCACATGTAAACACCTTGTTTGGAAAATTGGGAACTTAAGAGACGTGTGGTGAAGTGTGGTGAACTCTTAAGTTCCCAATTTTTTAAGCAAACTCGTTTTCAAAGAAGATGAACATGGACTGTGACCAGACTGATGTTGATAAGCCACAGTGGAACGTCTCTGGTGATACCCACATGTCTTATGTTTGGTCTCTTGAGTGCGGTTCCTCTGATGACTCGCGAGGAGGTGGAAGGAGACAGACACATCCTGGTGGTACCCTCCACTTCCTTATCACCGGACAACTGCAACAAACAAATTCAGACAGACTAAACATCTCCTTACACATCAGTGTTGTTTATCTCTCCATCTGGAGTGAACCACTGTCTGTGTCTCATCCAGCTGAACTTCCTGTCTGCCCCATTTACAAAAAAAAAAAAAAAATCAACTTTCAAATAACTATTTTTTAGCAGTTAGAAAGT
Source organism: Trachurus japonicus (assembly GCF_045865225.1). Classification (NCBI taxonomy): domain Eukaryota; kingdom Metazoa; phylum Chordata; class Actinopteri; order Carangiformes; family Carangidae; genus Trachurus; species Trachurus japonicus. The sequence goes on along the minus strand of NC_140916.1, from coordinate 10,973,340 downwards.
TTATTTATGTTAAAGCATCAGTGCCTGTAAAATATATAATTCACATACTCTCTGCTTTTTAGTTATGTTCATAATCCTGGTCCCATAACACATATTGTATGATGTGCCTTCTTACAGTAGGTATCTTAAATGCAAAACATGATAAATATCCATAGTATACTTTGAAATAAGTGGACAGCTGTGCAACCCCCAAATAACTTCAAACCGATGATAAATTGTACATTAAAACAGGTTTTGGAAACTGGAAATACATGTACAGATGACTACACACACACATGTATTCATCTGTTTCTGTTTGGTATCATTTATTGACACATACTCAGTTGTATGTGAGGAATGTTGTATATGGACATATTTATGATTTCAGCTTCATACTCAACAGGTGAACATCATAATAATTTCATATTTTAGCCCCACAATCTTTTAATCAAACATAGTGTTAGGCGTCATCATTACCAGATGAACGGTATCTTAGCAACAGTAAACTGCCCGTTTGAAATCCAGTAGGTAAGCATATGGTGTTTTCTTTTTTATTTTATTTTTTATTTAGGGGAAATAAACAACACCAGGCAGCAACAGCGAAAACATCGGTCTGTTTTTTATTTTATGTTGATTAATTTATAATATTATGAGAGAGAATAGATGTGGGCGGCAACCAAGGTTATAAAGACGGTGGTTTTTGATTTATTTCTATGTTTTTCCACCATGTCTGAGCGAACTGCGGCAGAGCAGAGCACGCGGGTGGTCTCGGGTTCACGAGACGATGCTGCGGCTGGTCTGTGATTTTAAATGAACATCACGGGACATGATGACAGAGAAATGAGGTATAATGTTTACCTTTCTGTCTCCGTCCCTCTCCTCGTGTGCTGTTTTCTCCCGCCGTGATGTCCTCGGCTCGAGCTCTTCACCGTCCGTCTCTCTCTCTCTCACTCACGCGCTGACTCCCGTTCACCTGTTGTTGTCACAGCGACCTGACGACGTCACCACGTCGAAGGCGAAGGCGAAGGGCGGCGGCAAAAAAACTACCGAAAGCCGCAGGGGTCATAAAAACGTCTCGGTTGCCAGGAGTTCCACGACACAGGTGTTTACACAGCTGGTGGACTTTAACATGCACGTGGCGCCGCCTGGCGTCAAGTAAAGAGCCTGGAGGTAAGAGTATCAATAATCAATCAGTGCCTGGAGGTAATTTTAGCCTATCAATAAGCAATCAATCAATCAGTGTCTCCAAATGTTCTGTCAATTAACTCCAAAATGCGGTTTTTAATGTTAGAATAATCTGTAATGAACATCTTTATCTATGAAATTTTAAAGTTTGTGTTGTCTATGTTATATGACCTCAGTCTGTGTTGTTCTTCTTGAGTGCTTTCTCTCTTTTTTCTGTCTTTTTTCTGCTTAACTTGAATTAAAACTGAAAATATATACATCTAGTGCTAGTATATGAAACATTATGGAGCAACAAATAAGACAATCTAATAAAATAGTATCGCTTTAGCCCTTTTTATATACAGTCTATGATTTAGCCCAATTATTAATTGTATTCCGTAATCATTAGTAGTCCTAATGAGCTGACTTTTATTTTGATAGAATTTAGCGAATGGAAGCGCTTGGTTTGTAAACCGGGGCAGCCAGGCTACACTTTGCCTACACTTTTAGTTCTCTGCGCTATTTGTTTTTCATTTATTCTCATCGCTTCTTGTATCAAGTGCTCAAATAACCAAGTATGAAGAAACTTGAGGTTTTGGAAATCAGAAAAAATCGAAACAAAAAGAGATTTACATAGGATAGTCACATGAGCGAGCGTTGGCTCCCCGTCAAGTTAGCCACAATAAGAGCGGAAGTGAAGAATCTTTTCTTTCTTTTTTTTATCTTTAAAATGTAGGCCCTAAATAAAAACATATTTAGAGGCGTTCAGGTAGGTCAACAAATGTGAATAATAAAAATAGTCCAAAGTCTAAAACCGGCACTAATTCAAAGCGATGTTCCTTAACACAACTCAATCATCATCATCATATCTTTAATGCAGACTCATGTTCCAATAAAATAAAAGAAATGTACAATACAAAACAAAACAAAAAGACACAGATTACTAAAATAATACCAATACATTTACAAACAATTAAAAAATGGTACAGGCTTTATGCCAGTGCTCCCTCAGGCTTGATGTTTAGCGAATACAGCTCTTCCTAAATATAATTTGTTTTATTTTGTATCTGTTATAATTAATTCTTTATATAAATATATAGACATAAAAAAGTATCTATTTAATTTTGTCACACACCGGAAGTCGTATTTTATTTTGTCAAACACCGGAAGTCCTGGTGCTAATAGATGGACGCTAGCTCGACGCTAACCGGTTAATCAGGTGCTGGACATTTCTCAGATTTTGCAGCTATTGCGAGACCGTCGGAGGCGAAAGTCCACAGTTGGCCGTGACAGCGAGTGTGACTCATCACTTCAACCATGACTGTGAGTTTATTCATTCTTGCATTAGTTTATTTTGTTGTGTTGTGAAGTTTTAGCTTTAATCGAGCTAGCTGTTTCATTTGCCGAATGCTAAATAGCCAACAAGCTAACTGTCAAAACTTGTCTTTTTTATGTTGATTGTAAATTACCGATCACTTCTATTGATAAGCTCGGTTCATTCCAGCATTGATTATTATCGAGCTGTAGCGTAAATCAACTCACAATACACAGGATTAATTCACTGTGACGCAGTGTAGTTGTAACATTACAGTACCTTGTAACTTTTCCATGATGTAAGCTAATCAATTAATCAAATTAATAGTCAGTTTAATCATCAAATATAACAGTTATAAAGTTTCTTACATTAATTGCCGCTAATCTGAACTCAGTGATTGACAGTTATTTATTCTGTATGTGCTGCAGCTGAGGTGTTTATATCATGATAACTATCATAAAAGTAAACACACAATGAGATAAGATTAAATGATTCAATCTCTGTCTCTCTCTCTGTCTCTTTTTCTAACAGAAGCACGAGTTTGAGGTGGCGATGACATGTGAAGGATGCTCTGGAGCTGTAACCAGAGTGCTCAACAAACTGGGAGGTGAGACTCTTCTTCCTTCTTCAAACTGTATGAACCAAAACACTTTTGTAATTTATTTGAAGTCCTCTCTTTACAATACCAACATCATGCGTAAGTGGAGCATTTAAGTGAATGTAAACCAGCTTCAAATAGCCGACAGCTCTCTCCCTTTGTCTTGTCTTGCACATTTTCAAAGGCACCTTGCATCATAACAACCTCATGACTTCTTGGCTCTGAGTTGTTGTGTCAGCCAGCGAGTCATCTGATACAGAGGCAGTTTTTAAACTTTTATTGACTTCAACTAAATGTTAAATGAGGGCAGAGATTGTGTTGTTATTTTTAAAGGCAAACTCAAGACCTTCCTTTGTGGTCTGGCTTTTTATAGATTCCTATTTATTTATGTTTACACATTTTAAGCTGTTTTACTAGTTTTTCCTTTTATTATGTTCTGGATTAACTCCCAGTTCTGATAACTTTTATAATTCCTTTTAATTCAATATGTCTTAATTTTATCATTTTATTTACCCAAACAACACTATCATAACTATAGCCGCGATGCCTAACTCTACTTCCTGGAGTTAAACAAAGAGCCCTTTTTGTTTTCTCTGCTCTTCAGATGTGAAGTTTGAGATCGACCTGCCTAACAAACTGGTTTGGATCGAGTCCGACAAGGATGTGGAGCTTCTCACGGAGACACTGAAGAAATGTGGGAAGGAGGTCAAGTACAACGGCGTGAAGGAGTGAAGGTCTGACTCTGCTCATGTAGAACAGGTGACATGATGATGTTAACTCATTGAGTGCCAACCACGTAATTTCTCGTTTTTCGTTCCCATGCGTTGAGTGCCAAAAACGAAATTTTTCGTTTTTTGCTTTTTTTTTAAATTATGAAAATAGACACTTTAATACACATTATATGTAAATTTGGGGACTCTACGACGAGGAGAACTGAAATAGATGACGATCAAAGTCACATGACAGCTCATGATCTGGAAGTTTTTATCATAACTCAGCTTCTGCAAACGGAGTTCTGCATGCAGATGCAGCGCAGCTGCGCCGCTGCTGCTCTGCTCTCACCCGCGAGGCTGCAGCAGCTGGGAGCTGAACCAGGAAGCTCTCAGCTGACAGTCCCGCCCGGTCTTCATCTGGAGCAACACCGTGTCCTCCCCAAAGTCCTCCCGCGGTAAAATCTGATGGTCTCTGGGTCAAAGCAGACCGGCACCACCGACCCGTACCACAGACGGACCGCGACCACCGGCGGGACCGGTGTTCGCGAGCCGCTGTGGCCGGCAGAGCCTCACGTTCCGCGGCGAGAGGCTGTGACACGGCACGGTGCGTCTGTGTTATTGTTGTTTAGTGGCGCCCCCCCCCGCCCCCGATGGTGGTTTTGTGAATAGAACAACAATTGTTGTGTATATTTATCTTATACGAGCCCTTTGATCCAGAAATGCGAGTGTGAGAAGAGCGACAGACACAAACAGCGCAGCTTTCATAAAAGACGCTCCATCTCCTTTTCTAGAAAAAAAGGAGGGATTTTGGTGAAACCCAGCCATGTTTAGCTTGACTTTTCTCAGGAACGGAGGCACGTAGAAACAAACGGTTTGTGGCCATTTGAAGGATAAAGTTAAACCTTTCAAATGAGCCACAGTATGTGTTGGTGGCAATAATATAGAATACACTATGGCTCTAAAATAAAAAGTCAAATATGGTCTAATTTGCCGGTACACTTGACTAAAACTTTGGAAAGGAGCGCGGCACTCAATGAGTTAAAGTCCATTTTTTCCACCTGACAACTCATTGATTTATATTTATTTACCCACAGTTTATGTTTATATCATCATATGTTGTCTTCTACAAACAGCATTTCCTGAATCAGATGACTACAGAGAGAGACTTGTTAGTTTTCATCTGTGTTTGTGTGTGTGTGTTTTTTTAGGGGGAGTGAACGTTTATACTGGAAGTTAAATTCTTTTCTTGTGAAGAAGAGTCTGATGGATCCTCCTCCTCCTCCTCCTCCCACCTGGTGCCAACCCTGCTGCAGCTTACACGCACAAAAAAAATCCCCTTGGATGCAGATCCTCTCTCAGTGTTGTGATTTACAAGGTCGGAGCTGACTGCGCTTGGAGGATTGATGACAAAACAGAAACAAAAACACTGACGATGTTGGCGCTCGTTCAGCACTTTATTTGACGTCCTCTGGTTTGTGCATGATCCATTTCTCTCTCCTCCAACTCAGCAGCTTCACCTGGATAGCTACTAAAAGTATTCTTCCAACTTACCTCTGTGCAGAAACCACAGCCTTCCTGCTTGTTGACTTGTCTTTGTGTAAGATTTGACCACAAAGAACAAGGCGCAGACTTACTTTCATGTGTTTAAAGTACATTCCCTGGTTTGTAAAACTTTTGTCTCAGTATTGTTGCATAAAACGCCTGTAGATCTGCACTAAGGGGGGAAACATCAGTCTCTTCCTTTCTCAAACACCTGCTGGACTTTAATTTGAAGAAAATGTTTCAACACAGTTTACACTACAATGATTGACTAACACCACAAATCAGGTAAATCATGTTAATTTAGATGTTTGTTGTGTAATACAACTATCTTCTCCTGGGTTTTTGTTTTTTGTAATCATCTGTCTTTATATTTTCTGTGCAAACAGGGGAAATAAAATTAAATCAGTTCTGCCTCAGTCGTATTCCTCTGTGTGAATTGATTCATCAGGAGAGATACCAATATTAAGATCAGCCATTCACAAGAGAAAACACCACATCGTATTGTTGGATCAAAGTGGAACTTCTGAATCACAGATCGATTATATGAAAGATATTGAAAAACATAAGATTGTAGACAAAGTTGTGTAGTCAGAATCACACAATGTCAGCAGTGTGAGATTTTTCAGACACAGTATCACTTGAATTAATTTAGTAATAGCCTATGTATAGAAAGTGAATTGACAGATCAGCGGTTTGGATAATTCAACATTAATGAAATACTCGGAGTGGTATTACTGTACAGTTGTGAACCTTGTAATAGGTTTTACATAACCCTGTTTGGTGGTCGCACTGCCATGAGTACAGAGTCACTGAATAGGAATATATTTAACCACATATAGGTAATTAACTGTAAGAATAGAATAAGGAGTCGTGTGTTGAAGGGATAAGGCCTCTAGAGCCAGATCGGTCTTATTTCTGGAGATAATTTCCCTTCTTACCGTGCTCCCTGTCTTTATGCTGTGTAGATAAGGTGCAGGTACATAAATATATATTTTTTTCTTTTATAAAGAAGCATTTTATGGAGCTAATTTATTCCCTCATTCTAGGAAAGATGTACTGGTCTGGGCAGAGTTGTATTTTGTTTAGTGTCATTGCACTAGTAAGGTTGGAGATGCTACTCCTAAGGTGCACATCAATATTTCACATGGTTAGGGAAAAAACAACACATCCATAGACATTAGAAATTGATGTAAAGACGTCATAAGACAACGATAGGACCATTAGATCAACAGCAGCAAAGATGGTGCAAACATGTTCATGAAGTTATTGAGAATTTAGTGAAGTGATGGCCTGGGGGTATCGAAGCAAATGTGTCTCGGCCAACAAGAGAAGTGTGGAGCGGCCATCTCTCACAGACAATAACTACTATAACTAGTGTAAGTTAATTGTGTCAAGTCAGTATGCACACACTTGAATATCACATGCAGATTTATTTTACGTATTGATTGTGAACATCACTTACAGTAATGAAGTAACATAATGATCAGCCACCAGGTGGCACTGTGTGATCAGTATGATCTTCCTCTCCTTCATCTTTCAGCTCCTAAAAATAAATACATTCATAATATCAACGATTTTCTAGTTGAGACTCCGACTTTGACTTTGACTCAGGAGAAAATGAACCAGCTGGAGGCAAAAAATGTTGAAAACTTTAAGACTGTCACATCAGAAATATTATCAGCTGTTTGATTAATTCATTAAATGCATTGAGACTTGAGGTCCAGCAATCTGAGATCTCAATGCAACAAGCAGCTTTTATACCTAACCATATATATTTGTATATTTTAGGTTACAAGAGAACACATAATCGATTTACTGATCTACAACAGCAGAAGAAACAGAAAACAGAGGAAGGAACAGGAATTAAAAGTTGAAAACATTACAGAGCTTCATATTTTACAGAACTGGTTCTTGAGCAAACAAGAGACAATGTTTCATAATGTGAATATACAGCATCATTGTACAGTACATCCATCATGTGTCATCTCTACATCATCAGGCTGCTATCACAGACAGATCCACCCCCGCTCCTCTCACAGCCGGTTCGACCCGCCCCCCGTCGCCGGTGATGACTCCCAGCAGCACCGTCACCAGCGTGGCGTACAGGAGGGCGGCGCAGCAGATGTAGAAGGTCCAGCCGAGGTGCTGCAGCCACTGAGGCTCCTGCTGCTCGATGAACACCAGGAAGGCGATCAGAGAGCCGGCACACAGGGCCACTGTAGAGGGGAGGATGGAGATGAGTTACTCTTTAATGTTTACACTGAAGGTCTCACTAGTTTAACCCTTTATTAAATACATAATAGTTTGTTAAATAGCCTATATAGTGCTGTTGACCAAGACATACTTTACTCCCACATTCAGATTTTCGTCCCAACATTTTTCCAAATCAAAAGTACATCTGGTCTTACGTAATTCCCCTAAATTCAGAAGAAATTAAAGAGTGAGGTATCAGATGTCAGTTGTATGAATGAAATTGTGAATAAATATTAGTAGTAAACTAGAAAAAGAAAGCATTTCCTGCAGGAAATGCGTGTGAATGCTGAAAGCAGGTGAACGCTATTGCTGAATGAGCTGAATAAACTGCTGAGGCAATTTTGAAAAAGGCTAAAGCTAAAACATAAAACTTGAAGGCTGAGAGAATGTCTTTCTATGGGCGAAAGAAAGAAAGAAAGAAAGAAAAAGACAGAGAGAGGGGGTAGAAGAAAGAAAGAAAGAAAGAAAGAAAGAAAGAAAGAAAGAAAGAAAGAGAAAGAAAGAAAGAAAGAAAGAAAGAAAGAAAAAAGGGGGTAGAAGAAAGAAAGAAAAAAGAGACAGAGAGAGGGATGATATAGAAAGAGGTAGATAGATATAGAGAGGGGTAGAAAGAAAGAAAGAAAGAAAGAAAGAAAGAAAGAAAGAAAGAAAGAAAGAAAGAAAGAAAGAAAGAAAGAAAGAAAGAAAATAATTCATATGCAGTTCACAAAGTTTTTCTCTGTTACAGATTCATAGCTTCCAGGGTGTATTTTCTTCAATTGGAGTGTTAAACTGTCATGTGAACAGAGATTAGTTTGCAGAGATTTATACAGATTCATTATTCACTTAAATCATAAAGATACTTTTGTCCGTATATGTACAGCTTGAGTCAGTGGGGTGTTGTACCAGAGATGAGGTTGAGGATGAGGGTGACGACGGCCTTCCTCCCGCCACTCAGAGCAGGTCTGACGGTGAGCACCGCGGTCAGAGACAGCAGGCAGGACACAGCCAGAAACATCCAGGACAAACTGTAGTTTCCTGCAGGTGGAAAGTTTAATATGTTAAACTTATTAACACACGGGTTCATTTCTTCAGGGCTGAGGGATGAAAAAGAAACCAAAACAATTGGTCCCACTCTTGACTGTAATAGTGCAAGAAACCATCCAGTACTCCATAATTGATTTATCTTCATAATTTCAGCATAAATAGCAACTATTTCTCTATATCCCTGATAGTTAACTGCACATATTTAGGTGTTTGAATGTTTCATTCAACAAAAGGGCATCTGGGAATAGTCATGAGCATTTTCACAGTATTTTCAGACATCCTATGAACTCAGAAAAAATAATTTCACCCAGCCACAGCACAAATCTGGCCTAAATACAGCCTGAACTGCCAGATGCTACCTCCCCATCTGGACCATGCACAGAAAATCTTACAGCTATTGCCTAATACCGCAGCACCACAACCAGAATTATTATTGTTATTATTATTTACAAAATTTGCATTCCAGATAAATATATAAAAAAAAAATATATATATATAAAAAAGATATATACTGAGAAAAATAAATCTTCCATTAAATATACATACTTTGTAAACACACTGAAGGCATCATGGACTCACCCAGCCAGGCCGGCCGCGTGGTGCAGCTGGAGAGGTTTTCGTCGGTGCTGCAGAGGGCGAACAGTCCCTCGCTGGCCCCCTCAGGCTGAACCAGCCACTCAGGTGCACAGAGACTTATTGTGTAGAGCACAAACTCCACAGACAACAGGGTGGTCAGTACAGACACTGGATTCCTCATGTTACAACTCTCACACACAGTTCACACAGTTCAGGGGCAAAAAGCCGTTGAGCAAGGCACCTCATCCTCAGGAAGGCGATCAGCTGTTCTCAGCAGGTGTGACTCTGAAATGGAAAAAAAAACACACTGTGCATTCATCGTTTCCTCAACAACTGACATACTCTATGTGACTAATCTATGTGTATATACAGTATGTTCCCGTTGACAAATACAGGCTTCTGTTGGGCCACAGTTTGTTTAATGCTGAAGCAAATACAACCTGTTTGCTTTTATTGTGAAGCTACCATTGACCAGCACGTTGCCATGTTGAGTCTGTGTTACCTCACTTTTGTTTTGTATGTTGAGTGTTATAGTTAATGAGTTTTTGATTGGACTGACAACAGACTGGAACTTTCCATTGACGGGAAACAGCCGGACAGGTTATACCCGAGTTTACAAATCTCTGCAACATGTTCATTTACTGATCATGTCCCATTTGTCCATTTAATTTGATATTTTGCTTTTGTAAAGACAATATATGGTGTTTGCATTTGTGCACATTAAGCTCGAAAATAATGCAAACAATATATATTTTTTAAAAGCCTCTGTTCTGTAGCCCTTTTAATAATCAAGTATAAATCTTTAACTTAACCACAAAGTCAGAATGAGTTCATATGAGGTTCTAATATGGAGGCACACACATGGTAGATATTTAAAGGTGACACTTATTAATACAAAAAAAAAAGAATCCTTACTGTCTTCCAAATATAAAACATATTGATCTTTTTTTTAGGCGTATTTTGTATGCTTCATTCCTGAGTGCACAATGAGACTTTCTGATCACATGAAGAAAAAATATTTATTCCAGACAAGACAAGACAAGACAAGACAAGACAAGACAAGATAACATAACATAACATAACATAACATAACATAACATAACATAACATAACATAACATAACATAACATAACATAACATGAGACTTTATTCAACCTTCGATGGAGAAAGTAACAGCAGCCGAGGCCCAGAGTTAGAAAAAAGGAGACAGGAATAAATAAGTGGTGAATGAAATAATAATACAATAATGAAAGTAATAAAATAAAGTAACACACTGGTTGACTTTATCTGAGTTATGTTGCAGCCTCTAAGACCGATAGTGTTCATGCAAGTCTGTGTGAACTGTGTTAGGTTGTGATGCTCTGAGTGAACAGTAGGTGGCAGCAGATGCTAATGATTCATTACAACACAGTGTCTGCAGGTTTCTTCCGGTCCAGTCTATTTACCATGACCACATGTGGAGCAATAAGAACCTAAACAATGTGTTAAAGTGGGAAAGCATTGGTAATATAAACAGGAAACTCTCATAAAACATGTATAAGAAAGTAAAAAAGTAAAAAAAAACTTTAAAAAAAACCTGAGAAGTTGTCTGGAGCCTCCTGACTGGTGCAGACAGAGTTTCTCACCTGTGCCACTACATTTATTCTGTGATCTGAGCAGAACATGAGGAACTGTTAATGTCCTCTGCAGGCCTCTGTAGCTCAGTGGAGCGGAGAAAAACGAATTAAAAAGGCGAGAAGAAGCCGCCGAGAGGAACGGAGCCGGCGGGGCGATGGGGGCCAAACAAAGAGGATGGATTTCAGGAGTGAAGACTAAACCTTCCTAAATCAGTTAGTCCTGAGCCCAGCCTGACCTCTAATCTGCTCATCCGGCCTTTGAAGCGTGCACTTCAGGGGGAGGAAAACCGATCGGCCAAATGTCCCCTCTCTTAAGTGACAAAATGCCCCGAGGTGACACACATACACACACACACACACACACACAAATGGATGAGGTAAAAAACACTCCTGACTTTGTCCCCGATGTGAGGACAGCTGCAGCTCTGTGTCTGATCAGACCACCTCAGTCGAGTTCAACACAAGTCCAAGACCAGATCTGTTAGAGTCAAGGATAAAAGAGTGGCTGATCACACAACCAATCGGACTGTTGTATCATCCTCTGACCTCTGTGACCTGCAGGAAACATGCTCATACACTGTTTACATGAGGACATTTGGAAAGAAACACAACTTTTTTCTTTTTTTTTTCAAATTTAATAACCGAAGCTTATTCAGGAATTTCAGCATTATCATTTCTTCAGCATTAAAACCTGCTCTAAATGGTTTTATATTGAAAATAATGAGACAAACAGTGACAGTGAACGTCTCATCAAACAGCTGCTTAGTTTTAAAGTTTGGTCACTTTCTGCTTTTTTTTTTTTTTGTCTTATTGAGGAGAGAGAGGACAAGCCCCAACAAGAGCTTAGAGGATTAAGTTCATTCTCACTGCCAGTCTGACGCACACACGCACACGCGCACACACACACACACACACACACACACACACACACACACACACACACACACACACACACACACCCTTTCAAGAGAGTAGTCAATGGAAAGACCTCACAAGTATGGAGATACAGCGCTCTCAGTGTGTGTGTGTGTGTGTGTGTGTGTGTGTGTGTGATCCAGTCCAGTGAACACTGAAACATCCTGAGGCATCAAACTGCAGCCAAAACTGAAACTGAAGCTTCTTCGTTAATTGAATCAGACTTGTTGATTGAGATTTAAAGGAGCTCCATTTCGTTTTTTCTTTTGTTGCTATTATTACATAGTCAACGCTAGCATTAATTAGCAGTTTATTTACTAGAAGAAACGTGAATTCAGCATCAGACTCCATTTCTTCAGTCACCAACAGCTTCAGCGGTGGAAACAAACACCAATGTTAACTTTTCTCTCTGCCGATTTTTAACCTATTTATCTACTGAAGTTAGCATGATACCCAACCTTTTAAGGCCCCCACATAGTCGGGTGGAACGTACGCGGAGTTGGACTCAAAGCGTCATCCCATAAATTAGCGGGTTGATCTGGGTTGGGGTGTAATGCTCCCACTGCAAACTAATCGGAGGCAAGCCAATTAAAACACTGCATTGATTGCAGAGTTGTTTGATGTGGGTTGGTGACCCCTAACCCTTTCCCACTGCCATCAGAAGCCGATTGCTAGCGGGTTTAAATAGGTTTTTTGGCCAGTGGGAAAGGGGCAAGACTGTCTCATCAATTTCAGGGCTTGTCCGCACTAATATTATTTCTAACATGTTTTGAAATGTTTAAAGGGACAACGAGGAGTTTCTATTCGAGCCGACCAGCGTTTCCTTCGTGGCGAGTCATGAGAATAACGCAGCCGAATCGCCGTTTATGGTCGGAACTACGACGGTATGTGAACCTCTTTGAACCTCTGACTTTAATTCTTGATGAATGAAAACATGAGTCCGTCTTGCACCGGTCAAAGAAATGTACGGTGCGCGCGGAGGCTCATAAATGTAGTGTGAAAACGCTTCGCTTTTCCAAAACTCCTCGTTATCCCTTTAAATTACAATCGTTCTATCAACAAGTGTTTAAGATTTGCATCAGAAATACTGGTTTCAAAGTGGTTTGTGCTGTATTTTTTCATGTTTTTTCTGCAGGGACATCGGGATGATGATGTGTGAGGTCACACTGAACACTGTCTCTGTGTGAATTTGGTTTTAAATGCTCTATAATTGGATAAAAGAAGATTGGGAGTGTTTTGTCCTTTGTCTCTTGTGATGACAACAATGTAAAGTGGATGTTCCTGCAGTGACATTTCAGCACAGCACAGATCAGTGTGAGGATCTCAGCCTCTTGAACCCTGCTCTCTGTCCTCAGACCACCCTTTAGGGATAATACACCGCCTCTCCACCGGCAGCCTCCATCTCATTAACAGCTCCTCAGTCCCAATCAGCCCCGTCCTTTCTCTGTGGCGTTTGCCCTCGGTATTATCTCTGAGCTGAGAGCAGATCATCACGGTGGAGCCTCCTTGATGAACAAACAGAGCTTGTTAAAAACCTCCTCGCTCCCAGCAGCTCCTTTACAAGTGTGAAAAGATCCCACAAGGATTCATTAAAGCCTCTGATGAGCAGACTGGGGCCTGAGAGAGATTTCAGAAAGTCCCCTCATCACTTTATCCTCACTGAGACCATGATGCAGGGAAGAGGTGTGAGACTGTCTCTCCTGAGTCCAGGTTGAAATCTCTGGCAATTTAGCCTCTTTTTAAAGGTGCAAACATTTATCTAACTTCACCCGAACACCTCTAAAAATGCTAAGAATTATCATCCTGTTGTTGTTTCTTATCTTCAAGACAGAGGATAAACTGTTAAAGAAAGAAAGAAAAAGCTTTCACAGATTTCACGCTAAGTATTCTTCAAAAAGTCATAATCCTGTATGTGTGCACCTTTTGTGTTGATGGTCTGCAATGCCAGAGTTACAGCACATTGTTGAACATTGTAAACAAAGAGGTGCATAATTTAGATTTTGTGGTATTTGATTTGATTTGTATTTGAAGATAATAAGCAGTTCCATAGCTTTAATGCTTATTTAAGACTGTAATGACTGCAGTTTTCTTGTTGATTAAGATGTATAACGTGACGTATGTGTTTTTAGTTAATTATGGAGCCAGTGCCAGAGTTTTTGTCAGCTGCACAGTTTTTTGTTTTGTAACAGAAAGAATTTTTGTATGTTTGTTTGTTTGTTTATGTTTCGAATGAAGAACACGGAGCGTGGAGTTTAATTTTTGAAGCACACATCAGCTGCATGCTTGGGCTCTAAAGCTTTATTGGGAAATAGACGGAGCCACAATAACAGCCAGTAAAACCTAAGGAGAAGAAGAAGCAGGTAACGTTGCTGGATTTCATGGCGCAGATTGAAAACTCAAGCAAGCGTAGATGTTAGCAAATTTGTTATCAAGTCTCAGAAAATATCTGTTTATTGTTTAACTGAGCTGTGTCCAGGCCTTCTCCTTGGAAGCATGTGATCCACAAAGGTATGGGTCATTGCAAAGGGCAGCGCCAACCCAAGCGGTCTGATCTTTGCCCTACTGCAGTGTCAATTAATTAATGTATTCGTGTAAGATGGGGAACTATGCAAGTCCAGTTGCTTTTCTGCTGTTTTGCTAACCCTCCTCCCGGCCTTTGTGACCATTCGTTTTCAACAAAGCCAATGAGAAATCAATCCACGGAGCAGTGGATAACGTTATTTATCATATAGGTTTTACAGTGTGTAGTCGTATCTGTCATAAACAAGAGATTACGGGTTACGGGGTGCGTTACGTTACGGTGCCGCAGAGATGAGAGCTGGGACACCGGGTCGGAGGCTCTGATCTTACAAGGTTGGTTTTTAGCCAAGAGACGCTAGGTGGAAGGCAGAGAGCCTCCATTCTCCCTGGAACTAGTTACAAGCAAAAAAGTAGCATAGTTAAGATAAAAATCCTGCGTAGTTCCTCTTAAATATGTGATCTTTCTCTTATTTCTGCAGTTTCAGAGCAGCAAATAAAGGACTGACAGGGAGGTGGTTTAGTACGTTTGAATGTGAAACCAGCAATACTCAGAGTCCCGGTCTCTGCTGGATCTCAGATACTGACTCCTGTTGTGATGCTGTGATGAGAGAGACAGAGTCTGGGGTTAAAAGTGATCCCAACTCTTTGAGCAGGATTGAAGCTGAGAGGTTTAATATCACCTCTGAGTCCGCTCACAAAAGCTTCCTGTGAGGCGTCAACAAAGAGCTCTTATCTCTGGACTGAAGAGGGATTCACTCCTTTCTCTCCCCTCAAACCCCCTTTGACTTGTGGGGTTTGTGTTTTCGGTCTCACACTCAAAGGTGACTGACCCGCTGGGAAAAGAGGTGTCAGACGAGGTGCACAAACCACCAGATTAGAGCAGCAGTGAATGCAGGGGGGACAGGATGGACTCTGGATCCAGATCACCAGCATCCACACAGAGACAGGAAGTCACAAGTCTGAGAAGCTGGATTTCATAAATGAGGAGGTCAAACATCCAAAGTCTGCAGCAGATGTTGCTCCATTTTGGATTTTTACACCGAACACAGCTTGATTCTGTGGTTTAAACCATGAGATTAAATTATAACAAATAAAAACTGAATTTACGTATTCTTTCACTTATTCTGTTTCATTTCGGTCCAGTCTTTGCAGACGGCTACGACTTTGATAAAATCATGTCCTACCTATGATGCAGGTTCTCTTTATTTGAGGTCAATGTTAATTTTTCAGTTACAGGAAACATTTACGCTATGAATCTACAGTTTGGGTTTGAATTTAAAGGAATAGTTCACCAAAAAATGAAATTCAGTCATTAGTGACTCACCCTCATGCTGATGAATACTCTGTAGGTTTTATTCCTCGAAGTGCATCTGGAGACCCGGGAGGCCGGTTCGTAGTCCAATGAAAACTTTATATGAGAGTAATAGGGCCCGACACAGAAAACGTCCATAAACCTACACAAAAACCATGTAATATTCCTCCACACTGCTCACAACGTGTATCACTGAGTCCAACATAAGTATACGAAGTATTCAAAAATAAACTGTGACTGGATTATAAAGTGTTACCAGGATTAGAGGATGATTTTTTTGTTGTATTTATGAAGTTATTGTGTCACAGCTCATTGTTGTTGTTTTGTGTTTTGTCGATGGTTACGGGTGGTGGTTGTTGTTTTGTTGCTCAGCTGATACAGGACAGAGGAGGAGGAGGAGGAGGAGGAGGGGGAGGGGGAGGAGGAGGAGGTGGACGACCTGCGATGACGGGGATTAAACTATTTAACAGTCGGGACATTCATTCTTTGCTGCTGCGTGAGTCCACAAACCTACATATGAGACAAAGACAGATTCATTAGCTCAGACTGTCAGACCCAGTTTACAGCAGAAACAATGCACCATTAAAACAACACACACACACACACACACACACAGACACACACACATGCATGGACTTCAGGAAACTGTGTTGAACTAATGGGAGCTTGATTTTATTTTAATAACCGTCCGCCCTCAGTTTCTCTCACACTCTTGCAGAGGTCACACCCTCCAACCAGCGTCTTGTATTCTCCTTCACCTCCTCCTTCTTCTTCTTCTTCTTCTTCTGCTGTTCCAATAGCAGTGGCGTTCAGCAGGAATAATCCCGCTGATGACCTTGCTTTGTCACGCGAGGTCTCCGAGTGTGCGAGGTGGACGAACAAAACAAAACGTGCAGAAAAAAAAAGAAAAAAGAAAAAAGGCTCACATTAAATCCAGCACACTGCTCGTCTATACTGTGACCTCTGACCTCAGCTGAGCGAGGGAGGGAGGAGGGAGGAGGGAGGGATGTATAGTGATGTTGAGCTTTTTCTTGTCTCCTCCATTTTTTTTTTTTTTTACGGCTTCGTTCTTGTTTTGTTTCCATTGGTAATAACATCGAGCTCAACAAACTAATATCTGAGCTCTAGGAACATGGAGATGAAACTAGAAGACTGGTAACACTTTATAATAAAAATACACACTATTTAGCATTAGATAAGCATTAATAAATACTTTAAATCTTTATTTATAACGCATGGATACTCATTAGTAGTTTATAAATATAGTTAATGCTTATCAATGATGAGTAAAACATTTTAATTGTGTTTATAAACTACATACAGTACTAATGAGTATTCATGTGTTATAAATGAGGAATTCAGTATTTAATGCTTAACTAATGTTTAATTGTCTGTACTTATTATAAAGTGTTATCAAAAGACTTTTCAGTGGTTTTATTGGACTCATTTCAAAACTTTAAAAACTGAAAAAGTTTTTAAAGTTTTGATCTCTGTGCTGCAGATTCACAGACTGAAGCTCCTGTTTCCTCACTGCAGATGATAAAAACATCTGATTTATACCAGCTGCTCTGATGTTCTCCTAGGGTGCAGGATAGGGGACAAAATTTTGAAAACTGAGAATTCAACACAAGCTGATGTGTTCATATGGTTTCGTAATAATTGAAAAAATTAGCTGGGAGCACAAGAGTTGTTTCACTTTCACGTCATCAGGAGCTCACTGAGGTGGTCCAGGCTGCTGGTTTCCTTCTCCATCTCCCACCTGGTCTGGAGACACTGCGATCATCCTCGATGATCCGTAGCTGGAGACGTCTCTCCATCCCTGCCCACTCACAAATGAATGTGTACAAGTGTGAAAAAAAAAGATGTGGTAGTGTAAATATCCAAACACTAGAGGAGAATAAAACATCATCACTGTTCATAGACTCACAATCTGCTTCATCTCTCACCTGCTGTTCTCACTGTGGCGTCAACACAATATCTTCGTTTGGTATTATTGTTGTAATAAGACATAAGACTTGTTTTTTTTTTTTTTATTGATCCCACTCATGGTAAATTCACTTGCACCAGTAGCAGAGAAGTACACGACAAGTAAAGAAAGCAAGGAATAGAATATGAAGAGATATATAAAGACGTTCATTATGTACAAATATATGTAAACAAAAATATGTATTATTCAAATAGAAAAAAAAACCAACTTAGTTGCTTGTTCAGAAATATTGCACAGTGTGGGATACAAGTAAATGTACAGCTTGTATGTACTGAGCAAGGTAGAATACACAAAAATAATGTGGATGATTTAATGATTTATGATTTAATTATGATCAAAAATAAACGTTTTTGAATGATGAACTTGTGGCTACGAACCTACAACTGCATCACATGTTTGTGTGTTTTTTATTGTCAGTACGTCACGACTTTGAGTGTTGATGTTGTTTTACTACAACACTTCTCCAAGTACCAAATTATTTAAAAGTGATAAGCAACACTGTTTATGATTTTATCATTTGTTAAATAGTTTTTCATCATTTTCTTGGCTTCAACAACACATACAGCACTAGACTGTTACTAAGGCAAGGCAATTTTAATTGTATAGCCCATTTTTACAAACAGTTTGTCTATAGGGCTTCACATGGCATCATAACAACATCCTCTGCCCTTAGACCCTCACATCCACTGAGGAAAAACTCCCGGGAAAACCGTTTTACCGGGGAAAAATTGGAGAAACCTCAGGGTGAGCAACACACAATCAACACTTTTCTCACCTGCACAGAAGCCGCTGCTTCCTCCATGTCACCTCATGTGTATTATTAACCATTAACACTAATCAATGGTAAACAGCACAGGTTACTGGTTAAGTAGATCATTAGTGTTTAAGTCCCAGTGCACATGAGTTGGCTCTCGTCCAATCAGATCGCTTGGTTGGATTTTACAGTCATATAATGTTTATTGATATTACATGTGTGGTTTTATATCGACTGTGGCTGTTGCAACATGCAGGTGTTTGTTTCTAGTTTAACTTCCAGATAAAGTTGATGTTTATGTTTGTTGTTGACACGAACCAACTCATGTTTGCAACTGTGATTCAGACACACACACACAGAAGAAAAACAAACTTTATATGAACTGTATGTTGTTCTTTAAAGGTACATTGTGTAGGAATTACTCCCATCTAGCGTTGCGGTTGTATATCGCAAGCAACTCAATCGTATTTTTCATGTTGCATTCACATGAAATTGGGCAGACGGCGGACGGACGACAGCCGCTGCACGTAACGGCATAAACAAGCCTCTATGTAAACAAGTGGTCCGTCAGCATGAGGCAAAACAATACACGTGACAATAATTGTCATGACGATGTCGTATTGTTTACCTGACCCACGTTTTACCGGCTTTCTCTCGACTTCTGTGACTAAAACGACATCTGGTTTGTTACCGACGGCCGTCTGCCCGACTGCACGTGAATGCAGCATCAGTGTAACACCCCGGACGCATTGCCCGCGGAAGCTTCTCCTCCTCTCTCCGCGCCTGTCAGACATCGACTGCAGTCGTCCATACTTGTATTCACTCGGTTTTCCACACACACGTCATTTTAAACACGTGTGTGTGTCTCATGTGCAGACGCAACTGACAAATATGTATAGACGGACATCAACAACTTAATTAATCATCATTTAATTATTTTATTTTGAAAATTGACCAGATTCTCTCGCCTTTTCTGTGCCTGACTTCCTGTCTGGTACGATCTGGTCTATCCAGCTTGACAGATGGCGCTCTTGGCGCTCACGGCACGCATGAAAAATAGAACAGACGCCGAACTGAAGCGGTGCAGCCGCGCGCACTGCGCTTCACAGCTCGAGATGTGCGACCAGGCAGACCGGTTAACATGTGCGCCTATATGAAACTGCCTCCGCTCCAGGGCGCTGCGCTGTGGTTCCGCGTGCAGTGCGACTGGGCCGTAACGCTCCATTCCTCCTCACTGCGTTACCGCGGTGACTTTTCACAGACGCCACCTCGACCTGAGCCGACAGCTCCGGTGTCTCAGTTTCCGTGGTTTCCTACCGTCACGCTGCCACTGAACGTAAAAACATGGCGACACGACATGGCAGCCAGCACCGAGCTTACCCGCTCCATGTAGATATGAATGATATGAACGGCAAATTCAGAGCTGAAAGGAACACTTCAGTTTGTTGATGGGGGGGATTACAATACTGATTAATGAAAAACATATACTTTTGAACGAAATAATCGATTTTCGTGAATAGATGACAGGAGAAGTTACACAATGTCCCTTTAACTTCCAGCTGTGATGAGACTCCAGGTCCATCATTCATCCCTGAAGAAGACCACACGACTTGGTCGACAGCTCCAGAAGAAGCAGCCAATCAGAAACCAGGATTTTATGTTGCTGTGGCAAAAAAAAGAGGAAAAAAAAGAGCTGACTATACAAACACACACACACACACACTTGTTAATATCATGCAGTGTGTGTGTGTGTGTGTGAGTGTCTCCACTCTCTCTCTCTCTCTCTCCACTCTTAATTGCCTCGGTCGTCCACTCCGTCTCTCTGCAGATGTCTCGCTCCTTAATTTGCGTACAGAGCAACAATCAGCCCCATCTGTCCCCGTTTTTACTTTCCTCCTCCTCCCCCTGAAAAATCACCTCTCTGCCTCCCCCTCCTCCTCCCCCCTCCACTAAATCTCCTTAGTAAGTCCACCATGCTCTCCTTCACACACACACAGACACACACACACACTCCTCCTCCCATACAGAACCTTGTCAGTGGCGTGGGGATTGAAAGCCAATCAAAAAGCTATAGAAGAGTGCTTTGGTGTGCAGGGACACAATCGGGGGGCCGGGTGGGGGCCGGTCGGGTTGGGTTGGGTTGGGTTGGGTTTGGTTGTGGAGGTGAGGGAGGAGGGAGGAGGGAGGAGGAGTGGGGGTCTGGCCCCCCCACCAGCTCTGTGTTTGTGGGCTGCAGGGTCCTGTCAGCCGCTGTGAAAGAGGCTCAGAGAAAAGGGGGACAGATGGGAGGACTTAGAGGGAGGAATAATCACTGCATCGTCCTCCTCCGTCCGTCCGTCCACAGGCAGGACAGTGGACACAGGAAGGTGACGCAGGAGTTTTGTTTCCAAAACAAGAATATGGAGTGAGTCTGATACAGGAGAGGTATTACTGATCGTATCTCTGAACTCTCAGCTGGTTTCTGCTCTTAGATTTCAACCACATGTTACTTACGCATTACGCATACCATCATCAGATGTGTGTGTGTTACATTGTCTCAGTCTCATATCACTTCCATGTCCTCTAACAAAGAATTTTTTTTTTTTTTTAAATGAATGTGTTTTTACAAACTTTACAAGAGGCGTCAGGTGGTTTAGATGCAGGTGCAGTAGAACTGTGCAGTTCACATAAGTCAGGTCTATTTAAAGGGATAGTTCAACATTATGGCAAATTGACCCATTGCCAAAATCCCTTTAGTTTTAGGAGTAGGTTTGCTACCTTTAATTGAGATAATAACAAAACGTTATGAGACACAGTTGTTTTCGAGGCGAATGCAGAGACTGCTTGCTGGAAAACTGCCGCCGACGTGAACATGCATCAGTGGTTTTGCATGAATTTACCTCAAAAACAACTCTGGCTGGTAACGTTCTGTTATTATCTCACAGCATTATCTCACCAGAGCGTTGTGGAGTTGTTGGATTGTGTATTTGATGAATTTGTTGAGGGACACCAAGAAATCCCATGAGCCTCCGTAGCGTAGCTCTGAGCAGCTCGTGGCTCTGCTCCGCTGTTCTAAAAACAGCTTGCACCGACAATTAAAGGTAATGAACCTACTCCTAAAACTATATTTGGGATTATGGCAATGGGTCAATTGCCAAAATGTTGAACTATCCCTTTAATTTATCCCCATTTACTATAACTTGAAGTTCAGCTCATCACTAAAACGTCAGTATAGAGCTTTTGTTTTATTGGCCTTTGGCTTCACTCATAGTTTGAATGAATCAGTTTGCAGTCACTAAGTGAAACCATCTCTGCAACAGTTTTTACTCTGATAATAAAAGAAAAATCACCTCAGTGGTGAGTTCAGGTACAAAGTTATTTACAGTAACTGTCAGTGTGACCTGAGTTACCACCAGAGATCACCAGGTCTGGACTTTATCAAACAATAAAAATGAAAAATATCCCTTAAAGGTAAATGTTGAACAAATTAAAAAATAATTTGTGAATAATCGTGATTAGCTATGAATGCAATTAATCACAATTAAACAGTTTAGTTGATTGACAGCCCCAGTGAGTAGCCTACTTTATTTTTGTTGGATATTATGTAATGTGATGATGTGACGTTTGTAAGATTGAAGTATTAAGAACAACACAGTTCAACACCACCACCCTGAGTGTGATACATTGTCAAGAAACAAATATCCTAAATAATAAATAATCAAACACAGTGACCACAGAGGATCATCTAACAACATACGGCTTTAAAAAAGTTTTTGTGATCAAATTTTGTATTGTCATGGTTGCTAAGCATTTAGACACAACTGGTGTGATTGTGACCTGTCGAACACGTTAAAAAACAGTTTCAGGTCAGTTTATTTCTCTTTTCTCCTTTTAATACGGCTAAATTGATGATTTTATTGCCATGTGATGAACCTGAAAGGACCCAGATACAGGAACAGGAATGAACATAAGCTAAAAATGATAATAACATGACTTTAGGTGAAACAGGAAATAACTGAAGGCAGCTGAGGTGTCAAAGATAACACTGGAGCCCAAACAAACAAAAGAAATAAAGCAAAAAACAAGAACAACACAGGTGACACTGGTGAGACACATGCGCTAATAACCAAGACATTTCAAAAATAAAACAGGAAACATGAACATCTAAAAACTCAAACACAGGAAAACACCTGACATATTTAAAATGATTTTTTCCCCTTTATTTCATTCTATTTTGTATTATTTTGTTTATAATGTTATTCAAGATATCCATGTTTCTTCTGTTTGTTTTGCTTTGTTATTTGTGCAATTGCTTTGATAGGTGAGGTTTAAATATAAACCCGTAGTGGGTTTCTACCTCACCCGCACATGTTTTATTTTATTCTATTTCATTGTTGCTTTTACAATCATGCAAATAAACACAAACATAGAAAAACACAAAACTACGTGACTTTTCGAACGTTTCTGTTTTTAACTTTGACATTCAAAAACGTCTCTTCATACCATCAGTCTACATGTGCAACAGGAGCTATGCGTGTTCAGCAAACTGTGACACAACATGGAAGCAGACTGTGTGACCTCACATGACGTCTGCACGTAGACCAACACCTTCAGTCTCAGGACACAGCTGATAAAAGTCAGGGTTCGAACCCAAACGCCTGCAGTCAGCTGACGAGGAGGAGCAGCGCCTGCAGCACATTCCTGCAGGTTGTGGATGATTGATGCTCCTGTGCCAACATGTAAATCAGGTCAGCTGGAGCAGGACTGATGGGGTGATTGATGGCGTCTTTAACAGAGAACACAATCCCCGATGAGTCCCTCAGACTCGAGTGGTGCTTCTCTTGTGGAGCCTCTATCTGTGTTTTTACGCCTTTGTCCGCGCTCTCCCAAAGTGAACCATTGAGACGAGTGAGTCCTGTGTTCTCCTGCAGCCGCCTTTGTCAGCCGCACAATGACCATTCAGCTCTGTTGGTGGTAGAGCTGCTTTTCATCTCTCACTCCAAACATTGCAGCAGTCGAGCGTGAGGCCGGAGAAGATCCTGCACAAAAATACACACATAAGAGCATGAAGAGACACGGCGACGGCCTCATGTACACGAGACACAAGTGTCAACGCCGCATTTAAAACTCACCTGTTGAACTGAAAAATCCTTTTTTGCAGTTTACGATTCTGCATAGAAATTCAGATCCTATAATCACGTAAAACTAAAAACATAGTCTACATTACGTACATTGGCTGAGCTGTCTGAAAAAATACTGTAGTGGGTTGGGGTTAGGGTTATGTATTATAATTTTTTATTTATTTCAACCAGGTGACGATGATGGTGAGTGACGGCAACAGACAACTTACCTGTAATTCTGATTTAATACTTCTACACTATGTCTCATGAAACATTTGGTTTCCTTGGTTCTAAAGTCATATGAGGTGTAGTGTTAGAGCAAGGTGAGCGTCCTGTAGTGTATTTTATTGTTCAATACAGGACGATCTTGTATTATACAGGATGATCCTATATTATTATCAGTTTATTATGTGAAATCATGCTTTAGGCCAACTCCTGTGTAATTATTGTGCGTAATTACTGTGCATCTATTGGCCTTGGGCTTGGCCTGCATGTGTGGGCCGAGCCCAAGGCCACACGGCCCCAGCGCTCTCTGAGGGAGGCTGCTTGTTGTTGTTGTTGTTGTTGTAGTATCACACCACCCATCAGTAGGGTCTGGACCCATAAAGTCACTGGCATTATCCAAAGAGACGCCCATCTGGATGTATCAGCCCTCAGCTCCACCATCTTTTTATCTTACATCACACTTAGTGATAATGACACAGAACACAAGTCATTGTGTTTACATCAAACAGGCTCTTCTTCTACAGATCTTGTTGATCAAACAGTCACATACTTTGTGATCAAACCTCAAACCTCCCGATCCAAAGTCCCTGGCGTTACGTCCAGTTTCTTTCTGGAACTGATGCATCAATACGTTTATTGATCCGACGAGTCAGAGGAGAGAAAGAAGCAGTGTGTTCTCAGTCTGCTGTGTTTCTCTTTGATCGGAGATGAACCTGCAGATGCAGCAGTCTGAACTGTGCTCAGATCAGCCTGCAGCACTGCACCTCCTCCTCCTCCTCCTCCTCAGACCTCACACTTATCTGTCTCTCTGTCCTTTCACTCTCTCTCTCTCCTTCACACTTGACAGTCGGCTGAGTTCGGACTGTGTCTGCTGTGAAAGGCCTTTGTGTCGCTCGGCTGCGCGTGTTATCCTCCGTGGCCTCTTGTGTCAGTCACAAGAGGTCTGAGGAGCCCGGAGGGGCCGGAGGGGCCAGAGGGGCCGGGCTGAGAGAGACCTGAGCCCAGGGCCACGGAGCTGGCCCGCGGCCCGGAGCGGCCCCCTTTCTCCAGTCACGGTCTCGTCTCTTTCACTGACAGTTTGTTCTCAATTAGATATCTTTTGTCCCAGAGTGAAAGCCTTCAGCCGACTAACTCCGCGCTGCCATCTGGGGAGGGCTTTCTGTCCGCGTGAAGAGATGGCATCCGTGCCATAATGCCGATGTTTCGCCTCTCTGCGGACCCCCGCCGTGACGCTCTTCATACTCTCATTTTGGCTTTTTCAATGCTTCGCCTTTCAGAGCAGCTGAATAGCACTTAACTAGCTTTTTAAAACTTCCTCGATATCTAAATCTCATTGAGACGCTGCTCAGACAGTCAGGAATGCGCTGACGGTGTCGCTGCTGCAGCTCAAACTTTATTAAACACACACAGTTGCAACAGTTATGTCATGATCGCCATCATCTTACATGATCAGGGGAAAATATTTTACATGAACAGAAGCAAAAATACAAGAAAAAAAACTTCAACATTATGTACTTACAATACATTTTCTCAGCTTACGTTACATCTTGTTCCTTTACCTTACAGGTTTTATATATGTGACATAATTTGTGTTATCAGGATGATGAAGTCGCATCAGTCGTGGTCTTCATCAGTCTCAGTTTCGAAGTGTTTTGTTGGACCCTGGCAGCTCCGGGCCGGGCCCCCTGTGGTCCTCACACCAGCCTTTGGAAACCGTGCTGATGTATGTGAACAACAGATGGCTGTGTGCAGTTTGTCTTCATGGTGTATTGCAGGTCAGACTTGTATCTGTGTGCGTGTGTGTTTCTGTGTGTGTGTGTGTTGTATCCATTTGTTCATTTGTTGTGTTAATGCTCTGGTTAAATCTTTTGACCGAAACACGCTCGCTGCTCATCGCTCTCTCGGAGACTTGCCACTTTATCATTTCATGTTTTATTCAGACTCGATGCACATGAATACATCTGCTACTTTAACAGTTCATGGATGATGGAACAACCTCAACATGTGTAACTAGATGTGAGTGAACATGCTTCTGGGACATCTGCATCAAGGACTGAGCAGCAGTGATTTGTGTTACAGGCATGTGACATGTTTGTTTTTGTTTTTGTAAGAGACAGAGTGAAGTTTCATGCAGGTGTGACTGACTTTTGTTTAGCAGTAAGAGCTACAGGCGTCCCACAGGGCTCCCTTCATGGTCCTCTACCATTTATTAGCCAAAGAAAGAAACTGAACCAAACAAAACTAAAACTAAATCAGAATCTGTCACAGGAGACAGTTCACTGCACACTGAAGCACTTTTACTGTGAGATATTTGACTTTTTTTTTATCAGTGTTATTCCAATTTAAATGGTTTCATATCTTTATTTATGATTTTAACAGTTTTACTAAAGTAAATGAGTTAATTACTTCTTCCACCTCAACATGAAAATTTCAAACTTTCTGAAAAACACAAATTCCTTTAAAGGGATAGTTCAACATTTTGGCAAATGGGCCCATTGCCATAATCCCTATAGTCATAGCAGTAGGTTCGTTACCTTTATGTGTTGGTGCAAGCAATTTTTAGAACGGCAGAGCAGAGCCGTGAGCTGCTCAGAGCTACGCTACGGAGGCTAATGGGATTTCTTGGTTTCCCTCATCAAACTCATCAAATACACAATCCAACAACTCCAAAACGCTCTGGTGGACAAGTTGTGACCTGCACATTCACCACGCTATGAGATAATAACAGAACGTTACGAGACAGAGTCGTTTTAGAGGTAAATTGATGCAAAACCGCTGATGAGCGTTCCCGTCGGGGGCATTTTTTCAGCAGTCTCTGTATTTACCTCGAAAACAACTCAGTTTCGTAACGTTCTGTTATTATCTCATAGCGTGGTGAATGTGCAGGTCACAACTTGTCCACCAGAGCGTTTTGGAGTTGTTGGATTGTGTATTTGATGAGTTTGATGAGGGAAACCAAGAAATCCCATTAGCCTCTGTAGTGTAGCTCTGAGCAGCTTACGGCTCTGCTCCACCGTTCTAAAAATAGCTTGCACCGACAAATTAAGGTAACAAACCTACTGCTAAATGGGCAATGGGCAATGGGCCAATTTGCCAAAATGTTGAACTATCCTTTTAAATAACATTGGATTTTCCACCAGGACTCAAAGTTGCATCGCTTTGGACGAATGAGAGGTGAAGATCTGGAGACAGAAAATCTGAGCTGACATTTACATGTAGGAGTGTGACTTGTTGAGTCGGTGTCGTCGCCTCATGTGACTTGATCCTCACTGAACACACAGTTTAAACACACACACACGATCCAGCAGTGAAGCTGCAGTTTGGTCACACGATGCAGCGACGGCTCATCACCCCAAATCTGAGCTGATCCCCAGAGAGCGAGCGAGGTTGAGGGAGAATAGAAGTGAGGACAGAGAGAGAGAGTGAAGAGGGGACAACAGAGCAGGGATTAGGGCTGTGTCGGGGTGAGTGTGTGTGTGTGTGTGGGGGGTGTAAATCTGATTTTTAAATACGCAGAATGAAAAAGAAATGTGAGTCTGGGAAAGTTTGGGAAGATGTAAAAGTTTTAGAAGAAGAAGAAGAAGAAGAAGAAGAAGAAGAAGAAGAAGAAGAAGAAGAAGAAGAAGAAGAAGAAGAAGAAGAAGAAAGTGTTTCTTGATCTGGAGTTTAGTTTGGGAAAAAGAAAAGGTGAAGGTTATTTTCAAGGTAAAAAAATAGGGAGAGACATCTGGGTTTGGTTTTCAATTTATTTTTATTTTTTGTTAAATGAAGGATACAAAAGAAGGAAAAAGAAAGAGAAAGGATAAGATTAAAAATGAAAGAAAGAAACAAAGATTGAAAGAGAAAGGAAAAGAAAGAAGAGAAGAAAGTCTTCCTGGGATTGAGTAAATCCTCTGAAAGTCTTTAGGTTGGTGATTCCCAACCTGGGGGTCAGGACCCCCCAAGAGGCCCCAGGATAAATCTAAGGGGTCAAATGATGATGAAAAGAAAAAACTACAAACTGATGAGTTGAATCTTTCCATTATTTAGGTCAAACGTCAACATTCAGATATTAGAAATAATCCAGGACCCTGTCTGTTTCTGAGGAGTCAGGTCCAAACGCCGAAGGTCGATCTGGATTCACTCAGTACAGTTTGATTTGTAGAAATGATCCTGGCTCTGTCTGAGTTCTGCACCTGACAAAATACAGGTTGAATATTTTTATGAATACATCGGTTTTGTGTTTGAACACTCCTCTTCTCACCTGCTGTGACCTCTAGAGCTCCACAAACCTTTTCATTCTCATGTCTGTTTAAACTCCAGAAAAGAAAGTGGGCTGAAGGAAACATCACCATTAAAGGGTTGGATGCAGGGTGCTGTGAGGTAGTCGATTACAGTCGGTGTGTTACCTGCTGTAGATTTGGATGGAGTGATATGACTGTAAAACATGTTTGAAGCTAAATTCAGATTATATGACTTCAAAGGTCTCAGATCTTTGTAGAGTTCATTACAACTTTCTGATGCACCATCTTGCAGCCTTGAATTTGCCAAGTTCGACTACATGCTCCTTCAACCCTCATTGTCCTGTGTCCATGTCACAACCTAGGGCTATCAGAATATTTAGGACACAATAAGATATTATTATGATTTACAACATTTTAAGATATTCTGAGTAGTGCAATAACATACGTACATTGAGATTTATGACCTTTTGCAAATGTAAATGATGTCTTGAAAGGAAAACTTTCTCAACAATAGTTTTTCCATTAAGTTCTCAGTCTGTTCATCTCCTCACTTTTAGTCTTGCAAAATTGGGATCGTCACTAGACAGACTGGCCAACACGGTCAGAAAAAGTACTCTAGTGGTCTCGCACCAAAACCGTAAAATCATAGTTGCAATTTCCAAAATAAAAGATCAATACTTGGTGTCCATGATACAAAATTACTCTCTGTCGTTTTTTTCCCCATGGCGAGCATCAATAAGAGTTCACATCTCAACTATCCTCTGTTCTTGTTTTTTTTTTTTTATCAATGACATCTACACTTTTAAAAGACGTCTAGCTACACAAAACAAAATCTGTTTTGAATGTGCTGCAGGTAACACACTGACAGTGACCGACTCACACAAACCCAACTACGCTTCAACAAGGCCGAGCTCGTCGTCCCCTCTTTCCAAGCAGAAACATCAAATAGATGTAATGAAAAAGTGCTGGGTTGTGGAGGTATTAGAGGAGTATTTGAGGTGTTGGGGAGGTGGGGGGGGCAGTGGTCACGTTTCAGGGGCAGCCCCCCCACGGCGTCGGCTCGGCTCTGAAGCTCCGCCTTTTGTTTGCCATTTGTTTACCTTGCTCGGCCGAGGTGCGGAGGAGAGGGACAATGAGGTGGTGCAACAACAGCTCGGCCTGAATGAGGCGGCGCTCCTTTATCCGCTGCCCCCTGAACGCGGCGCACCTCACAGGGGCCGGTGATTAAGAGCCCGACAGGCCACCTCGGGCTCAAAGGCACAAAGGAAGCTGCTCCACTTATCCAATAAAAAAAAGTGTCCCACACAATCAGAGCGGGCGGCGTCCTGCCGACATCACACTCCACTGATCAGTGGAAGGACGGAGGATAAAGAGGGAGCACTCCAACCGACAGACTCCCATCCATTCAGACCAAGAGGGGGCAGGGTGTGTGTGGTGGTGGGGGGCGCTGGTGGTGGTGTTGGTGGAGGGGGGTCAGCTTGTTAACTCCTCACTAAGGACACTGAGAAGCTTCAAGTGTGTCGAAGCCTTTTAAGTGACTGTTACAGAACCAGGAGCAGCGAAGGAGCAGAAGAAGGAACTCATGGATCTGAGCCCAGTCCTCACCTGAACCATCGGTGTTCATCAGAGACACTTGTTGTGCATATTGCATATTGAATCGGCCAATCGTGTCGCAGTATAGTGTGTAAAAGTACTAGCAGATCCAGGTGAGGAGGAGAAAAGGAGGTCGGGGAGCTCTGGTTGTGCAGGAGATCGCCGGTTGTGACTATTTAAGATGGTTTAATGACAAACTCCACAAATTCCACTGCACTGTTTCAAATGACAGAAAACAAAAGATGCCATTGATGAGTAAAACCATGGAACCAGGATGTGCAGTGCAGCGGTAGCAGCATTGGGCCCTGAAGTCATCGCTGCAGCTCATGAAGATGACGACTGGTTGGCAGGTAGACAGTGATGTTGTACTGTAGGTTAGGTTGAAACCAGGACAGTCATTTACTCTTTTACATGCACAGCAACGCTCGATCGGACTTCTGTCCTTGTCCCAGTTTACATGCAACAGAGAAAATCGAATAACCGACGGTGTCTCCTCCTCAGGCGGCGATATGCGTCGTTTCAGCAGGTCAATACGGCCCCCTGTCCTGTTGGCTTTTCTGTCACTGAGTAAAAAACTGAATATAAACAACTTAATAAGCTTAATAGATTCTCAACTACAGTCCCCAACCAGACCCGCCGGTGTGGGCCGGGTTCAGGCTGAGAATATAGGATACAAATGACGGTCCACCGGCTTCCTCTCTCTCTCTCTCTCTTTTTCAATGCAATTAATTGGTGCTGACGCCGTTGTTTTTTTCTTTATGTGGCTGGGTTTGGGCGGCTTCTCTGCTCCAATTTGTGTCGTCTCTACTGTTGTGGAGCATGCGGACATGCATTGTCTAGTTTCATTCTGATTAAGGCGAATACATGCTGAAGAAAATCGATTTCCAATCTGGGTGTCTTAATCATAGTTGGAGAACTCCAATATTATAGTCGGACTAACGCCTTTACATGCACTTCAGTTGTCCAGTTATAGTCGGATTAAGGCAATAATTTGTTTTTTTCAAGTGTCATGTGACGTTTCCCCCATTCTCTCTGCACATTTTCTGTCATACTTCCACTGCAAAAGTATCTGAAAAAGATAATGAACTAGAAGATTGGCAAAAAGAGGATGCAAAGAAGACGTGAAGGAAATATAGTATGTAGGAGGTAGAGGAGATAAGAGGGAAAGATGGTCGGGGTGAAGTGGATGAAAAGAGGAGGTACGACAGGGGAGAGGTAAGGATGAAAGGGACAAAGGAAGGAGACAGGGAGGAAGCAAGGAAGCAACAACCTAGACACATGATGATGATGATGAAGGTTAGGGTTGAACTGCAGGGGGAGGTCCAGACCTGAAGGTGAGTCCTGGGTTTGTTGTTGTGGGTGTAATCCTGAGCGGTGGAGGTGGAGGTGGTGGTGGTGGTGGTAGTGGGGGGGTGTAGCTGGGAACGGAGCGTCTATACCAGCTGCATGGCAAAAATAAAAGCCCCTCCCCTTCCTGCTCTGTGGTACAAAGGATGAAAGGGCGAGTCCTGCTGGGTGGCACCGGCTCCAGGTGACCACAGCAACCTGACCAGCTCACTGAGCTGCTCCCTAATGTGTAAAACCATCTCCCGTCGTTGTATAGAGCCCATTTAAAACAGGTTCCCAGAGAGCCAGGGGGTGGTGGGGGTCTTGGAGGTGGTGGTGGTGGGGGCTGGGGGTGGTGGCTCAGGGTCTTTCTCTTGTTTTTTAACCCGACCACATAATCTCAGCCTTGGAGCGTCCACACAATGGAGCTGGTTGGAAGGTGGCACCGCAGAGGCCGGGCTCTAACTAGCGGTTGGAGCTCTCTGGGTCTAATAATAATACGGCGGGCTCGAGTTACATATCTGGGCTGAATGGGGGTCGCCTCGCAGGACGCTTCAGGATACCGCTCCTCATTGTATGTGTGTTTTCACAGGACCAATTAGTGACAGCGGCTCTGAGACGGGCGGCAGGAACCTGCAAATAATAATAAAAAAACCATCTAAACACGACGCTGCTGCCAGGTCGCTTTTGTTTTAGCTCTTTATCCTGCAGAGACGGTGGCGTTCAGCGTCGGCAACGTCACAACAACGCTGCATCATCTCGACCAGATGTTAAATTATATAGTGAAAAGGACAATGAAACACAACAGAGGAAGCAGCTAAATGAAAGTAAAGTCTGGTCACACACCTTCTGTCCTTAAACTGGACTGTTTCCATCCCAGAACATGCGCTACGGTGGCCCTGAGAGACACTACAGGCAAAAACACTGTTTTTTCATGCACTGATCAATTTTGACATTTTGGGCTATTTTTCTTCCTTAACATGTCTCCTTTCAGAAAAGTTGAGAGAAATGGTAGAAAATCCACATTAAGGTTTTCATTTTACTTCATTTTGTCTCTTTCGTCAGTAGATTTATAATAAATTCACCAAAAGTTAACAGCTACTGTGACATACTGTGCTGTGCCTGTTGTCTGATCCATGGCATGTCAGGTATCGTTGTAAAGCTCTCTCTCTCCTGAACAACGATGCGGGATCCATAAACTGTCATTTCCTCCGTATCCACAACCAATCGTAAAAGTACGATTTACATTAACAATCTATGGAATTTTGCAGTACAAGTCTTTAAAGGCCGTTTTCTCAAATGAGTTGTTCCTCAGACTCTGAGCCCGAAATCTTCAATTCAGCAGCACTTACAGACACCAAACCTTCCAGTTTTATTCCTGTCTATATTCTGAAGGTTTTTACAGAAGAGATTGTTGATATATCATTCAAAGCTTTTATACAACGTTTTATTCCTAAAAACAGGGCAACATTTGATTTTTTGGGGCTAGTGACAGTATTTTCTTATTTACAGAGTGATAAAAAGAGATATCCAAAATCCCCCTCTGTAAAAACTTCTGACTCTAATGTGTCAACAAAATAAAACAAAGATTTTGAAAGGGGCTTTATCCATTGTTCAGATTTCTGTTCTGGACATGTATAGATATTGCCTCATTTACATATTTAAACATAACATTTGACAAAACTTGTAATACAAAAAATATTTGTCTTAATGTAAGTGATACAACCCCCCTTTAAGACATGAAAACTGACACAACACAAAGAAATGAATGAAATATCTTCAACAGTTTAACAACACATTAGCTCCGTGTACTAACAACACAACAGAGGTGACTGAGACACATTTATTATGAGTTATAAGTTTTGAAAACAGTCAACCTCTCTCCTCACCCCCACATCATAAAAGTTCCTCCCTTCTTACCATGGAAAAGTTAGACTGAGATTATATAAAAGAGATTATATATATATATATATAAAAAATGATAAAAGATTATATAAAACGTCTTGCAGTGGTGTCTTCTTAAAGATAACCACGTTTTATTTATTGCAGCCATCCAGCCTCCCTCGGAGCGCAGCCACGCGCATTTGTTATTACACCGACATAACACAGTAATTACACAGGAATTGCCTAAAACACGATTGCACATGATGAATAAACTGATAATAATACCAGATGATCTTGTATCGTATGAGATCGTCCTGTATTGAAAATGAAAATGCTCACCCTACTGTTGTGCTACACTACGTTTTCACAGGCCTGGTTTGACATTAGAAATAAGAAAACCAAAAGTTTCATGAGGCATAGTGGAGAACTATTAAATCAGAATGACAGGTAAGTTGTCTTTTAATTTCTCATCATCATTGTTGCCCTGGTTGAAATAATTAACCTCTTCATTTTAAAATACTGCCTAGAGTGTTTTAGCTGCATAAGAAACTATCTGTATCCACAGTGAAACACTTGAAGCACAAGTCGTTGTAAACAGGAAGCAGATCATCTCTGCAGATATTGCAATAAGGAACAGCAAAAATCTGCAGAGTTAAACTGGACCACAGCTGCAGTGACGTTGATAAAGTATGGTACACAACTTTCATTCTCCATGTCCATGCCCAAGACAAAAAACTGATCACGTGTGTCAACTCCATCATTTTCAAAGGTGTCTCTTTAGTTTCACCTGTACAAACAATAAGAGTTTTCAAACTGAAACAATAGGTAGAGTTTATAAAAATCTTGTTTTCAAGTGCTCTGAAACTATGAGGTCCACATCAGGACAGACTCTCCTCCTCAAAGTGTGTCAAACAATGTGTGTGTGTGTGTGTGCGCTTTTACAGCCCTGTGTGTCAGAGTTTAGCAAAGTCTTTCACACTCAACAAAAAGCAGTGACTGATTTATTCTGATTGTTGAGAACAAAGAGGTTCAACAGTTCAACACAAGAAACTGAAGAGTTTTATTTCTTTGTGTTTCCGCTGAGGACTCATAATGACACACACACACACACACACACACACACACTCCAGTTATTATTAGATATGTACGGTCTGACCACACGGTCACATCCTTAAACAGTAAAATGAGACGAACACAAGGCCACCAACAGAGGAGCGGTCAGAGGTCAGAGGTCACACGGCCTGACAACAGGAAGAAATATTCCTGCAGCCTCACAATGATTGTAAAGAGAGAGAGAGAGTTGTTATTGTTGTTGTGGTCGTCTCCATGACAACCTAATAACTGA
Source organism: Trachurus japonicus (assembly GCF_045865225.1). Taxonomy (NCBI): domain Eukaryota; kingdom Metazoa; phylum Chordata; class Actinopteri; order Carangiformes; family Carangidae; genus Trachurus; species Trachurus japonicus. Next base: position 10,939,375 of record NC_140916.1, on the reverse strand, counting down.
CCAGCCATAAAAACACAAGCCCCCCCCCCCCACTGCAGGAATCTGAGGGCGGGGTCAAAAGGTCATCAGGTAGAACTGATCTCACCTGAGCAGCAGCCAGAGGATGCTCTAGGTCTCTAAATCAATGTTTCTCAAACTTTTTTACATCAAGGATCCCCAAATTGACACAAATTGACCCCCCACTGGACAAAATTTGAAGCAAACACCCGAAATACACAAAAATTTGTTCTGAGACTGAATAATGTTACTTTTTTTACTCAATGTACGTTCAAATTAGGGTCAATGGCATGATTTTTTGGAAATATTGTAGAGAAATTATGGGAAAAAACTGGTACAATTTCTCAAAAACCTTTAAACAATTCTAGAAAAAAGCCATAAAAATTTTCTTTTTTTAAAGTTGGTAAAATTGCACTCGGAACTCGGAAAAATCCGGGTCGGAAATTCCGACTTAAATGTGTTTCATTGCGCAACCTCGGAAAACATGGCTGGCCACAGTAAGCTGATGTCTTTCAAGCATCAGAAAGTACTGCTGGGGAAGAACATTTAGCTGCTTGGGGGAGAGAGAGAAAGAGAAACGCCACTTCTTCAACACACAGTCTTGAACGCACCAGCGAGGGGAATCCTGCATGTGTCATAGTGCAGATGTCAACTTGCTGCAGTACGCGTGGAACGAGGCTATATTCCCTTTTCCATAACTTCTCCCTTGCTTAAATGTCTAGGTTGGAAAATAAATAGCCTAAATAAATAAATACCTCTCACGGTGTGCAACGCCATTTTGCTTTGACGTAATTCCGACCGACTCCGGCTGCTTGGATCCTACCCGAGTCCCGACTTCAAGGGCCGTTCTATTGCATTTTTCCGATTCTGAGGTTGGATCTTTCTGAGTTCCGAGTGCAATCGAACGCAGCATAACTTCCTTCTTTATGACACCTGTAAAGGGGCGCAGTCAGACACTACCAAGATGGCAACGGTGGAGCAGATCAGTCTGAGAGGCTATGTCCAATCTTTATTTACAGTCTCCTGAAGTCAGACAGGTGGTGTAGTCCGACCTCACCTGACCTGAACACACACACACACACACACACACACACACACACACACACACACACACACACAGAGTGAACAATGACTGTGCAGTTTTCACTTTCATCGTCTCTTAAAACCACACATCTCCTTGTCGTTTTTTTCATCCTCATCAAAGTCTAAACTCTTCTTTCTGTCTCCCCCTCTGTCTCCCCCCTTCTTCCCCTCACTTTTCCCCTTCTTTAGCCTTTTACGCCCCCCTCTACACCCCACCACTCCTCCACTCCTCTCTCCGCCCTGTCGGCATCACAGAACTCGCAATTACAGCCGATTTCCAGCTCCCAGTGGAACTAATGTGATAAAATCTTAGAAAAAGACACGGTGGACAAAGAGACAGAGATGTAGCCGGGGGCGCAGGGGGTGGACGGGTGGTGGTGGTGGTGGTGGTAAGGAGGGGCGGGGGGGCTCAGTCAAGGCAACAAGTGCCTTTTTTGGGGTTTTTTTGGGGAGGGTGGGGGGGGGACCTAATGGGATTTTCCAAGGAGCTTTGCCAGATCTCCTGCCTGCCCATTCAGGATCAGCCTTTTGGCTGCCAGGCGGCACACTTCGGCCCCCTGTTGGCCTCATGTCACCCCCCTCCAGACCCACCCATCACTAGTGATAACCCCCCCCCCCCCCCCCCCATCCACCCCTCCTCCCTGCTGGACTAAAGGCAGCAGATGAGGCAGGTGTCAGAGGTGAGACCCTCAGGTGATGCAGACTCTGAGCTGATCTGTGGTCAGATCTGAGTCACCTGCTGCGGTTCCAGTTTTAGAGACGCTCCACTTTACGTCTGACGGATGGAGTCACTGTTACCGTGACAGCAGGACGGTGTTAGTCGTCAAAGTCTCGATCACCTCCACCTGTCCGTCCTCAGCGGCTTTGAAAGGGGAACTGAGGAACATAAGGGAGAAGTCAGCAGAACATCTGTGGATGTGGAGCCGGAGGATCAGGTTCTTCTGGTCCTGCTCTGCTCTGATGGACGGACGAGATAAACCTGGTTCTTCTTCTTCTTAGGTTAATGAATCACAGAGTTGGTGCTTAATGACCTGAAACCTGGAGCTTCACCTGAACCTGCTACGTTTTGCTCTGTTTTACAATCTGGGACCAGTTTCACCAAAATTAGAATATTAGTTTTATTTAAGTTATATTTTGGACAGGAGAGGAAGAATCAGAGGGGATGACCACAGGTCGAATCCAAACTGATGGTCACTGCAATAAAGGATAAAGCACAAGAAAATAAAACAAATAAATCGAAAATCGCAGATCATTCACCTCTAATACTGAGTTGCTCTTCTAATAAGCACATTGAGTTGCCTTGGTATGAAATGTGCTATATAAATAAAGATGCCTTGCCTTGCCTAATATAAATCAAAAAGACATAGACGTATAACATTCACCAGTTATTATTGATAATATCTAAGAGACTTTAGCACATGAAAGAACGACTATCAAGTGTCAAACTCACACTCATAAAATTCATTGAAGGCTAAGTATTGTCTGGCTTTTGTCTCATATGTGTTATCAAGCTTTGACTCACCCTCTACTGCTCTGAGATCAGTTGTGATGTTGCAGCGTTACACACATGGACAGTCATGTGGAAAATAAGTCCACACATGAAATGAAAAGAGGCAGCAGCAACAAGAAAACGAGCAAATTACACTAATTTGCATAATATTATCACAGGAGCAGAGCAGCTGCTTTCAGGAAGAGTTCAGTACATAAGTGTGTAATTTATGAGCTATTTCAGATTTGAATTTGAGAGTTTGCACAGTAGAGTTATGCTTTTCATTTGAAAGTAGCACCCTTTTCTGTGTGAATACACACAGAAAAGTCATACTACAAGTAACAGCAACTGTCATTAGCGTCTATAAGAAGATCATTCATAGTCGTAAAAACTTGTTTCTTGTCTTTGAAGTGACTGAGTGCTGCAGTTGTGTAGATCTGCAGGACACACACAGACACACTTCAGTTTCTATTGTTTTCTCCTCAGAGCTCAGTAGAGTCCAGTCGACGTGGATCAGGCCTGCTGCTCGTTGTGGATCAATAAAAGTCATTAGAGGTTTCAGGTGTCTGTGGATCTATGTAGAGATTTCAGCTCGAGTTTCCTTCGACAGTTTTGAGACTGGAGGATGTTTCTGTGTGTGATAAAGTCCTGACGATCAGCTGAGGAGGAGACACCGGGACTGAAGTCTGAAAACCAGCTCCAGGTCTGGGATCTGGGATCTGGGATCTGGGATCTGGGACCTGGTCTGTGAGCGGAGCAGGACTGAGGCTGCAGCTCTTGTCCCAGCTGCAGCCGGACTCTCGGGGGTAAGACGATCCTCGCTGCAGTAGCTGCAGGTCAGAGGAGCACGACCGCTGCCAGTTGTTGAGTTGACCTCCGACCTCTGGAGGGAGGGATGGATGGATGGATAGGGGAGGAGGGGTGAGGAGGAGGAGGAGGAGGATAGGAGGAGGAGAGGAGGGGGGCAGGACTCTCCTTTTGTTGGAGAAGCACATACAGTTTACTGCCTGGATGGACACACAGCTTTTGTCTGAGAGGGTTCAGGTTTGCTCAGAGGCACTTCAGCAGTGATTGGTCAGTAAAACTGTCTGAGTTCAGCTTTGACTTCCTGTTTTATATATTATGTGTGTACATATATGTACATGTACATATATATTGAATTTCCCCTATACATATGAAGTAAAACATATACGTATGTACATTAAAAATATATATAAAACCTACGAGTAGACCAACATTTACATACATGTGTAGCTCAGTAAAATATGTATTTGTTTGTTTATATGCTTAGCCTATATACTAGACCTCCATATATGTTGAAACTTAATATATCAGACATAATTTCCACCTATAACCTTATTTATTATTTAAAACGCAACACTCTCTCACAGGTGGAATGTGTGGAAAGAAAGTCCGATTGTTTGTTGAAAAAGTATTAATATTTCAAAGAAATAAGAAACAAAATATTATAATTAAGGTCATTTTATAAAAAAGGGGAAAGGAATCTGCAAAATATTATCAGAGCAGAGTCACAAGTTATTTAATGAACTCAATAATTTTCACAAGGGGAAAAAAATCATAATATATCAAAATCAAGTTGTTTTATTTTGAAAGAAATAGCCTATGTTATTATTGATTGCCATAAGAACAGATTCACTTATTTTCTTTTTTTCTGGTAAAAAAAAAAGAATTTTATTCATGAAATGTGGAAATTATATCAACTTTACACACACTTTATTCTTCTTGTCTGGTTTAAACTGTGTGGTTGTGACAGGTGAGACGATCTCATGTTGATGCGACGTTGGTTGTATCAGAGTGAAGTGTCCAGATGAAATGAAGTGGCCGGCGATGATGATGATGATGATGTGCAGGTGATCCGGTTATAATCCCGTTTATAATCCCGTTACACCTGAAGTGTCCTCAGGTGAGTCGGAGCGTCGGCCGTCAGTCAGAGCCGAGTCTGTGCTGCCTTCAGGTACCTGAAACTCTGACCTCTGACCTGCAGCAGGACACGCTCGGCAGGAAGTGACTGCACGGGGTTCAAACGTCCACGACCGCCAGCTCCCTGAGGAGCGAGGGGGGGGGGGGAGGAGGAGGAGGAGGAGGGAGACGTCCTGTCAGAAGGTTGAGGTGAATTTTTTTTTTTTGAAGGGTTTGATGTCCACAGGCGACCTCTGCATCTTTAGACCTCCACTACACTGTGTCTATTCTCTGACCCCCCCCTCCCCTCCTCCTCCTCCTCCTCCTCCTCCTCCTCCTCCTCACCCCGACCTCCAGGCCACTTTGTAGCTGCTGCCTTTTATAGCGGAATAGAAGGAGAACAAAAAGAAAAGAGTGTGTGGCACAGTGGGCACTGATGTGAGATCAGTCTTCAATCCTAATGTCTGTCTATCTATCTATCTATCTATCTATCTATCTATCTATCTATCTATCTATCTATCTATCTATCTATCTATCTATCTATCTATCTATCTATCTATCTATCTATCTATCTATCTATCTATCTGAAGTTGTGTTTTTATGTTTTACAGTTTTTCTCAGTTGCTAAAACACTAAACCCTGTTGTCTGAACCAAATTCTCAGTTGCCTGAACCCACTGATTGAATCAGTCACTCTTTTGGCAAAACCATCAGCACTTTTCACCTGTTTAGACACATCTTACCAACACATTTTCATTGTGATGCACCTGTGTTGCAAAATGCTGAGCACAGGTGGCAAAAGTCAAACACAAGTAAAGCACAAGTTTCACCGGTTGAACACAACAACTCAAAATTGATAACACTTATGTCCAATGATGTGAGGGCACATACAGTATACTGTAAGCCAGTTCAGGATGAAGTCCTGTGGCCTGATCCAGTACAGAGAAATTACGCTGTGGCTGAGTTATGCACTTCTCATTTCTATTTTTTTGTACTTTATTTTTACGTAGGCTTACTGCATACAAGTGCTAAATGCACAAGATTTCTGTTTGTCTTTGTACTATACAAGTGCTACGTGTAAATGCACAAGATTTCTGGTTTTTGTACTTCTTTTTTTCTTTTTTCTTTTTTACAGTACTATGTACAAGTGCTAAATGCACAGGTTTTTTGTTTTGCAAGAGGAGAATATGAGAGACGACAGGGTGAAGGAAGAAAGGATGAGGGAGGGAGGGAGGGAGGGATGAACTGGGAAGAAAAAATAAGAAGGAAGGAAAAGGGATGAAATGGATGGATGGGAAATGGATGTGGAGAGGGAAGGAGGAGGGTGAAAGAAAGGGAAGGAGAGAAGTGCTACAGTGTAAATGCACAGGTTTTTTGTTTTGCAACATGCATTTAGCCTACAGTGAACGATAAACATTTATTTCTACAGCTTCATGTGCTGAGCGTTGTGTTTTCTATTTTTCTATGTAGTGTTTAGTGGCTGCTCAGTAGTGTTTTTAATTTTGATTGACTCGGGGCACGATTTGACAACACAGTTCAGTTTTGGGCACAGATTGAACTGTTTTGAGGTGAAAGTTTGGTTTTGCAAGAAGAGTCTGAGGTTTTGTGAATGTAGCTTGAAAATTGGGGTTTGTGTTCACAGTTTAGAGAAAATGAGAGAAGCTTTCGAGAAATGTGTCTTAGCAATCGAGAAAAACTGTAATAAACTTGTGTGTAACTGTAAAAATCAACTCCAGTGAAGTTTCATGTCAGATCACCCATCTGGAGTTACACACACACACACACACACACACACACACACACACACACACACACACATTGAGCTGTCAGCTGCTCTTGACTGATGCTGCAGCTTCAGCAGGTGCTGCACAGTTTTATCTGGGTGTAAATAAGATAAACTGACCTGAGAGCAGCTTCATGAGCTGATGGATGTGTCTCCTGCTCTACCTGCCCGTTACACACCTGTGTGTATGTGTGTGTGTGTGTGTGTGTGTGTGTGTGTGTCTTTCTGCGTGTGTGTCTGTCTATCTGTGTGTGTGTGTGAAAGAGAGATCAATATGCAGGGCAGGTGTCTTCAGTCATATCTTTGAACTTTTACTTCACATCAGTTGAACAACACGACCTGTTTGATTTGTTGAGTCAACGCAGAGTTAACTTTCATTTCCACCTTAAAAGGCTCCTTAAGCATTATAGCATTATTATGTAAAACAACTGAACTGAACCCTTTCATTCAGATTATAATGTAGCTAAAGATAAGTCTATTTGATTAAGCGTGTTTTTGCTACAGGAACTGATGAGGGTCAAAATGTAAAAAAGATGTTCATGACTACAATGAGTTTCTTTAATCACATTTAACAGAAACAGTCGATCAATATTATCTATTGATTTTCTGATGATTTGATATAATAAATTGATTTTTAAGAGTGCTGATGCTGGAAGGGCATTGTCCTGTTGTCACGGTTACCTGCTGAATCTGGTGTTGTTGCTATTTAAAACTTTTAATCTGAGCTGTGATTCGACAACTGAGAAGTGTGTGTGTGTGTGTGTGTGGGAGGGGGCTGCGGGGGGGGGGTCTGGATTTAGGATTTGGGATGAGGGGTCCACACTCCAAACCCTGTGAGAGGATTAGACCCCCCCCGCCTCCCTTTGAATCTGCAGCCAGTTGAATCTGTTGTCATGTCACGTGCGCTGTGGGTAGTGGGGGCGTGCATGAGAGCTGCAGACACACTTGGTTTCTGTATGTGTGTGTGTGTCCTCGTCCTCCGTGGTCTCGTCCATGTGGTGGCGCCGTCGAGGGACTCAGGGTTCATCCTCTGAGGAGCCTCTCTGACCTCTGACCTTTTGCTGATTCTCTGTTTATCTCTGTTTGCATCAAATTAAACCTGTTTCATCTGTTTCTTTCATAAATGCAGGAGAATACAATTAAATCTTCTCATCAAAAGATGCATTTAAAATCAAATTTGCTCATCATTTTGCTTTTTTTTTTCGATCAACGCTGAGTATGTGGTTAGATGTCTGACTAAACCAGATTTATTTTCTATTTTCTGTTTTCCATTTTCTATTTCTATTTCTATTTTCCATTTATCTGAATGAAGTTGTTCATGATCTACGGTGGCTGTGAAGGGCCACTTCAACATTTGACTTCCAATTATTTTCCTGTTTGTGCAGCTCTGTGTGAATGTGTATTTAAATATATTTAAACACACTTATTTGCTTGTTTATTTTAATGCATATCTTGATTTATATTTAAATGTAGTTTTTCTGCCATTAACATGTCTAAGCATTAATAAATACTGAATTCTTCATTTATAACCCATATTATAAATAATGAATTCAGTATTTATTAATGCTTAACTAATGCTTAATAGTGTGTACTTATTATAAAGTGTTACCCATTTCTCTTTCCTGTGTTTTTTCTTGATCCTAATGTGATTCATGAACCTGATTAAATGATTCAGTCCAAGCCAATTAATTTATAAAGAACATTTTTACAAACAAGTTGTGCTGCACACAGGAAATAAAAAAAACACATATAAAATACATAAAAACACACAATAAAATAAATAACAAATGCACAAAGAAAGCACAATTAAAAACCCACATAAAAAACAGAGAGTCACCAAACAATTAAAGAAAAGCAGACAGGTTGGTCGTCCACACGACTCTCATGAGGGTTAAAAGCCTGAAGATACGATTTAACAGCTTCCAGGTCGGGGGCCGTTTTCCTGTGAGGATGCAGCTTATTCCACAGTTTAGGGGCCACAGCTAAAAAGGTGCAGTCACCCCTGGATCTAGGCCTTGTTTCCAGAGACCCAGAGGGAAAATGCACAATGATAAATAGGATTTTTGATTTTTTTTCATTCATAGAGCATCAAAATCAGAGACTGCAAAGTATTGCATGAGGGAAAAATAACAGAAACATATGCAAATTATTCAAGATAACAAAATAAACACATGATAAAAACACAACTGTGGAGTCTGACAATGTTTCTGCTGCATGAAGAGCCACAAAGCTTCTTCTTTTACTGTTTTCTTTATTTTTCTTCAATCAAACACGGACACAAACATTGAGAAGCTGCATCAGCGGCTACTGAGATGCTGTTAATGCATGAGCGCACATGCACAGGCATTCACCACCGACACCCCCCAATCACACACACTCACACACACACTGATACACACAAACTCTGGTGTCTTTGTGAACATCGGATCTGATTTCAAACCTCTCGTCTCTGACAACTTTTTCTGTATTTCTTTCTCCGGGGGCTCTCGTGTTGTGGAGAGCTGTTAGCCGTGAAAGGAGCGCAAAGAAAACAGCGTAAAGCAGTGAAAAAGCCATTAAAAGAATATTTTCCCTGCTCTCCTTTTGTGTGGCCTCTCCTCCGCCTCACTGCAGCACCAAACCACACAAACAAATGCAAATGGATCCGAAAACTTTACACAGAATAGAGAGAGAGAGAAGGAGAAGGAGAGGAGGGAGAGGCAGAGGGAGTGGGAGTGGGACCCCCGTTTGAGAGAGGGGCTGAATGGGCTCTGAAGGAGAGCCTAATTAATCTAAGTACAGCACCAATAGGCCCACTTGGAATTTTTTTCACCCCCTTTATCTGAATGGGAGGAGGGGGTGGAGGGAGGAGGGAGGAGGAGGAGGAGGGAGAAAATAAAGAAAAAGAGAAAGAAAGGAAAAGAAAGAAAAGAGAGAGGGGATCAGGCCTCCACCTTTTCTATCCAGGGACCCGCCTCATTCAGCCCCTCCATGTTTAACAGCAGCAGCCCCCCCACTGGAATCAATCACTGTGATTTCACCTCCTTTATTTTGGGCCTCTCTCTCTCTCTCTCTCTCTCTCTCTCTCTCTCTCTCTCTCTCTCTCTCTCTCTCTCTCTCTCTCCGCCCTGCAGCTTCACACTCACTTCAGCTTCACCTTTGAGCACAGAAAGAAAAAAACAAAACGAAAAAAACAAACAAACAAGGTAACACTTTAGATTAGGGAACACATATTCACCATTAAGGTGCTTATTAATATGCATATAAGTAGCTTACTAACTCCTTATTAGTAATTATTAAGCACGTACTAACACCTTATTCTACATAGCCCTATTCTATTACACCATGAATTAAGATTTTTCCTGATATTAACTCTTAATTATTGCTTATTCATTGTAAATGAATGCATTGTTGTTTCTGAGTAATGATGTGAATAACCAGTGGGTTATTGTTGTACAGGGGCAGTAGCACAAGAACAGTAATTCTTCCTTTATCACTCTGAATTAGTGTAGCATTAATGCATTAATTTACAATGAATAAGCGATAATTAGGAGTTAATGTCAGGAAAAATCTTAATTCATGGTGTAATAGAGGTAGAATAAGGCTATGTAGAATAAGGTGTGTAGCTAGTAAACTACTTATATTCATATTAATAAGCACCTAGTTAATGGTGAATATGTGTTCCCTAATCTAAAGTGTTACCCAAAACAAGTTGTGAATTTTTCCGCTTTTTATTTTGCACATTTAAAAAAAAAGAAAGTTTTATCGTGTGAGTGTGTCGGGCTGCAGTCGTAGCTGGTGTTGTCAGGTGCAGGGGTGGCTGCTGCAGAACAATGGCAGCAGAAGGCTGCAGATGAATGCTCCGGGTAAATCAGTAATGGAGCTAAAGGGCATACGCCTGTGGGGAATTTGCCGGCTTATAAAGGAGCTTTAAGAGGGGCCTTCATTCATATGGGCCCAAAGAGATTTGAATTGCCCCCTTCACAATCACTTGAAAGGATGAGCTCAGGGTGTTCCGAAACAAAGTGGAAATCACTCTGCCTTTCAGAGCTTCTAATAAGCTTTTAACTATTTTACATTATGGCGCTCCCCTCGTCCGCGCCCTCCTCGCCGCCATTGTGGCCCGGTCGCCGAGCCCGGGCCGACTTAAATGTCTGATTTATACTTTTCTTCATGGTGAATTTGAAGGTTTTCTTTCTCTTTTTTTTCCTCCTCCTTCTTCTCCTTCTTCTTTCTGCTGCTGCTGCTGCTAAAAGAGAAGTCCCACTGAAAGCTTTATTATCATACGGGTCGCAAAATAGAAGGAGCTCATTATTTAGTTGGCGACCGAAGGGGGATCGGGACCCGCCGAGCGACGCTCCCACAGGGCGAGGAGGAGAGAAGAGACGACGGCGTCCGCTGCATGAAAATGTTCTGATTCACACAAGTGTCCAAATCCTGCACACACACACTCAAATTTTTAACCTTTTTTAATTTTCCTAAAAGCCCCTTCGATGCATCTCGTCTCTGTAGGAGTCACATTGTGCGGGCGACGGCCGTGGTCGCCGTAGAAACGGTTTATTGCTCTGGAAATTGCTCCAGTCTTTTCTGAGCGTCGGAGGTCAGAGGTTCAATCAGGACACGACGGGCTGAGCTGAACCCTGAAACTCTCTGTGGCAGCAGGGGGGGGGTGGGTTGGGGTGGGTTGGGATGGTTGGGGTGGGGTGGGGGGGTGGGGGGTGCACAGCCAGGAGCCCCCTCGCCCTCTGGATGACTCGGGGCTGCGGCGAGTCATGTGGACATTTAGAATTTCATGGCAATTATGGAAGACAAGGGGGGCGAGGGGGGGTTGGGGGTAGATGACCTCTGTAGCCCTGATTAAGACCTCATAACTGTTGACCCCCACCCCCCGCCCCACAACCACCGACACCACCTCCACAGGCTGTACAGAGGATGGAGATGAAGAGAAGTTCAGTAATCGGCAAAAATCACAATCAAACTAATGATTAAACACTCAACTCATTGATTGATTGATTGATTGATTGGTTGGTTGATCGGTTGATTCATCACTCAAGGGGCTCAGAGTAACAGCTGCATTATCGGTAACTGCAGCTGTAAAATGACCTGACGAGTCTAAACGACCTCTGTGCTGAATGTCAAGGCCTTTAATGCTGCGAGGCTTTTATTTTTGAAATACCAACAAGGTTTTCATGTTACCTTATTTTTTGTTTTTCTCTTTATTTAAAGAGACACCGAGGAGTTTGCTTTTGGTTATAAAAAGAGTCTCATATTAATGTGGATGAATCTACGTTACCAACACTTGTTAATGGGTCCATTTTCGATAAACATATTGTTTTGTCTTTATAGTTATTTCGATATTATTATTTAGTGGTCGACTCGCCCAGCATTTCCTGGTTTTGGTTTCCTGGACGCTGCTGGGAATAACACCGCCGGATCGAACCTCCAACTTTCATTCTTGATCAGTGAAAACATTCTTGGCAAATGTTTTCGCTTTCGGTCCAAGAATTTCACCGTGCGTGCAGAGGCTCATGGGAAATGTAGTGTGAAAACACTTTGCCTTCCAAAACTCCTCGTAGTCCCTTTAAATTCTTCCAGAGCTGATGTTTAATAAATTACCGAATGGAGAAAAAGACGGTGATGAGGCAAATATTAATGACATCATCATCAAGTCTCTCAGATCCTAAGTCCAGATCCTTAACTCCAAAGTGCAGATCCAGATCCAGATCCAAATCCAGATCCAGATCCAGATCCAGATCCAGATCCAGATCCAGATCCAGATCCAGATCCAGATCCAGATCCAGATCCAGGGTGTGAAATTAAAAACCTGCTGACACCAACCTGCAGAGATGAATGAACCAATTAGTGAGTAACAGAGGTCTGCTGAGGGTGAACAGGATGAAACTCTACTCTGCCCCAGGGTGAAGAGGGGGGGGGGGGGGGGGGGGTAAGAGGGTGAGGGGGGGGTTACAGGTGCAATCAGTGGCACAAGGAGGTGGGAGGAGGGGGAGTCAGAGGTTATCTTGTAGAGCGGGGCAGAAACTCCCATCTGTTTACCTGAACCTCAGCAGCAGCAGCAGCAGCTCTGAGGCTCAGTTTCCTGATCTCTATCTGAGGGAGAGGGGGGTCTTCATACCTGACCCCCCCCTCACCTGAGCACACTGCAGACGTGTGTGTGTTTAGCTCCAATGTTCAACACAAAGATGTTATGACTGTATGTGAGAATGAGAGGAGCGGAAAATCGTAAGAAGCTGCAGAGAAAGTTTCCTTTTTTAAAACAAAGGATCTGACAGAAAAGCTGACAATCAATAATCAATAATGAAGCAGACCTACAGTACATTAAAAAAACAAACAAATACAAACCCCAAAATTTCAAAAATATTTTAAAATCCTGTTTAAAATCCGGAGCTCAGTCAGATTCTCACTTGGAGTCACATAAATCAAAAGCAGAAAGACAAAACAGTTACATTTTATTTTGAAAGGACGACTAATGGATGTAGTGAGGATGATGATAATGATGATGATGATGATGATGATGATGATGATGATGATGATTTTTGAACATGAAACGAGCTCTCTGGCTGGCTGGATTTTCCATTTGGGCTGCCGTACAAACATGGCGGCGCATGATGGCGGCGCTTTCTAAAGCAAGAAAGAATAATTATAAGGCTACGAAAACCAAACAAATTTTTATTTTATAGCGATTATACACTTATACAAATATTACAGTACTTTTCAGACTATAAGCCGCTACTTTTTTTCTCCGCCCCGGTGTCCCAGCTCTCGTTTCTCTCTCTGCACACCGCAACACAAACGCGCTCCGTAACCCGTAATCTTTTGTTCATGACGGTTAAGACTACACAAACGCACACGCCGTAACATCGTATATGTTATGTAAGGTTATCCACCGCTGCATTTATTGATTTTTCGCCGACTTCGTTGTAAAGAAATGCACATGGCTGAGAGCAGCGTAACCAAAACAGTGGAAAAGCGAGCAGACTTGCGTAGTTCCCTACTGTCTTTCTGTGTAAATATCTCATGTTACAACATGAAAACCTGCGGCTTATATTCAAGTGTGGCTTATATATGTGTACAAAATGTATTTTCTTTTAAAATTTAGCTGGTGCGGCTTATATTCAGTCCAAAAATTACGGTATTCATGGCTAGTAAATTCAGGTTTTGCCAATAAACCTTGACAAATATTACACACTGGACCTTTAAACTGGTGTTTATAAAGTCACTGCTGTAATGTTGTTGATATGACGACAAATGTCCATCACTCTGCTGCTGCTTGTTACAGACAAACTGTGACACAAAAACTTAAAGTTTCAGGTGTTTTTAAAAGAAAAGACTCAACAAATCACAGTGTGTGTGTGTGTGTGTGTGTGTGTGTGTGTGTGTATGCATGCAGATGTGTGTGTTCATGCTGCTTGGTTGCTCTCTTGATTGACACTTTCCTGTGACTCTGTTCTGCCTCTGTGGGCTTTTAAAGGGAAACTAACCACAACCCCCCCTCCAACCCCCACGACTCACCCACAAGCCCCGGGGCAGTGTGTGTGTGTGTGTGTGTGTGAGTGTGTGTGGTTGTGAGTGTGTGTGTTGGAGGTGACAGAGTGCTTCATTAATGCTCTCTTCACTCTGCTGTAAGAGTCCTTCATCGTCCACTTCTACCTGTCGACCTGCCGACCTCTGACCTCTGAGCATCAACAGCAGTGAAGAGGAGACATGAGAGGCTGCACACACACACACACACACACGCACACATACGCACACACACAGCAGGTTGATCGGAGCGCTGAACTCCTCAGTGAGTGTTTCTCCAGATGTTCAGGAGGACGACAGCTTATGTTGGACAGGTATATAACCTTCAGTGATATCATGGAGTCAGCGTGATGTCATCTCAGTATCAGCTCTGACTAAATGTTGCAGCTCTGTAAAGTAATTGAACCTGTGGTCTGAGGTCGGAGGAAGACAGCTGACCACATCTCCTTCAGTCGAGACACTACAGGCAAAAACACAGTTTTTTCATGCACTGTTCAATTTTGAGATTTTGGGCTATTTTTTTTCCTTAACACGTCTCCTTTCAGAAAAATCAAAAGAAATGGTAGAAAATCGACATTAAGATGTTTTTATTTTACTTCATTTTGTCTCTTTTGTTGGTAGATTTCTCCTAAATTTACAAAAAGTTATCAGCTACTGTGACATAGCCTACTGTGCTGTGCCTGTTGTCTGACCCATGTCATGTCAGGTATCATTGTAAAGCTCTCTCTCTCCTGAACAATTAGCCTATGTAGGGTCCAAAAATTGTAATTTCCTCCGTATCCGCAACCAAATGTAAAAGTACGATTTACATTAACAATCTATGGAACTTTACAGTACAAGTCTTTAAAGTCCGTTTTCTCAAAATTTGTTTTTCCTCAGACTCTCCACTTCAGCAGCACTTACAGTTTGATCCCTGTCTATATTCTGAAGGTTTTTACAGAGGGGTTTGTTGATATATCATTCAAAGCCTGATTTATACAACATTTTATTCCTAAAAACAGGGCAACATTTTATTTTTGGGGGGGCTGGTGACAGTATTTTCTCATTTACAGAGTGATAGATATCCACAATCTCCTCAGTAAAAACGTCTGACTCTAATATGTCAACAAAATAAAACAAGAATTTTTGAAAGTAGCTTTTTCCATCGTTCAGATTTTGGTTTTGGAAATGTATGCAAATTAGCGCATATTTCATTAGATATTGCCTCATTTGCATATTTAAACATAAGATTTGACAAAACTTGTAATAAAACAAATATTTGTCTTAATGTAAGTGATAAACTTGAGAAGTTTCATGGTCTGTTGGTTAACTTTTTTTTTTTTTTTTTTAAAACCATATTCACCTGTAGTGTCTCCCCTTCATCGCTTCAGGTGCATTTTGGGTAATATTGGGTGTGAACATGTGTTTTTGCCTATACAGCCTCCACATGTGATAGATATATACATGTGGGTCACATGACCAATCATCATCATCCTCACCCGTCATAATCTTCAAATTATTTTTTCTCCAATTAATTATTTTGATTCTTTTTAGTGTGTGTGTGTGTGTGTGTGTGTGTGTGTGTGTGTGTTCCTGTGTCGGTTAAGTATGTTCTTATGTGAGCGAGCGTGGGTCACCGAGTGTGCGATGGTGTGAATGAGGATCTGTATGAGTGTGTGTTCAACCATGGGCCTGTGTGTGTGTTTCCTTTACAAATGAAGACAAGATATCTTTACATTGTGGGAGGTCAGTCACTGAGTCTGTGCCTCAGGCCAACACTCCTCTTCTTCTGCTCTTTTCCGTTTCCTTTTCTTTTCTTCTTGTCTCTCAGATTCAAACTGGCCTGAAGAAAACAACACTTTTTAACCAAAGAAAGTCATTTAAAATTAATTCAAAATCAAAATTGATACAATTGTCCAAGTTGTCTCATTGATCAGACTCTCTGTAAAAATGTGATGCAAATAGTCAGATCTGTAGTGTTTTAGCTGTGTATGTGTCTCTGAACATTGTTATACATTTTAATAAGACATCATGTAATCTTGCATTTTAAATTTTTCTACACCACCAACTTGATCAGACGAGGATCTACTGAGGTAAAACTACAACGGTGTTTCGCTTAAAAGGGGAACTATGCAAGTCCGGTCTCTCCTCCTCTGTACTGCTAACCCTCCTCTCCTCCGTGTGCATTTGTTTTCAACAAAGCCGGTGAGAAATCAATCCATGGAGCGGTGGATAACGTTATTTATCATCTATCATGTTACCATTTGTATATTTGTGTAGTCTTATCTGTCATAAACAAGAGATTACAGGTTACGGGGCGAGTTACGTACATCACCGGGTCGGAGGCTCTGATCTTACAAGGTTGGTTTTCAGCCAAGAGACGCTAGGTGGAAGGCAGAGAGCCTCCATTCTCCCTGGAACTAGTTACAAGTCATTGATTTAACCAGCACTAGGACTCTGGAGCTGTTTTATTAAGGTAAAAATGTAGCAGAGTTAAAGTGAAAATCCTGCATAGTTCGTCTCTAAATTTTGCCGTGGAGCAAGGAATGATGGGACGACAAGGCCTTAAGCGCTTTTCCTGAGCTGCTGTTGAGTTTGAAACTTTCTGAGAAACTTGAAGGAGGAATTAGAGCAATGCATCATGGTCCTTCTTCACCTGTCATGGCTGCAGGAGCTGCTGCTGGAAACTCTCTGACAATAATAATAGATTGAATCATTTGTGCTGCAGCCTGAGCAGATAATATGATCTGATCTTCCATTTCAAACATGCACACACACACACACTCTCTGCCGTGTGCAGGTATGGAGCAGTGATTGGTTCGTCCCAACAACAACAGAAAGGTGAGTGAATGGGGGGCGGGTCGGCCTCAGGGTGGAGACAGTGTGAATGGAGGAAGTGAAGAGAAACCAAGTGGAAGTGAAGTGCTGTCGTTTTCTAAAAGTTCTCCGTCCACGCAGAAACACGCACGACAAAGGGGGAAAACAGGACAAACTCTTCCTCTTCCTCCTCCTCCTCCTCTTGTTGTCACAGCTCACTCTTCTTCATGTGGCCGACCGAGCGTCCGCTCTGCTCTCACTCTCTGCTCCGCTTCCTCCATCTTTGTTTTCACGCGGTCACTGACATTTCAATAAAGATGAATCAGGTTTCTCTGATGCCGGGAAGAAGAAGAAGAGGAAGAAGAAGATGGTTTGGAGTCTTCCTCATCTCAGAGATGACATATTGGAAAACAACAAAAAGGGTCACATTGATCAGGTCCAATATTGATTTCTCGAGTATCAATTCTCCATGTTGATGATGACTTATTGTCACCTTGGGAGTACAGACTTTTGAGATATTAGGCTTCAAAGTTCATGCATTTTGATTGCAGACATAACCTCATTATCAGAATTTAAAGGTTTTTTTTATTTTTGCTAAACATAAATGCAACCTTTTTCTCATTAGATATTTAAAAAAAGCAAAACAAAATGTGTTGAAATACTTGACTTCATCAAACCATACCGCTACATTTTTTGCTACTGCTACAATGTGCTACCTATATCTGTGTTTAGTTTTATTGTTGCTCTTGATTTGTCTTTCTATTTTTATATGTGTTTTTATGTTGCTTATGCATTCGTGTGAACAGCAAAGAAATCATTTCATTGAACAGGGAATCATGTTTCCTACTGTGCAAATGACAATAAACACTTTGACTCTTGAATCTTGAACTCGTTTATGTTATTTATTTATTGTTTTATGGTGATTTCACTTTTTTCTTATTCAAAAAAGCAGATTTTGCATGAAGATCCGTGCTAAATATGTTGTCCCAGTTGAATGTAGGAATCATTCCTTCAGGTTTGTGCAGCAGGTCAGTGCAAAGAGAGTTTTAACTTGTGTTTTCTACCAGAAATGTTGACTCTGATGCACCAGAATATGTTTTATTTGGGAGGAAAGTAAGAAAGTGAATGAATGGAAACAGTGTTATGGTGATATGAATTAAATGTAGATTATTACCATGAAGGCATCAGGTGGCTAGTTGTGGTAATGACAAAAAAACAAACAAAATAATTAATTAAAGGATTAAAGTAACACAATAATAATAATAAGATTAAATAAAAAATACTTAACCCGGCCTAAAAAAAAGGACTGATATTGATTTCAATCATCGAGGCAGGAAAAGAAAAAACTGACGATGACACGAAGATGCAGAAGGATCGTTACTGAAACCAGGAGAAACAAATGTAAACATTTTGACCTCCATTAGAAAGTTTCCCTGGTTGTATGTTGAGAGGGAGGAAGAGGAGGAGGAAGAGAAGTCATGGTGGAGCAGGGAGAAAAGGCCACGAGGCTTTTGACTGCAGGAATCCTTCCTCCAGTGTTTGAGGGCAGAGAGAAGGAAGAGGAGGAGGAGGTGAAGGCTGCCATAAAACAGTGTCAGAGGAGAGGAAGAAGAGGAGGAGGAGGAGGACACTGTAGAGAGCTTTAGTCCTCTCACACAAAGAGCATAAAGTGGGTTAACAAATTGAGAACAATGTGGAGGAATTTACAATGAGCTGAATGGGAGCGTGCTGCAGAGGAGCAGGCGCTCATTAACCAGACTGTTGTTTCTGTGAGAGGAGGTCAAACTGGAGAGGGCCTGGTTGCAGCAGAGAAGGAGAAGGAGAAGGAGAAGCTCAGACTGTAGAGAGATGATGAGCTGGTTTCAAAAGAGAAGAAGAAGGAGCTCAGACTGTAAACACCAGATTTTCAAAGGTGAAGAAGGTCGAAGTGTAAAGAGCTGATTTCAAAAGAGGAGCTCAAGCTGCTAAGAAAGAAACTCATACTGTAAAGAAGAAGGCTGAGCTGTAGAGACCTGATTTTAGCAGAAAAGAAGAAACTCATACTGTAAAGACCAAAAGAGAAAAAGCTTAAAGACCCGAATTACAGTAAGTAAAGAATAAGAAGCCTGGCTCAAACTGTGAACACCTGATATCAAATGTGAGGGAGGTCAAAGTGTAAAGAGCTCATCTTGTCAGAGAAGAAGAAACTCAAAAAGCAACAAGCAGATTTCAATAAAAGAAGACACAAACTGTAAAGATTTGATTTCAAGAGAAGAAGCAGCTCCTTATTGGTTATTCCATATAGAGAGCCGAAGTGGAAGCAGGAAGTAACGCCGCCATGGGTCCTCAATTCAGAAAAAAGTCTCCATGTAAGTGAATGGGAGTCAAAATTTTATTTCATGATGCGATTGAATTGTGCCATGAGAAAAAAATATGTCCTCTACCTGTTTAAAACATCATGTTTCATGCCGAGAAATCAACAGTTTGTCGTAAAACGGCAACAGAAGAATGTATTTTGTGTGACGATGCTCTACGGACTACAGATCTGGTGTCCCACAAAAAATACGTCACCAACTGACACGGGATAGGGCGGCATTTGGTGTGACGTCACCTACGCGACTTGTGGTCTTTCTGGTTACGGATTCTTCAGAATTTTATTTTGCAATAGTTTTACAACAAACTGCTGATTTCTCGGCGTGAAACGTGATGTTTTAAACAGGTAGAGGTCATATTTCTCATGGCACAATTCAACCATCATAAATAAAACTTTGACTCCCGCTCACTTGTGTGGAGACTTTTTCCGAGTTGAGGTCCCATGGCGACCGTTACTTCCTGCTTCCGCTTAGGCTCTCTATAGATCTGATATTAGCAGACAAGAAGAAACTAGTAAAGATCTAATTCGAAGAGAAGAAGCTGATGGTGTAGCAACCCGATTTCAAAATAAAAGAAGAAACTCAAACCACAAAAAGTTGTGATTTCAAGAGAAGAAGCGGCTCAAACGTTAAAGACCCTCGAAACAGAAGAAGATGGTTAAGCTGTCTAGACCTGATATCAGCAGAGAAGAAGAAACTGGAACTGTAAAGATCTGATTGAAGAGAAGAAGAACCTGATTTCAAAATAAAATCCAAAACTCAAACGGTAGAGATTTGATTTTAGCAAAGAAGAAGAATAGAATAGAATAGAATAGAATAGAATAGAATAGAATAGAATAGAATAGAATAGAAAGACCTTAATCAAGCATACACATAAAAACTGAAATGTTGTGCAAAACAGGCATAGACAACAACAGGGGTTGCCAGGTGCAGTCAAACAACCATAACATATTCAGAGCTTGTATGGCCTGTGGAATAAAGGATTTCTTAAAAATTTCCCAGCTCATCCTGGGAACTCTGAATCTTCGGCCGGATGGGAGCAAATCAAAGTCTGAGTTTAAGGGATGTGTAACATCCTCAGATATCTGTCTGACAACTGCGGTGTTGAACAGCTCACCGAGTTGACGTTGTTGCTTACCGACCAGCTTTCCAGCAATATTTACTATAGAGGAAAGCTTATTTTTTTGCTGCACCTTTAGATTGCCATACCAGGCAGCTATATTTAACTGCAAAAATACTTTCAACAAGGCCTCTGTTATGTGTCATTTCCAATATATGTTGACTTACACCAAAGCTCTTTAATTTCCTGTTTAAAAACAGTTGCTGGTTTGCTCTCTTAAAAACACTTTCTGAGTTCTCATTGAAGCTCAAGGCGTGATCAATGATTGTGCCCAAATATTTGAATTGATCAACAACCTCCACAGTCTGGTTGTTGATCAAACTCATACTTTGAAGAATTAAAGAGAAAGAAGAAGCTCAAACTGTGTTTCTCTCTCTACACACACAACTCCAGCCAACAGATCCTCCGGGGCTGACCCAGCAGCAGCAGCTCAGATGTTCCTCTGAGGCTCAGTCCTCCTGCTGGATAATGACTTGTTGATAAAATAGGAGATTAACTTGAGTCTAATTGGTTCCTCTCAGAATCACAGTCTGTTTGAGTGACAGGCACCGCAGGGGGAGGGCGGGGCCAGGCGACAGGTAAACAGGTAAACACACGACAGTTGTTGAGACAAGAACAGAACATATGTCCAATAACAACTCGTTAGCTCAGAGCTGCACTGGGTCTGGACTCACCTGGGTCAGATTCAGTTATCTGAATGAGAAGATGTTGGAGTTTGATCATCATCAGACCCTAAACTTCAGAATCTGGACCCCAGACCCTGAACACTAGAAACCCGATCGGACCACAGACCCCGAATCCCTGACCCCAACTCTAACTTGAACCTCAAATCCTGAACCTTAGACCCAGATACCTAGGGGCTGGACCTCAGATCCTGAATCCCAGCCCCTGAAAAGAAGAGACCCTGAACATGAGACCCTGACTCCTCAAACCATAAACCTCAGAATCTGGACCTGTTGTTGTGACCTGCATTCACCACGCTATGAGATAATAACAGAACGTTACGAGATGAAGTTGGTTTCTCTGTAAATGCAGAGTTTACTTGCTGAAGAACTGTCCCTGAAGGCAACGTGCATCAGTGGTTTTGCATGAATTTACCTCTAAAACAACTCTGTCTGGTATACGTTCTGTTATTATCTCATAGCGTGGTGAATGTGAAGGTCACAACTCGTCCAGCAGAGCGTTTTGGAGTTGTTGGATTGTGTATTTGATGAGTTTGATGAGGGAAACCAAGAAATCCCATGAGCCTCCGTAGCGTAGCTCTGAGCAGCTCGCGGCTCTGCTCCGCTGTTCTAAAAAAAGCTTGCACCGACAATTAAAGGTAACAAACCTACTGCTATGACTATAGGGATTATGGCAATGGGCCAATTTGCCAAAATGTTGAACTATCCCTTTAACCTTGATGAACCTCATTGCGGGTTCACACCTAAAGTTCGTCATCTGATTCAAATCAATGCAATGCATGGTCACACAGGTTAAGCGACAAAGGACAACATCCTCACAATTACATCATGGAGCATCGCCTGCTTATTTTCATGTTGGTGGCGATCTATGTGTAAGACTGCGGGCATTAAATAATGTATTAACACACACATTTAGCTTAAGACGCTCTGTAATCAGACGGTCATATCACAGAAGACCACAGGAAGTAATCAGAGCCTACCACAACTTTTTTTCTTTAGCGTACAAGCGGGATCAGTGAGTTCAGTGGACAATAATAATTTCATGATCACAAACATGTAAAGATGATGAAGTTGTCTCATCATAACAGCAGCTCTTGTTTACAGAATCCATGCATCTCCATGACTGAATGGATGAAATGATCCAATCCAATCCACTTTATTTGTATAGCACATTTTAAAAACAACAAGGTTACCAAAGTGCTGCACAACAGATACAAAAACAGTCAAAATAAATAAAGTTATAGTTAAAATACAGTAAATTAAAAGCATATAAAAGCAATAAGAAAAACATAAGATCAGATAAAACACTGAGAAATATAAAATACAATAAAGAAATGATGTATAAAACGTGTGCGTTTCCTTCCTGTTATTGGTTTCGGATGGAGTTCACACCAGAAATAAACCACTCTATGAGTTCACTTAATGGCGGACCGAGACCAGAGAGTGGTTCTTTGGTCCACAACAGAGTTAAAAGCCACACCGACCCAAATGAACCGACCCAAGGGCGTAAAAGATCCAGGGTTCGGTTCAACCGGACTAAACAAGGCTGGTATGAGTATGATGTCAGACCTTTTGCAGGTGTCGTGCCGAACATCTTCATCTTAGTCTGGTAGAGTCCAGCTGAGGCTCATGGGAATTTGAGAACACAAACATCCGAACATCGAACAGTTGAGTCTTTACAAGAGGAACCTCAGTGATCTGGTTCTGTTCTTTAATGGTTCAAAGTGGACTCCTCACCTGGGGGCTCTCCTCCTCCTCCTCCTCCTCCTCCTCCTCCTCCTCCTCCTCCTCACATCTCACATCTCACACTGAGCTGCTGTGATCCACAGGTCAGAGGTCACTGTCCAGAGGTTACTGTGTGACCTTGAGGTGGCTGCTCGCGTTGACCTGGGATCAGCGCTGATGGGTAAGTGTGTCTGCTGTCGCCTCGGGGCGACAACGAGCCGATTGGAGGCTCTGATCTGGGATCAGAAACAAACCTGCAGAGTTTAAAGAGAAACGGATTTAAACCCTGAACAGAGTGAAGTGATTAATTTCACTTCCTGTCATATTTATCTTCTTATGACACTATCACGTCTCTGTAGTGACTGTGATCAGATCAAACATTATCAGATACATGAAACATGAATTATTAAAGGGGCGTTTGTTTTACTCATCAGATCAGAGATGAGTCGGTGAAAACATTTAGACCTCAGGTTCTTCCTCTTCCTCCTCCTCCTCCATCTGTTCTCCATTAACTGTAGTTTGAGTCAGACTGTTGCAGCTCCACTGTTACAGTGACTTCCTGCTGGGCGTCCAGTTAAAGATGGAGGAGGTGGGTGGTGTCTCCCTGAAGGCCCAGCTGAGCCCCGAGCTCTGAGTGTGTCACTGTATTCATCTATGTGGTCTATAATCAATATATTTGTCTCTCCCTTCCTCCTCTGTTTTATAACACACGCACGCACGCACACACACACACACACACACACACACACACACACACACACACACACTCCAGGGAGTGCTGGGGGCCGGCGGCCTGCTGTCTCCTCCATCTTGTCCTGATCAATAGTTAATGAGGTGATAAAACAGTGAGAGCTGAGTGACCCCCCCCCAAACACACACACACACACACACACACACACACACACACCCTCCACCAGATCCAGACCACAGAGACCAGATCTCGTCACAGCTGACTGACACATCTCCACTGAACAAAATGTTTCTTTTTTTTTTTTGGACGAACCTACAAAACCTCAACAGAACTCAATTTCCCATCATGCCCTGGGGGTTTTGAATCTGGACTTTTTACGTGGAACTGATCCAGGCTAAAGTGAGTCCAGAATTAGTTTAGGATCAACACCAGATACACCAACAGATATGCACCTGACCCATCTGTTTCTCTGTAGGCTAAAGTCTGAGGCCGAGAGAACTACAACTCCCAGGATGCATTTCACCACAGTCAATCAAACAGCTTCACATTCTATAAAAAAACGTGATCAAACTTCAGACATGTCACTTTCCGACTCTGGATCAGTTTGGGATCACCCCAAACCCCTAACCCTGTAGCCCTTTTCCTCGTGACAACAGCAGCTGAGGCTCATGGGTAATGTAGTTGTAGTCCTATTTCAAAATCAGTCCTAAACCACCAGCTGTCAGAAAAATGATGATTGAACAGAAAAGATGAACTACCGTAATTCAAACAAACCGATCGTCAGAACATGATGGTGTGTGTAGGTGTGTGTGTGTGTGTGTGTGTGTGTGTGTGTGTGTGTGTGCCAGTTGACAGACTTGGCTTCATCCTCTCAGCGGCCACAATAGAAATCTAATTAAAACTTACTGGACCTCATTATGAGTCTGCAGGTGCACGCGAGCCCAGCGGCGGTTAATCCCGCTCAATTAGCGCACGGCCCCGCGCACACCGACAATACACCCGAGTCAGTGTCGGGGGCGCGCAATCAACGCGTCCCCGCGCACAGAGAGGAGAGAGAAATAAAGTATCGGCGCGTTTAAAGTGTTTCTGTTTTTAAAAGTTTCTGATCAGCTGAAGGTTTAAAACCAGAGTCTCGGGGCCAAAACACTGCTCATAAAAACATCAAGATGAGAATGATGAAATAGGCTACATAGTTTGGTTAATTATTAGCCTACATAGTATTTTTTTTTTTAAATTAATCTTCCCCGATATGAAAATAAATGCTCATTATCTTCTAGTGTGACAGAGAACTGGCCTGTGGTCAGAAAACCTGCTGCTGTGAAAACCGTAAACTTGTGCTGCCTATTTAATGTAAATAGCCTAATAAAAACACAGGTTGTTTGCAGGTAAATTTAGGCTATATATTTTATTGTATTTATTAAATATAACCCATAGGCTAAATTATATTCTTTTGTTGCCTTTTTCGTGCTTAAATTCATATTTCTATTGTAAAATCTAAACCAAAATTAACTTCAAGTCTTATTTAAGTTTTTGGTCTTCAAAAATAAAGAAAAGAATTAAAAAGTAAACAAATGTAAAATCGAATTCAAAAAGCGAAAATTACTAAATTAAACACAAACATATAGGCATCATCATCATCGTAATAATAATAATAATAATTACAATAATAATAATAATAATAATATAGAGTCTTTCTGTTCGGTCCATCTTAATAAAATGCACCAGATTAATGCTGCAGGAGGATTATCATCATCTTTTCTCTCTTTTCTTTTCAGTTTAGTTCTTTTCTTGGCAGGAGTCTGTCCCACGCGAGTGTCCCCTGATTATCTGTCCATCCTCAACACGTGCACAGACAAGACCACTGCTGCTGCTGCTGCTGCACGAGGAGGGAGGGCTGGGGATTAGGGACAAATCTCTCTGAACTTTACTGTTCAAATTATATTTTAGGCCTAATTTACATTTTTCTTAGATTAAATATCTTGTATAATGAATTCTGCCTCTTTTTTTGCATTAAAGCTGCTGCACAGACAAAAACACTGTTACAATGTTGTTGTGTTATTTCTTTGTCGCTGTCGCCTCATTAACATGACACATAAAGTTCACAGCTCACAATGGACGATCTTTGTTTCCACCTGCTGCTGCTCCCAACGAGCCGTTATCTTATTAATATTAATTATCATAAAAACCTGTTAATGCATCTGAGCCCATTGTCTGCGGACACACACACACACACACACACACACACACACACACACACACACACACACACACACACACACACACACACACACACACACACACACACACACACAGAGGAGATGAGGCACAGATTCATTTTCATAGAAACGTTATAACTTTTATTTTGTAGAAAAGTGGCGGCAAAGCTCCAAGTAAATAGAATAAAATCTCTTTATGTACAAAATACAAATTTCATGAGAGCAAAACGAAACGAGTCGAATAAATAAAAACAACAATAATCTAACAGAGATGGTGGCAGTGTCAGTGTGTGTCAGTGTGTGTGTGTGTTGGGGGGAGTGTGTGTGGTGGGGGCAGAATACATAATGAATGAGGGCAGCTCCATTCACTCTATTGTCAGAGCGTTGAAACTCGATTTTCACGCTCTTTTCTGCTTTATCACTCTACAAATTGTAAAATTGACTTTTCACCCCCGAGATAGAAAAAAAAACTGACTGTAAAAAAAACCCTGCAGACTGCTGAGGGAGGGCGGGGGAAAAGTGCAAAGGTTTTTGGAAGAAATACACGAAATAATAATAATAATAATAACAATAATAATAATAACAATAAAGAACTAAATAAAGAAGAAATTAAGTTATTCTCATTTAGAATCCGTCAGCAGAGACATGTGTGAGGAGGAAGATAAATGAGCTCATAAGGCAAACAGTGATTCTCAGTCTTATTCCAGCGGGCTGTCCCCTGTCCCCTGTCCTCTGTCCCGTCTTGTCTCTACATTGCTGTGGTCTGTGAGTGCGCGCGGGGCCGGACCCTCCTCAGTAGATGCCTGGCACGAGGCTGCGGAAGGCGAACAGCGCGTCCTGCTGCAGGTAGCCGCAGTCCTCCGGCGCGCCGGGGCTGCCCGGGCTGGAGGCGCTGTAGGCCGGGGAGGAGGAGGACGAGGAGCCGCTGCAGCTCCAGGAGCAGGCGTCGCTGCCGGGACTCGGGGCTTCGCCGAGGCGCGCGGCGGCGCTCAGCAGCAGAGGAGCGTCGCCGGGCTTCCCGCCCTGCAGGTCGGCGATGCGGATGGTCTCTGACAGCGCCCAGATGTAGTTGTGCGCAAAGCGCAGAGTCTCGATCTTGGTGAGTTTGGTCTCGTCCGGGAAGGCGGGCAGCACGCCGCGCAGCTCGTCCAGCGCGTCGTTCAGGTTGTGCATGCGGTTCCTCTCCCGGTCGTTGGCCTTCAGGCGCCGGGTTTTCTTCACCACCTGCACGGTGCCGTCGCTGCGGCCGCGACCGCGGCGCCGCTTCTTCTGCTGCTGCTGCTGCTCGGGCTGCGGGGAGCGCGGCGCGCAGAGCGGCGAGGCGGAGCTCAGGCTGCCGGCCGAGTCCTCGTCGTCGGTGTGAGGGAAGAAGTCGCAGCTGTTGCTGTCGATGTCGGAGTAGACGGGGTCCATAGCGGAGCAGGAGGCGGGTTGTCTGGAGAGAGAGATGAAGTTTCTGACGGATCCAACTGGACCAACAAGGTGTTGTGGTTCACGGGGGTATCGGCACGCGCCTCTGTGGTTCTTTCTGCTCTGGGATCAGCTCGTGCGAGCCGGTGAGCCTGGCACACGACCGGCCTCAGCCCGCTTATATACGGTGGTCGGACAATGACCGGCCCCCTGCTCCTGTCCCCCCCTGTGACCCCCCCCGGCAGCAGAGCTCAGGATGAGGAGGATGAATGCTGCGGCAGGTCTGCCCCGTGCCGCGGGAGCTGCTCATTAACATAATGACGCCTGCGGTGTTTGCTCGCCCCGCACAGGGAAGCGTGCCGGTAATCACGGCCAGCCAATCAGAGCCGGCGGCCGGCCACGCGAGCGACACGCACGGACCCGCACCCTCCTCCCCCCTCCCTCTCTCCCTCACCTCCCTCCCTGAGAGACAGAAAAGACCAAACCCACATTCAGAGTTAAAACCAAAAACATAAAAAAGAGAAAGAATGAAGAAAGAAGAGTCAGGAGGAGACCCCCCCTCCTCCCTCCTCCCTCCCCTCCTCCTCCCCTGCCGGGCGGAGACACGCTCCGGAGGATTCACCCATCCTTCCACCCATCCCTCCATCCATTCATTCATTCATCCACACACACACATACACACACACATCCATCCATCCTCCGGTAACATCACAAACACAGAGAGAAAGAAGAGAAACGATCAGCGGGAGAAGAACTCACATCCTTCACTTCAGTCACAGCAACAAGAGACGAAACACAAAGAGCAGTTTCTCCCTCTGTCAACAGAAAACCTCTCATCTCCACAGGTGAACCTGCATCACGCAGAAAACCAAAGACCTTTATTCTGAAAGTCTCGAAAGGAGTGATGGAGGCTCAGGTTTATAGAAGAAACATCTGTATCTTACAGCTGTTGCTATTCAGAAATCCTGTTTTGAACCAATAAAGTGGAGATATTATGATTTTAATTCGTTAACTAAGTAATTACAGATTAATATATCTATCATTAAAAGGGAAAAATAAAAGACTTTTAAAATGCACAACTGAATTTCTCAACATATCAGACACTCCTCAAGTAATCTCCTATCAACTACTTTGAAGCTTATTATTCTATAATGGTTTTTGACTCCAATTGTGAAGATGATTTGATTTCTCCTGAGGATCTTCATTGTATTTTCGCCCTTTTGTTTTCTTCTTTTTCTGATCTGGTCCTGGTTCATGTGATTTTTCTCGGTGTCTTGGGCATATACGGTTGTATGCGTGACACAATAATAAAATTTAATTCATTCATTCATGATCTTAAATTGTTTTATTCTAATTGTAATCTGCTGAGATGATCACATCCTCTGCATAAAAGAGAAATTCCATCAAAAAGACAAAGAAAAAGTCTCAATGAAAACACATGAGGACACGAGGACATGTCTTCAGTTATGTTTCTGGACATTAATTGTTCATAACAATAACTGGAGAAGTATATACTCTGCATTTCTACATTCACACACTTTGGCCATTTTGAATAAATTCATAAATTCAACTGATTTAATTAAACACTAATAAACATCAACAAAAAAAAAACACGTTGAAATAAAAGAAAACACATTTCAGTTTCACACCTGCCACCACACTATGATGTAATGATGTAGAGAGTTATATATGATAAAAGAACATTCAAATTGATTAAGTGTTTCTCTAAAATAGTGGAGACATAGACATGGACGTAAAACCTGATTAGGCACCTGCCAACTTTAGTCTTTATTCACCTGTGAGAAAGAAGGAGCCTGTGATGCACACAGATATAAAACACATATTAACAAAATGCATTTTGTTTGTCTTGCTGGTTGTAGGTGCTAATGGTATAAACTAAAAGGTAAACCAGCTCATGGCTGTAAGAGTCTGGGTTAGTTTTAACAATAATACACAGATATTCAAATTGTTTCTGTGTGAGTAAAGGACTGATGTTTGATGCTGAACTCACAAAGAGTTCATGCTGATCACGGCTCTGTAGTCACAGCGAAGAAAATTTACATACAGCACCTTTAAGTGTTGAATTAAAAAGCATCAATACCAAGGGTTTGTCCTTACGATCCTTATATAATGATGTCATAATACACCCCCGTGTATGTTACAACAACATTTCCCTCCTTGGGTTTGAGACTAAACCAGATGTAGAGACGACAACTACACTGTTTAGACACGTGAAACTAGTTTGTGTTACATGTTGAATGTGCTGGTTTAAAAGATACAGACATAAATATTTAAAAAGTTACAGCTCTTCCTGGTCTCACTAAAGTTTGGTTGGAGAGTATCTAAACTTTCTGAGATTGTTGGATTCTGCTGCAAAGATTTACACACATGACCTCAGTGTCTCTAAACGTCAATGTGGTTGTGTGTAGTTTCAGAATAAAAGCGGTCCCACAGTAGAGCCCTGAGGTTCTCCGCAGTGTGAAACATCGCAGACGTGTTTCTCTTTAAGATAAATAAGGTGTGAACCAGTTGAGACCAGATCCAGAGGCGAAAACCACCATCAACAAACCCCGACGATCCGACAAACCCATTAAAAGTGACCCTGGTCTTTGGAGTCTGCAGACGGAGCGATGCGGGTCATTTTTATCCGACGTGAACAATTTCAGCTTCAACAGTTTCACTTTATGAAGTCTGGCTTTTTGTTTGTCTTTTCATCTCCTCGGGCAGCAGTAAACCCGTCCAGCGTGAGCGCACACAGGCCAATTTTCTTTAAGTGTTTTTTAAAGACATCTTTATGAGACAGGCATACAATTTTCCATTAATTATTCCATTTATTCAGTTTGCAGCTCAGCGGAGAAGAAGCAGAGACCTGCAGAGTCTTTCTGCTGCAGGAGAGGGGGGGGACAGTCATTTATAAATAATTACACAATGTTTAGAGTCTTCAGGCATGTATAATATATCAAAGCGATTATAAGGTGAATTGTTCCATTGTGGCCGTCCGCCCTGCACTTCTTTTCACTCCTCTCCTGATTTGTCCCTCGTCCAAATTCAGCTCCTCTGGCCTTTTGTGCAGCTTTCTTTCTGCCTCAGCCACTCTATTGGCATCATTCTTATTCAAATGGGCCTCAGCAGGAACAAAACCAAACCCAGGCTGCACACAAATCATCTCTGCCCCGGCTGCAGGGCCGGCACAAGCCTCTGTGAGGCCCCCAACAACAAGTCTGCAAATCCTAAATCCTATTTCAGCCCAAAGAGGATAAAGCTCACTTTAAAGAAAAAGAAAAAGAAAAAGAAGAAGAAAAAACACACCCAGATACAAATACAAGCCCTGTTTTTCTACATTTATACCGAGGTTAGAGCGAAACACACGTCTGCAGGGTCAATGCTGCAGCATCAGGAGACATGAAACTGTTCCACAATGTTTGATTTCACACATTAGCAGCATTTTATTACTTAAATTAGATATAAGTTTATTAAAACAGGGATTAAAGGAAGATAAATATAGATAAGAGCGAAGGAAAAGCCTCAGAGGAATGATTTGTTTTCCAATCAGGAGAATAAGAAAGAAAGGAAAGAAGACTTAAAGGAAGATGAGCAACAAGTTGTATCCAGGTTAAATGAATCTCTAAAAATATATGAAAATAAAACTTAATCAATTAGATTAAATCAAAAAATCTTTGTTATCAACTTCAGAATAGTTGACAAACATTCAGGATCCTCCATCGTCCTACAGGAGGCGCTACAGGACACCAGCCAGGGTCCAGGCTGCAGACAGCAGTACATGGTCTGAAGCAGAACCTTCAGAGTCTGATGAGTTCATTGAGTCTGGATTTGGGTACCAGTAACCAGTAAAGACCCTGAACGCCTCAGTCACCTGCTGCTGCCTGTGTGAAACTGTTGTTGTTATTGTTGTGTTGCGTCTGTCACTTCATCAAACCCACAACAAGCTCGTTTCACGAGTTCATATGAAAGATAATGTGTTGCAGAACGATCACATGACGTCTCTCCTGTAATCCCATGATTGGCCCACATGTGTTTCCTGCATTTGATCACGCGTCACATGGTTCAACATGTTTCATCTTTACATTTACAACAGGTGTTGTTGTCTGGCATGTGCTGCACATTTGAAATTCATGTGGTTTCAACAGGCTTCACCACAAAAATGCTCCAAAACCAGATGTTTCCATGTATCAACACATGTATTCGGCACTATTATAATGTGATTTTAACATGTTAAACTTCACATGTGCAAAAAAATTAGATGCGCATGTTGAATTTGTGTGTTTTCTTTCAGTAAGAGATGTTTCTGCAGACGTGTATATTTCCACACATCAAGATAAAACATCCAGATGTGAGAAGCTGTAAGAACTTTTTCTGCAACTCTCAACCATATCTCATGGTCTTCTTCAGGTTAAATGAGTTTTTATGAAGCTGCTTTGTCACAATCACATGAACCACACACAGAGTCCCTGTCCCGGTGTGAGTGTGTGGGAGGAGAAGCAGTTTAAACCCTAAGAGCAGCAGCCGCAGAAACAGAAGAAGGTGGAGGCAGGTTTCTCTTTACAACCTCCATCACTTCAAAGTGATAACACAGCTTGTCAGGCTGCAGTTAAAGTGAAGGGAAACAGTTTACAGCTGTGATTTTATTGGCTGAGATCATGACGGGCACGTGGGTGGCACAATTTAGATTTACATTACATGGACTGAAGTGTGTGTGTGTGTGTGTGTGTGTGGACGAGCCGTCTGCGTCTGTCGCTTCTATGGTTTTGGGGGAAATCCTTCTTGTTTGTCTGAAGCTGCAGCAACGTCAGGTGTTGCAGAGCAGAGGCGTCCATCTTCTACAGATCCTGGTTCTAGGAGGATCTGGGTCTGAGCATGAACTGTTTAATCACAGGTTGTAGGATGTATAGAGACTTTAGGTGGTTCTGCTTCTGCACAACACATCAGTGCATCATTCACAGATCTAATATCAGTTCCTGCTGCTGCTCTGCAGGGATCAGTCTGAAGATAAGATAAGATAATCCTTTATTTGTCCCACAGTGGGGAAATTTACAAGGTTGCAGCAGCAGACAACAGCAAAGAAATGTATAGCACAGATAATAAATAGTAAATAGCAATAGCAGCAAAAAGAAAGCAGTATTTATAATAGAGTATGATTAATGAATAATAAGAATAAGAAAAAGAAAAATACATACAATCATGTTTTGTGCTGAGAACAGCTCTTGTTGCCGGTCACTGATGGAGCTCTTTAGTCTGGATCCAGTCTCACTGAGATATTTCAGATTTGTTTCAGTCACTCGTAGATCACTAGTCCAGTGTTAGACTGACTAATTCTAACCTGAAATCTAAACCACTTGATCTCCAGACTAACTTAGACTCATGCTGCCATAGAAACAACCAATGCAGTAACATCCAACAGCAGAAAAGTGTGTCTTATAATCTTTGGTTTGTTGACTCTTTTATAAATCTCTAACCATCTTTATTAATCTTTATATAGTTTAAGAGTAAAAAACTTTTTTTATCTTCATGTAACAAGTCTGTAACTATTATATTTAGGGTCACTGCAAAATGTGAACTAGCTGGTAGTCTTGGCATACACATGTCTAGCCGATGTAATAATCCACTCGACATCCATGGAAAGTTGGAAGAAAAAAAACAACAAACTTTGTTCCACAAGCGTCACAAAATATCCACAGAATTGGCCTTTTCTTAATGAAAAACTATACAGGACAGGAACTGTGTCTCCATCCACTGATCAACAGCCTGCATGTGTGAGGCTGCTGTACCCAAGTTTCTCCAAAAACTCAATAAAATAGCATGTTCTAGACAGAAAAGATTAACAAATAGCCTAGTCAAATTCAACAAAACTTATCCATAACAATTAGGCCTGAACTTCAAAACCCAAACGTTACACTAAAAAATGTATATATTAGAAGAAGAAATTGCCTCATACAATTCATTAAAAGTCTCTTTTTGCCTCTCAAATCAATGAAAACACAGATTTCATGCAGCAGTTTAATGTATATTATTCTGTCAATGTTGTTGTCGAAGCAGCTGATCAGAGAAAACACA
The DNA here is from genome assembly GCF_045865225.1 of Trachurus japonicus. NCBI lineage: Eukaryota > Metazoa > Chordata > Actinopteri > Carangiformes > Carangidae > Trachurus > Trachurus japonicus. The sequence continues at coordinate 10,906,522 of NC_140916.1, read as the reverse complement.
TCAGATTAAATCCTATGATTTTTTTTCAGACTAAAAGCTTTATTTTAGACCGTGAAATCAGTGTTTTAGACCAGTTTATAGTGAGTTACTGCAGCATTGGACACTTGTTATGGTATTAAAACGGTCATGATGTCACAGTCACCTGATACACAACCACATACGACAAATACAATAGTTACACTTCCACATCAGATCAACTTTCCAGTTGTTCAGTGTTAGGACGCTGTGTCTGTGCCGTGGTGCCGATCTCCTCCAGTGTGTGAGGAGCAGGTTTCTCCTCTCGTACATCATGTAAAGTGATGTTCAGGTTGTGTAGTTGTTGTGTTACAAGATTAAAACAGTTGTTAATCAGAGTCTGAGCAGATTAGACTTTTTTCTCTCCTTCAGTTCAATCACTTGTTTTGTTTCCTCTTTTTCCTGAAGAGTCCTCCAGCTTCTTTCTCTTCAGTCTAAGGGAGGAGGAGGAGGAGGAGGGTGGGGGTGCAGGATGGAGGTGGTGGGGTCTTTGCTTCATTTCATTCTGTGTCATTTTCTCACGTGTTTCACTTCATTGAAATTCAATCACATCTCGTGTCGCTGGGACTTAATCCTGTCAGAGCTTCACCCCGGACAGACCTCTCACTCTGCTTTTTTTCCTCCTCTTTCTCTTCTTTTCTTTTCTTCCCTTTTCTTTCTCCACCAGTCCGGTCTTTCTCCTCTGCTGTTCAGCGTTCCTCACGATCTCAGTCGGTTTGTTTGTTTGGACAATCAGCAACACAAACTCTCATATTTAAAGAAAAGATCTTGTTCTACACAGAAATTAAGACCAAACCAAAAGTAGAAGATGAATCTGTTCGCTGCCATAAATTAAATAAATAACCGACTTGTATAGCAGCAGGACAGAAGATTGGGTTGATCCTTTGTGATCCAACCTATCCCAAGATTCATAGTGCAAAGCAGCGTGGACAGAGAGGCACTTCTAAATATAAGTTATATAAGTTTCAAGCTCAGTTTAAAGGGACAACAAGGAGTTGGGACAACAAGCGAAATGCTTTCACACTACATTTCCCATGAGCTTCAGCGCAATTCTTGGACCGGCGCAATACGAACGAAAGTGAAAACATTTGCCAAGAATGTTTTCATTCAACAAGAATGGAAGTCTGAGGTTCAAAGACGATAAGATACCGATGTTGTTCCAACCGGCGGCATTATTCCCATAACCCGCCGGGCAACGTCTGCAAAACCGAAAGTAGGAAATGCTGGGCGAGTCAAACACTAAATAATAAAAACAAAATAACAATAAAGACAAAACGATATATTTATCGAAAATGGACCCATTAACAAGTGGTAACGTGGATTCATCCACATTAATATGAGACTCTGTTATAACCAAATACAAACTCCTCGTTGTCCCTTTAACAACTAACTAATGAATACAATGGTGAAACTACAAGCTTCAAGTTTTTGTGGGAAAAAAGTTATATGTTGTCAAGTTTGCAAGGGGAAAGTTGCAGCACGGGTCCTCCGTAGACCAGACCAGAGCCAGCCCAAGGCATACAGTAGTGAACGAAGCACCTGCTTAGGGTCCCGTGGCCACCAGGGGGGCCCCCAAGAACAATTACGAATGGTGAATGTGGCTGCGGCTGAGGCTGCAGACTGCAGTCATATAATGTATAAGTAACAGTGGTGAATGTTCCTGCAAATCTGCATCTTGGCTTCACGTGGAGTCGACTGACACTGCCACTCTCTCCCAGCGTTTACTCCTCGAAACATCTTGACGCTCTTTCACCTGTTGAACCTGGAGCCGACAGACAGTGGCATGTGTGTGTGGGCGGGGCCTAAGGCCTGATCCAGATTTCCCCAGTCAGGAAGTGAGAGTAGCTGAGCTTCAGAGCCAGTTTTATGTGTGGGAACCCAAGAAGATTAGATGACTCACCTGATGCTGCTGCAGCCCAATAACACAACGTCGCTACACGCCATCTTGCGTCGGTCTGCTTGCTCCCTAAGAGCATTAAGCCTCTGGTGCATGTTCTAATAAAACAACCAGAACTTGCTCAGGTTTTCAAACGGTTTGGTTTGTTATGAACGTCAGAAATGCAGTTAAGATACTGCATAGCTTAAAATCATGATTTTAATCATGTACTTTGTTATGAAAGTATCATTATACTAACATTATGCAAATATACGCACAAGATTTCTGAAATATTGCTACAACAAAACAGATCAGATTATTTTTTTCCAAACAACTTTTTCATGTGGCGGGTTCAGGACACTTGGGTCAGTACGGACGAGCAGTATGGCGGTATTTGGATGTTTCATAGTGTGTGTTGTCGACGATTCAAAAGTGAACTCCGCCGCCATTATATGAAAATCTGTTGCCAGCCGGACCCCCCCTGGAACTCCAAAAGTGTTTTGATGACTCTGAAAGTTCTCCAAACCCTCCCTCGGTATGACGGTGAGTAGAAAATTGGTGAATTATCGATTTTGGGTGAAGTGTCCCTTTAAGTTTGTAAGACAAATCTTCTGTAGCAGCTTTAAAGAGGTTATTTTATGTACCTGACAAGTTTCTTGAAGAACCTCTTCTAAAACAGACTTTTGTACGTCCATGTTTAAATTAATAAAACAAAAAGGATATCGATGGTGCGCCAGAATTTAAAGTTTTATTTTGGTGAATTTGGTGGAACCAGAATCCAGACAAAATTCATAATGAATGGAAACCAGCTCTTCTTCCCTCTGCATGAAGAGCCTGGTCTTCAGAACCAATGAGGAACCAGAGCGGCGAGCTTAGAGTTTAGAGACGGACTGACGCTGTTGTTTAACAGTTTGTTTCATATTTTCACATTTTCCATCATTCCACCTTAAACTGATCAATCTCTTGCACAGTGATTAAAGTTGAACTCTGCACTCTGGTGTCTGGCGATCCATGAGTCTTTTCAGGTGCCATGTTTTCAGGCCGTGGCGTTGCCATGACGCCGGCCGGGCCGCAGATAAACCCCTCGGTCCAAACTGTTCCCCCTTTGTGACGGCTAATGCAGGGTAAACCGGAGGTAAATTATAACCCTGAGCAAACAGCCCGCAAGACAAGTGAATAGGAAACCGCTGCTCCCAGAATGCAACAGCAGATTGATGGAGGTGGAGGCCGGAGGGTTGAGGCCGCGCGGTGACGGCAGCGGCGGCAGCATTCAGCAGGCTGATTCACAGCGGCGTTCCATTACATTAAAACCTTCCTGAACAACAAGTCGGCTGTGAGCGGAGGGGAAGATATTCATAAGAGCAGACAGACGGGACAATGCACTGTATTTGATCACGCCTCGTGTTTGTGTGCAGAGACGTGATGAAGGAGGACGAGCTGTTTACCGAGCATCGCTCTTCAACCTGCGGCGGCGTCTACGACCGAACTGACAGACGGACACAAACCTTCTGCCGCGGGTTCACACACACAAAGAGCGTCGCTTCTGCTCAGGAAGAGAGCGCTTTAAAGGCTTCTTTTTTGTTTTGCCTCATTTTCACCAGAGTTAGTGAGTTTCCCATGATGCAACACTGTCACTGTGAACCCGAAGCTTCTAATGCACTGAGCATGATGGACGGTTATAACTTTCACCTCCACATATGAATGAAAAATAAAAGTTTATTTACCCTGGCAGCCTCTTTAAGTTTCATTTACATGTCCTCCAACAATGTGGCCCCTCTCTTTGTCTTAAAGGTGCTACAACTTGTTTTTTACAGATGGCCTCAAACACATCGACTCCGTCCAAACTGCACCTCAGGGTGTCACTAAGCTTCAGACAATCCCTCCTCTGATGTTTCACACCCAGCTACAACATCCAACCACCTCTGCAACATAACAAAAACGGATGAGCCAACACAAAAAGATAATTATGTCAAGAAACAACCTGACGTGTCGGAGACAGAAACGGACAGAAATGTTCATGGGCAAAATGTCAAAAATTCAACTCTTTGCTTTTGTTCTGCTGATGATTGATTATTGATCTCTGTTTGGCTTTTACAACCTTTGTACAACCTGCTGCTAATCTCTGGTATTTTCAAGTGAATTTGGCTTTAAAAGCAAAACAGAAACATTTTCAAAACCTCTTTCCTCCTTTTGGTTTGTAATTGGCTGAGAGTTAGGGTTGCTCTTTCTATTGTTGCTGTTTTTCCTCATGTATTTGCATGTGATCAATTTGCATCAACTCATTTCAATAATCAATAAGTGCAGTATTTAGTATTAAATGATGTGCTGCGTTATGTTTGTGTGCTTGCTTTCATTCTGTGTGTTATTGTTTTAACATGGTTGAATTGTTTAAACTAAAGTTTGTTGATGATGTACGTCCAAAAATTCTTTTAAAACTTAATGACGAAAAAAAAATCAATAAGTGAACAATGCAATGGCTTTTACTGCAGTTTTCTTCTAGGTTAAGAAAAAGTAAAGAAAAACAAACATGTAACACAAACATAAAACAGTAAAGATCATAAATGTCCACTTGAATTATTCACCCAACTACAAACAAACAGATGCACCTGAGCAGAAAACATCACAAAGTCAGTGTTTCTCCTGAAAGTCAGACATGTCTGAGGGGGACGTGCGAGGTTTGGTTGCACTGGTAGAGCTCAGAGAGAGAGAGAGAGAGAGAGAGAGAGAGAGAGGCCATATGGTTTGGAGTGCAATAACTTGAATTCGCTGCAACAAAGGAGTAATTGAGAAGGGGAGAAGGAGCTGTGAGTCTTGACTCGACAAAGCTGCGAAAACTCTCTTCTTTCAGCCTAATGAAGCTGTTGTCTGGGGCGGTGGAGGTGGAGGTGGAGGAGGAGGAGGAGGATGGAGGAGGAGGTGGTGGGAGGTGAGGGGGGGCAGAGGATAGAGGAGGCTGAGCAGCCCTGGACGTGATTTGTCATACAATCTGAATCTTTAGGAGGGTCGCAGCAGAGAGACCTCCTCTCCATATGTCTGCTTCGTTTGCATCTGAAAGCTGCAGGGCCGAAGGCTGGAGGGAGGGGCAGAGAGGAGGAGGAGGAGGAGGGAGGGGGGGTCAAACTGCCTCCCTGCATCATCAGGTCTGAGGGTATTTGTGCTTCTTGTTTTTGTTTCTTTCTGAAAGAGCTGAGACGCAGAGTTTCTACTTTATTTACAGTTTCTGCAGAAATCTGAAGAGAGAGAATGAGATCAAATAAAAAATGAAATGAAAACAGTCAAATACATGAAAAAGTCACATATCTGATCTTCAACATAGACACATTTCCAGAGTTAAAGAGTCTAATCAGCTCTAGTCCATGAGATGTTTTCAGCAGAGTTGAAAAAGGGGAAGAGAAATTGATTTAATACGAACAGAAAAGAGGAGAGAGAGAAGGAGAGAACGAGAGAGGGAGGAAAAGAAAAAAGACGACAACAAAGGCTTCATTTCCACCACAGGAACTTTCCCTGAGGAACAGGAACCTTCACGTTTCCACCAGAGGAGCCACAGCCTCAGGGTGGTGAGGTGGTGGTGGGGGGTCGAACATCTCTGACTGGTGAATGAATGTACGTCGATCATGACATTTTTACAAACACACAACCACCTCAGTGATTTCTACACACTGAAGACACAAGGCACTGGAGATGGTTGATCTCAGGCCATTGATTTAGTAGAGTTATTTTAAGTAATGTTGACTTTTTATTGACTTTTGAAGTTGTTCAGACTTGAAAATGGCATAAGTTAACGCAATGTCTTTAAACGTCAGTTCTGTACCTCACTGTAGGATGGAGCAAAAGAAACAAAAAGACTTTTCTCTGTTGCTCACCCTGAGGTTTCTCACGTTTTTTTTTTCAGGAGTTTTTCCTGAGTGGATGTGAGGGTTTAAGGGCAGAGGATGTTGTTATGAACGGTTTGTTATGCTGGATTGTTTTAATACTCTTTGCACCAGTGGAACGTCCAGGAGCCTTCAGACGTCCAGAGGTCAGTGAGAGACGATGTCTTCAGCTGCACATCGTGTGTTGCAGATTAAACCAATAACAAACTGTGGAAACTGTAGAAAGTGACTACATTTTGGCAAATTATCCAATATCGCCATAATCCATATAGTCACAGCAGTAGGTTCATCACCTTTAATTATCGGTGCATGTTGTTTTGAGATCAGCGGGGCAGAGACGCGAGCTGCTCAGTGAACACAATGGAGGTGAACGGTACAGGTCCCCTGTCCCTCATCAAACTCATCAAATACACAATCCAACAACTCCACAACGCTCTGGTGGACAAGTTGTGACCTGCACATTCACTATGAAATATTATGTAACATTACGACACACAAAGCAAATACTTGCGCTTTTGAAATCACTCCGCTGAGCAGCCGTGTCTGGAATGTACAGTAGTTCCGGCTGCATTTGCCTCTAAAACAACTACGTCTTGTAATGTTACATGGTTAGTGTGGTGAATGTGCAGGTCACAACTTGTCCACCAGAGCGTTTTGGAGTTGTTGGATTGTGTATTTGATGAGTTTGATGAGGGACAGGGGACCTGTACCGTTCACCTCCATTGTGTTCACTGAGCAGCTCGCGTCTCTGCCCCGCCGATCTCAAAACAACATGCACCGATAATTAAAGGAAATGAACCTACTGCTACGACTATAGGGATTATGGCAGTAGGTGAATTCACCAAAATGTTGAACTATCCCTTTAACGCCTCTGTGCTCAGAGAGCTGTTGCGTTTTAACTCTTGGTTTTGCAGCTCTGCAGCTCTTATGTAACATCTGTAGCTGCAGCCTGAAGGACAGGACGTGGACATGAACACACTGTGGTTATCTACAGGTGTGTGTGTCACAGAGAGAGGAGCGAGGAGGAGGAGGAGGAGGAGCGAGGAGGAGGAGGACTCGACTCCAGACCGGGACACATCTCACAGTCTGGTCTGGATCTTCAGACCCGACGAGACGACACGTGAGGTTTCTGTAATGAGGCCGGAGCTTTAAATCCTCCTCCTGCTCACAGACAAACAAAGAGCAGCCTGTGTGTGTGTGTGTGTGTGGAGGCGTTCACACCACGATGGCGGTGAGGATGATGAGGATGATGGTGATGAAGGTGGTGGTGGTGGTGGTGTTGATGATGATGACATGCAGATGGGACGGGGGGGCGGAGCTGACACCGACACAGAGGTCGTGACCCCGCGGCTCTGAGCAGACATCTGTAGCTGCTGCACATTCCCTGGCATCGTCCTCCGTCCAATCAGCTCTCTGCAAGAATGTATGACCTGTACCCCCCCACCACCCCCGAAGACCACGCCCCCCCCCCCCCCCCCCTTCTCCAACACACAAACACACACACACACTCATCTACATGCATGGCTGTGGTCCTGGTCTGTATCTGACCTGCCGGGCGACAATGGAGGACAGCAGCTGATCTATGGCCGCCGCCCTTTGTGCCGGCGACACAGAGACACTAAAGAAGAGACGTGAGGACGAGCAGGAGGAACTTCCTCTCAGATAAATTAGTCCCAAACACTTCACAGTCACAGCTCAGAGACTTGTGGACACGTTGTCCTCGTCCTGTCTGTGTCCGTCCTGCTGCTCAGACTCTGCTGCCCTCTGCTGCTGCAGCCCAGAAATACAAACACATACAGGTGCATCCATATGAATTAGAAAATCATGGAAAAGTGCATTTCAGTAAAGTCAGATAGAGCCAACCAAGTTACGGTGTGCATATGAATAGACATACTTTTCAGAAGGCGAACATTTCCATATTTAAAGTGCTTTTGTAAATCACTGCTTTTGTAATATTCAAATGTTTTGAAATACTGAATTTTAGGTCTTCAGGAATTGTTTTATAGGCCTATGGCACCATAAAAATCAAGGACAATTACAAAAACAGATATGAAACAAGAATAGTAAGTGCGGGAGAGGTTAAAAACCCTATATGGGCTTATACAGCCCCCCCCCCCCAAAAAAAATATGCAAAGATTCAAAAACAATCCAACAGATCAGATATCAGATAGGATTTCATTATTAATCAGGGATGAACATATAGTTGCTACATGAAGATGAGATGTCCAAAGTGAAGAAGCAAAAATAAAACTGACTGAATGTCAGCCATAATCATTACAATTAAAATAAATTACATGAATGAAGACATGTTGTGTGTAATGGATCTATATGATGTAGTAGTTTCACTTTTTGAATTGAATTATTGATATGATAAATAAACTTTTCCATAATATTCTAATTTATTGAGATGCACCTGTGCAGCGACACCAACATGAAGCACTGAGCTCATCTACTGCAGGAGAACAGCTGTGTTTGTAACAGTGTACAGATGTGGAGCATAGAGATGTGGAGTCATGTGACATCATCACCTGTCTTCTTCCTCCTCCACATCTGGATCGTGCGGCTGCTCAGAGGAAGAGGACGAGTCCACTGTGGTGACTGGTTTCTGTTTCAGCTCAGTCTGCAGCTCATACTTCTGACTGCAACTAATGTATCGTATGTATTTTCACATTCTTACTTTATTTACTGATTATTTTCTTGATGAATAAAAAAACAAACATATTTGGTTTGTACTTAAAAACTGATAAATGCCATCAAAAGCCTAAAATAAATCTTTCATTGTGATTTTTTTTTATTTCAAATGATTAGAATTAAATCAAAATTACTACAAGAATTCAAAAGAAAAAACATCAGCTTCTCAAAAATGTGGTAATGAAAGAATTAGTAAACAGTTTCTATTAATAATAGTAATAGTTTCTCATGAATTCTATGTCATTTAATTGATAATTTAATAAATTGATCAGCTGTATTTCTATAGCAAAGCATCATTTGTAACCAAAATGACTAAAGTTTTTCACTTTGACATGTGATGGAGGAAAAGTTCAAAGTACCAGGAAGTGAATAATTAGTCTCCTTTTAATTTACTATCCCCTTTAAACTAATTTATTTTTAACTTCTTGTGTTTAATTAATATTAGATTTTTCTCACTTGTTGTTACTTTTGCACTTTACATTTTGACCTATGGGAGCTTTGCACACAGGATTGTTATGTGCCTGAACTGCATGTGTGCGTACAAATGACAAATAAAGTTTCTTGATAAAAGTAACTCAGGTAAAGTACAAGGTGATGTACCTTACCTGGTAATACCTCACAGATGCAGTGATACATGTGTTGTCATGTTGTTGTGCAGATGTGACACTTCCTGTTCCTGTGGAGCTGTGACGCTCCGTCAGTCTTTTTCTCTCTCCCTCTGGTGTGAAGTGTTAGATTTGAAACACAATCTGGAGGAGAAACAACAGTGAACAGCGCCGCCTGCTGGACGACAGCAGGACTGACAGCTGCTCCTCTGTCAGTGTCTCAACTGGCGTGTAGGAGCCGAAATACATTTAGCGCCTGTTTCTTTTGTGTGTGTGTTTATTACATCATGGTGTTGTGATGACATGATTGTGTGGCTGCGTTGAGGGGTGTGGTTATTTTCTTTTCTTTTATGTAATCTGGGTGGTGGCAAGAGTAAATTAAGTTGCTCAAATATTTTTTGATGACCGCCCTGTCATCATCATCATCATCATCCTTATTTAATTTATTATCACTGAGACACACCTCGTATTGTTGGCTCTCTTTTGATGTTTTGTTAGAATAAACACTTTAAACTGATTATATCAGTGGTTCCCAACCTTTTTTGGCTCGTGACCCCATTTTGACATCACAAATTCCTGGCGACCCCGTCAATCAAAATGTGCCAGCTCAGATATTTTTATATTCTGCATATTATTTGAACTCGATTTATATTCGAGAAAGTGAAAGTATAGAATACAGTTGTTTAATCTTGTGTGTGGTGTTTTTAATCATAATTTTAAAAAGAATAATAATTATTTTCATCAGTAATTCTTAGGCGACCCCATTTAAATTCCAGGCGACCCCATGTGGGGTCCCGACCCCAAAGTTGGAAAACACTGGATTATATACTCATGGATCACAAACTATGAGCACTTAAATTTTCAGCGGCTTATGCTGTGTCAACAGGTGTGATTGTGTTTTTGTATAAAGTCTTTTTATTCTACAGGTTCAACAGTGGAGCAGGAAGTTGCTTCAAAGGAATTTTACAGGTTCTGTAAATGTGGAACAACACAACTTAAACCTGTACTTGTGTAAATATGTAAATATTTAAATAAACTCATTTCCATAAGTGTGTGTGTTAGCAGGACATGACACGCTCAAACACAGAAGGATTTTCTCCATAAACATTTATTCTCAAGTAGTTTAAGAAAAAATAGATTTTTTTTTACAACGTTTTTCTTTATATGACTTTTTATACAGTACTTTCTGTGCATTTAGAAAAAACTCAACACAAACATCAGTTAATGAGGCAGCAGAGAGCCGGCTGCTCCGAGCAGCAGGGGGACAGACGAAAAAAACAGAGAGGATGCTGGGAAAATATCAAGAAGAGCAAGAGAAACTTAAAAAAGAAAGAAAGAAAGAAAAGAAAACAAGAGGAAAACAAAGAGAATGAGATGGAAGCTGGATCCGACTCTAATCTGGATCCAGTCTAGAGGAAAACAGTAAAAACCAGAAGAGCTGAGAAATAAAAAGAGTTTGTGTTTCATCAAAGTGCAAAATAAAAGAATGTGAGAGTGAGACATCAGCCGAATCTAACACAACCCAGTTTGATCTGAACCAACACAAACACAACAACAACAACAGCAACACAACACTCCTCTCAGCTGAAATACATTCACTTACCACACACACACACACACACACACACACACGGTCATACATACGCTCTCACACACACAGACAGACGTAGAGGTGGAGGGTTGCAGTAACTAACGGTAACTGGACTCTGAACTTGAAAACATGCGAGGCGAGCGCAGAACTTTGGCAACACGTCAGGCTGAAGGTCGAGTGGCGACTGAAAAATACGGCAGACATCTTGTTGACGATGTCACAGTGCTGACTGGAGCAGGGGGGGAGGGAAGGGGGGCGTGGACGGGAGGGGGGCGGGGTCACATGACGTGTTTCTGGATGCCCGGGGTGAACTCCTTGGCGTTGGGGTTGAGACTGCTGTTCATCTGGAAGACAAGGACAGGAGGATGAGGATGATGAAGGGTTAGCTCACAGCTGGAAACATCTGGCTCTTTCTCAACCACTAGAAAAGTCACAACTGGGCAACAGTGGGTGACGTGTTCATCACTTCTTAGTATCGCCCTGGAAACACTTCCTGTGTGTGTATTTGCAGCTTGTGTGTCGTCAAACCAGTGAAGATGTTTTCTGAATCTGTTTGTGTGTTTTTCAGTTTCAGTGGCTGAAGTTAAATCCGACCCCTCACAGACTCAATGCCTGACCGCCTACGGTTTTTTATCGCTTTGGTGTTTCGTCCACACGATTGGAAAATCTGAAAACTCAGCCCCAGTGTTTTCGTGTAGACACCCAAAATTGATCTTTTGTGAAACGATATCATTCCCCCCACCACTGAGCCACACTGCTACATGTTACAGTCTATGGACGTAACGTAACAACAACTGACTACTGTCGGTCCCTCGAACACTGCGACTGAATTACATCCGTTAAACCATCATCAATCGTCACATTCTCAGTCAACATTTAACACTGCATCCTGACATACAGCGAGCGACCGAAAGGGTGACGAAATCTCGCGCGAAGGTGTCCTCATAAACAGCGTGACGATTTTGTCGCCAGTATATTCTATTGGTTCAGAATCCAAACCATTCAAATTATCGAGGGACGTAAACAAACATATAGAGCTATTTTAAGATTCCTGACATTTCTTGGTTGCTGTTTTTCACATCTTGAAGTTTTTTATTTTATTTTATTTCTCTCTCTGCTAACTTGCTTGTCAACAGGAACTGTGTACTTATCAACCAATAAGAAGTGTTTAGGGGCGGGACACCGCCGCGAAATGCCGTCCAGATAGAGACAGAGCGAGCGATTGATTGAAAAGTACGCATTCTAAATACTTTTTCTTGCTCTTTTGCGTCGCTGTATGTCAGGATGGGGTGTAATGTTTGAATACAGAGGAGGAAGCTTCTTCTCACACTCAGTCACTTCCAGCTGACATCAGGTCAGTCAGTGAGGGTTCAGTGCATGGATGTATTATAATAGATCCATGGTTCAGGGCCCGAGGGGAGCCACTGAGGGGCTGTAGCTGCTGCTGCCCCCTGGTGTCTGAACGGTGCAGCTGCTCTGTCAGTGGACACAACTGTTTGCCCGATGAGCTGCTGGACCAGTCACGTGATGACAGCCCAGTGTGGGCAGGTACTGATGTGTTGTCATGATGACAGTGCAAAATAGCAGTGAGTGAAGGAATGAAACGTTATTTTGTCTGTTCTGTGTGTTATTTGTCTTGATGTGGCTCCAACCCAGAACCGGATCTGCAACACATTTTCCTCTTAAGCTCCTCTCTCTCTCTCTCTCTCTCCTCCCACCAGCTCGGCGCTGGACAGCAACACATCACGCTGATAAGCAAACACAACTTCAAGGTCAGGAAATCAGCCGGTTGTTGTTGAGCGCCACAGACTTTTCCGAGCTGCACTTGAACGTGACATGTTGAAACAGTGGAGAACGACAGTGACCTGAAGGGTTAAAGTCCGGTCCCTGGATCCATAATGGGTTTTCTGTCCTGTCCCAGTTTACATGTATGTTACTGTCTAATAGGACAACAAGCAACTGGACTTTGCCCACATCCCGTTTCATCAGCTTATGTTTGCGTCAGTCTCAGCCTGGTCAGATGCAAACATGAACTGATGAAGCCTCTTGGATTAGAGGTGAAACGTCTTCCTAGACAAATAACCAAGTCCAGTTGCTTTCGATTTAAATTTCTTTGAGATGTCTAACAGGACAGACACTGTTAATTTAAAAAGGTAGGCAAAATAAGCTGAAGCTTCAGCCTACACCTCAAGGTCAAGGTTGTTTTGTTTTGTATTTATACTTAAAAGGAAAAAAAGAAATGAATTATTGTTTGTTGTTTATTCATGTTTAAAACATATGTGTATATAATGTTGTTTATTGATGTGTATATGCGTTTATTTTACCAAAACTAAATAAACTCACTAAACTAACTAACCCAGTTTAGATGAAGCTCCGCCCTTGTCCGTGTGGAGCAGAGCTGTGAGCTGCTCAGAGCTACGCTACAGAGGCTAATGGGATTTCTTGGTTTCCCTCATCAAAATCATCAAATACACAATCCAACAACTCCAAAACGCTCTGGTGGACAAGATGTGAGTTGTTTTAGAGGTAACAGAGACTGCTTGCTTAAAAACTGCCTCTGACGGGAAGGCGCATCAGCAGCTTTTGCATGAATTTACCTCCAAAACAACTCTGTCTGGTAACGTTCTGTTATTATCTCATAGCGTGGTGAATGTGCAGATCACAAATTGTCCACCAGAGCGTTTTGGAGTTGTTGGATTGTGTATTTGGTGAGTTTGATGAGGGAAACCAAGAAATCCCATTTGCCTCCATAGTGTAGCTCTGAGCAGCTCGCCGCTCTGCTCCGCCGTTCTAAAAATAGCCTGCATCGACAAATAAAGGTAACGAACCTACTGCTATGACTATAGCGATTATGGCAATGGGCCAATTTGCCAAAATGTTGAAATATCCCTTTAAAGCCTCGATACAAACCACCACAGGCAAGTGGGTGTGGTTTCATGTGAACGTCCAGTTTTTTCACGACTCTCCGACAGGGACAGTGAACTCACCACGACGTCCATGTCTCCGTCGTCGTCCGCGTCCGCGTCCAGCACCATGAGGCCGATCTGCTCCTGCAGCTGGGTGATGGTCTGAGAGGGGAGGTCTCTGGACGGGATGAACCACTCCCACTGCTCCTCCTCCTCCAGCATCTCCTGGAAACAACGCTCGATGAACTCCTCCTCCCACAGCTCCTCCTCCACCTGCGCACACACACACACACACACACACAGAGTTGGTCACATGAAAAACTAGACCGGAGACAGATTTCTACTTCATGAAGCTGCAGAACAAGGAGACGACTGTCCACGGACAAAGCAGGGAAACACTTGAACTGTTTCCATGATCACTGGATCTGTAACACTCAGACACACTGAAGTAGTGATGATGATGATGTTGTGTAACGCTGGAGCCGCTCCATAGACAGCAGTCCTGCAGGTTAGACTGGGTTACAGTCAAGTCACTCTGACTTTCAGCTTTTCAAAACAGCGTCACAAGGAGGAAAAAAAGCAAAGCCTGGTCCCGACTCCCCAGGTTATATTCAGAGTTTCATCCTAAAATCGGCTATAAAAGCGCCGCTGTTTCGCTATTTAACTCATTTACAGCTGGCGTCACCTTTACTTTTAAAGTCCAGTAGAGTTGGATCAGAATAGAGCATTTGATCCGCTGCTGTTGACTTTCTCTCTGAGCGTCTCCGCCTACACATGTTCAGCTGAGGGAATACGCTGCTCAGCTGTTGAGCCCAGTGTCAGGAGCTCATATATATATTTTACTTTTATATAGGACACTGAAAAAAGAAAAGTTGTGCGCTCGCAGCATGACAGATAATCAGATGGATAATTGGTAAAGTTAATACAGTAATTTCACTTTGATGTGCCCAAGAATCAACTATTTTCAGTGTTTCGCCTGTTATATGGCAGCGCAACTGTAACATGTTATTGTGTGTATTGACTTGAATGATTGTAACTCACATGCCTCAGTTTTATTTAGTTATTTATTTATTTTTTCATCTTTGATCAACAGGTTACGAAGTATACATACATAGAACTCAACCCCCCACATCTCATGATCCCTCACAGAGGATAAATCAGAATAAATCAAATAAAACACACAATAAAACAAGCTTAACAACATATAAAATGAGCCTTTCACAGCAATCAGAGAACCAAAATAACATCCAAACATATACCCTCAAAACACAACAGACACTGAACACAAATAAAACAAACAAAAAAAGTGGGAAAAATAACCCACAGTGTCAAAGTTTGACTAAAATAACCCCAAGTGTGTAGCCGACTCTTCCTGTGAATGAAGAACAGACTTAGCAGCGACATCCCATGATACTTCTCTTAAATCACGACCCGTGAGACTCAATTTTAAGGAAGACATTCAAAACATTTTGCATTTAGTGATTTAACAACTGCGATGTGACGACTCAACACAGACGGTGGAGAGGGAGAGCGAAGGGAAATGGGATCAGACCTGGAGTGACGTGGAAATGCAAAAAAAAGTGTTTCCATTACACTTTGATATCGACACGTCTGAAAAATGTTTTAGAGAGGTTATTCGAAATGTAGGTGTTTTGATTACCTGTTTTTTATTGCGATATTTAGGTTTTGCGCATTCTGCATAGGGGTTAATGGAAACACAACTACTGTCTGCAGGAGAGGAAAGTAGGTCAGGCTACAGCAGGAACTCTAGAGTCCAGATCCCCACAGAGACACGAGCTACAGGACTGAGGGTGAAGTCCCAGACGGACGCTGCAGGAGACGATTAGAGGAAACACAAACCTCCGCCGGTGTGTTTATATTAAAGGAAACTCTATAATGAGCTGAAGAGGAGGCAGTGGGAGTTCAGTGTGTCGTGCGGAAAACACACTCGACCCAAACAGAACAGGCTGAGAAACTGCTGCAACAACAACATCCGACCAACGTGTTTTAACCATTTAACTATTCAAAAAGCCAAAGATCGTCAGTATGTGGAGATTGTTAAAGGAAACTGTTGCTGGTAATCTTCTGTTTCTGCTCTAGTTAAAGCTGCAGAGAGCTGAGTGAGATGAGATGACCTCATACTGCCGTTTTCAAGGACAAAGGATAAACTTTTACACTCAATATCAATATGAGTCTTAAAATGAAAACACATCAACTCAGCAGCTCAGAGTCACAGGGGACCATCTGATCAATATGTGATGATATGTGTATACGTACATATAGAGAGAGACATTAGTGGCTTTTATCAGGGTCCAAGCAGCTCGTGAGCAGTTCAATACCATTTATAACATAATGCTATTGAATATTTGTATGTTTTTTTTTTACTTACACCACCTGACCTCGGTGACCTTTAGAGGAGGTGAGTCAGTCAGCGATTGTTGTGGAAAAACCTTGAGTTACATCCAGCTTGACTTACTCACATAGCTGTCATCATGTATGAATCATACATTATGAATGAGAGGACAGGTGTGTCCTCTACTCTGCCATGTAAGGTCAGAGAGTTTCACATGAAAACATCTGTGATGACAAACAAAGACCTGCACACTGGAGTCAAACTACGCCACAGGATCTAGTCCACACATGTCAAACTCAAGGCCACTCACACTACAAAACCCATAATACACTGCAATAGCTACCATTCTGTTGTGACCAAGCAATAGATTGAAAAGCACCAAAATCGGCCAAATCTAGTCTCCACTCAGCTCGGTAGTTCGAACACCCATTTTGTGTGAAGGCACCATTTATGAAAAACAAAGTTATTTTTATTTTCATTCATTATATTCTGATTTTATTTTATTTTCATTGAGAAGATTGACAGTATGCTATGCTGGCTGTTGATATTCATATTTCTGATTAAAACAATGCCAGTTTTAGTCTTTTCAATTCAGATCAACACTGTCTGGCCCTCGACATACTTAGTGTTTTAAACTTTGGTCCTTTGTGTGATTGAGTTTGATCCAGACTGAGACTAACAAGTCAAGTGGTGTGTTTTTTTTCACAGAAATTTGACTAAATACAGGAAAATAAATCTGGACTCACAAGTGGAATAAATGTTATTCACTTCTGCAATGCAACACTATGTTTCTTGACACATTTTTACATAATTTGTCACTATTTAGAAAAAAAGTGGTGTTTTTAGAAAGTGTCCTGCCCAGTGCTGCTAAAATGCAATCAAATTACATATAGAAACATTTTACATATAGAAACATTTTACACACATTTTAACAAATCTGATGCATGCTTTTAAAACAATGCTTCATTTATTTAAAACATTTATTTTATTTGTCACTGACTCTAATAGTTATCAGCTGTGTAGTGTTTGCTCCTGCTCTGTAACAACCTGAACGCTGACGGTGCCTTTGTGGTTCAGTGTGTGTGTGTGTGTGTGTGTGTCTCGGTGTTGCTGTGACACTCTGACCCACCAAGTATAAATAACAACGAATGGATCAGTTTCAGCTGATTGTGTCTTAGCAGCAGCGGACGACGTCAGGAGAGTCGCCGTCGCCGCTCTGCGTCTGTTTATAGAAAATACACACAGTGACCTTCACTGGAGGAGAAACCAGGCCTGAGATGTGTGTGTGTGTGTGTGTGTGTGTGTGTGTGTGTGTGTCCTGTAAATGTATAACGCAGGAGAACGTGGTCAAAAATAGAAGATGTTGCCTCATCTCTATGATCATCCATAAGTTACAGTGTCGTGTTACTGACAGCTGCTCAGAGATGTGCTGCCACCTGACTCCTGTTTGGATTTATGATACATTGTTATGATCTATAATGCGTCATGACAACACCTGGATGTGAAGGTCATAGGGGACAGGTGGTTTTTACTCTATATTATAAATGTAATTAGTTGAATGGGAGATAAACACACCCTGAAACAACAACACCGCCCGCCCACTCTCTCGTTGTTAACTATCCTGAACCTGTCAGCTGGTGAGTGGTGATGTCATCAGGTCAGGAGGTCTCGGCCTCAGACGTCACCGATTTGTTTTTAGTTAATTATTTTTTCCCCTTTGACATTTTTACTTAAAAGAATGTGGTTTAGTGTTTGTTTGTTGACAACGACTTCACCCTTGTGCCACAAAAACAACACTCTGAGGAGGGCGAGACCAAGATTTTTTCTCAAGACCAAAGCTGCATTGACATCTCTCTCTTTATTGTTTTTTAACTGCAAATGTCTCTCTGTCACTTGCTCACTTTGGTTTATATGATGTAATTCAATAACTTTAAAATGATTAAAATCGTCCTGCAAAAGTATAGGCTTGTGTGTGTGCAACCATGTGAAAAAGTTGGTTGCACCAGAGTCAACAGTGGGAGGAGACTTCAGCAGGTTGTGTGCTGCTGTGTTGTTCTGTTAAATCCAAATACGCTTTAGATTTTTATATCATCTTTTCTTTTTAGACGTGGAAACAGCTGGAGAGAAAGGCCCAAGACAGACGAGGGTGGAAACAATTCATCAATGGCCCACAAAGGCCTAAGTAAGTTTCTTTTTAGCTGAGGAATAATGGAAATATCAAGCCACATGATTATTATGAGTACTGGCACTGAATAGAGTAATGGTCTTGAAAATAAATGGTCTTGCATTGGTTTTGTGGTGTCTTGGTCTTGGGTTAGGCGGTCTGGTCTTGACTATAACACCAACAGGTGGTATTTGTTCTATATTATAAATGTAATTAGTTGAATGGGAGATAAACACACACCTTGAAACCACAACAACAACACCGCCCTCTGGCTTCTTGTTGTTGTCGTTGACTAACTCCCATGTCATCAGGGTCAGGAGGTCTTGGCCTGGATTCCCGCCTCAGACGTCACTGGTTTGTTTTTTTATTGCATTTATGTCCTTTGTTGTTGTTTTTTTTTGTTATTCATTTTACCTAAAATAATGTGGTCCTCCTTGTGTCCTTCTACCTGGCTGTGCGTCTCGTCAGGTGTGTGTGTGTGTACCGTGGGTTCCCCGTGGCCTTACCTGCCTGTTGAACTCCTCCTCGTTCTCCATCCACATGTACTCGGCGAACGGGTTGTCGTCGGAGCTGAACTGGCTGCTCAGGATCACCTCGTTGCTGATCGTCATGCTCGGGACTGAGACGTTGTTGTTGTTGTTGCTGAGACTCGGGTCTTTCATCTCTCGGTCGCTGCGGTCCCGGTGGAAGAACCTACAAAGGTGAAGGAAGGAATAAATAACTTACACAAATAAGAAACAAAGAAGTATTTTTAACTGTTAAACACTGCGCGTTAATTGGACGCCGTCCGTCCGTCCGCGATGTGATGGCCGCTGTCAGACAGACAATAGCAGGCAGCAGCTAACAACGGCCGCTGCCGCTCACTGACTCTGCCATTTTCACAGTCTCTCTTTTCCCCCCTCTCCGCCCAGAAAACACACAATTACTTCGACATAAAAACAACGATAACAAACACACAACGGCTCCACAGCAACCCTCAGAGAGCAAACAGTGTGTTTCGATGACTGTAAGTACCTGACAGGCTGATTTCTTCGACGACACAAGAAGAATCCAACGGCAACTCTCTCTCCCAGTCCAACAACTCTTCTCTATGAGCGTAATGGCCGCGCTGCCTCTGTTTGTTTACATCGCCTACGTCACGCTGTGCTCGCTCATGATTGGACGAACCAATGCTGCCTTCAAGTACCGCAAGACCTCGTTAGAACCAAAGGGACCGGGGCGTCGGAAATTAGATCACCATGACGCAAATAAATTAATAAACAAATTAATGTATTTATTCATATATAACGATTCATTAATTTAAATAAATGTACTTATTTGAACACATTTAAAATGTCTTTATTTATTTATGAATTAATGAATGTATGAATGAATGAGTTCATTTCGAAAGTGTCTAAAATAGAAAAAAAAAATAGTATCATCACATGTTCGAAAAAGGAGTAGGAAGAAGTATGCACTTAAAAAAAGAAAAGAAAACCCCAACCCCTTTCTAACACATGCTGTCAATATGTGTGTGTATATATATAGCTACTACATAAATATCCATATCAGTATACATGCATGTAGTTGTTTATTTGACCTCTGAACCCATCGTGGTGATAAAAAATATTTTTACTTAAACAAAAACTTTGTTCAAGATAAGATAAGATAATCCTTTCTTCATCCCACAGTGGGGAAATTTAGTGAGGTTGCAGCAGCATCAGACAACAGCAAAGAAATGTATAGCAGAGATAATACTGGCAATAGCAGTAAAAAGAAAGCAGTATTTGTAATAGAGTATGATTAATGAATAATAAGAATAATAAAAAAAAATGTATATACATCCCAGTGCAATCATTTTGTCAGTATCTATGTAAAAGTTGCAAAAAAAAAAAATGTAAAGAACCATCCAAATCAAATATAACATTTGTTGTTATTTTTAACTTTTGAAAATAAATCTTTAGCCAATGTTTTTTTCATTGAAAAAACTTCATGTGCTCCCATTGTTGTTGTCTGTTTCCCTCCGAGGCGCCAGGGGGCGACGCCGTGGTGAGTTCACGGAACTTCGTCAGAGCGGTGAAAGGTTGAGAGCCTGACAGCGCCACGTGTGTGTTGTTGTGTTGTTGATGCTGGACATTTAAAAGGGCTTGTTTTCTTCCAGCTGTGTGTTCTCGGTGAGTTTTATTGTCTTATTATGATATTTATAAGTGTCGTAACTTTAGTTTTCTGTCCTTTTGTTCTGATATCGTCGCTAAAAACGCGCCGTTCCTTGTAGTTTAATGGTAAAGCCTATGGGTAAAGCTAGTAGCTCCAGCTCCATTTTCGGACAGACTGCGCACTTTTCATGTAAAATCCGATTAGTTTACACAGTAAATCACAAAATACCATGTGTTTTACACCGTGAAATGATGCTTAAACTAATTTGACACCGATTTCGGTTTGTGTAACCTGTGTAACTGTTGTGTGGGGGTGATGCTTTTGTACTGATGTGGTGAATAAAGCATTGCCACAGGGTTTGAGGAAAGTGTTAATACTGTGGCGTTTTGAAGAACAAAGAGATAACTATGTAATTTAAAACATGTACTAAAATATATTATAAGTCTTTGATTGTTTACACAGGGGCACTGTCATCCCGACTTTAATTTTTAAAAGCCGGTTTGGTAGAGAGAGTTGTCCGATAATGGATATGTGATGTAGCAGTTGTGTTAAAATCTTTCAAGAACATAATTAGTCGTCTGAAAACTACTTATTTATCTATTTATTGAATACCCGTAGCCTTTGAATGACAGCTGAAATGTTTGTTTTCATGTTTACTGTCCCATTGATGTTTTATTTTCTTCATGCAATGTGTGGCTGCAGTGTCAAGCAGGTTCACTATTTGTGTAAAATCAAGAAAATACAGTAAAATAAAACAAAACAGGAAAACCAGCTCATTCCTTTATGCAAAACGATATCCCTGATGATTTCTGGTCCTTCATCACCCTCCTAATGTTAGACTGCTGTGTTGCTGAGCTCTGTCTGTTCATGTTTTCTAGTACTTAATGTGTTTAATTGTTGATATTTCAGGTGTTTTGCAGCTCGCGGGTCCAGACTCAGGTTCAGTGACTCCTCCGTCTGTCCTGAGGTGAGATGAGGAACCTGAAGCTGCTGAAGAGCCTGTGCAGCTCCGAGCTGCAGGCTCCGGGCTCCCCGCAGTGTTTCTCCGTCCGGGCCGACACCGGCTCGATGCTGGTCGCCTCCCAGTTCTCCATCACAGAGTACGACCCCCGGACCGGCCAGGTGAGCTGCTGATGAGATACCGTACCTGCCTCTCTGTCTGGTTGACGATGGGAGGTGACATTTCTTGACATTTCTCCTCCTTTCTCCTCTGCAGGTTGTCAGCGAAGCCTCGTTGACAGCGGATGAGTTCCTCCCGGAGGACGGCAGCGGCCTGGTGGTCGGACTGCAGGACCTGGCTGAGCTGGAGTCGGCGTGTCTGGCCACAGCCGGTGGTGACGTCGTCCTCTTCAACCTCAACACGTGTCAGGTCAGCAGCACAAAAGCTCACTTCTTCACGGAGGTGTTTGGTGGTGAAGAATCAGTTTTAGCTGCAAGTTCAGAGTTTGTTTTGAGTTGACGTTTGGATAAAGAGCCGAGGAATATTCATTATTGCTGCTCTCTCTAAATTGAAGCCCCTTGATGCACTTTATCATTCTGCTCTTCGATTTATTACTGGAGATGTCTTCCGTACCCATCACTGCATTTTTTATAACAAGATTGGATGGCCATCTTTAAGTGTAAGAAGGGAGCAACACTGCATGTTTTATATTTGCAAAGCCTTACTTGAAAATTTACGTGTTTATCTTACCAGTTTTATCTCAATTAGAGTTTGTAACTTGCACACTCGTTCACAGGATACCTTGGTTTTACACTCCTAGTATCAGGACAGAATTAGGGAAGACTGCCTTTCAATTCTCTGCCCCTCAAAAGTGGAATAACTTACAAAACTGTCTGGAACATGATCAACTTATTTCTCTTGATAGCTTTAAGAACTAACTGTCAAATGTTCTGCAGTCTGTATGTAATTGTGGATCATGATTTTGATTATATTTGTATATTTGTGTATACAAATTGCTCTCATAGTCCAGGCAAAATAGCGTTTTACGACAGACTAATTGTCACAGAAGGTTTTTCACCATACATCATTTCTATGAGGTGTCTAGAACAACATACTAAAAGTCCTAAGAAATCCTAGTTGGGGAAATATGTTTAATTTGCATCATTATTTACTGTTTAAAGTCTATGGTGCCGACAACAATACACCCCAATGGGGCTATTTTTCCCTTTACTCCTATCACAATGAAACTTTACACAATGAAAGTATCCATGAAATGTAACATTTTTTGTATTACAAGTTTCTTTGAAAATGAATTTGAATATGCAAATGAGCAATACACTAATGGAATATGCCCAAAATACACCCGAATAGGCTTCTTTTTTTCCTTTACTCCTACCACAATGAAACTTTACACAATGAAAATAGACATTAAAAGTAAAAATTTTTGTATTACAAGTTTCTTGGAAAATGAATTTGAATATGCAAATGAGCAATACACTAATGGAATATGCCCAAAATACACCCGAATAGGCTTATTTTCTTCCTTTACTCCTACCACAATCACACTTCACACAATAAAAGTATACATGAAAAGTAACATTTCTGTATTTCAAGTTTCTTGGAAAATTAATTTTAAATATGTAAATGAGCTCAACGCTAATTGATTTATGGTCAAGAAGCCATAAAGCCACAAGCAGCAACAGTGGCCAAATAACTAACACATTCATGTCCATTCAATAAGTTAACCTATGCACTGAGTGCTGTCACTTCCCACACTTGACTTATGCATACACACATGTCACTTGCCACACTTAAAAGACCTATACTGACCTTAAGAATTAATTGCACAGTCTTGTCTCCATTTGCTTTCTAAATTTTTTTTTTTTATTAGCGAACAAGCCTTACCTAACGACTTTCCTCCCAGTTTGCAGAGAACATCAGGAGAAAGTCAGAATTCATCAAAGTCGTTTCAACGACTGTGTGTGATGTTATATGAAATATGCTGTTATGTTCAACAATATATGAGTGGGACTAAGAACTAAGTTATTTGGCCCCTGTTTTTGCTGCTTGCGGCTTTATGGCTACTTGACCATAAATCAATTAGTGTTGATCTCATTTACATATTTTAAATTAATTTTCCAAGAAACTTGAAATACAGAAATGTTACTTTTCATGTATACTTTTATTGTGTGAGTAAGTTTTATAAGTGTGATTGTGGTAGGAGTAAAGGAAGAAAAGAAGCCTATTCGGGTGTATTTTGGGCATATTCCATTAGTGTAAGGCTCATTTGCATATTCAAATTCATTTTCCAAGAAACTTGTAATACAAAAAATGTTACTTTTAATGTCTACTTTCATTGTGTAAAGTTTCATTGTGATAGGAGTAAAGGAAACAAATAGCCCCATTGGGGTGTATTGTTGTCGGCACCATAGACTTTATACAGTAAATAATGATGCAAATTAAACATATTTCCCCAACTAGGATTTCTTAGGACTTTTAGTATGTTGTTCTAGACACCTCATAGAAATGATGTATGGTGAAAAACCTTCTGTGACAATTAGTTCTATTTTTGGGTCCAAAATGAGCTAAATTGCCTGGACTATCAATTGACCTTCCCTGAATAAATAAAGGTGAAATGAAATTAGAAAATATTTCAATGTCTTTTATTGTGTCTCACAGCTGGAGTGTGTCGGCAGCGTGGACAGCGGTCTGACGTCGATGAGCTGGAGTCCTGATGAAGAGCTCGTCATTCTCACCACCGGTCAGTCTTTGAAAAATAGTTTATTTATCAAATTCTTAAACTTATTATGAGAGTTATTTTGTCCTTGTTATATTTTTATAAGTCCTACAGAGGAAAACTTTCTTTCTTAGACAGAGCGTAACTTTAATAATAGACCAATTATTAGTTAATCAAGTATTAACTCCAAGATCTAACCTATTAAGAAGCTGTGCAATTAGTGAATAAATAATAGATATGACACTGTCTTTTTATCGTTCTCTGTTGTATTTTATGTCGTATTTATTTATTTTTTTATGCACCACAGTAGAGCAACCCTCCCAAACTCATTGTATTTTATATGTGCAGTGACAATAAAGGCTTTCAATTCAATTCAATTTCAATTAATCTGTTGTCACAGGTCAGGAAACGATTATCATGATGACCAAAGACTTCGAGCCGATCACGGAGGTGGGAATCCACCAGGACGACTTTGGAGAAGGTACAGTCTCAGATTAGATCGGAGATTTCCACCACAGGTCACAAGATGATTTAAGGAATGCAGAAATATTTGTGTTCAGACTGGATGGTAACAATTCTGTATGAAATCTTAAATATTGTGTGTTTTCGTAGGAAAGTTCATCACGGTGGGCTGGGGGAAGAAGGAGACTCAGTTCCACGGCTCCGAGGGGAAACAGGCGGCGCAGAGGAAAATCCAGGTCACGATCCGAACACAGAAACATCAGAGTCTGAATAAAAGTTACTGATTTCTTTAATAATAACGATATTTATGATGATGATGATGATGTAAACCTGAAACAGGAGGTGCAGCCGGCTGCGGCGTGGGACGACCGGCGGCCGCGGGTGACGTGGCGAGGTGACGGTCAGCTGTTCGCCGTCAGCGCCGTCTGTCCTCAAACCGGAGCCAGGAAGGTGCGGGTGTGGAACAGAGAGGGCGTCCTGCAGGCCACGAGCGAGACGGTCAACGGGCTGGAGCAGGCGCTGTGCTGGAAGTAAGAACCGCTTCTGTTAAATCGTTAAACTATCTTCTATAAAAAAAAAACTTCCAGAGTCTTTCATGAATCTTCTTCTCCGGGGGTTTCAGACCGTCCGGCAGCCTGATCGCCAGCACCCAGCGTCATCCCAACAAGCACAGCGTGGTGTTCATGGAGAAGAACGGACTACTGCACGGAGACTTCACGCTGCCCTTCAGCAAAGACCAGGCCAAGGTCTGACCAGAAAAATATTAAAGGTGTACAGAAAAGAAAGTTGAATTTAAGCCCACTCTGGATCATAAAATTCATGTAATAACTCATCTTTCAGACAATGTAGGCCAAACTTTGTGCAAAATTCAATTTTTGAGTAAATCCGGGATGAAAATGTGTATTTTTTTTTCCGCATTGGATAATGCAGGCGCACGGATTATATCTCAGCCTGTACACGATTCACCAGCCACTGATATTGGATCCGTCATCCGTCATTCAAGCGTCTTTGAGACACACACACACATACGGAGCTCGGTCTCGCCCCAAACTTTGAATATCCCGCCCGCTCGATAACGACCAATCAAATTCGTTTTCCTTACTCGGGTAAACTCGTGTTGCAGCTTGTGACAACTCGGCGCGACAAACAGGACAAATGGCCATTTCTGTACACCTTTAACATAAAACATCAAACATCAGCAGCAGCAGCAGATTATCAGACTGATGTGTGTGTGTGTTGTAGGTGAAGGAGCTGCTGTGGAACAGTGACTCCACCGTTTTAGCCGTGTGGTTGGAGGACATGGCGGCAGGAGACGACGGACAGATCAACACTTACAGTAAGTTCAGCCTGAAGTTGATGCTGCATTTACTGTTTTCCACCACCAGGGGTCAGTACAGTCCAACATCTCACCACACATGTACGTGTTCAGATGAAATTTAAAACCCTCATACACTGTAATTCAGACTGAACTAAGCTTAATGTTTGACTATCAGTGTGTTAACATGGACTTGAGTATCCCGGTTATGATCTGGCTTTTGAGTATCCTATATTTGTGTTTGTGCATGTAAACATCATATCCCAATTTTGGAAACCCGGATATCCCAGAAACCTGGTTTTGCTACCTGGAGAACTCAGAATTCGGGATAAGGCGTTCACATGCCACAGTATCCTGTTTTGTTTCTGACAGCTGCGACGATCTGCACAGGTTTGGGCAATGAAAAAAACACACACGTCATATGTCACATACTGTATGTCACACAGTCGACTACAGATGCCCTGAAAGTTTTCCCTCCATTCATAATCCATTAAAGGTCCAGTGTGCGAAAAAGAATAATTATAAGGCCACGAAAACCAAACAAATTTTATTTTATCGCGATTAGACACTTATACTAATATATTCATGGGTAGCATATTCAGATTTTGCCAATAAACCTTTAAATCCACTAACACGATCCTGTATCACGGCTGCTTATTTCCATCAGCCTCTCCCACGACCAACACGGTGGCAGTGACAGGCGGACATTCGTCGTCGCTCTCCCCTTTAAATATGCTAAATATAAAATGAAGGAGCCGTATTTGCAACGCGATGAGTGTTTAACAGCACCAAACCTGCAAGAGCAGATGTCAAAATGACCAAGTTTTGTGTTAAATAAACATCGCAGGTGCCTGTGCTGTGATCAGAAACCAGGACGCTGGTATTCATCATGTAAACAGGGAAATTAATACCCAGGTTTCTCTATGTGCATGTAAACGCAGCATCCTGAATATGATCATAAATGGGATATTGCCAGGAAACTTAAACACACTGTATATTTGATTTTCTGTTAAATGCAGCAAACAAAAATGTAAATTTAAAGGGACATTTTCTCTAATTTCTTCATAAATTCATAAATGAGTCGTCATCTGAATGAGGAACTGTCAGATTTCTTCATCAGTCTGTGCTGATCTCATGTTGATCCTCCTCTTCAGTCCAGCTGTGGAGCGTCGGAAACTACCACTGGTATCTGAAGCAGAGCCTGGACTTCGGCAGAGACCCTCAGAAAGCTCCGGTCGGTGTCTGCTGGGACCCTGAACGCCCCCTGAAGCTCCACCTGCTGACACGCAGCTGGGCCACCATCACCTACGACTGGGGCTGGACGACGGAGCGCAGCCCCGGGCTGGACGCCGCCGACCACGCCAACGTGGCTGTGATTGATGGAGGTGAGGACCCATGAGAGGAGGAGGAGAAAGGAGGAAAAGGAGGAGGAGGAAGTGGAGCTGCAGGTTTTAATATTTATCTTTAAACCCTTCAGATAAAATCCTGGTGACGACCTTCAGGCAGTGTGTCGTGCCTCCTCCCATGTGTTCGTTTGAGCTGCAGCTGAAATCTCCGGTCAACCAGGTGACCTTCCTCTGCCGACCTGAGAGGACCAATCAGCTGGCAGCGTTCACCGCTGACGGACAGATCTCAGTCTACAGCCAAGGTGGGCCACACTACACTGTCTACCCAAAATAATCAGAATGAATGTGGTAAAAATTAATGTTGATATTTATATTTAGGGATTATGGGTAGAAGAAGACAGACATGATGTTTGAACAGAAGAATATGAAGGCCAGGCAGTTTTTTTTATTTAAAGGGATAGTTCAACATTTTGGCAAATTGGCCCATCGCCATAATCCCTAAATCAAATCAAATCAACTTTATTTATAGAGCACTTTTCAGATATAGATATGCAACACAAAGTGCTTGCCCTAGTGCCCTATAGTCTTAGCAGTTGGTTCGTTACCTTTAATTGTTGGTGCAAGCTAGAATGGCGGAGCAGAGCCGCTAGCTGCTCAGAGCTGCACCCTTGTTGTTTTAGAGGTAAATGCAGAGACTTTTGCATGAATTTACCTCTAAAACAACTCTGTCTGGTAACGTTCCATTATTATCTCATAGTGTGGTGAATGTGCAGGTCACAACTTGTCCACCAGAGCGTTTTGGAGTTGTTGGATTGTGTATTTGGTGAGTTTGATGAGGGAAACCAAGAAATCCCTTTAGCCTCCGTAGCGTAGCTCTGAGCAGCTCGCGGCTCTGCTCCACCGTTCTAAAAATAGCTTGCACCGACATTTAAAGGTAACAAACCTACTGCCATGACTATAGGAATTATGGCAATGGGCCAGTTTGCCAAATTGTTGAACTATCCCTTTAACCTTCATGTTTTCTTGTTGATTCAGATTCAGGAGATCAGTCTGACAAATCAGACGACGGGTTCAGGATCATGTCTCGTCCCTTGGTTCTCCAGAAAACCTTTAGGTGAGACAACGACCGACATGTTTTCTGTTCTGTTCACCACAGATCACGGCCAGTCGATTTGTTTTTTTTACTCCTTTCACCCAGACCTCTCTCTTCTTCTTCTTCTTCTTCTTCATGCTGCAGCGTCCCGTCCCTGCAGGACGACCCTCTGTCTCTGCGGCAGCTGCTGTGGCTCGATGATGAGCTGTTTGTGGGCGTGGCCTCCGGTCTGCTGCCGACCTCCTCCACCCTGAAGCTGCTGCGTCCGACTCAAGACTCCACCGACTCACTCAGTGTCAGGTCAGCAGCTTCCTGTGGCTTCCTACGTCTTCATCCTGCAGAATCTTATAAATGAAGCTAATGACACTAATTATAATGAAACTAATTACTCCTCTGATTTTTTTTATGTCATTGTTTCCTCGTCAGGTCTGAGTTAGAAGTGGACGGGGTCGTGGTCAGTGTGGTTCACTGCTCTCAGACTGGGACTGTGGCTCTGCAGCTGGAGGACGGACAGATCAGGAAATTACTCTGGGGTCAGTCACCAACACTGAAACTCTGGTTTTTGAATCATAACAGATTGTTTGATTGGAAAATTATTTAAAAACAAACAAACAAAGCATTTTCTTCATTGTCAAAGTTATTCTCCTTGTATAGAACAAAGATCTGTCACCTGGTAGAGTCACAAACAAAAGGATGTTTATCCACTGTAGATAAAAGACACAAGTCTGACATTTTGTTCCATTTCTTTTCTTTTTCTACCTTTATGAGACTTGGTTGCAAACAGTAATAATGAAACTGATGGGTCAAAAAGTGACATCAATTAAATAATAAGATTCAAATAAAAAAAGGGAAAAAGCAAATAAAAGTTAACACTTAAAACGTCAAATAGAAAAAGTAAGCCAATCCAAATGATATAAAAAGTTGGGTCAAACCTGTACCTTATTCCGTTTTCATTGATTTCTTCTGTTGCAGTTTGATACAAAGAATATAAACTAGTTCTTTCAAACCTAAAGATTTCATTAATTCTGTCAACTGAGCCTCAGTTGGTGTCATTTCCCTCCCTGTGTCAGTTTGAATCCAAATTAAACATCCACCCACAGAAGCAGCATTATTTAGCAGCTCTGTTTGATTCTCGTCTTCATCACTGAGGTCGTTTCTTATCAGATCGTCCTGAAGCATCAGTGGAGGAGTGGAGCGACTCCAGTGGATGTAAAATCAACTTCCCTGTTCCCTGTGTTCAGACGGCGCTCTGCAGCATCAGTGGGGAGGTGGGGAGACAAATACTAATTTATAATAACATCATTAATCATTGATAGAGGACAAAGTGGATATATTTCAGTTTGATTTGCTGTTTTATCTTCAGGAACATCTCCTCGGCCTGACGGACAGATCTCACCTGTACGCTGGAGACACAGAGGTAAAACTGTCCACTCTGGTTTCTCTCAGTGCGTTTATCCATAAACCAGGAAGAAAACACGTCTCTTTCCTCTTCTTCTCCTCCTCCAGCTGGCCTCCAACGTCTCCTCCTTCGCCGTCTGCAACGACTTCCTCCTCATCACCACACACTCCCACACCTGCCGCTGCCTCCAGCTGAGCGCGCTCACCGTCAAAGGTAAAGTGGAAACGAGCGCTTCTTCTTCGTCGACGTTGCTGTTGTGTATTTAAGTCCACATGAGTTAAAATTACCTTTGACCCCGCAGGGCTGCAGGCGGCCTTGGCCACAGACGGAGGTCAGAACGACGAGACGCTGCGTCGGGTGGAGAGAGGATCCAGGATCGTCACCGTGGTGCCGCAGGACACCAGAGTCATCCTACAGGTCTGTGACAAACACACACAAATCAAAGATCCAGATGCAGATTAGTAGCGTTAAATAAACATTTTCAGATTTTAAAACTGATAAACTCTCATGAATGTTTCATGTGTCTGTGTTTGTGTCCAGATGCCTCGTGGGAACCTGGAGACGGTTCATCACAGAGCTCTGGTGTTGGCTCAGCTCAGGAAGTGGCTGGACAGGTGAGTTTGAGTTGAATCCATCACATCACAAATGTGGTTTCTAAATAATATGTTGATTTACAGTAACAAACAGTCCTTGGAGGTCAACTCTGGTCAACTACACGACAAAAAGTTGTTTTCTGTTCTTGTATTTCCACCAGTTTAAAGTTCAGAGAATCCTTTGAGTCAATGAGGAAGCTGAGGATCAACCTGAACCTCATTTACGACCACAACCCGAAGGTTTGTACTTTTTATTCTTCTGACGTTTGTAACAACAAATCTTATATTTTTTGCAGCAGGAAGCGAATAAAATATTCACAGGTTCATTATCAAAAAGGAACACACTGCTTTCTTACATTAATAAAACATCCTGTAAATATTTAAACACCAAAAAAAGATATTTTGAAAAATTAGATTTGACCTGTAAAATTAAAAATAAAGAAAACACAGGAACAAACAGGATGAATAATTCAATGACAAGTGCAAAACATAAAACTGATAGCAGCAAATTTAAACCATTTAAAAAGCTTTGACAGAATAATAACGCTGATTCACTCAGACTGGATTTTTCTAAAGTATGTCATGTCATGTCAAAGTGCTTTAAATAAAAACTAAATTTGTTCTTCTCCTGCTGCAGGTTTTCCTGGAGAACATTCAGACCTTCATCACACAACTCGGCTCCATCAACCACATCAACCTCTTCCTCACTGAGCTCAGGTGAGACCTTTAAAGTCAGAAGTGGAATAATTGATTTCCACATTAAAATGAATATATCTTGTATTTTATTCCATGTGTTTGTGTGTGTTTTGCCTCCAGGGAGGAGGACACCACCAGCACCATGTACCCCCGCCCTGACAGCAGCCCGGTCCAGCCCCGCCCCCCCTCCGGCCAGAAGAAGGTGGATGTGGTGTGTGATGCTCTACGTATCGCCATGGAAACAATGGATTCAAACAAGTCAGTGATGTTATATATGCTGTATATATGTTAACACAACATGATGTCAGGACTCATTTATTTTGTGTTTATTTCGAATATGCAAGAACGAAGCACAAATGTATAGAATAAACCAAGGACGTGCCATAAAAACATGGCAGACAATATTCAAACGAAGTATGCAAAACAAATAAATCAGTTTCATACTCGAAAAGGAGTGAGTAGAAGTAAAACTTGTTCGTTCCCACATCTTCTCCATAAATGAATACATGACATAAGTAATCTGTTTCCTCTCAATTAGCCTGTGTAAACATAATAAATGTTATAAAAAAGTGCCATATACCCCCTAGTAACTACCAACATTTACTTAATTCCTATATTTCATTAGGATTAAATCTTTGCATTTATTTTTAAACAGTTTCAAATTTAAATGACGATGATGCTCTTTGTCCAGGTTCTGTCTGTCGATCCTGACGACTCACGTGAAGAAGACAGTTCCAGAGCTGGAGATCGCTCTGCAGAAAGTTCACGAGCTCCGAGGTGAGAACACGAACGTCATTTCACGCACACATAGACAACAGTGCATCATTTATTAGTTTGTTTGTATGTATGTGTGTGTGTTTGTATAGAAAACCCTCCTGCAGCTGCGGGCGCCGTGAACGCTGAGGAGGCGCTGAAGTACCTCCTCTTCCTCGTCAACGTCAACGACCTGTACGAACACTCGCTGGGAACGTACGACTTCGACCTGGTGCTCATGGTGGCCGAGAAATCCCAGAAGGTACGAGACACCGAGGAAAACACCCGACTCAGACATGAGGAGTGTGTGTCAGTGAGGTCGTTATTAATCAGCAGCTGATTGACTCATCATCATACTTCAGTTTCTCTTTTACCTTCTCATCACGGGGAGAAGTTTTACATTTTTTCCTCATTAATATGCAGATTTATGCACCAGAGGGAGAAATGAGACATTTAAGATCCTAAATATGTGAAGTCACACTGCAGGGTGCACAAAGATCTAATTAGATAATCAGCTCTAATAAGAGGTAATTAAGGTTTTTGTAATGCACTAGTTTTGTGTGAAGCAGAAAAAAGTTACTATAATTTCCACTTTATTTCCAGTTTGTGTTTTTGTAACTGAATTGATTTCACCACTCTCCTCTGTGACTGAGCTCTAAGTGGCGATGAACTGGACGCGGTGTTGCCTGCTGATGTTGTTTCGTCTGTGTCTCTGCAGGATCCTAAGGAGTACCTCCCCTTCTTGAACATGCTGAAGAGTCTGGAGCCGAACTACCAACGCTTCACCATCGACAGACACCTGAAGCGCTACAGGAAGGCGCTGCTGCACCTCAGCAAGTGTGGTCAGTCACAGTGTGTTATCATTTTAGCCACAAGTGATCCAGTCTTTATATCTGAAAACTTTCCTTCAGTTATGTTTAAATGTTTCTAAGTTATTCTATCTATATATTTAAAGATGCACATGAAGATTAATGCACATAAATCGAAGTTACTGTGAAAGGAAAACAACATATTTGCAGTTGCTGGAAAAGTCGGAGCAGAAATCATCACAATAACAGTTAAACATGTATGTCTTGGGGATGGGGCGTTCACTGCACCAGGAAATTTCAAAGATATAGACTGTCAGACTTAGATTTGAACATTCACCACGCTATGAGATAATAACGAAATGTTACGAGACGGAGTTGTTTTAGAGGTAAATTCATGCAAAACCACTGATGTGCGTTCTTGTCGAGGTCAGTTTTTCAGCAAGCAGTCTCTGTATTTACCTCTAAAACAACTCTGTCTGGTAACGTTCTGTTATTATCTCATAGCGTGGTGAATGTGCAGGTCACAACTTGTCCACCAGAGTGTTTTGGATTTGTTGGATTGTGCATTTTATGAGTTTGATGAGGGAAACCAAGAAATCCCATTGGCCTCCATAGCGTAGCTCTGAGCAGCTCGCCGCTCTGCTCCGCCGTTCTAAAAATAGCGAACCTACTGCTATGACTATAGGGATTATGGCAATGGGCCAATTTGCCAAAATGTTGAACTAACCTGCACTCTATATATGAAAACTACTATAAAAGTTTATGCCCTTTAGAAGACGCAATCTAGTAATTTCAGTTAATTTGCATATTTCAAAAGAAAAGGCAGATTTCCAGTTTTAGTTTCTTTTCTTTTTAAACCCAGCTGATGATGACATGATGATGATGTTGTTTTATGTTTTGTGCCCAGGAGAGGAACATTTCCCTGAAGCTCTGCAGCTGGTGAAGGAGCAGAAACTCTACAGTGAAGCTCTGAGACTGTTCACAGGAAACGTTGTTCACTACAAGGTGCAGACACACGAACGCACCACAACGATGCATTCAGGTTTCCACGTAAAAACCCATTAGGCCGGGAGCCAGGTCCACCCCTCAGGATGTTTTTTGCTACCTTTTTTTCACTATTATTTCTTGTTATCCCATACATTGGGCCATCACAAGTTGATAACCTCCACCCCCAGCAAGGGGCCGTTTGGCCCCAGGGGCCAAAAAACCCCCTTTTTGGGAAAAGCTTCTGGCGAAATTATGTAATGCCATATATTAGGGTACAGCAACTGCATACATGGTCAGATAACTCTGAAATTGTGCATAGTGTATCCTGACACATAGGGGAAACTATCAGAATAATATTCTGGGGCTTACTGCCTTTCTATTTTCAAATATCACCCTCAGTTTATCCCAAAAGACAAAAAAATGTGTTTCCGCCTGACAAATTGTCATCAAATGTGATCATTTTCAAGCATTTTATTACACATATCACTGCCTTAGATGGATATGAAAAACTTCCCACATTTGTAAGCCTCAATTTAAGCCCAAGATGACCTTTCTATCTCGAAGATTACACCTGCTATGACCAAAGTCTTCCAGTGTCCTACCTCAAATCAGAGAAAACGGAACTTTCAGCATTACCATTCCAAATGGGATTAAGCATGATTTCTTGCACATAAACTGTATCTTAAACAAGATTGGAGACTTAAGTTGTAGGCTACTACTATACCATCTGAAGTTAATTACATGAAAAGTGAATAATGTTACACCCCCAGGTGGAACAGGGTATCAGGGTACAATATAAAAGTAAATGCTAACCGATTTACACACACCAACACACTAACCAACCGACACACTTTAACCAACCAACTAGTCTAATGGGCCAGACCAGATTTTGGTACCACTCAGGGTGGCAAAATCTAGTAACATTTTTTGAAAAGGTACATGTCCATAGATTATATTTTGGTATGATAACCCATCCTAAGTGGTAGCTTTATGACAGTTATCAGCTCATAAAGTTATCAACCCCCTGCAATAAATAGGACTCTGAACGCAGGGGGCATATCTTGTTTTGTGCTCATTTTCAGACCGTTACTCATATGTTATGAGGGCATGTTTGGTAGCATTTTAAGGTGTACAATCCTAGCTTTCATTTAGACCACGTTTTGGGCCTATCTAAAAAAAAAATAAGGTTCACATCCATCTATCAATCTATCTCAACAACTATTTTTCCACTATTTTCGCCTAAACAGTCTTTTTTATAGCACTGTGAAATGTAGGAACAGCACTGACACAAATAACAAAAACTGAAATACTCACAGGACTGTAACAATTCAGGAAATGTATAATCTTCCCATAATTTCCTACTATGAGGGATGATTATGGGTCTTAAAGTGGAACATGGGCCCAGGCGAGAATTGTCAATAACTGCTTATTCCTCTGTATTTCTCAAAGAGTTTTTAAGTTTTCTATATATCTTTGCCCTAATTATCATCGTCATCATGATTATAGTCCAGAGTTAAGGCAACTTCTTCATCCTCCTCCATCCTCTGATTTGTGCATGTTTGCAGTTTGCACATTTTTGTGCACTCTCTTTACATCTTTACCCTAATCATCATCATCATCATCAGTCCAAAGTATGTAGCTTTGTAGGTTTGAGCATCCTAGCTCTTTAAATAATAATTGATAAATGAGTTATAAATAGCCTTTTCTAGACATAGGCTATATCTGTTTTCAATACATATTGGGATTGTCTCCATCAGATACAGTATAATGTAATTTATTTGCTTAGCTAATTTTGTTCATTCCTTCTAGGTGGCTCAATTAACCTTATAGTGGGACAACATAGCTTGACAATTGTTGTTATTATGTTATTTCTGTCAATTATTTCACATACAGCTGGTGTTGTATTTTATATTGGGATGACAGTGGCTAAAGAGGTAGAGTGGGTCGTCCAATAACCAGAGGTTCGAATTCCGCCCCGTCCCAGTCGCTGTTGTAGACGTAGATATCTTATCCACCTTGCCTCGTGTGATGTGTATGCATGTTTGGTGGTGGTCAGGGGGGCTGTTTGGTGCACATTGGCAGCCACACATCTGTCAGTCTGCCCCAGGACAGCTGTGGCTACAATTGTAGCTTACAGTGTATCGCCACCGTTACTGTGTAAAAGTGCTTTGAGTGCCAAAAAGCGATAAATAAATCTAAGCAATTATTGTTGGAAAGTCTGATAAGTCACCTTTATGACAAGGTTGGACTGGGATTGAGCATTACAGCTAAATAATAATAATACATTTTATTTTAAAGCGCTTCAAAGACTTTGATAAGGGTCTTAAAGGTGGACAGGTTGGTGCAGTTGCAGATGGATTTGGGGAGAGAGTTCCAGTTCATGGGGCGTAGTACAGGAGGTTGGCATCGAAGGAGTGGAGGCTGCGGTTAGGAGAGTGGGGGTCGAGGAGCGGAGGTCAGTGATGTAGGAGGAAGTCAGGCTATGGAGTGCTTTAAATGTGAGAAGAAGGATTTTAAACTGTATACGGTAAGAAACAGGAAGCCAGTGAAGGTTTTGGAGGACGGGGGTGATGTGGTCATGGGGACAAGTATGAGTGAGCAGGTAGGCAGCAGAATTCTGGATATACTGGAGTTTATTGAGGGTTCTGGATGAGAGGCCATAAAAGATGCTGTTGCAGTAATCAAGTCTGGTGGTGACAGGTTTCAGCAGCAGAGACGGTTAGGACGAAGGGAAGGATGAAATCAGGCAATGTTTGAAAGTGAAAGAAGGCAGTCCGGGCTATCTGGGTGATGTAACGATCATAGGAGAGGGTGCTGTCAAAGGAAATTCCAACGTTGGACAACAATGGATAATAATAATAATAATAATAATAAATTTTATTTGTTGGCGCCTTTCAAGAACCCAAGGTCACCTTACATGTAAGAATGAGACAAAAACAAGAAACAAAAACAGGTATAAATACAATAGCACATACATGAATACAAAGAAAATACAGTGTGGCTAGAAACACAGATAAGGTGGATAAAATGGTTAGGGGACAGAGCGTTATAGGGAGTAGGATAATTTAAAAAGGTGTGTCTTGAGGTGGGATTTGAAGGTGTCGATGGAGTCCAGAGTGCGTATGTGTAGTGGGAGTGAATTCCAGAGTCTAGGTGCAGAACAGCTAAAAGCCCGAGCACCAAGTGTGGTAAGTGAGAAAGAGGGGGTGGAAAGCAGGGCGGCGGATGAGGAGCGGAGTGAACGGGGTGGGATATAAGGATGAAGCAAATTAGAGAGATATGGGGGGGCCTGGTTATGGAGAGCTTTGAATGTTAGCAGAAGGAGCTTGTAATGTATACGTTGATGAACAGGGAGCCAGTGAAGTTGCATGAGGACTGGTGTAATATGATCCGAGGACTTGGTACGGGTGATGATTCTGGCGGCGGTGTTCTGGATAGTTTGTAGGCGGTGGATGAGTTTCTGTGGTAGACCGGTGAGGAGGGAGTTGCAATAATCCAAGCGGGAAGTGACCAGGGCATTTACAAGGATTTCGGTGGAGTGCTGGGTGAGGGAGGGGCGGAGTCTGGAGATATTGCGGAGGTGGAAAAAGGCTGTGCGTGAGATGTTGTTGATATGGGATGTGTATGAGAGGGTACTGTCCAAAATAACACCGAGGCTTTTAACTGCGGTTGAAGTGGAGACCAGACAGCCGTCAATGAGAATACTAGGGGGGTGTGATTTGGAGAGTGATGATTTGGATCCGATGAGGAGAATTTCACTTTTATTGCCGTTGAGTTTTAACTTATTGTTTGACATCCAGTTTGTGATGGTTTGCAGGCAGTCGATAAGGGCAGTAGGTGGTGATATAGTGTCCGGTTTGGTGGTGATGTAAATTTGGGTGTCGTCAGCATAGCAGTGAAAGTGGATACCAAAGTGACGGAAGATATTGCCAAGAGGGAGGATATAGATGATGAAAAGTAGGGGGCCGAGGACAGAACCTTGCGGAACACCGTGGGGGAGTGGTGAGGGTGATGATCTGGAATTTACTCCTTGAATAAACTGAGAACGGTCAGACAGGTAGGAATGGAACCACTGAAGAGGAATACCAGAGACCCCAGTGCCGGCCAAACGCTCTAAGAGGATGGTGTGAGATATAGTGTCGAAGGCGGCACTGAGGTCTAAAAGTATGAGGATGGTGAGTAGGCCAGAATCCGCTGCTAAAAGAAGGTCGTTTGTAATTTGAATGAGAGCTGTTTCTGTGCTGTGATTGGGACGGAAACCAGACTGGAAAGGCTCAAAGAGGTTATTGTTTGATAGATGGTCTTGGAGTTGGCTGGCTACTGTACGTTCAATGATTTTTGAGATGAATGGGAGGTTTGAGATAGGGCGATAGTTATTGAATTCAGTGGGGTCTAAACCAGGTTTCTTTAATATGGGTGTGACTGAAGCGGTTTTGAGTAGGGAGGGAACAATACCATTTGACAGGGAGGAGTGCACAATTTCCGTGATGAGTGAGGAGAGTGTGGGGAGACAGACCTTGACCAATGTGGTAGGAAGTGGATCGAGTATAGAAGTAGCAGACCTGGAAGACATGATTAGTTGAGATACCTGTTGATTTGACGGAAGATGGAAGGCAGACAGGGTAGTGGTGGGCCGGACAGTAGCATTGAGCCAAGGCGTGTTTGACTGAGAAGACAGGCAGGGGGTGAGATGGTGATGTATGGAGTAAACTTTGTGATTGATAAAGTCCAAGAATTGCTGACACTGAAGGGCTGATGTGAAGCGTGTGGCAGTTTCTTTGGGCTTGAGAAGTTTGTTTACTGTGGAGAAAAGAGTCCTGGTGTTGTTTCCGTCGCGGTGGATGATGTTGGAGTAGAAGGCAGATTTGGCAGCATTTAGAGCAGTCTTGTAGGAGGTGATGTGGTCCGAGTACATTTGAAGGTGAACAGTGAGTCCGGTTTTCTTGGCAAGGCGCTCAAGGCGGCGGCCATGAGTTTTGGATGTGGGAGGAAGGGAGTTAGGGAGATGTTGTCAATGGAAAGGGTGAAGTTGTCCGTAGATTTAGTGAGAGATTTGGGATCAATGAAGAATATCTGATTTGTCATAGTTAAGTTTCAGAAAGTAGTGTTGCATCCATGATTTAATATTGTTGAGGCAGGAGATGAGAGTGGTGTGGCTGGTAGTAGTGATGGATTTTGTAGAAATGTAAAGCTGGATGTCATTGGCGCAACAGTGAAACTAGAGACCTTGACGATGGATGATGCTAGCAAGTACAGGATGAAGAGGAGGGGACCAAACCCTGAACTCTGGGGGACACCTTGGGACACCTGTAGAGGAGGAGATATGACTGAATTCAAGAGAGTGCAGTTCCAGTGATGTTTAGGGTGGAGGAAAGATTGGAGAGGAGGATGGAGTGACTGTCGAAGGCTGCGGTGAGGTCGAGAAGGATGAGGATGGTGAGGTGGTCGGAGTCTGAGGCGAGGAGGATGTCATTGGTGATTTTAAAGAGCTGCCTGTATGTTGTCTATGGAATCCAAATTGAAATGGTTCAAATAGGTTGTTAGCTGAGATGGGCTTTCAGTTGGGCATAAATGACACGTTCAAGTATTTTAGAGAAAAATGGAAGGTTTGAGATTGAAATTGTTCATGATGTTGGGACTGAGGCCAGGTTTCATCAGGATGGGGGTGACAACAGCTTCATTGAGGGAGGGACAAAGCCTGAGGTGAGGGAGGTGTTGATAATTGAAGTGATGAGAGGAGTGATGATAAAGAGACAGTTATTCATGAAGCTAGATGGGATGGGATCAAGCACGCAGGTTGAGGTTAATTCTTTAAGAAGAGTTGGGATGTCAGGATGAGTGGGTAGCGCCCCCCAAAAACACCAAAATCCACTGCAATATCCTCCTGTGGGTATTCACTCTTGTACTGAGCTCCAAGTGCTGCCATGTGTGTTTCAGTCACAGGTGTATGACTGGTACCTGATTGGCGTCCAGACCTCAACCCAATTGAACTCTTGTGGGATCAGCTTGGGAGTTGCTGTACATGCTACAGTGACCAACACAACCACACTGGTTGACCTTCAACAACTCCTGGTTGATAGATAGATAGATACTGTAGATATACTTTACTGTCCCCTGGGGGTAAATTTGGCCTGGACTCAGCGCCATCAGACCCTTCAACCACATACAACGACCTGTAGGCTTCCAGACTTCTCCTGCCTCACCCAGGGGCGGGTCTGCCATGGTGGCATGGAGGGGCACCTGTCCCCCCACAAAATCTGATTGGCCACCCTGTGTGCCCCCCCAGTGGTCAATGACTTGTGGTCAGTCACTTTGAAAAGCTCTTAACCACTCTTATGTTCAGTGTACAGAGCTACTGTATAAGCACTAACTTCTGACTATGGGCCGGATCTACTAAAGGTTTGTGTGTATTAAAACGTGTTTGTGCGTGCAAACTTGATTGCACGCGCAAACAGATGCTGAAGCTGATCTACTAACCGGGCGCACTGAGGATTGCATCTCTCAAACGGTCAAAATTGCACGTGCAATCCATTTAGCGTGTTTGCCTTAATGAATATGCAAATATGGGCGTTTCTGCCAGAACGTGCAAAATATTGGGAGGAGTAGATGCAGAAATATGCAAACATGCACAAATCAGAGGGTGGAGGAGGATAAAGAGTTGCCTTAAAGCAGAAGTAAGCAATCCGGTCGCTTTGGCTAACTTCTTGTCAGCCGATGGAGTTAGCAGTCCCCGCCCTCGTCATGGATCTATTGGTCCTCGTCCCTACGTCACCACATTCACGCGCATCCTTTGGCTGCACACACAGCCCTTCATGCCGTTCTCTCTCCTCATTGGATAAAGGTTGTAGGATACAGGGAAGTATACAAGAAGTTTTCTCCTCGGCTTACAGCAGAGCAGAGTGACTGACAGAACCGTGTTTCGGACCAAACACTCTATATAAGTGATTCCCGTCGGAAGATATAACAATTTAAGACTTATATTAACACAAATATTCCGCTTACTTCTGCTTTAACTCTGGACTATAATCATGATGACGATGATAATTAGGGCAAAGATATATAGAAAACTTAAAAACTCTTTGAGAAATACAGAGGAATAAGCAGTTATTGACAATTCTCGCCTGGGCCCATGTTCCACTTTAAGACCCATAATCATCCCTCATAGTAGGAAATTATGGGAAGATTATACATTTCCTGAATTGTTACAGTCCTGTGAGTATTTCAGTTTTTGTTATTTGTGTCAGTGCTGTTCCTACATTTCACAGTGCTATAAAAAAGACTGTTTAGGCGAAAATAGTGGAAAAATAGTTGTTGAGATAGATTGATAGATGGATGTGAACCTTATTTTTTTTTTAGATAGGCCCAAAACGTGGTCTAAATGAAAGCTAGGATTGTACACCTTAAAATGCTACCAAACATGCCCTCATAACATATGAGTAACGGTCTGAAAATGAGCACAAAACAAGATATGCCCCCTGCGTTCAGAGTCCTATTTATTGCAGGGGGTTGATAACTTTATGAGCTGATAACTGTCATAAAGCTACCACTTAGGATGGGTTATCATACCAAAATATAATCTATGGACATGTACCTTTTCAAAAAATGTTACTAGATTTTGCCACCCTGAGTGGTACCAAAATCTGGTCTGGCCCATTAGACTAGTTGGTTGGTTAAAGTGTGTCGGTTGGTTAGTGTGTTGGTGTGTGTAAATCGGTTAGCATTTACTTTTATATTGTACCCTGATACCCTGTTCCACCTGGGGGTGTAACATTATTCACTTTTCATGTAATTAACTTCAGATGGTATAGTAGTAGCCTACAACTTAAGTCTCCAATCTTGTTTAAGATACAGTTTATGTGCAAGAAATCATGCTTAATCCCATTTGGAATGGTAATGCTGAAAGTTCCGTTTTCTCTGATTTGAGGTAGGACACTGGAAGACTTTGGTCATAGCAGGTGTAATCTTCGAGATAGAAAGGTCATCTTGGGCTTAAATTGAGGCTTACAAATGTGGGAAGTTTTTCATATCCATCTAAGGCAGTGATATGTGTAATAAAATGCTTGAAAATGATCACATTTGATGACAATTTGTCAGGCGGAAACACATTTTTTTGTCTTTTGGGATAAACTGAGGGTGATATTTGAAAATAGAAAGGCAGTAAGCCCCAGAATATTATTCTGATAGTTTCCCCTATGTGTCAGGATACACTATGCAAAATTTCAGAGTTATCTGACCATGTATGCAGTTGCTGTACCCTAATATATGGCATTACATAATTTCGCCAGAAGCTTTTCCCAAAAAGGGGGTTTTTTGGCCCCTGGGGCCAAACGGCCCCTTGCTGGGGGTGGAGGTTATCAACTTGTGATGGCCCAATGTATGGGATAACAAGAAATAATAGTGAAAAAAAGGTAGCAAAAAACATCCTGAGGGGTGGACCTGGCTCCTGGCCTAATACACATCACGTGAAACCCGACTCTCACCTTTGACCTCTGAACTCCTCCAGGCTCTGAGCTGCGCCTACGCCGAGCACCTGGTGGAGCAGCAGCAGGCGGAGCAGGCCGGCCTGTTGCTGTGGCGATGCGGCGAGTCGGTCGGCGCCCTGCAGGCGTTCGCCGGCAGCTCCAGCTGGAGGAACGCCATCTGTGTGGCGCAGCAGATCCCGCTGCCGCCGGACCAGTTGGCGCTGCTGGCCCGGGACCTGGCAGGTAACCATGGCAACGGGCCGTCGATGAGTAAATCAGACAGGTAACTGGTTCCTAACGGGTTTTCCGTCTCCTCCCCCTCAGAGAAACTGACCGAACAGAGACGGTTCTCTGAAGCCGCTCTGCTGTTGGACCAGTACGCTAAAGTAAGATCCTCTCCACATCTGGACACAGTGACACGTCAACATCTGCTTCTTAATCAAACACAACTTCTGTCTGGGTCTGTGTTGTTTCTCCCTACAGGACTGTGAGGAAGCCATCTTGGCTCTGATCACTGGTGCGGTCTGGGAGGAGGCGCTGCGACTGGTCAGTGAGAGAAACGTCTGATTTAAAATCATTTAAAACTTGTTGCTTTACATTTCCTCTGTTTGTTTGTTGTTTCCCTGTGTAATGGTTTGTTTCTTGATTGTTTGCTCCAGATTTTCATGCACAACAGACAAGACATCACTGAAACCAACCTGAAGCCTGCTCTGCTGGAGGGTAAGAAGAGTCCAGGGCATTGTCTCTGTTTTAAGATAATTTCTTATATTCGCCATTTTAAAAGGTACCTGCATAACATAAATTAATATAACATAACATAACACTTACTGCTTTATATTACAATTTAGTCAGAACAGAAACAGAATCTCAGCTGCAGCAAACAAATCATTTAATGCAAATGCTACAATATTGAAAACGGAAATTGTCTTCAAATCTCTTGTTCAAACAAACTTTTACTGATGTGGATGACTTGTTTTTATATTTGCAGTTATCAAAGGTTTGGGTTCCTAAGATGAGAAAATAGTAGAGGAATAAATACCTAAAATGAAGCACAAGCTGTTTATTAGCGTCTAGCTCTGACTGTATTGCACATGATCTTGCAAGAATATCAACTGAAGAGTTTCCGCAAAATCTAACATTTAAATCACACTTCTTTGGTGAATTATGACAAAGATGTTAATAGAAAGCATTGAAGAACATTAACAGAAGTTGTCATGTATTTGTTTTGATGTCGTCTTGTTTTAGCCGTCGGCACTCAGACTGTTTTCCTGGAGGCTCAGGTGGCGACGTTCACGCGGCACAGGACGAGACTGGCTGTGGTCCGAGAGCAGAAGGAGAAGGCCAGACTGGACATGCTGGGTGAGTCAGAGCTCAAACGTTCACTTCCAGCAGGTCCAAGAGGACGTTGGGGGATAGACAAAGGAACTCAAATAAACAAAAGACACTTCCGTTTTTCATCTGAATCCTATTTTTTTTGTTGATCCTGTGTTGT
Organism: Trachurus japonicus; assembly: GCF_045865225.1. NCBI lineage: Eukaryota > Metazoa > Chordata > Actinopteri > Carangiformes > Carangidae > Trachurus > Trachurus japonicus. Next base: position 10,863,229 of record NC_140916.1, on the reverse strand, counting down.
GTGTGTCAGATGAGGACGGTCCAGACTGTCCTGACGCTGAGCTCTACTCTGAGGCCAGCAGTGTGATGACCGGCTCCAAATACTCCCAAAGCAACTCACGCATCTCCTCGTAAGACAAAACCAGTTGTTCTCTCTGTGAAATTACTATTAATATATTAACCTGTGTGATAAATGATTTAATATTGGTTTGTTTTTTTCCCGTCGACGCTCCGGCTGCAGGAGATCGTCAAAGAACCGACGGAAAGCCGAGCGGAAGAAGCTCAGTCTGAAGGAGGGAAGCCCGATGGAGGACAAAGCGCTGATGTACGCGCTCGCTGAGATCATCACCACCGTGGACAAGATGAGAGGTACAGAACCACCGGGACAGAATTCAGGTTTCAACATTATTAAAAATGTTCTTTTGAAGATGCACCTGTAATTCCTGGTGGTGGTTGTTGTCGCTCCCCTCCTACAGAGGAAGTGCACGGCCTGCTCAAAGCCCTGGTGCTGTTCCAGTTCGACAAACAGGCGGAGAAGCTGCAGCTGGCCTACGAGGAGGCTCTGCACCTGATGGAGACGTCGGTGCCCGAGGTGTGGCCGGACGGTCTCCAGAGCAACCAGGCTCCGGTAACTGACACCAGACTTCATCATTATAACATCAGTGTAGGGGTGTCACGATTCTTGGTACAATTATTGTCAGAGAAATAATCACGGTATTACGATGATCATGATTAATTAACACTATTAATGTGTAAAATCAAATATAGTCTAGATGTAATTACATTACTAAATATTTACACAAAATATTTTAAGTATTTATTAAAATGTGACCAATTATTAATCCCCCAGGGGAGGTGTTTGAAATATTCAAGTCATTAATTGATATCTATACAAAATGTTTAAGTTAATTTTAATCTTTTTTTTTTAAATTACAAATGACACTCTAGCATTTAAATTCCTACCAATTCAATGTTACGTAAATGGACCAGTAGTATCTGTGCATTTTACCTTTACTTTGGCGCACATCTGCCAATTATGATTCCAACATAATCTTTTTTGGAAAGTGACGGTATTTAGGAATCTTTACGATTAATTAATTGTGGCGTTTAATACCATGAGTAATTCTGACATCCCTACATCAGTGAAGTGTTGTCATCACACTTCTGACTTGTTTTTATGAACTGTTGAGTTTGTTTTTATGTATTCCTCCCTCTCTCCTCCTCCCCCTCTTCAGCTCACGGGGCCAAACTCTACAGCCAACAGCATCATGGCGTCTTTCCAGCAGCAGCAGCAGCAGAAACCTGCAGCTCCACAACCAGGTCAGCAGCAGAGAAGTGAGCGTTCGCCGGCACAGACAGTCACAGCTCACTGTTTTAACAACTTCATTTTATCCTTTTAATACACATCTGATTCTTCTTTTACTGATTTTCCTGTTTTGTTTTGTTTTTTCCTTCACAGACGTCGAGGTCCCGGCGCCACCGAAGATGAGAAACGGTGTCAAGTGGAAGCTCAGTCTTCTGAAGTAGATGAGTTTGTATTTCTAATGTTTTTACCTGTAAAGTCAAATGTTAATTATGTAATAAATAAAGATGCAGTTCATGTCTCCTCTGACCAGACTCTGTGGAAATTAAGATTTTTTTTTCTCACAGCACAAACATCACACTTCAGTGAATTAACATTAAAGGGACAACGATGAGTTTCTATTTGGTTATAAAAAAGTCTCACGTTAATGTGGATGAATCTCCGTTACCCACACTTGTTAATGGGCCCATTTTCGATAAATATATCGTTTTGTCTCTATCGTTATTTTGTTATTATTAGTGGTGGCGGAAATGCTGGTCGAGCCGACCAGCGTTTCTTTACTTTCGGTTTTGCAGCGAGTCATGAGAATAACGCAGCCGAATCGCCGTTTATGGTCGAACTACGACGGTAACTGAACCTCTTTGAACCTCTGACTTTAATTATTGATGAATGAAAACATGAGTCCGTCTTGTACCGGTCAAAGAATTTTACGGTGCGCGCGGAGGCTCATAAATGTAGTGTGAAAACGCTTCGCTTTTCCAAAACTCCTCGTTGTCCATTTAAGTGCATCTTTGTTTAATCATGTTATCTTAGATTTGTGAACATGAAGCTTTTATTTTGAAAGAGTGACTCGGTTTTATCTTGAACAAACACTTGCAGAGGCTAAAAAGTAAAAAAGAAAAATCATTAAAAAGACAAAAGGTTTCAGTGGAGCTCACGTCCACTCGTCTCCTTCGTTCATGATCATCTGAAAGTGAATCTGTGCGTCCTGCTCCAGAGAAGGAGAGAGTCTGAAGTTCAGTTTAGTTCAAGAGTTATTTGTGTTTGTGAACGGCCGACTGTTGAAGCACAGTTGAGCCTCTCCTCATGTTTACTGGCAGCTTATCTAGAAAAACACACTTGACTCCTCCTGTAAGGAACGGCCTCGTCCTGACGCAGCCCCGTCTTTCACAACATTAACACTTAACACAGCAGCTCTGGAGGATGCTGTGATTTCTGACAGACCATGAACGCATCCTCGGGTCGTGAACTACTCTGCTGCTCCACAGCAGAAGATGAAACTCTCCGTATATCAGGTGTGTGTTTGAACATTTGTCCTGGATAAATAACAAACTTTAAAGACTCGCGTGAAGTCCAGTTGCCATGGTGACCTGAACAAGTCCTGCTTTGTTCTCCTCCTCTTCTTCATCACACCCTCTTTGCCCGTCTGGCGGCGGCGGCACGTCTCTGGTTGATGGCCTTGGTGGAGACGCGGAGTTTGCGCAGCCGCAGCTGGCGCAGCCGCAGCTGCAGGTCTTTGGGGAGTTTCCCGCCCTTCGCCAGAATGTCCTTCAGCCTCTGTCGGGGCATCTTGGTGAGGCGGAAGTCGCAGATGGTCGGGTAGTGGTCGTACATGACCTGGCAGGTGCGGGAGGAGGGGAAGTATCCCTCCGCGCTGACCGTCACTCGGTACTCGCCGGGGTTCAGCAGGCGCCAGTAGTCGCCGTCGGCAACTGTGGAGGAAGATGGAGGAGGTGAGTAGTGTTGTAGCATGTTTTATTATTATTATTTTAAGATTTATAGCACCATTTATTCTTATTTTTTTACTAGATCTAAACTAAGTTTTATTCCTTTAAATTATTTATGTATTTATGCACATACATTTATACATTTTATTCAATCTATTTATCTTTATTTTTTATTTTATTTCATTCTACTCCATACACCTATTTTATCTTGGTTTTTATGCACTGCAAAGTACAAATTATTGAGTGTAAGATAACATTTCCTCCGTGTAGTTTTAAAAGCTCAGAATTCCACTTTAACAGCAAAAAAGACTCAAAAACTGAGTGATTCAATGAAAATTAAGTGTCATTATTTAACATTTTTCTTATACAGTATTATTATTATTGTATTATTATTAGAAATGGTTCTTTAATTTAACATGTGGCGTGGGATGTAAACCAATACCTGATCTGATGTGATGATCAATGTCCTCGACTTTGATGATGGCGTCTGCTATTCCAGCCTCTGTGTCTTTGTCCCGCACCACACCTTTGATCCCACGATGCACCTGGACACAGAACAATGAGACTACAATCAGTGTTTTATTGAAGCCGAGGCTACAAAACAGCAACAAATAAGATGAGATTTTAACTTTTTATTGTTTTATTCCCATCAAAACACCAGAATTAAAGAATGAAAATGAGTTGGACCTGCTCCATGTAAACCAGCAGAGACTCTCTGTTGTTCTCCCACTCGATGGGAAGTTCACTGGCGTGAGGAAACTTATCACAGGACAACTCCACCGTCACCTCGAAGCAGTTGGTGTGCAGGTAGCTGAAGTCGTTCATACCTGCAGGGAAGACACCAGAGTTGGGGTCAAGTGTGACAGGAACTGAAACACTGAGACTGATGGAGTTAATAAAGTTAAACGGCTCTGTCACACATAAAAAGAAAAATAAACATGATATAGAAGTTTAACCCTCCTGTTGTCCTTCTAGGTCAAATTGACCCAATCTGTTCCCTTCCTCCATCCTCCCTTCTTTCCTTCCTTCCTTCCCTTCCTTCTTTTGATCCAATAGACCTGATCTGTTCCCTCCCTCCATCTTTCTTCCCTTCCTTTTCCCGTTCCTTCTTTCCACAATTCTATTTGCCTCCCTTCCTTCCTTCCTTCCTACTTTCCTCCTATCTTTCCCTTTGTCCTTCCTGCCTTCCTTCCTTTCGTCCTTTCTTCCTTGACCCAGGAGGACAAAAGGGGGTTTAATAGAGTTGAGCTGGACCACACCAGAATGAACTAACACACACACACATCTTACTTCCTGGTACGTTGTGCCAGTCGGCTCCGTTGATGATGTTGTTGTATCTGAGGAAGTCCTTGTTGTGGCACGGCCGTCGGTCGGGGTTGGACATCACCTGGTCACGTGAGAGACAACAAGAGGTTAAAGATGAGATCTTCAAAACTAAGAGGAAGATGAAGATGTGGAGGAGGAGGAGGAGGAGGAGGAGGAGGAACCCGGTTGGTGCTGGCGTAGGCCGTGGCCAGCCAGCGGAAGAAGCTCTCGTCGGCGGTGGGCGTGTGCTCTCGGGGCGCCCAGTCGCGGGTCATGTCGTACGGGTAGGTGACCACCAGCTCTCCTCCGTGGAGGTTGGCGCTGAGGACGAACGGGATGTTCTGCATCCAGCTGATGACGGCGCGAGTCTCCGAGGCCACCTGAGGATGGAGGAGGAGGAGAATGAGTCACTGACGATAAACTCTTTTATTTCTGCTTTCTGACCCATTAGCCATGGAACATTTTACCATAGAGCTCTTATTTCTATTTCTGAAAACCTAAAACATGTTTTTATTTTATTTTGTTGGATAAATGAGCATCTATTGAAAAACACTAACAGTTAAATAATTTAGCAAATGAACATTCAGTGTCAACACATCTTTTGAGCCTCTCAGACAAATGTTTGCTCCTTATTAGTGAGGTGAGAATTAATTATCTTTAATAAACTATAGATGAAATTAATGTTACATTTTCCATTTTATTGAGTTTTTTCTATCATTTATCACATGTTAATTTTGACTGAACAAATCTTGTTTATATTAAACCACTGTGCATATATGTTAATGTGATCTATCCTCATATAAATATGTTTACTTTACATTCAAATATGGAAAATGCCTTTTATCCAAAGTGATTTAAAAGTGATTTTATTTGTTTGTTTTGTCTGTAGAAACATGAGACAGAGTTCAGGCTAATAACTGGGGTTTCAAATGAGATTATAATGACAGACACATTAGTTTCTACAGAAGTGGTACTAAAATTAACAGCCTATTCAATAACAAAACTCTGTTGCTACATGATGCAAACAGATGTAACCACGCACTTAAATAGGAACAAAATGGTCAAATTCACACAAATTTCCCTAAAATCACTGCACAAACAGGAGAATAATGCACATTTATTATTATGTTACTGTAATCATAGCTACTCATCTGTCTATAAAACTTACAAAGGCGTCCTCAGACGTGTAGTACTCGGGGATGGGGAAGTAGTGGTTGATGAGTTTGGAGCGGTCCGTCTCCAGCTCGATGGCGTTCCACATCACTGAGTTGATGTCAGCGAAGTTGTGGTTCATGTCGATGCCTTCGTAGCTGTAACGTCCCAGCGCCCAGCCGGCCAGCTCCGAGCCCTGAGGGTCAGAGAAGGAAACGGAAGTCTAAGGGTTTTTATAATCATCTACAGCAGTCAGTGGTTCTCAAAGGTTTTTACATCAAAGACCCCTAAATTGACACAAATTAGACCATAGACCCCCATTGGACAAAATTTTGGAGCAAATCCCAGAAATACACAAATATTTGTTCTGAGACTGAGAGAATGTTACGACGTTCAAATTAGGGCCAATGGCATGAATATTTGGAAATATTATAGAGAAATTTCTGGAAAAAAGTGGTGCAATTTCTCTAAAAACATTTAAACATTTCTAGAACAAGTGGTAAAAATTCTGAAAAAAATATATTTAAAAAAAAGAATTCTAGAAAAAAAGTGATATATATAAAAAAAAAAAGTTCAAAATTTTCCAGAGAGAAGTGGTAAAAAAAAAATTCAAAAACAATTCTAAAAAATGGGATAAAATTTCTCAAAAAAAGTTTTTAAAAAATTCTAGAAAAAGTGGTAAAAATTTCTTCAAATTTTCTTTTTTTTTTAAAGGGAAAAATAAATAATAATAAAAAAAGAGTGGTAAAAAAATTTCTCCAAAAACTTTATAAATTCTCGAAAAAAGGTTTTTAAAAAATTCTAGAAAAAGTGGTAAAAAATGTCTTTAAATTTTCTTTATTTTAAAAGGGAAAAATAAATAATAATTAAAACAGAGTGGTAAAAAATTTCTCAAAAAACTTTATAAATTCTAGAAAAAAGTGGTAAAATTTCAAGAAAAAATTGGGGACCCCCTTAAACCCTCTCAAGGACCCCTGGGGGTCCCTGGACCCCACGTTGAGAGCCACTGATCTACAGGACAGCGTGTCTCTGACCGACGGCTGCTGCAGGCCAAGCACCTTCTTGAAGGCGATCTCGTAGCCGTCGGGGTTCATGGAGGGCAGCAGGTGGATGCGGGTCTCTTTGACCAGGTGGACGACGCGCTGGTTTCCCTCTCTGTACTCGCGACACATGTACTCCATCAGGTTGAGCAGCAGCTCCCGGCCCACCACCTCGTTGCCGTGCATCCCTGCGACGTATCTGAACTCTGGCTCTCCTGCAGGGGGCGCCACAACAAAGACACACAGGCTCCAACACAACTGACAAACATGCTTAACTGGTTTGACTCATTTCTTATTTCTTGAAAAAGAAATTTAATTCTCAAAACTCTAAGATAATTTGGTAAAACAGTCTTAGAGTTCAGCATAACACCATAGCTCACTTGCAAAACCTCATATCTCTCCCAAAACAGTTCACTCATCGTCCCTTTGGCGTTGTGTCAAAATGCAAGTCAAAATGTTGAGATGTTTAGCCACTATGGCAGAGGAGCATTGGAATATCCCTTATGTCCACCTCTCAGTCTTAACCCAGGGCTTCTTTGACAAAACAAAACAAAAAACTAGTCACTATTTTTTTTTTTTGTCCAGCTAACAGAATACAATTGTGTATAAAACTGAAAAAAAAAAAAGATTTTATGGTAATAGTAGCCTCCAAGGTTTGACATCACACATTGCACTCATACTGCCAACTGTAATATAAACACACATTAACAAAAAAACAAGGACATGTTTATGTAGCATACAGTGCTGTAAATAAATATATGGTATTCATGCATGGGTGCAGATCCCAATTTCTGAAAAACATGAATTGTCCTCCCCAATTCAAAATTGAACACATGTAGTATTTTCAGACATCACATTCTTCACATTTTAGATTCACATCTAAAAAGAAATGGTGGAACAAATAATGTTTGACAAATATATTTCTGACTCCACATTCCATCTCTGGTCTCCTCCACTATATAAGAATGTCTCTTGACATCAGCAGGCTTTAAAAAAACGACCCCCTCAATCTTAGGGCTTCATACTTTGATATTCATCCATATCAATTAATCATGCAGAAAGTTCCATACACTGGGAGAAAAGGAAGATGGTGAGAAGAACTGGGGATCTGGGAGGGTCGGTGGGAGGCGAAAGATAAGAACGTGAGTAGATATTAAACGTCCGAGACCATTTAAGTTATAATTTACTAATATAACAGCAGTGATATGGCTGTTGGCTGTTTAGGACAAATAAAGGTAAGCACAATAAATGATTCTCTGTGCAGTACTTTTTGAATGATATGCCGAGCCTCTGCGGAGTTGTGATTTATGGCGGCATTGTATGAATTGCATATGGGCAAAAAAAAATCAAAAATCACTTTTGTGTCCCCCCCAATCCTGGCATCGGATCTGCACCCCTGTATTCATGGTATTATGTTCTTGACATTTTGAGACTATTGTGCATGTGATAAGTGACTTCTACAATGAGTTGATGCTGAGATGTTTTGGAGAGAACAAGAACAACCATTAGACTGAGAATCAATCCATCAGTTTAGATCAACAAGATCTTTTTATTTGGAAACTGTGCTGAATGTAGGCTACCTGAACTTAATCATTTGCAAAGATGCACTGAGACATTTGCAATGTGATGAAATACAGTTATTTTGTAAAGTGGTTTGCAGATTTGTCCATTTTGAGAATGTACAACAACTGTAATGCCTCTTTAATGCATGTAGTGTAGCTCTTCTTCTGCTGTTGTTGCTCATCATGAGCTCATGAATCCAAAACAACCAGGAGCCTCAAAGCCCCAAAAACTTTATCCAGCTGCAGTGTCTCAGTCTGCACAGATCTGCCTCCTCCACTTGTGCAACATGAAAGACCTGGATCTGTTTCCTGTTTTCTCCACATACGTAACGTTACAGTCACAGGCAGCTCTGAAATCTCACACGTCCTCCACAAAACTGTTTAGTTTCAGCTCCGACTGAGCGCAGGGATGAGTTTAACTACACTGAGGCTCTGATCAGTGCACCTGAACTCATGAGTGTACAATCTGTGAACTGGTATTATTTATTCAATACATAAGATTATCATTGTAATTTAGATATAAGATTTATTTATTATTATTTATAATTCATTATTATTACATGCAGAGATCTGATATCATTTTATAATATGTATGAAATAACCCCAGCCACATTTCTTTATGTATGTACTACCAGTCAAAAGTTTGGACACACCACGTGTTCCTTCATAGTTTTGATGCTTTAAGTATGAATCTACAATGTGGAAAGTAATAAAAGTAAAGACAGACCATTGAATGATATGTGTCCAAACTTCTGACTGGTAGTGTATATTAAGATCTGACACATACAGATGTGTTTTGCTTTAAAAACTGGAGCTAAAAATTCTCAGACAAACTTCTCAGATCATTTTATCATCACTTTTTATCATCACTTATCATTTCATCAAACAAAACTTGATGTGAAATGAGCTTCAGTTTTGCTCCGTCTCTGAGACTTCACCCTCTGATACTTGTGGGCTTTGGTCTGAGCCTCCGAGGGTATTTAGTTGTTTTGCGGCGACATCATATGCAGGATGGAAAATCTTCATCGCAGATCATTTATAATTAGGAGAGTTGTGTGTAAACTGATGCTGGTTGTTATTGAAAGACATTAGCATCATTGTCTCATGAAGCAGAAAGTGGAATTTTCTTTATCTTATCACTAGAAAACCAAATAAACATTTAACTCTGAGCTGAGGAAGCTTCATAACAACAAACTGTGTGTGTGTGTAACGAGCTACAGACACTCATGAGTTACATAATGGGTGGAAAGTGACGAGGCCGACGGAGAAGCCAGTCTACATGTTCCTACTGTGACCACTGAGCTGAAGAACTGAAGGAACGGTCAGTGGAACAAGAGACTGAACCAAACCAACACTGGTCTGTGGAAGAAAAAAAAGACTCTGAGGTGGAAGAAGAAGAAGAAGAATCAGGTCTGAGACTGAAATTAAAAACTGATCTTAGGCTGTTGGTTATTTGTCGATACAAGACAGGAAGTCCAATTAAAGTTGGATCTTGTGACATCCACATTGACTCAAGGAAGAACTAGAAGTTGGTGATCAAAGGTCAAAGGTCACTGCGACCAAAAAACAATTTTTTGCCCATAACTCAAGAATTCATGCACTAATTATATCACAAACCTCTAAAAGAATAAAATTGTGACATTTCATATCCAAAGGGTCTATCTATCTATCTATCTATCTATCTATCTATCTATCTATCTATCTATCTATCTATCTATCTATCTATCTATCTATCTATCTATCTATCTATCTATCTATCTATCTATCTATCCCCTTCTGTGCTGCCTTCACTGCCCGTGTGTTTTGGCGGGAACCTCTCTCTCCTCCTCTGCCATGTGCTCTGAGCTGAGGAGGCCAAAGAAAACATTTGTCCACCTCAGAGTAAATGAAGAGCAGGTTTATGTTTCACACACTGCTGGACTGTCTGTGCATTTAGTTTGTGCTTTAGTTTTAGGATACAGTGGCAGCCACTGTCGACGACCAACCCCCCCCCCCACCACGACCCTTTGACCCCTCTGACTCTGATCACTCTGGGATCGCAGAGCCGGATCAGTTCAGAGCATGAAGCTGCTCCACAGACAGAAACAATCTCACCAGCTTCTCTGTAAATTGTATAAGTGATCAATGAACTGACAACAGATAAACAGATAGTTACAGCTGAGTCTCCTCATCGTGTCTCACCCAGCTCGTGTTTCCCGGGGTTGTCAGAGATCTCCATGACGTAGAGCTTCAGGCCGGTGTAGCTCTTCCCGATGCTGTAGATGCGGGTGATGTCGGGACACGCCTCGTTCACCGACTTCATCAGCTGGAAGGAAAAAAAGTCAAATTTATGAATGATGTTTTGATTTTATGGATTCAACTACATGAAAATATGATAAATAAATAAATAAATAAATACAAGTGATCAGGTAAAAGACAAATTTAAAGGTCCCTTTTTGAGATGTCTGTTGATTACATGATATGTATGATTATCAAACAGGATTATGGTCTGTATTACTGTAATACTCTGTGTCAAAATTTTTGCACATATGTCACTTGAAAATGAGCTATCAAGGGCTTTTGTTACTTTGTGATGTCACAATGAAACCCTGCCATCACTGCCCACAGCCATGACTCCAACATAGTACACACAGCCCTTTTTGTGCTTGTTATCATTTTAGTTTTAGCAACAACATAACACCAAACAGTCATGGGGAAGGTGCACACTGAAAAATCATTGGACGTCTTCCTGCCATCAAATATGTCATTGAGGATACAATAGAGACCAGTGGAACAATTTCTTTTTTCTGGGATGCTGGAGTATTTTAGTCTGAATTTGATCGTCTGTTTAGCTCATTTAAGCATTTATTGACCATCACCATTTGTATATAATGGTGAAGTTTTACAGAGGCTGCAAGATCAATACAAAACCTTGTGTCAAAACCCTCCAATAAAACACTTACAACTGTGTAAATTATGGGACCTTTAAACAGAAAATGCTGAAGAAAACTTCTCTAAATCAAAATCAAACAATTTTAGATTTTAAATTCACATTCTTTCCTTTGTGATATTGTAATAATTCACCAAGGTGTCTCATCCAAACAGATGTGTGAACCACACTCTCACCACACTTGATGGAGATCAGTTGATTGATTTATATGTTTATTGAGTGTGATGTGTAAAATCACTCTCACTGACTGTGGACTCAGTGTGTTTGTTTCTGTGGGCTGTTTTCTGACCGTCTTCACACAGACCACAGGTAGTGGCGGCCCAGTGAGGACGCTGCCACGATGGAGTGAAACCTCCCATAATATTTGCTCTCTGGTCAGACGAAGACCAGACCCCCCACACACACACACACACACACACACACACACACACTGGGAGCTTTCTAGAGTGACTGTGAGAAGCACAAACTGGTGTTTATGTCAACATGGTGCTGCAGTTTTATTTATAACTGACAACACAGCTTCTTTAAGACAAATAATCAACTTAATTGAAATTAAGTATGAACTTTTTGCATTAGTTGCCATAAATTGTAGTTATTTAACTATATTATTAAAGGAATAGTTCACCAAAAAATGAAGTTCACCCTCATGCTGATGAATACTCCGGAGTAGTTTTTTATTCCTCAAAGTGCATCTGGAGACCCGGGAGGCCGGTTCCTAGTCCAACGAAAACTTTATATGAGATTAATAGGCCCGACACAAAAGCCATTTAATATTCCTCCACACTGCTTGTCCACTGTAATCCAAGTGTCCTGAAGGGATATAGTCCAGAGTTTACTGGAAACGACGTAAAAGTCCGGTCACATCCACTTGAACGCGAGAGGGCGCACAAGGCAAATTCAATACAGGACTGTTTAGGCTGTAAAATTGTCCTAAATGACATTGTTTCGAGTAAACTCTGGACTATATCCCTTCAGGACACTTGGATTGCAGTGGACAAGGAGCATGGAGGAATATTAAATGGTTTTGTGTAGTTTTATGTGACGTTTTTGTGTTGGGCCCTATTACTCTCATATAAAGTTTTCGTTGGACTACAAACTGGCCTCCCGGGTCTCCAGATGCACTTTGAAAAAACTACTCCGGAGTATTCATCAGCATGAGGGTGAATTTCATTTTTTGGTGAACTATTCCTTTAAGACGTGAAGCATCAAATCCCCTGCAGATCAGACTCTGTCCCACCTTTCTCATCTCCTTGTAGTTGTGGTGTCTGAAGTCCAGTTTGTCTCTGGACGCTGGCGGCTCCGTCTGCCAGGGGTAGATGTTATTTGGATCTGTTAGGAGAGGGAAAGGTGGGAGTCACTGCGCTGGAAAAACTGCATGTAAAAGCTGTTTCCAGCTGTTTGCAGCTGTTGTCAGCCTGTATTTCCAGCTGTTGTCAGCCTGTACCTGGCACCTTGCAGCCCAGCACCTCAGCTCTGAGGCAGATGGACCCCTGCGTCCCGTTCTCATACCAGGACTGCGGGTTGATGCGGATGTACCGGGCCACGGTGGAGGAGTTGAACAGGGCCAGGACGGGCGTCTCCGCGTCCTGGTTCCCTTTGAACACCTTTAACACAAAGAGAAGTGATGACATACGAGTGAATTTTACGACTCCTCTGCACAAGTGATTTAAAATAAAAACAGGAAAAAATGGTGCATCAATGCGAATGTCAGCATTTACTCTTTCTTTGATTTTCCTGTGTGAGATGGAGAATTTTCTGGTCAAATTATGGTCAACAAATTTTTTTCATTTGCTACTATGAATAGATTTGGTGATGGGACAGAGGGGAAAACAGGACGGAAACATTTAATTGAAAAAAAAATTGGAAAAAAGCCTGATGGACAGTTTGTGGTCCTCTGTGGTGCACATGGTAGAAAACCAGTGAAATAAACAAACCTCACCAAAACCAAAACAGTGTCCCAACCTGTTTTATTGCCTGAATAACCACATGTATCACACAACTCTGAGACTGTGGAGGATCGAGTTTAGCTCGAGTTTATTACTGCATGTAAAAGTGAGACAACAGACAAGTTTTGCCCCGTCCCAGGAGAAATCATGTGTTCCCAGAGTCCATCCTGGTCTTATAGAGGATCCCTGTCTCAAGATTTGGTTTTAAGACCCTGTTGTTTGAGTTTATAGTGAGGTAACAACAAGCAGTTATTTTAATTACTGGTCTGATGATTGTTTCCTTTAATGTGACAATGTTTATTGTCTTTTTTCTATTAGACCAACAGTTTAGAGCCAAAAACTGAGTTTATTCTCACAAAAAACTTGTACATTTTCCTATTTGAGAAGCTGGTGGCAAGGCAGCAGATTTTTCAGATGCCAGCTGTTCATTTGGATTGAAAACAACTGGCAACATCTGCCTGTGGTTTGCACCAGCACATTAGAAGAAAACTAAAAACCTAAGTTAGGGAGAAAATGCTTCATGTTGTAACCCTCCAAACCCTTGTCAAGGTCGTTGGCTGAAAATGTGAGGATAGAAAAAGTAGGAGAGAGATAAGAGTTCAGGAAAAGAATGAAACATTTACTCACAGCCTCCTCTGTCCCGTTCATAGATGGCTTCCAGACCAACGTGTCATTACTGAACTGCACCTTGTAGGTGTGAACCACATCCCAACTGTGTATGACAGAGACACATGTCTACAGTCAATATGTGATTACAGAGGAAACGTGTGGAGGAGCTAAATTTCAAAATAAAAGAGAGAAATGTCCTAATTTGTTAACCATTTGCATATTTACAGGATTAATCATCAGTATTGAAGCTGAAGCCTTTAATTGAACTGGGGTGAAGCAATTGTCTACAGGACTGGACTTCCAATCATTCTGTCTGACCTTTGACCCTCAGCACTGACCTCCAGATGGAGCTGCGACCCTGCAGGATGACGCCGGTGAAGCGAGTGAGTCGCCGAGCGTCAACCTCCAACCACTGTTTCTTGTCTCTGTACTGAGCGCACCAGGCTCCGTCGTAGATGTCTCCGTCCTCTATCCCAGACTGAAACACACACAGACACTCAGTGACAGCGTTGCTCTGATTAAAGGGATGCGGCAACTTTTTTTTTTCGTGTGCCTCAAAGTCCATGACAAGCAGATAGACACCATCCTTTCGACTGTGCGTGCAGTAACAAGGGCGATGCGGGCAGAATTGGCGCACCGTTAATTAGCTTAGCTCAAATGCTGGAAGTGCATAGGTAGTGTTAGCCTGCCTCCTACCCAAATCAGCAGTCAGAAGCTGATTTCATTTTAGCTCTAAACTCTGTAAATATATCACTTTATTGACATTTCAAACATTTTTAGGCCAGAAAATAGCCGTTTAGATCAGCAGTGTGTTTTTAATTTGTCTAAATACCAGCTGTTTACAATTTTGTTCAGACGAATTCCGCGCTACTCAAGCTAGCCGTTGTGACCAACGCACTTCCGGTTACTTTCACAAAATAAAACACCCGTTGCCCTAACCATGACGACAGAATTTGTGCTTTTACTTGGAAATAGGAAGCTAACATATAGGCTACCCTCGATGTAGCTAGCTTGAACCAAAATAAACCGTCTTTGCTTGAACCCTCCGTTTTGACCGATCTCGTCCCGTTACGGGCATTTGACCGCTCAAGATGCCTTACCGGAGAGTTTTGTCAGCTCTGAGACGAAGATCGGTCCGTTTAGAGTTGCTGAAGAGTTTCTGATGACTTATAGGTGGAGGCAGGCTAACACTTCCTATACACTTCCAGCATTTGAGTTAAGCTAAATTAATTAGTGGTGCGCATCTGCCTGTATCTCCCTTGTTACTGCACGCACAGTTGAAAGGATGGTGTCTGCTTGTCATGCGGGAGTGAGGCAACTAAGATACGGGGGGGGAAAAATGTTGGCGTATCCCTTTAAACTGAGCTGTTGAGCTGTTCTGCTGTTGGACCATGTGGTTACCTGGATGTTGAGGCGACCGCGGTGAGGACCCAGGCCTCTGCGTTTGTAGGACGACGCTCTGAGCTGAGTGTCTTTGACCCTCAGTGACTCCAGACCCAGCGGAGGACATTCTGACACCATCGACAGACAGAAATAAAGTTAGTGACGATTTGATTATCATCGCTCAGTGACAGTAGAGGAGCAAAGTAAGTGGGAGCTACAGTCTGAGATAGCAGCTGAGCTTTAACTTCTCTCTATAAAACGAGCAATGACTTTGTAAAACAAATCACAACATGAGACACCATGGCTTTTACAGTAAATGCTGCTGCTGTTAATCTATAATTTAAGCTCTTAAAACCCCGATGAGTGCTTCATGTTGTCTTTAATTATTGATGTATTACACAACTTTTGTTTTGTGTTTTGTGGTGATTACAGCTGATGTTGCACCTCTGACTGCAACAACACGCCTTGACACATTCAAAACTGACGAGAAAAAAAAATCTGCAAAAGCATAAGCAAAAAGAAGATGGAATTGGTTTCACTTCCACACACTTTGCTTTATACTCTATATACAGTATACACTGTAGTACATGCATTTGCACAGTGCAGTAACTGTACAAATGCATGTACACTGATGTGCCTACAGGATCTACACACACTTGATTTGATGTTTGAGTAGCTGAGAGTTAAAACATCACAGGGTCAGTTCTCAAAAGCTCATGAGAGAGGAGGGAAAAGGTTTAAATAACATTAGCCTATATAATGCACATTAATTAGGCTATATAACATTAACAAGAACATATCACATTTTATCAATGTGATACCAAAGATGACAGGCTGAAGGAAAAGAACCAGAGTGAGTGAAAAAAGGTAACATTATGTAAGCTGATCTCAAATCAGCAGACATTTTTTTTTTGATATTTTAATTGTCTATATTGAGGGATTAGATATTTTTCTGTTATGTTTATAGATCAGTTTAGAGAAGTGAAGGGCAGGACAGGAAACTTTCTTGTAACATTTCTTTAAACCTGCCCCTCTGCTGCCGTATTAAAGCCTCAGACAGACTCTCATTGTCTGGAGGGTTCAGCTTGGTTCACGCGGCCTCTTCCTGCCAGGAAGCTTCACCGGCTGCTGGAGAAGTGTCGGGGCCGAGGTATAGAAGCAGCTTTAACGTAGGTGGCATGTCCTGTAAAGACCCAATCCCCTCTGCTGCCTTAAAGTCCAGCTGGGTCTCTGTTGAAATCCTCATGACTCAAAACGTTGCTCAGATTTTAAACTCTTTGTTGCTGTCGATCTCAGGCTTCCTGCCAAACCACAACTTTCTATCTGAGCCAGAGATGCTGAGGGGGAAAGTGATGATGATGATGCCCACAAGATAAAAACATTAGCAGCCCACAGCCCGTCTGATTATGTGGGTAAATAAAGTTTACACTGAGTGAAAAACTGAATCCAGATTGTTTGTTGGTTTGGGGGCAAACCCTCTGAGAGCCTGATGGTGTTGAAATACAAACACAAATGTTGTTTTGTGGAGAGAGAAGTATCATCTTATCCCACTATTGTTATTTGAAATAGCTTAAAGTCTAAAGGAACAACATGGAGCTCATTAACTCCAGCCTGTGATGTAACTCAGTTTTATTATCTGCTCCCTAGAAACATTTTTACCATTTCCTTTTCCCTTTTTCTCTCATATTAAATGAATCTGCAGGAGGAGGATGGAGCCATGGGATGTTTCATCATCAGGAACCTCATGTTCCTCAACATCCTCACAGCTTCTTCTGCTGCTGATCACATTTCATAAGGTTTTTGTTGGTGACACAATAATATTCTGGAAATGTTACGCTTTTGTACTGAAGCATTAACTGTGTTAAATCTAAGAATGGGTCCATGTTTGTGTCCAGAGTCACTTACCCATTCATTTGTCCCCTCAATCTATCCATTGGAGCTCAATGTAGAGGAGCAAACAAACGGCCATGTTCACCTGAAGCCCCGCCCACTTAGACCGCTTCCGGCTCAAATGGCTTCTGCTAGGTAAGGAGGTCGTTTAGTCTGACGTCTTTTTTTCCAAGGCCGTTTGGTCTGACGTCTTTTTTTCTGAGGCCGTTTAGTCTTACGTCTTTTTTCTGATGCCTTTTGGTCCGATGACTTTTTTTCCGAGGCCGTTTAGTGTGACGTCTGACGGAGGTTTTCCCGAGACCATATTATGCCTTTTCATCTAAGGTCTGAAGCCTGACACCTGAGGATGTCCTAACATGTACACCGTAGTGCTGCTGCCCAAGGTGGACAGACAGTTTCTGTAAGGTTCTCTATATGGTTTCTCCATATTTGCCAAAATTTGCCCACTAATGCGACATTTACCTCCACTAATTGGCTCATTAGTGGAGGTAAATGGTGATTGTGTAACTGCTGTGTGGCAACAACGAGCTCAGTTAACAAAGACCCAAAGTGAAAAAACTGTTTTCTTCTGATAAACTGGAAGACCTTCTGTATTAGAAGAATGTGTTTTAGCCTTCAACGGCTTAAAAATGCATCTGTGAAGTAAAGAAGTTTTTTATATATATATAACTACTAAAACCACTAACATTGTGGGAATTAGTAACAGTGATTGCTTGTTTTTTTAATAAAGAAATTGGAGCTACAATGATACACTTGTGCAGTGTGCGCAAATTAGACTAAACATCTCCAAATATCTTTAGAAGCAGGCCATGGGAGTTAGGTATAGCAGAGATGACATTAATCTCTTAAATTGGATTGGTTCTTATAATGTCAAGTATTAACCTGAAGAGGTTTCAACTCATTAAAGCTCATCATTGTGTGAAAATCTTGCAACACTTGGGAGGAAAGCACTTTTTCTACTTTTCGTTTCTCCTGACAAAGCCGAGTAGGAGGATGTGATATTATTAGTCTGTTCTTTCACACTTGTCCTTGCTCTTCCAGCTTGTCTGGCCTCATCACTCTCAGCTAATCTGACTCCAGCTCCGTCTGACGAGCCTGAATGGATTTTAATGAGGATCAGCTCTGACTTCACATGACATGACAAGTTGCTTACAAAGCAAAGCTTCAACCTTTCCCTCCACATACACACATTATCCTGCACTGTATATACAGACTCTCTATATACACAGTTACACACACACACACACACACAGTTTCACAGTGGGCTTAGCTTCCTGTGCAGCACACCCATATATGCATTGGGGGTTACAACACATAGATAGAAACACATAGACTGGGAACAGTTGCAGTTGTGAAAGCTGAAACTGAGCAGAAGAACCAAACTGAAAAAAGTTTGGTGGCGCACATTTATATACAAGAAAAAAAAAGAGAACAAGCTTCAGAACGAGAGAGACAGGTTGAAGCTCTTCACACTGGATTAGTGTCTAAACTATAGATATACAGTATGTGCTGCATCAGTCTGAATTAGATCTGGCTCTGAATTTAGTGTTAAAAAGGGCAAATAGTTTATTTCTGCCTCAACTGGTGATTCAGTGCCCAGCTGAGCTTCAGACCTCCTGAGACCACCTGAATTGTCCCGTTGAGGTAAACTATTTGCCACTTCTAATATCTGACCTTTGTCTGATCGACATACTGTATACCTGAGGGCTAATCCCAATACATACGTGGGACTGTCTCTGATTGGCTGTCGCTTTTTTTGACCTGTGCTTTGGTTTTCTTAACAACCTTTGGCTTCTTGGTGACGACGACTTTGGCTTTCTTCAGGACCAGTTTAGGTTTCTTCTTCTGTACGTTAACGCTCCTGATGGACCTCCTAGCTATAAAAAGGCAAACCATTTTATGCACTACAGGAAACATGCATGTAGAACTTGACTTGACTTCAGATTAAGGTTGTTTTTTGGAGGAAGTGATTAGTAGGAGAGTTGTAGCTTCATGTAACAGCAGAGGATTCAGAAATCTGTGGCTCCATTCATACTGTGCTGGAGTTTTCTGGCTGTTATATGCTTGCATCTATTTACATTTAAGCAATTTGGCTGCAGCCACAGTGAGTAGCCTACACAGTTGAATTACAGTGTGAGGGGTCTGGTGTTAACTTGTTTTCATTTCATCATGCTTGCTTAATGTTTGTCACTGGTATCGCACAATTAAAACAAAATGAAATTAACAGTCATGGTGGGAGAGAAGTTAAATAACATAACAAAAAAAGATATTTAAATATAGAACCATTAAAAAGTTATGACTTCAAAAGTCTAGATGTTCTGCCCCTGCTCCTCCATTTCAGTCTCAATTTCAAGGCACATTATTCCCCACACATCATGCTTTATTTACACTTAAAAAAAAAAAGCATCTGGTTTTCATCAATAGTAAACACATGGCCAGAATGTGGGACATCCTCCCCCCAACCCTCGGACACTGACTCTCTGACCGCAGATATGCAAATACCAACAGAGACTGTTTTACACTCTGAGAACCTACGGGGCTTTGAGGAACCCTGAGGGGTGTTTAGTCTGGGGCGTTTCATTATCAACATGGTGATGTTTTAAGGGGATTTATAACATCATCAGATGGAGGTTTGTACAAACTTATTTATTCCCAGAACCCAAGTTTGCAGACACTTTGTTGCATATAACTTGCATTAAACGGAACGTGTTCCCTTCAAATTAATGTTTTGGATTTTTTCTTTACAGGGAAAGTTAAGAGACAGATGAGACAAATGTACAATTACTTTATCTATTACCATTAAAAGAGCAATTGTGCAGATAATATAATATTTTATATGAAATATTCCTATAATGTTAAATTCCATTTTTAAAACTATAAAGACTTAATGAAATATTAAAGAAATATGTTATAATATATTTTAAGATTAATCAAAAATATTTCCAAGATACAGAATAAAATAGTGAAAAATAAAACAATATATTTGATATGCACTCACCAAACTCCAGAGGACCTTCCTCCTCTTCTCTGGTGTCTTTTCTGTTGCCTGCTCTCTCTGCTGTTTTCCCACTTTGCTCAGTCACATGTTCAGTAGTTTTGCTGCTAGTCAGAGGTTTGGTCGTTGTCTCACTATAACTGGTTGTGAACCCTGCACTGGGAGCATCAGTGCTGTTTGCAGTCGTCCCTGCAGAAAAAAGGCTCAGAGTCGTAGTAAAAGCAGCAGCAGCGTCGGTGTGGTCGTCAGGAGGTCGAGCTGTGACCAGGTCAGATGACCCGTAACACAGAAACCAGAGCACAGTGAGGTGCACAGCTCCTGCCATAGTAACTCTTCCCTGCAGAAACACCACTAACACTAAAACACTCTCATTCTACCCTCCTGAACCTGCAGCGTCAAGGCGCCCGACATGCAAAGACAATTTCTGGTTACAGAGCTACAAAATAAAAGCTGGGTGGACATGATTTTCTGTGCGAGGCAGAGGGGGGAAAAAAGACAGCAACAGAATCAACATTTGCCACTTCAGTCATCAAAACTAACTGGTACCAGGTTCTGAAATTAAAATGTTGTTGTTTTTCTTTGTTACTTTTAAAACCAAAGAAGGTTATTGATAGTTGAATAAAACAAGTAATTTTAAAATATTTTTAATATTTGAGTATAATGGAGACTTAAGTTGGCAAAAGAAAATAATCAGGACCTAAAATCAGTTATGAAAATAAAAGTTGGTTGCAGCAAGTGTAAGCAAGTGAGCGATCCGGTCATTTTGGCCAACTTCAAGTGCCATTACTGCCATCTGTGAAATCCAAAACAAGAGTCATATATAGGGCATGATGTCTAGTCAATGATCAAATTAGATGTTTTATACTGATCAACTTTTAAAGAGTTTGAAAATATTGGTCATAACAGATAAAGAGATTTAACCTCAGTAACTGATACTGCTGATAAGCGTATGCTTTTATTTTGAAGGAGTAATAAAATCCCCAGAGTTTCTTTTGCTGCTGCCTTGACTCTCTTCTCTGCAGAGTTGTACCAACAAAGTTTGATCCCTGAGTAAACTCTGCTCAGACTCCTGTCGACCCTTCTCTTCATGGAGCAGCAGTTTGCAAACTTCTCTCTGCTGCACAGTGACAACGCTGGACGATCTGGACTGATCCACGCTTTCTTAAAACTCCAGAAAACAAAGATACTCAGTGATGGTTGAACAGTGACATCTGCTGTCCTGATTTCTTTAATCCTCTTAAACCAAGTCTGGAATTTCTTAGATAATCTTACAATATTAGCCCAGATTAAAATGAGTCTATATTGTGCTTCCAAACCAACACAGGGCAACACAACTTCTAGATGTGTATCTGGTTAAACAGCTTTAATGGCACAGACATGAGGTGTTACACATGGGATGTCTAGACATCCAATCAGTTATGAACCTTTGATTTGTGAGAATTTCTGGTCATTCCGGCACTTCAGGATGCGAGAGGCATTTGACCCAAGACTTTTCAGCCCGAGGAATAGGAAGATAAAAAAGATGTTCTGAAAAAAGTAATCAAAGTAAAAACAAAGTCTAATTTCAAATGACATGTATTGAGAAAAATACCTCACAATATGATGACTTGTAAAACTGAAATGTGTTATTCTATATTCCTGAATTCACATTGAGATCTCTGCTGACAAAATAACAGGTGGTTATGACATTTAGATCATTCATGTTTGATGAACAGAATAATTCCAGGAATCATTATAATATTTCGTTGCAGTGGGAACATTTGCTTTAACAAAGAAACAAACAACTACAAACTATTTAACCAGGTCTTCTTGGAAAAAAAATATTAAAAATATATTTACACAAAATGGAATTATCAAAAAAAAAAAAAAAGAAATAAGTATCGTATCTACACTCCTGACCCCAAAAAACGTGACACCTTATGAAAATGTCTGTGATGCTCAACAGCAGAACCTTATTTATGTCACCAGCAGTTGAAAGTGTGTGATGTAGGACTGCAGTCGACTATCTGGAGAAATATGTTGTTATGACAATATTAATAATAATGAAGTTGGTCTTTTTCACAGTTTGAAGATTCTTCTTAAAAACCACATCCAGCTCTTGAATAACGTGACACTCAATCTTACAAATTCATAAATATTTAAGTCAAGTGAAGCAAATGCTGCTTTGAAAAATAAACATTTCTGTTGAACTGAAAAAGGCAGATTATGGAGTAAAAAATTAATATTTTAGAAATTGCATGATGCATTTCAAATACATTGAGACAAGAAGTGAACATATATCTAAAAAAAGAACTTTTACTTTTGAAGTCTGCTGTAAATAAGGTTCTGCTGTGAAAACTCCCCTGTGTCCAACTGTCAACTTTCAGCTGCATGTTTTCAATAACACAAAAAGCACCTTAAAAAAACACCCGTGCACTCTGTATTGTTATTCTATACACACACTCACAACCCATTTCAAAGTGAAACATGCAGCTTAATGTGTAAAGCTGACGGTGAACCTGAGATCACAAACTTGTACGTCCAAACCTTTTGAGTCCACACGGAGCTGTAAAATGACACAAACAAAAACAAAACAAAAAAAGGGCAGAGAAGTGTCCAGAGGGAGGAGAGCAGCTGCCGAGCAACAACGTCCGGTCTCTGTTTGGGGTCGGCGACTCAGGGCTTCCAGAGCTTCAGCAGCCCGTCCTCGCTGTAGGTGCCGATCAGGTTCTGGTGGGGGTGGTGGGCGATGCCGATCACGTCCTTCTCATGAACCTGGAGAGGAGAGGGGGAAAAGTGAGACACAAAGAACTAAGGCTGCAACTAACGACTATTTTCATTATCGATTTATCTGTCGATTATGTTAACGCTTAATAAGATGTTAAAAATGTTGAAAAATCATCAGTGTTTCCCAAACCACACGATGATGTCCTCAAATCTCTTGTTTTGTCCACAAACCAAAGAGATACTCAGTTTGTTGTCATAAAGGAACAAAGAAACCAGAAATATTCACTTTTAAGAAGCTGAAATCAGAGAATTTATTTATTTTTTCTTAAAAAAACCCTACTCAAACCGATTATTCAATTATCAAAATAGATGATCGATTTAATTATTGTTTGATTAATCGATTAATTGCTGCAGCTCTACAATAAACACAATGAAGGATCATGTGCTGGAGAAACATTTAAAACGTTCATTATATATCTGTTAAAGTTAGTAAAAACCTCTGAAGTGTATTTAACAGTGAGGTTACCAACTATGATTTGTTTTGGCACAAAGTGTCACCAGTAAAACTCAAGATTTATTGAACTTTAAATTCAGGAATGAACCAAATCCGTCATATAAAACTAAAACAAAGTGTGGTATGTGTAAGTATAACATTCTTGCTGTATTAACTAACTTTACTGAAAACGCAGCACATCTAGCTATTCTAACTGTTGATGTAAACAAGCTTTTATATCCTCACTAGTTAGAGGAGTCCTGCAAACAAGACATGGTCTAAACCTGGTTTATATCTGTAACATTTACAGTGAAATCCTGATTTTATAACTGAGAGAAAATCAAAAAGATACCCTGAAACACAAAGTCTGAGTTGTGATTTCAGCTGCATTTACTTATAAACACTCAGAGAGAGAAAATTAGAAGAGACAGAGTGTCTTTCTTTGTTGTTGCTGTCAAAGTGAAAGAGACTGAAGAGAGAATGACACACAGCAGAGGGGTCAGAGGTCGGGCTGAAACCAGCACACTGGGTCAAGGCCTGAGCCCTCGGCAGGTGAACTACAGGGACATGTCACCCAGCTCTCAGCCTCCGTCTTTCTTTACTCTCCTTGTTGTTTACCAAGTCAGGAGAAGACAAAGCAGCTCCACATTCAACACTTGGATCTAAACTTCACAGAGTTTTCCAGCAGCAGCAGCAGCAGAGGAGTGTGTGTGTGTGAGCTGTGATGTGTTTGATCTCGGCCCCTCGGCTCGGTAACGTACCGTCAGCGTTCTCTCCAGTTTGCCCGTGACTGTGCTGAAGCAGTAGAGCACAAAGTCTTCGCCCACGCAGTAGATCCACTCGCCGCGGGGCGACAGCGTGCAGCACACAAAGTCACCGCCTTCCCTCTTACCGGAGCTGAAACTCCTCACGATCTGCAGAGAGAGAGAGAGACGTTCAAACACACACAGAGCAGAAATGTGAGGGAAGGTGGTTCATTACAGTTTACAGCCGTTTAGTGTTTACTGTGCAACGCTTCAGGGGGAAATCTTAACTAATGAGATCAAAACATATTAATTTCTATATGCTATAGCTTTCAAGTGTATAATATCAAACTAAAAAATGTGTTTCCATTTAAGACCCTGCTGGTTTGTTTGATTTTCTCTATCATCTACTTTGTTTTATTTGCTTCCCGAGACTGCGTGTGTTGTTGCCTGTGATGACGATCAAACCTGCGTTAAACTATCGAGTAAACTACATTGAGAAAAGACGGAGAAGAACTTCATCTTCACATAACAATCTGAGTAGGAGAGGTGGTGGAATTGCTGCTGTCTTCTCTGACATTTATAACTGTAAGGAAGTCCGTCTTGGTGAATTTATTTCATTTGAATACCTCGCTCTGTCAGTACACTGTAAAACTACAATCTTAATATTAACTGTTTACCGTCCACCAAAACCCAAAACTGGTTTCCTGGAAGAATTTTCTCAGCTATTATCCCAGATTTCCACTGATTATGACTGTCTTATTATATCTGGCGACTTTAATCTTCATATTGACATTAAAACTGATCCAGATGCCATAAACTTTATCAATCTGCTAGAAGCATTTGACCTCTCTCAACATGTTCATGAACCCACCCACAATAAAGGGCACACTCTTGACCTTGTCATCTCAAAAGGACTTGACATTACAACGCCTCTTGTTGTGGATGTAGCCTTTTCAGATCACTGTTGCCTTTACTTTGATGTGTCTGCTTTCCCTGTACAGTGTAACAGTTCTCGATTACTTAAAAGACGCATAATTAATGATAACACTGTTGAAAGATTTCAAAAAATTGTAAAGGAGATGTCATTGTCCACAATATCTTCAACTGGGGACCTTGTGGACAACTTCAACTCAAAAATACAGAGTGTATTTGATAAAATTGCACCACTCAAAACTAAATATGTAAAAAAGCTAAAGGCCCCCTGGAGAAATGAAGTGAACATTAGATACTTAAAGAGAAAGTGTCGCAAGGCAGAGCGGCAGTGGAGAAAAACAAGACTTCAGGTTCACAATGACATTTATAAGGATAAACTGAATGAATACAACAAAGCAATCAAACAAGCTAGACAATCATTCTTTTCTAAAATCATCAATGAAAATATTAATAACAGCAAAGTACTATTCTCCACTGTTGACAGACTTGTTAACCCACCATCCACCATTCCTTCAGAAATGTTGTCCACAGAAAAATGTGATCAATTTGCTTCCTTCTTCAATAACAAAATCATTGCTATTAGACAAAACATTACCGCTCTAAAATCTACAACTGAACTTGCCCTTCCTTTCTCCAGAAACCCCACCTGCATCATGTCTCATTTTAACTGTTTAAATCTGACAGAGCTTGACAATATTGTTGGTCAGCTCAGATCCTCCACCTGTTGTCTGGACCCTCTCCCAACCGCTTTCTTCAAAAATGTTTTTAACTGCTTAGCACCAGAGGTTCTGCATATCATTAACCAGTCTCTCCTCTCAGGTATATTTCCCACATCACTAAAAACTGCTGTCATCAAACCACTTCTGAAGAAGAACAATCTGGATCAAAATGTCATTGCAAACTACAGACCCATCTCCAATCTGCCATTCCTTAGCAAAATACTTGAAAAAGCAGTCTATATTCAGCTCAAAAACTATCTTGCATCAAATAGCCTTTTAGATACATATCAGTCAGGTTTCCGTCCCCACCATAGCACAGAAACGGCACTCATCAAAGTTTTAAATGATCTACATATGAACACAGACTCCAAAAATACCTCCATTCTTGTTTTACTTGATCTTAGCTCTGCGTTTGATACTGTTGACCACAAAATCCTACTGGAAAGGCTCGAAAGGTGGGTTGGCTTGTCTGGTCCAGTTCTAAACTGGTTCAGAACCTACCTTCAGGATAGGCAGTTCTTTGTCTCTATTGGAGAATTTACCTCCAACAAAACAGACATCACATGTGGAGTACCACAAGGGTCAATTCTCGGACCACTACTGTTCAACCTCTACATGCTTCCACTCTCACATGTCATACGCAAACATAATCTTAGCTACCATAATTATGCAGATGATTCGCAACTTTACATTTCACTACACCCAGATGACCTATCACCCATAATATCCCTCACTCAGTGTATCAAAGATATTAATCATTGGATGTCAGAAAATTTTTTACAACTAAACAAAGACAAAACAGAAATACTCATTTTTGGTGCACAGGCTCAGAGACAGAAAATTGCAGCACATCTCAACTCTCTCTCTCTTACCAGCAAAACCGAAGCAAGGAATCTGGGTGTAATCATCGACAGCGATCTAAATTTCAGAAGTCATATCAATCACATCACCAGATCATCTTTCTATCATCTCAAAAATATTTCCAAATTGAGGGGCTTTCTGTCAAAACCGGACTCAGAAAAATTAATCCACGCCTTTATAACAAGTAGATTAGACTACTGTAATGGCTTATTCACCGGACTCTCAAAATCAAGTATTCAGAGGTTACAATTAATTCAAAATGCAGCTGCACGTGTTCTCACTGGTACCAAGAAATATCAACACATCACACCCGTTCTGAAGTCTTTGCACTGGTTACCTGTTAATACAAGAATCGATTTTAAAATACTACTCCTGGTTTACAAAGCACTACATGGCCTTGCACCTCAATACATCACAGATATGCTCACCACTTACACCCCAGCAAGAACACTTCGGTCATCAGGCAGTGGCAACTTACTCATTCCTCGCACCAGATCCAAAGAAGGGGAGGCAGCTTTTAGTGTATATGCCCCACGAAAATGGAACACCTTGCCCGACACAGTTAGACATGCCACGTCACTAGCCATCTTCAAAAACAGATTAAAAACATATCTATTTTCAACAGCATTCTGTTGACCTGTGTGTGTGTGTGTGTGTATGTGTGTGTAGATATGCATATGTGATTGGGTGAGTGGGTGTGAATTTGTGCATCTAAGTGTGTATGGGTTGAAATTGACATATATGATTGTTTGCACTTGCACTCTCTCTGTTTATATATGATTGTTTACTTGCACTTGCACTTTATCTTTTTTGTTTGTTTTCTATGTGATTTATAATTGATTTTAAATTTGATTGATTTTTGTTGTGAAGCACATTGAGTCTGCCTTGTGCATGAAATGCGCTTTATAAATAAAGTTGAATTGAATTGAATTGAATTGAGTTCAAAGAGTGTAATTATGAACGGACCTGTCCCTGCATGTTCATGATGACCACCGTGTTGGAGCGGTTACACACGACAAAGTGCTCGGGGTTCTTGGGCAGCAGCGCCACGTTGTTGACGGTGATGTCTGTGCCCGCCGACGTGCCCAGAGGTTTGAAGGTGTTTGAGCACTCGGTGGTTTTCATGTTCCACACCTGGAGCGGGTTAAACACAAGCAGAAAAGACGTTATTAGTCATTATGAAGTATACATGATACTCTTAAAGGGATATTTCAACATTTTGGCAACTTGGTCCATTGCAATAATCCCTATAGTCATAGCAGTAGGTTTGTTACCTTTAATTGTCGGAGCAAGCTATTTTTAGAACGGCGGAGCAGAGTGACGAGCTGCTCAGAGCTACGCTACGGAGGCTAATGGGATTTCTTGGTTTCCCTCATCAAACTCATCAAATACACAATCCAACAACTCCAAAACGCTCTGGTGGAGTCGTTGTGACCTGCACATTCACCACGCTATGAGATAATAACAGAATGTTACCAGACAGAGTTGTTTTAAGCCCCTGACACACCGCCACGACGCTTCCCGACGCGTCCCGACGCCGGCGGCTTTGGCCGACGAGTCTGTCGCCTCTCGTCGGGAGAAAGGAAAAAGTGAAACACACTGCCCCGACTGCCGACCAGAGCGACTGAGTGGCGAGGACTCCCCCATAGAAATACAGACCCATACAGACCAGGGGCAGCTCTGCTCACTGTTCATTCAAACAAACTAATGCCACTGCCACAGTTAATTTCATCAATGAGACAACATTAATCTCCCCAAAATAATTTAACCAGCCACGTTTTAACAGCGCTAAAGCCGAAATTAAAACAGTTTTTAGCAGCTTACTGCTGTGGCTCGGTTGCCGCGAGTTGGCGATATGCCGATGCTAATTTCTGTTAGCCCGTCTATGGTGTTTTACATTACACGTTAGCATTAAGCTAGCGGGCTTTATATGCTTAGTTGTGAGCTGTGTGTGTTTTGAACGTTGTTTCAAACTATGTGGGTTTGATTGAACATCTTTGATGTTTAAATATATATTTATATTGCCGCTTAATATATTGCTTTACTCCTCTTTTTATTTTATATACCATTTTCACTGTAGGACAGGCTAGGACACCGTTTGTTTACTGTGGTCACTTCCGTCCCTCCCACACACCGCGCTGATTCGCTTAGGGCACCGCCAATCAGAATCGCCATAGCTAGCACACAGCCAATCAGAGTACCCGACGAGTCTACTCTCCCGACGGCCGACGAGTCCCAACTGAGCATGTTCAATCGGCCCCGACGAGATCCGACAAGAGCCGAGGCTCCCCGACGGAGAGGAACACACCAAACAGACGAGCTGCCGACGCCGTCCGACGAGGCCAGACGCCCGACGGTCAGCTCGGTGTGTCCCTGGCTTTAGAGGTAAATTCATGCAAAACCGCAAGCAGTCTCTGCATTTGACTCTAAAACAACTCTGTCTGGTAATGTTCTGTTATTATCTCATAGCGTGGTGAATGTGCAGGTCACAACTTGTCCACCAGAGCGTTTTGGAGTTGTTGGATTGTGTATTTGATGAGTTTGATGAGGGAAACCAAGAAATCCCATTAGCCTCCATAGTGTAGCTCTGAGCAGCTGGGGGCTCTGCTCCGCTGTTCTAAAAATAGCTTGCGCTGACAATTAAAGGTAACGAACCTACTGCTATGACTATAGGGATTATGGCAATGGGCCAATTTGCCAAAATGTTGAACTATCCCTTTAAGCTTTGTTATTTCTCAGCTGCTGCTCCTCTTACCTTCACTGTACCGTCGGAGGAAGCGCTGATGATGTGGTGACCGTCTGGAGTGAACGTGGCCTCGTTGACGAACGAGGAGTGGCCGCGGAACTCCTTCAGGGTTTTCCCCGACTTCAGGCCGTGGATTCTTTTGGAAAACAAACAGGAATGTCACAAACAAACATATAATCCATAGGATGTGCTCAGTTAGGAGAGGGAGGCCGGAGGTGGCTCACCTGATGGTCTGGTCGAAGGACGCGCTGAGCAGCTGACTGCTGTCTTTACAGAAGCTCACGCATGTTACTCCTTTACTGTGGGCTCGTTCAAACCTCCTCAGACACTGACCGCTCTGGATCTTCCACACCTGAACACACGCACATGAAATTCAATTCAGTGGAGGTCAAGTTGCTAAAAAGGGATTTCATGGTGGCATCGTTGATGGATAATAATCTCAGTTTGTGGATAAAACGAAGCGCATAAGAGAAATGAGAGGGGAAAACTCCTCTACCTTGATCTTTCCATCTTGTGCCCCAGTGGCCAACATCTCTGTGTCCCGACTGAAGCACATACACAAGACGGCGTCGTCCATCATCATGAAGTTGTCCTGAGCCTGGTACTTCAGATCCTGTCGGCCACAGTGCAAAAGGTTGTATCAATAACGCAGAGACGTGTGTATGTAGGACTGTGTTTGACCAGATGGTGAATCCACCAGCTTGTGTGTTTCTCCTGTGCATCAGTTACCTTTCTGATTTTGCCGGTGGTGAAGTTCCAGACCTCGATGAATCCGTCCACGGAGCCGGTGACCAGGTACTGACCGTCAGGGGAGAATCTCGCACACTCAACGTGAGACTTCTGCCCAAACTGTAGAAGGGAGGGAAAACAAACAAAACAACATCATCAGTGACGGCAGCTCGGCTGAACGCAGAGGTGGAAACGGTCTGTGCTTTAAGCCAGTGCTGGTACCTTGATGTGTCTGCTGAGCTGCGTGGGGAAGCGCTCCTCCTCCACGTCCTTGACGGCAGCTTTACCTCTGAACAAGTCGATGGTCATACCAGGAGGCAGGAGTCCCTGATGCTGCTGCCACTTCAGCGACTGGAGGAGGAGGAGACAAACGTCAGTTCTTAAGACGTGACACATAATGCACTCTCATGTTTCTAAACTTTTCATCAGTTTTTATTAATATTAGTAATTATTAAATTCGTTTTTCAGTGTGCTATTTTATTTCAGTTTAGTTTTTGTTATTTCAACAAGTGATTAAGCAGTTTTAGTTTAGTTTTATTTTTGAGGAGTTGACTAGTTTCTACGTATTTAGTCTTAGTTTTTCAGGTTTTAGGAGAAAGCCTGTGTCAGACCTCTGAAGATGAACTTCCACATTTGTGGGACTTTTCCCTTTTAGTTGCATCCCATAATGTTCCCATCAGTCCTCATCACGTTACAGTCACTCTTATCTACCTGTTTTGGTTGCACTTCAAGTTGTCCCATATTGAGCTGTGGCGTTTTCTTCCTACAACTTCAGCATCTCTAAGAAAACTACAACTAAGTTGATGTCATCTGCAGCTCAGTTTAGTTTTAGTTAGTTTTGCATTGTATATTGTATTGCGTTGTATTGCATAGTTCTCGTTTTTTTTGTTGCAATTTTTTATCATTTTTCAGTGTGCTAAATTATTTGTTCACTGCCAGTCTTACCAGTACCAGTACCAGAACCAGTAACTACTGTATAATAACCCTGGTTTCTGGAGCTCTTACCTGCCCCAGCAGAGCCATGAGACGAGAGGGCGGCACCACGCTGACTTCCCCCGCCAGCGCCTGGGCGATGGCTGCTCTGCGCTTCTCCTTACTGCTGCCGTCTGGGTACGCCTGGATGACAAGACACACGATCATCACTAATTCA
The DNA here is from genome assembly GCF_045865225.1 of Trachurus japonicus. Taxonomy (NCBI): domain Eukaryota; kingdom Metazoa; phylum Chordata; class Actinopteri; order Carangiformes; family Carangidae; genus Trachurus; species Trachurus japonicus. The sequence goes on along the minus strand of NC_140916.1, from coordinate 10,832,327 downwards.
TCCTCCAGACAAAAACTAACAATAACAGGTTACATATAAAGATCTAAAACGATCCAACAAGGATGAAGTGAGGACTCACCTCTCTGGGGTCAAAGTAGGAGCGGGCCAGCAGGTTCTCCAGGTGGATGTATCTCTCTGGTTGGGTTTGTTTGAGCATGATCATCGGGTCGGTCTGTCTGAGAAGTGAACGAGCAGCTCCCAGCTCTCTCAACTCGATCAACTCCAACACAACCTGATGAGGAAACGACACAGAGGAGATGATCTCAACTATTTATAGTAAGGCACGACTGGTGAGATTAATAAACTAAAGAAAGATCAGAAAAGACATCCGCAGAAATAAACAGGTGGATGACAAAAGTAGAGACTTCAATGATGACAAAGTAGTAGAATATTAACATACCAAACATCTGATAAATTTAGTTTACAATAACTGTAACACTTATTGGATTGTATTTATAATTACAAAGAGCTTCACATATAAATTGGGGATTATTACAAATAAAAGCAAACAATAACAATCTTACAATAAAAGACAATAACTATAGGAAGGGGGAAGCCAAACGATAAAAGTGAATTTTAAGAAGATTAGTGGAAGTGGAAGACGTGAAGAACAAGTTTAGAGACCTCACCTGTTCATAAAGGTCTACCAGGGTCTTATCTGGCAGCTTGAGGGACTGGATGGCTTGCAGGACGGTGTCCCAGTGGCCACTGTTGATGTCTGCCACGAAGCTCTCAATACTGTCCACGGTGTTCAGAGACACTGTGGTCTCCTCCTGCAGAGTGACCAGAGTCCGGTGCAGATTGTTTTCCTTCAAGTACTGCATGATCAGACGGATCACGCTGTGGGGGAAACACAAGCGATGTCAAGTCATTTGGATGAGAAAATATAGCAAGACACAGCTGAGACAAATCAGCCTAAGTTTACAAATGTTAACAGGTGCTATACTAAAAGATGTAGCTGTGCCAAATGTTAATTTAAAAGATAATATCTTCACTTTCAACATTTTAAACCTTTGCTGAAGCTGCATAAACCAAATGTAGGCACAGAAAAGCTGCAGGAACCTTTTGTAATGTTACAGAGACAATACACTTTTCTACACTAAATGTCCTAACACAGTGCATCAAGGGATTCTTATAAAACAGTCACAGGATGTAGCTCGCACACTGAAGTCAACCTAAAACATCTGACATCAACTAATCCTACGTGTGTGGGTCATGTGTCTTGCTCATTTGCACATCAACAGCACATAACAGTCAATTAACAAAACTGGAATAAAACTGGGATATTACACCTGAAACCCACATCTATGACGATAATGATGAATGGCTCTGATAATCAGCTTGGTGTTTCCGCCTCATTTATTTACTTACAGTATCCGTAGCAACTGCCAGTGCAGCTTTAGCTAATGCTAATTTAAACTAACTTCCTTGTCTTTCGGCTGTTAGTGCAGGACTGAAATAACAAAGGACGAAGAGTTTCAGCTCTAAATGACACATCGACACTTTAAGCTGGAATTAATCCCCCCTTTCTGCCTTTTAAAAGAGGGATCGACACCAACAGAGACACGGGGTTAACTGTAAAATTAGCTTAGCTTAGCCTAGCTTGGGGTGCTAACGCTAGCAGAGGCCTCATTGACACAAAATGCTTCCAAAAAAGAGCTATAATAAAGACCGGTGATCATAAAAATAAAACTCTGCTTTACGATTGAGTAACCGGAACACTTACTCTGCGGATTCCACCTCCAGAGACATGATTATTTATCTTAAACAGGAGCCAGAAGAAGACACTGTGGAGTCTGCAGCAGCACGCAGGACAGGACGCAAACACGGAAGTAGTAGGGAGGACCCGGGGGACCTTCAAAATAAAAGTCGTCAGTTGACAATCACTGTATACACTGAATATTATTTTGGCGAGGTTCAGATGGTAACTGAGCATGATTCTGTAATATACCGTATGTACATTATCTAAAATTCAATATACATATTCTACGGAACCGAAATGTCTATAAATTGTCGCTTGGATGTGTCTGTGAATGTCATCATTAGCAGTATAAATTACCCTGTAAGGAGCTGTATCAGATAGCCTACTCCTCTAGCCTAAGGAAACATTGGCTTCTATCTATCTATCTATCTATCTATCTATCTATCTATCTATCTATCTATCTATCTATCTATCTATCTATCTATCTATCTATCTATCTATCTATCTATCTATCTATCTATCTATCTCTATCTTACACGTTTGCACATTGATGAGACTTTGTGATGGTTATTTCATAGTCCCTCATACACTTCAATTAGAGTCTAGGGACCATCAGGATGAGTCTCTATTGGACATCAGCAGGGTTATTAACGTTACCAAGGGAATATATCAGAATTATTTTGTCAATATAGTTTCCACTGGACTGTTTTTCTTTTCCTCCCTCCTTAGGTTTGTTTCCCTGAGGACTATAGGATCTATAATGTAATGTCTTTAATCTTCATAAGAGCACAGTTAACCCCATTTACTTTTGGTGCTCTTCCTTGTTTTCCCCAACACCATCAACAGGGGGCGCTCTCTGCCCAGCTGTGGCTCTGAGGCTCTCTTGACTCCTTTCCCTCTGCCAGTGAAGGTCTTTCAAGGTTATGATGATGATGATGCTCAGTGCAGCCCCACTTCAGTCTGCAGTCCCAGGGCCTGGGTTTGATTGTTTCGAGCAATCATGACATAATCCTACTGTGAGCCCCGTCCACATTGGAAATGAATTTGGCTCCAAGAACACAGCAAACATCGCTTGGTTTTTTATTTGCCTTTGCAGATGGAGAAATATAATGGGGAAACAATGAGGGGAAGCAGAGAGGATGGGACAGCATGGGGTGGGTTGGTGCTCTCACACAATACCATGAAATCCCGCAGTCATTCTGAATACATTAACATAAGAGCAGAGGAAGGACGTCAATATAATTTTGCCGTCCTCTGGCATGACAAAGCAGCAGAGGCTGCTCACCAACGAGGGAGACACCGCCGCGCTGGAAGAATGACAGCGTCACAAAAGGCTGTAATGTAATCACTTCATCCTTTCTGGGGAAAAACAAAAGAAAGTTCTAAATTTATGTGAGGTGCCAATGAAATTACCCCTTCCATTATAATTAGAACATATTACCACCACGAAGACATCTATCATTTCTTAGCTCTCCCAGGAAGGAGGCAGTCATTTTGCAGGAAACCTTCACACCTGCTGAGCGAGGAGCAGAGGATTCACATCAATTAACAGAAGGTGACATTCTTGAACCAAACCCTAAAGCTGTCAACTGGTCTGATGGAAAGAAAAAGCAAAAAACAAAAAACAAAACAAAGGAAGTGTTTATCTTCTCTTCGTTGCTTGTAAATCACATTTTTTTGGAAAGCACAACAGACAATTCTGCATTCCTGGCACAATCTTCACAACACCAATCTCTTGTGTTCTCATGGAAACCATTTAAATGCTGAAGCTGAAATGACCACTTGGCCACAGTGAATACTCATAGCTCCGACAATAACAAATCAAAGGACAGAGCCAAGGCAGAGCTGTTTAGGAGATGAATAGATGAACAAATCAGTCAAATGAAAATAGCGTAAAGAGGAGGAGGAGGAAGAGGAGGAAGAGGAGGAGGACGGGCAGCTTAGGAATCCAAGAAAGTTTTGTTCTGGCATTGCCGAGCAGTCAAACTTTCAAAATCACGTGGGATGGGATAAATACCTGCTCAGATTCAGAGTCATTGCTTTTAAAATAAGGATAAAACCCTGATAAGAACGAGTTACAGTATAAAAGTGAGTCTTTGTAATGTCTTGTCAGCTAAAGAGGGGGATTACAGATGTGATGTTAGAGTCGGATACACTGGCTTTTCTCAGATTTAAACAGCAAAGATGTTTCTGCATGCAACACAGATTCTCAGCTAAGCTCCGCACATTCATCAACACCGAGATGCCAGATATAGAAAGACAAAAAGAATATTTCAAGGATTTAACTTAGGATTGTGGATCTGTTGTACAACATTGTATCCTAATTAGGATAAGAAATCAGGATGTGGTATTTCTTATGTGTTTGCATGTAGTGCGATCTGAGTCCTGTGCTATGTGTGGAGGGCTATGAGCCCTGTTCATGCATCGAAGAAGGGAGGTCATTTATCATTTACGTTCTGTATTGGGCCTTTTTTTTTTAACTCGCAGGTGTGCACAAATTGGCTTGTTTCCATTCTTTCACTATTGTAATGGATTTATATGGATTTTTCACCTGAATCTGTGAATAAAACCGTGCCACTGCAGATTTAAGCACCACATTTTTAGCACATATTTTAAATCTGACCTTGATTCTGCAGCCCTGTCCTGGACCACAAGTAGTTAAGTTAAGTTGCTCTCACACTGACTGTTTTCACATATGCAAAAGGTGAATGTTGCATTCTCGAATTCATTGTTGAGTTGTTCCTCTGTCCTTAAAGGTCCCGTATTGTGAAAATTGTGACTTTTACTTATTATAAAGCACCTTTAGGTTCTATATTTACATTTGAGAGCTTCAGCCTACGAAGAAATATACAGCTCGTATTCAGAAACTGAGCCTTAAAACGAGCCGTCATGACATCTGTAACGTTGTGATGTCACTACAAAGCAGGCTGTGAATCTCTCTTCTGATTGGCTCTTTAACCTGTTGTTACTAGAGCTCCAGAGAGAGGTCAGAGAAATAAGATGTAGAACTAAACTGAGATGTTTTTTGGTTATTCAAACCACAAATATATCTTTTTATAGTTCAACACTTCAAATAAAAACACAGGAAAGGTTAAAATAAGACTTGAAGACATTTTATGATCCAAGTTCTGCCTTGTTGTTCTGGTGAGGACTGTCTCATTAGTGGGGTCTTTAACGTGAACTAAAGTCTGATTGGTTGAACTCAAACTCCATCGTACTCTTTTTACATGAACTCCTACAGAGCATGAGAAGTAAAAGGCCTATTTTGCATTTTCACATGCTGCTTATTTCACGATGTTCCCAGTCACCAGTTGATGCAGATTACATAACAAACTAAGAGGCAGCTCAATGAATCGACAAAGCCTCGTTGCTTTGTTTGGTTTTGTTTATGTCTCTTTGAGAGCTTTGCCCTCTGGTCTACCTGCCGGCTGAAAAACGATGAACACCGGTCCATTAATTTGCTGCCGAGAAGCAACGCGTGGCTCCTTCCTAATGGCTGATTTTCTCCACCAGTCAGTCAGCCCTCGAGTAACGAGTGGGCAGTGGGTGGAAGGTGTGTGTGTGTGTGTGTGTGTGTGTGCGAGAGAAGTATTGGCTGCTGGTGGTGATAGTAGTCTGGAGGTTATCGTATAGGCGGTAAATCTTGATGGATCTGCCCCTGTAGGGTGTTTGCTGCTCGGGTCTGAGCGTCAGTCCAATTGGCATGTCCATTATTCTCAATGGATGCATTAGAGGGCCAAAGGGACTCATTGAGAAACCCTTATTGATGTCCTCAATCTTCTTGACACACACAAACACAAACACACACCACAAAAAAAACAGGAATAAGTAGAGTAGCAACCTTGTAGAAGTCGGTTGTGCACAAAGGCGCAGAATCAGGTTCTGTCATGCTGCAGCAGCTCGCACCTGCAGCTCAATGAATTACGGGGCCATCGAGGTGATAAAAGCTCCGAGCTTGAAATGGAGTTGTACCCGCACAGGCAGCGTGTTACACATGTGAACGGATACATGTTAGTCTGGATAAGAGAGGGGTGCACACAGCAGGGGCGCGATTCCACCGGTGACAATGCAAACAGAAGATATCCACTTCCCCGGGTGAATGAAACTGCCTCTCCTCAGCTGAAAAGCTCCCGGTGCACAGTCGTATTTACAGAAACCCCCCTCCCCACTCCCCTCCCCTCCCGATCCTCCACACAAAGTGCTGCCTGCCTGCCACAAGTGAATGGTTTGTAGTGGGGTAAGCTCTCTGTCTCTTTTCACTGCTTGTTCCAGCTCCTGCTCTCATGTAAGTCTGGCATCTTACAAACTTGAGGCGTCTTTTTTTTTTTTTTTGCTGGGGGGGCTTTATGGACATTCATGCAACACACCAGAGTCTTTCTCTGCTGCAGCGGGGATGAAAGGCGTGCTGTCGGAGGGTCGCAGTGGCTGTGATGAGCTTAGAGGTTGAATGTGCAACAAAAGAGCTTGCATGACAGTCTGCAGTTGGAGGCATTATGAGTCAGAAGGATAAAAAAAAAAAAAGTACTATTGGGACTTAAAGCTTGAGAAACAGCAACAGTTTCAAAGGGTTCTGGCTCCTTTTGAGGCTCCTCTGTTGAAAGAAAAAGAAAAAATCCAACCATTACTTTGATGAAATTCTGAAGGCCTTGGTATACTTCAAACGGACCCAGGCCTCATGACATGTTATTTGAATAATGTCTGAAGGCAAAATGTCTCTATACCTGTTCCAAACTCGCCTCTGGCTGTGATAACAAGATATCTGTGTCGAGCTGAACTGCACAGACGAGAAGATGGCTCAGACGCTGCTTGAAGGCATTTGTTGTGTTGCCCTCAGTCAGTCACAGAGAGTGAAGGGAGAAAATGAAGAAGATGGAGGTCCCACATTTCACACTGTGTTGATCCATAAGAAGATGGATTTGTGGTTTCTGGAGCCAAAAGAAAAAAAATCTCTTCTTCCTCTCTCAGCTTGCTCTCTGTAGCTCTCGTAACAACAGGTTGGTGTCAGCCAATCAGAAGAGAGGAGGAGGCTCTAAGCCTCTCTTCTGATTGGCTGACTGTTTTCTGAGTGATCCAATAAAAATGTAGAAGATAAAACACTCAGAGAAACCAAATCCTGCAAGTGTTGGATGGTGGGTCCAGGTGGTGAGGGGGCGGGGCTTAGGGTGACTGCTTTGCTGTGACATCACAAAGTGACAGGAAGTCCTGACGGCTGGTTTTAAGGCTCAGTTTCTGAATACAGGCTGTGTGCATTTTTCTGTGGAAACATGTAGAAAACAGTGAGGCCTTTAGATGTAAAATATTTGCCTCCAAGAACTAGTCTCCTTTAAGCTTTCACATCAAATGTTAATTCTATTTCTATGTGTGTTTTTTATTATAAATATTCCCATAATTTTTTATTGAATCAAGCAATCCTTGTATTTAACTTTCAGCTTTATTATGTCATTAGCCATTTTCTTGGCTAATGATTCTTCTGTGAAGCACTTTGACCTGCACTAACCTGTGTGAAAAGAGCTTTAAAAGTCTTATTGATTGATTGATAGTGTGACTCTGTAGCATAAAATGTAGACAGTATAGTCATTTCTTTTCTTTTCTTTCAGCTAATTAAATCATACTGAGCTCTCAGTCATCAGCTCCTCTGCTGATGGACGACCAACATGTTTGCCTTTCTGCCTCAAATCCTGCGGTTCTAAGAATTAACCCGACATCCTTCACTAATATTTGGAGAAGCTCATCGTCATGTTACGGGTAAAACTGTAAAACCCTCCGAGGTGCAGGAGCCAGAAAAAAGAGTCATCAATAAAACCCGACTGTGTTGAGAATCCAAACCCGTTCAGCAGAGCTCATAGAGGGGGCAGATCCAGCAGGTTGAAACGAGGTTATTATGCAAAACACCAAAGACAAAGGGAGGCTATTTGCAGTTAATTAACGTGGTAATTTTCTTAGTAACTCTAATAATTTTGTATAGCAGAGGTGACAGATGCTTGAATCTCTCTCTGCTTATTTTAATGGATCCACTGCCTGGTCTGTAACCTGGCTTGACCCTGCATTTGTATGCCCCTCACACTCTTCCCAGGGAGTTATTGATTCCCTGTGTCTCGCTCATTGGCATGCACAGGCGCGATAATAAGTAAATCCATCTTCTGTCAGTCCCTGCTGAAGGGAGCGTGGTCCTGATGGAGGGAGGGGGGCAACAGGGCAACATACGCAGGTCCAATTTTCTTACAGTGGATCTTTTGTGGAGAATTAAACCTTTGTATTGTTTCCTGCTGTAAAGTCCTAACACGGCAAACTGAGCCGCACCAACGCATGAAGCGCAGGGGGACTCAGACACTTTTGGGGATATTCACCGGCACAGAGGATCCAATAATAGAATAAATTCATCCGTGGTGGTTTAATTAACGTGTGCTGCTGGAGTGGAACAAAGCTAGTTGATGGGATATAAACACTCAAAACAAAGACGTACGTGCGCTTCATCAGACAGATACTGCACCCACAAAAAATAATGTTAAAAAAGACAGATTGCTTTTAAGATTGTGCACATGTCAGCCTTCAAAAACCCTGGTGGACTTGAAAAGAAAGTCCTTGACATTTCATTGTTTGCCGATCGAGGCTATATTCACAGCTCTGCAGTGGCATGTCCCAGCATGCATCTGGTCTGAAGTTGCAATAAATGGGCAATGTCGCCGTTGGCAGTTGTCATCTACAGAGACGGGACCAGTTGTGTGGTTCCTTTTCAAATCGGGCCGGAAAATCACTGGTGGGCTCTTAAGGGAGAGGGAAGTGGTACAGTACAAGAAAACTGAAATGTCAGCACCACCCTGCCTTTTTTCAGTGGCATTTGTCTCCATAGGAATGGGCCTGGGTGTCACAACGGAGTGAACGTACGGGTAAAACTAAGATGCAAAGGTCACAGTCAGAAATCATATTTTGTCATATGTGAGATATTTGATTAGATAGATAGATTGCTGCTGTTGGACAAGGTGAAGGGATACTGATGTTTTTCTATTACCAGAATAACAAAACAAAAAAAACATGGCTATTTCTCCTATAACATGTAACTACAAATCAGACTTTTGTTATTCAGCTCTTGTTCTCATGTGTTAGCTCATCTACATTTCAGTGCACAAAAAAAAGGTCAGGAGAAACCTGCCTGGATTAATAATGCTCCTGCCACCTCTTCGTGGCAGATACGATTTATCAGGGATTTACTGTGGTGATGGATGTCGTCTGTTGGTACATGTGATTCCATAAACCCCCCCTGTTATATACATCAGAAATAGAAAGTCAAGCTTGTCTTCTTATATACGGCTTACAGCAATAATTTATAGATGTATAAATGAGGACATTAATGCCACTCTCGAATCTGTCATGCAAATATGTAAAACTATTATCTTATCATAACATACGAGTGCTAATCTGCAAGAAGCTGCCATGGATTAAACATCACGTGACATTTCAAAGCAAAAATGGGAAAAGCTATGAACATATCAAACACAACACATTGCGTTAATATTGTATAGATTTAGGTGACAAGATGTATTAAGTTTTTTAATTACTAATCATACTTATTAATGCTACAGGAGTTTTGCGCACTTAGGGCCGGATTTACTAAAGGTTTGCGTGTATTAAAACGTGTGCAAACGTGATTGCACGCGCAAACACATGTGGAACCTGATCTACTAACGGGACGCACCAAGGACTGCGTCCCTCACACGGGCAGAATAGCACGTGCCATCCATTTAGCGCGTTTGCCTTGATGAATATGTAAATATGGGCGTTTCAGCCAGAACGTGCAGAATACTGGGAGGAGTAGATGCAAATAGATTTATTTAGCGCGTGCAATGTGATTTACCAAACCAGGAAGAGATTGCGGTGGCTGTTTTTGCGTCTTTATTCACCACGTCTGAAAACCATGTACTAACTGATACAACTTCGCCAAAACTTATGCGTTTATTGATTTGATACCTGTCAGAGCCCCGTGATCTTACATCTCTGCATTTCCTCACGTCTGGGTAATTCTGTAACAGTTTTTCAGCCGTGTTAAAAGTCTTTACGCGCCGTTACGCACGGGGCACGTCTGTCCTGCAGTGCGCTCCGTTGGCTCCTCTCCTCTCCTTTCCTCTCCTCTCACCTGGCTGCTCAGCTCCGTCTCTCAGTCCCGGTCCCGGACTGAGACACGTCACCGCTGCCTTCACCCGTCTTTGATCCCTCTGGTCTGTGGTCAGAGTGTTTAGATCCGTGTGTCCCACCTGAGCTCTCTATTAATCCACTCGATCATGGGCGGCACACACATATTATAGGTTTGTGATTGTCGCTGCAGCTGCTGCCTGTTCGTCACTATATGACGAGTTGGGCCCTGTAGCGATTTGTGTTTATTTATCTAAACAGAGCGCGAGAGAGATGAACACACGTGCTGTCTTTGTATGCATCGGATCAAATGTCATTCTGTCCCTTCGTCCGTCCAGCTCTCTGTCCACACTCTCCATGGCGGAAACGATTACCACGCGCAAGACCCTCATTTACATATTGTGGTTTGCACGTGTTTTCATTTAGCGGGTTACTCTTAGTAGATCACCTGTTTTGCGTGCACTAACCAAACACGCAATATTATAGCGGGAGCAAACAATATAGCGCCCGCTATCTGGGATCTTAGTAAATCCGGCCCTTAGCTTTTTTAGGATGTGATGAGCACTACAACCTCTAGTGGCCGCTAGTGAGTATTTACAGTTTTTTAATTGCCCTTTATATTATTTATTATTCATTTCATGAACCAGTGTCTAATTGTTGGCCAGATCCAGGTAAAACAGCTCAGTATCACAAAATAAAGAACATGAATGTTTGAGTTTTCTGTTTCTTGTCCCTTTAATCACCTCATAACTCCTCAGATTTGTCTTGTGACCTGTTACAGCAGCTCTGTTACAGTTAATTAAACTAAATTACATGGCAAACTAACAGTTTAATGAAGGTAACTATCATGTCATGCTGCTGATTTTGTGCAATCAGGAGGTCAAATTGTCCTTCATCCTCTGAACATGACTTAATTTTGAACATACAAATGCAGAAGTTAAGGACAGTTTTCTGCATGAGGAAGTTATTCTTCTTCTCACTCCTTTTTGATATGCAATTTTATTCATTTGTTTTGTGTATTTTGTTTGCATATTGTCTGAATATTTGTCTGCCATGCACTTCATTTGTTTTATCTTATACATTCCTGCTGCATATGTACTTGCATATTCAAAACAAACATTTCAGTTCAGTTCAATTCAAAGGATGAACGTTCACTGCTGCAGAGAAGACACCTGTAAAAAGAAACACAACGCAAGCGATGCACATGTTTCCATGGCAGACGTGCAGAGCAGCACGTAAACACACACTCGATCAGACTGAGCAGAGTGTGAGCATCCGTCCGTCTCTCCTCAGCCCATCCATCGCTGAGCGTCTTCAAAGGCATCCCCGCTCAGCAGGACGTGAGCTGCTGCATCATGTGGTGTTATCATCCACAGCTGTCCGATGCAGCGAGGGAGGCTGCAGACATTGATCGGTGGGATGTGATAGGCTCCTGTCACATTACTGTAAACTTCACAGCTGCAGACTGGAGACGCTGACTCTCGGCTGCAGAAGATGTAGGTGTCGATATTTTGTCATGTGTGTTATACTGTTCTTTATCTGCCGTGTTAGTTGCACGAATTAATATTTAATCCCACCCCGAAGCAAATCATTCTGCAGCACACAGGAACTCACAGGTGGTTGTGGTGCTTTCACTTGCTGCTGGGTGATCTGTGAAGGGGTGAATCAGGGGCCAAGTCACGAGAAGCATCGAGCTTCATTTCTAAAAAGTTTTCTGATGCATAAACATTTGGCTGCCGGCAACGGGAACAAGTGGAACAGACTCTGTTTGTTTCATGAATGTTAATTACTGATGGAGAGACAGACGAGGCCTGAAGTGCTGCAAAATATCTGGAAGTTTAAATTTCTGTTTTGTCTCTCAAAGTTAAAAAGTGGATTTATTTTTTTATCTGATGTGACTAATTCATACTCGTTCTTCTTTGTTTTGCAACATAATAGAAAACAACTTCAGGGCCTGTATTACAATTGATTTTTTACTTGTTTTCATGTTCATTGTGTTTGAATTGTTTCATCACAATCACAAGGATTTGCTCACATTAGCAGAGTAAATCCTCCTGCAGGCTTCACACACATGAAGCAGATCGGATCTATAGTCTAGCATGTTGGCTGACTGGTTATATGGGTTTCATTTTTACTTTTGGACATTTACAGATCCTATAGCTCAATTTTTTTAAACCTAATTTTAAATTTGTGCACTCATGTCTCTTGTTTAGCTCATGCAGCACGATGCAAACCCTCATATTGTGTCATGCCCATAATTTTCTTAATCAAGCAAACAGATTTATATCTGAGTAATTGATTATCCTAAAAGTGATGGTAATGTCTTGTAGGTTATGAAAATCTATTTATTCTTGTCATTGTTTGCAGTCGTTGATAATGTTGCTCACCCTTACCTGGTTTCTCTTTTATTGGAAACAACAAACATAATTGGAGCAGAGAAGACTGAATCTCTGATGCACAACCTGAATTAGACACAGGTTTAATAACCACAATATGTAAAAGACGATTTGTTGATATGAAACAGTTTAGATCAGCTGACAAGGAATCAAACATGACAGACTTTGCCTTCAGCCAGACGCTGGAAATAACGAGCGCTGCACAAGCCGTTGCTCCCTCCGTTCCTCCCAGTCAATATTTATCCTGAAAATCATTATCAATCCCATTTCCTGATTCACTTTTGAGAGGAGGCATAAAATGAAGAAGAAGAAGAAGAAGAAGGAGAAGAAGAAGAAGAAGAAGAAGGAAACAGCCGCAGGCCTCCTCCTCCTCCTCCTCCCCTGAAAGGAGAGATTATGTAATATACATCTTTTGTGGCTGAGGAGAATGGAGGGAATGAATGATGTCAGGGAGCAGAGGTGTTTCCACTCCATTCAGCAGAGTAAAAAAAAGATTATACAACATTAAAACCCACACAAGACCGACGCTGGAGAGCTGATAAGACTCAAAAAGGGAAAATCCTGCCTGTGCAGTGCGGGTTCACTCCCTGCAGAGGAAAGAAAACACCCAGCATGACCAGAATTAATAAGACATGAGAGACACGAGCTTCTGACTTTAAGACGGTTGCCTCTGGATTTAAGATGATTGTGCTTCAAGTCATGCATATATATAGGTAAAGTTAAAACATTTCTGAAATCAGTCTGAAGGTTGCTCCACCACTGTGGTTTGTTTCTAAATATCATCTTGGTAAAAAAAAAAAAGAAATAAAAAAAGTACTTGTAGGTTCTCAAGGGGCAGATTGAAGAGATTAAAGAGGAAATCAGAAATGTCACTGCTTCCTGTCTCTGTCCTGTGGCTCTGCTGTAACTCTTCCACTTTGAAAAGAAAATGGCATTTTGTCTGCAGAGGAATGAGCCTGGCCGTCAAAAATGTAATGAAATCAAGGGACTTTCCCTGTTTGTAAAGGGCACAGCCTGCTAATGAGGCCTGAGTGGCATTTTCCATATCCTCGTTTCAGATTAAATCTTTATGATGCATGATGTAATTATCTTCTTATAATTAGAAACTTTATTTTTATTTCCACTCAGCCTATTAACTTTTTTCTTTTTCTTTTTCTGCATCACATCTCTCAACTAATATAACATTACCAGCACTGACACTGGGATGGTGACACATGAACATGTGTCTGTGGAAGAAGTTGAATTTAAATATCTGGATCAATTATGCGAAGATCGGACCAGGAAAGGATGCTGAAGTAGCCTAAAAAAAAATAAAAAAGTAAAAAAATAAATCTACAAATCTTTGTCATAAAATCACCTCAAAACTGTAACAGCCTCCATCCTTGGTTGTCTTGGTTACTGTAATAATGGTCATGGCTCACTGAGGGCTAAGAAAATATTGTGATTCAAGTGAAAAATGAGCACTTCCTTTTCCGAGTTTTGATGATTTGTGTTGCCGTGGTTACAGCTGGTTTTGCATTGTGCTCTCTCGACCACTTCATCCACTTCACTACAACCTCCTCCTGTCATGGACTTCGTCTCTTTATCCTACGTGGTTACATCCCGTCATTCTGACATCCCATCATTCCAACATACCGCTATTCCGACATGCCATCGTCCCACCATTCCTACAAGGCTTTCAATATAAGGAAATGTGCGTTACTCAACAGCTGACCCCCTCTTACTTATCTGGACTCTCTCAATCTATCTGGCCTGTCTATCCTCGACCTGCTTTTTACTAAACTTAACCAACTCCTTTCATCATTGCCTAAACCCAACCAGTGCAAAATCTTTTGGGGAAAAATACGCTATTAAAGGAACTGTTCGGAAAGGCAGCATGTTCATAAAAAGAAAATAATACCGTCATTCCGACCATAGGAGGCAAGAATTGTTGGAAGGATGGGACATTTGATAGAAAATTAAGTGTTGCCATTTAGACAATTAGAGGTCTATGGGGCTGGTGGGATGTCGGAATGGCGGTTGCCCCCCATCCTACGTCGTCTCACGTTCCCCTCTACTCCTGTCATACTCACAATGACCACTAGATGTCGCCAAGCAACAAAAACATAATCTGTGATTGCAGTCCTCCACTGTACTAGGCTACTTTGTATTATTGAAATGAAAAATGTATAACTGTCCTTGAAATTGTACATTTTTTTTGCCAAAGATTTAAGTGAGTTAATAGGTTTATGTAAATCATGTTTATTCTTTGATATTGACTAAAATCCAATTATTGCTAAAAGAACAGGGTTGTATCTCAGTTTCGTGGTGTATTGTGTTAATATTGCTTCACGCTCGTACACTCCAGTATTGATAGATTCCTCCCCATGTTGCATTGATCTCTTAGATCCTTACACTGATCCCTTCATCTTCCTCTGAACACACTCTGAGTCAGACCGCAGAGTAAAGACTCTTTAAAACCTTCCGCTGTGACATAAACAGAGACATGATGAAAACTTTATTTATTCTCTGTGAACTGCTCTTCACAGTCAGATTGTAGATTATCCCTTTTTATGCATCACAATTAAACAGTAAGTGGTGAAGCACATAGAAAAAAGAAGAAACGATGATAAAAAAAGAGACTACAAGTTATTTGGGAAACTGTTTTGATAATATTTTTTTGCCCAGTAGGAAATCCTGCTCCCATGATGCCGTCTGTCAGTGGGATTATCAGCAGAAGCCGGCGCCTCAGGGCAATCCGATGCGTCCTGTTGACTGTTGTCGGAAAAACCTCAGTCAGAGTCCTGGAGGGAAAAAGAAACGTCTCAGGGTTTGTTTCCTTCTCTCTCCTCAAGTGAACTCAAGTGTCTGCAATATAATATCACACCATTGTGTTTAGTTATTAAACTATCAGGGCAGATTTTTAATATGTTTTGTTTTATTGCAGTTTTTATCTACTGGTTTTTCATTGTTATTTCTCCATATCTTTGGATCTTTCATTCATAAACTGACGGTTGATGACTTCTGCTATTTCAATTCTCCTCCTCCTCAAAGATCAATAAAGTTTATTCTATCATATCTTGTTTCTCTGTGGAAACTTAAATGAACTTTCTTTTTTTTTTCAATAATGTGATCAGACTCAGTCACAGTTAAATGAATCCCTGGTATGGTGCCTGCCCACTATAACCAGTGTGTTCAACACAGTTATTTCAGATTTTTGATGAAATCATTAAAATCTCATCTAATTTCTCAATCATACCCCTTCAATCATTCCCTTATCAAATGAGACACCACTACTATACCGTAATATGTCATCATCTGCACCATAATGCATAAGAAGAAGGTAGAAAGGTGCACCTAATTTGTTGTCACTGTACGATGTATGAGCAATTTAACATTAGTGAATTTAACAGTGTAAAGTGATTTGACTCCTTTGAAGAATGAGATCATAATATAGGTTATATACATTGTTGTAATTTAAAAATCTTATTAAAGGAGAATTCCGGCCATTTTTGACCCCTAAATTGTTTTCCCGATGGTCACCCAGTGTTGGGGGGAGCAAAAAATGCGACCAAAATTGATGGCAAACCGGAGTTACACCATGGCTACCCGGCACTAGGGATAGTGACAACGCTAAACTATGGGGGCAATTTTTTCAACCACAACAAAAACTCACAAACAATCAAATATCTATGGTACATGACTGGAATCCTTACGAGACACCACTCAACTCATATAGTGTACAGTATAAACAGTATAAACTTTGTGTTTTTGCATGTAATCACTCACCTCAGACAGCCGAACTCTGAAACGTCCTGGAAAGACATTACCATCCGATCGCAGAGCGCCTGCTCTCCCCGCCACAGAAACAACACTTTCCTTGTTGTGATGATTTCTTTACAAAAATAAACGGTGGAGCAGTGCAGTGGTAATGTCCAAAATATCTCCGACCATGGTGTAACTCCGGTTTGCCTGCATCAATTTTAGTCGCATTTATTGCTGCCCCCCAACACTGGGTAAAAATGGGTCAAAAATGGCAACGGAATTCTCCTTTAAGAGTGAAAATATTTACATCTTTGGAGGCCATCTTACTCATGTATCTTGTTGTACCTGTTCATTTGTAGTGTGGTCCGAAAAGACTTGGTTGAAAAACTACATCCCTCTTCATCCAAAAGACAATCAGGATATATCCCTATAAATCAGGATATCCCCTAACGTGAACGTACACAACAGACCAGTAAGGATACAGGAGGTAGAAATGGGATTGGGCCTGAGAGTGCATCTGTTAAAGAATAATCTGTGAGCTCGTCGTGAGGATGTTAAACAGTTCAAGTCTGATCCCTGAGACTCTGGTTGACGCTCTCTAAGAGTCTAAGAGACACATCCAGACAATCACAGACCAGTCAGTGGTTAAGTGTCTCTGCACTTATGTATAAGAGCTCATATGACTTCACTTTGTTGTTGATAAGAGCCACTTTTTCCACCCAGTGTCTTGACAACGCAAACTTGTAATATCCATTTGTCAGACTGAGGAAGTGCCCATGAATTATTGAGGGGATATGTTGTTCATCTATGGATAGCAATCTATCCATCCGCCCCCCTCCCACACACACACACACACACACACACACACACACACACACACACACACACAGACACACAGAGCTGTGTGTTCACAACCTAAACTTTTCATCAGTATAAATGAGATCGGGGGCCTGATGCTCCTTCACTTGGCTTCGCTCTGACCTCCACTGTCTGACATTTCTCCAGACACTCAGAAGTATATTTCTCATTAACACCGATGACATTCAGACATTTTGGGGTTAGTCGCCTCATACATAACTCAGACTCTATCAATAAATTATAAGAAGCGATGTAATTTGACGATATTCTTCACTGGCAGCAAATCGACGTAGAGTAAGATCAGACTGTTTTTCATTGGTTGACTTTGGGATTTATTTTAAAACTTTTTTTGTGTTAAATAGAGAGAAAATAGTTGAAAAGGTTAATATAGACAGACAGGTAGATGGAATTAGTAACATCAGGGATTTCATGGTGTTTATCGCCTACTTTACTGACAAAGACCAGGACAATCGTTTACTGGATCTGAAAATGTGAAAACTAAAAGAATAATGTATTTCCTATGTAATCACCATGTTATGTCTATGTAATAACAAGTGTGCATGAAGTCGAGCCCAAGGCCATAGTATCGTCTTTGCTCTCAAGGGCTGGTGTGAAGGCCCCCGTGCGTGGGTCAACCCAAAGGCCACACTGTGCTCAGCCTCCCTATGGGCTGCCCATTGGGCTTGGCCACGAGCGTTTGTTATTACACAGACATAACACAGAAATGACACAAAACTTGCCTGAAACATGATTTACATGATGAATAAACTGATAATACTGGATCATCCTGTATAATACCAGATCGTCCTGTACTGAAAAAAACAACAACAACTGTCCCTTACTGAATCAATACAGTCACCGTACTCATCACTGTCACTATCATTCACAGTCAACGTTGCCCTGGTTGAAATGAACAAAAAACGATCATACATAGTCTATAAGAAGTGGGCCAGAATAACTAGCAATGGCCCTGGACATGGTAGCAAAACAAAAACATGCAGGTGGAAGACAGATTAAAACAGAACGGATAAGTTTAGAATTAACCATTTACAGTAGAAATGAGCAAAAAAAAAAGAAAAATCTAGAAAGACAAGAAGAGAATAAACAAATGAATACAAGTATATCCAAATGATTTGGAGAATGTGCATTACTCTCTCCCACCATCCAAAGACATTATCTGCTCTGACTAGTACTGTAACATCAAGCCCGCAGATTCCCCTCAGCTCTAAAGGGATAAACAGTTTAACCACTGAATGAATAAATGAGAGAAAACAGTTTCCTGGCTGAAGCTTTATACTTACAGAAGCTCAAGTGGTATTGATCGTCTTCACCCGACTCCTTGAAAGAAGCTGAGAAAAAGTTGAACAGCAGCTTCAGTAAATCTGCCCTGCGACTTTCAGTAACCAGATTTATAACCATACCAGAGCTGATCATGTCAAAACAGGTCTGATGAGTCAACTCCAAATACAGATATCAACTAACTTTACTTCATTCATTTCATTGTTACAAATAAACAGTCAAGAAAAATGCATGAAGATAAATTCATATTCATAAGGAGACAGATTTCCCTCCTGTTTGTTCCCTGGTGGACACGGCTCCACTTTACTGCATCACGTCACTCAGCCCCCCCCCCCGAGGGTGAAATATGACATTTATTAGAAAAATAAATTTGGCTATTATAGACGACACTTTGGAACCAGAGAGGCCACAAACAAAAGCTGCTGCAGACACAGGTTGCACAAATTGTGTCATTTAGCTTTAGCAGATCTTATCTTGAGAAAGACGAGATCTCATCTTCTCTCTTGTTTTATCAACTATCGAACTCATTCCCCTGAAGTCGGCCTTTTCTGGGGCCGGTCTGCAAAAAAAAATAAGAAAAGAAAACATGACAAACACAATCAGAGTGACTCGAGGGGGAATTTCAGGGCAGATCCGGCATGATATTGAAAGGTCATCTCATTTTGCTCTGATTAATTCACTCCCTTGTCTTTTACACTCTCGCAGGGCAATAAATCTTTTCGTCCTGCTTTCCCGCCTCACTTTTTAATCAATCTTCCATCACGTGAACGCAACAGTCGGATGTGTGTCGAAAATTGCTTCCCTTTCCCCCTTTTGGAAAATGTTAATTTGATATAACGCCTCACCTCTCATTCTCCCCACAGTGAAACAGAATTAGTTTAAGTCCAAACACGCATGGAGGAAATCCCTCTTGCACCAGCGCAATCAGTCCTGGCTGCAAGTTCACTACCTCCACTCCATTACACTTGATGATGCACCACTAATATCCATCTTGTTGAAAGGCTCCTGGTGCATTACACTGTGCAATTTACACCGAGCAGACCCAAATGTAGCTCCTTCGCACAAAGATCAATACTTTGCGGTAAATTATAGTTGGCATTTGATACTGTTCATCTTTACTCCCAAGATGCAACTCTTAATTTATTTTTTTATTTAGTGCAGTCTGTTGTGTTGCCATCACGCTCTGCACTATAGGGAGGTTTTCTCAGCTGCAGGAGACGTCTACATTTTCTACTGTCAAACTGTAAAACGTGTTTATCTCTTCATCTGCTTTTGTTCCTCCATGTTGGGTTTCATGCCGCTTATTATTCTTTCTTTCGGTCCCTGTTTCATTTCTCCGAGTTGGAGTCGAGCCCAGATTATAAAGCTTACTGCACGAGCACGGCTGAGGGATATATGAGCAGCTTTATCACATATTGTATATTGAATTCTGCAAGGTTTCATTTCTTGTAATTGTCCTTTTGACACAGGCCGTCTTCGGGGAAGCTTTATGTATAATGACAGTTATTTTGTCCTTTAAGCTCCGAGGAAACGACAGGTTATTGAATAAAGTATGTCGAAGTGCTCCTGCTTTTCCCCTGCAAGTGTTTGCTGCTTATTGATATTTTTCTTCTTTTAAAATTTCAATGCAACCTGGGGGAAATAGCGTGGGATCATGGGAGTAACTGTCTTCATCACCTCTGTTGTCATCTTCTCCCATTCTGTCATTCAGTAGGTTTTCAGTACTCCGTAGATTTATAATGTATACTGTATGTATTGCAAAAAATATTCAGTATTTCCCTTCATGTATTGAAATGTGTAAACAAAGTGTAGTATTGTAGACTAGAAATGAGAAGAAGCTTCAACACACTCACAGACTAACTTCTAATTACAAAAACTTATATTAATATTATGAATAGTTTTATTATGAGAGATTATGAAAAAAACAACAACAATATTAAGCTGTACTGTACTAAAATATAAAATGTAACTTCATCTTTTTAACTCAAGTCACTGTTGCATTGATAAATCTTGACACTAAACTATATATTCACACTATATACATTCATTTTTTTTCATTATACATCAATGTGTTTTCCATAAGAGAAAAATAAATGTGAATAACTGCTAAGACCTCCATTTTCTCAGGCCAAGGCTTCGTGCTCGACTGATTTTTTCATTTATTAGTTTTTCAGATTTCCTCTTTGTCAACAAACTAATGGTTCAAAAATACAGGACTCTTCTACTTCTTTCATATCTTGCATGTCTTGTTTGCTCTTGAGGAAGACTTCCAGGACACAGTGGCAGGGGAAGTGGTTTCTTAGAACATCGGTCCATTATCACACACTCTCAGTGGGTGTGTTATGTGTTTTTTTTCCAGTCTTCTGCTGCATCCATTAGGCCGTCACAAGCCTCCTACCAGGCTGTGTGTTTGGGCTTTGGTTTTACTGTACTAGTGGGGACTGCATACGGTGAAGGGGCTGCTTTACCATGTGGGGACCCTACAAGTTTAAAATCCTATTTGAGGGTCTAGACTTGATTTTTTTTAGGGTTCAGGTTTAGGTTAAAGGGATAGTTCAACATTTTGGCAAATTGGCCCATAATCCCTATAGTCATAGCAGTAGGTTTGTTACCTTTAATTGTCGGTGCAAGCTATTTTTAGAACGGCCGAGCGCAGCCGCGAGCTGCTCAGAGCTACGCTACGGAGGCTAATGGGATTTCTTGGTTTCCCTCATCAAACTCAGCAAATACACGATACAACAACTCCAAAACGCTCTGGTGGACAAGTTGTGACCTGCACATTCACCCCGCTATGAGATAATAACACAACGTTACCGGACAGAGTTGTTTTAGAGGGAAATACAGAGACTGCTTGCTGAAAAACTGTCCCTGAAGGCAACGCGCATCAGCGGTTTTGTATGAATTTATCTCTAAAATGGCTCTGTCTGGTAACGTTCTGTTATTATCTCATAGCGTGGTGAATGTGCAGGTCACAACTTGTCCACCAGAGCGTTTTGGAGTTTTTGGATTGTGTATTTGATGAGTTTGATGAGGGAAACTAAGAAATCCCATTAGCCTCCATAGCGTAGCTCTGTGCAGCTCACGACTCTGCTCCGCCATTCTAAAAATAGCTTGCACCGACAAATAAAGGCTAACGAACCTACTGCGATGACTATAGGGATTATGGCAATGGGCCAATTTGCCAAAATGTTGAACTATCCCTTTAAGGTGAAGGTAAGGGTTTGGGTTAGTCCCCAGGAGGGATAGCAAGACAAGGATGTGTGTGTGTGTGCACATTCAAAGACAAGGATGTGTGTGTGTGTGTGTGTGTGTGTGTGTGTGTGTGTGTGTGTGTGTGCACATTCAAAAGTCCTTGCAGGTAAACAGCCGCCACTTGACAGAGGGATGTTGTGATGCCTCCTCGTCCCTGCGGCGGCGGCTCCCCCCGGGGATCACCACCAGTCAGCCGTGGCTTCCTCCAGCCTCCCCCGTGTCCTCCCGTCCCAGGTCCTCTCATCCTGTATGACAATAAAATAACGGCTCTTGAATAGCTGGTTGATAGCGTAATCAGATGTTGCCTCAGGATGCCGCATGCACACACACACGGCTGGCTGGCTGGCTGGCTGGCCTCCGGTGGCCATGTAAGAGCTGCAGATAAGTGAATACATCCCTCTCAAAATAGTCGCCTGGATGCAGATTGTTCCCGCTGCTGAAGTGGCACTTTATCTTGCAGCAGAGGAGGGAGGTGGGAGGTGGGTCGGAGAGTGGCGCCATGAAATTCACTTGGCTTTTTTTTTTTTACTGAGATTTAATGAATTTCAGCTTTCATGGTGATTTAAAACACTTGATCTCGTGCGATTGTGCGATCTCACGGCGCGGCGAGTTTGGAAGAGGTCGTGAGTTCACAGCTGTCGTGTGGATTAAAAGTGTCATGTCAATATCTGGATTCAGAGATACAAGGCGTGAAGAGTTTCACAGTGAAACATGGTTCAGTTCAGACTTCATTTAACTCAAGGCCGAAGGAAAGCTGTGATTGGTTTGGTCCAGGTCCTTCTTTTCTTTCTTTCACATTTATTTTCCTTTCAATATGGTTTTTAAAAGACTCATCTTCTAGTTGAATACATGAGCTCACCTCAACAGAGCTTCATTTTATAACACTTTTAGCTTCAAAATCAGAAGAAATTAAATTAAAGTACGGATGTGAATGACTTTAGAGCCTTTAATACATGACAAAATACATCTCCAATGGTCACAAAGGTTGTTATTCAACCTACCTGACTAAACCTATCAATCCATGTTTTAATCAATTTACCTGCACAGAAGACCACATTACTCTGTGCAGATCTTCATTTAACTGTGCACTGTAGCTAGCTAGCAATTCTTGGATTATAAGAAGAAAGTTAAATATTCAGTTGTAGACCAAACAAATAAAAAGGATACATTTTAATTCTGTGTTAAATACAGTTCATTTCATTAGAGTAACAGACTACATCACTAGACTGATAGTCAGGGAGGGCTGATCAATTGCAAAAATGCTATAAATTAACATTAACAAGAGATTACAGATTGCCAGGCGTGTTTGTGTTGTAGTGCTTTAAAGCTTCAGTTGGCAACAATTATTCAGCCGTATTTGCTGGAACTCTGATGGTAGTACATGAAATGGGTAATTTAGGACAAAATCCGCAATCCACCGCTCCCGATGCTGTTCCTTGGCAGAGGTTCATCGAGGGAACTGACGGTGTATCATCTTGAAATTTCTAACCAATTTTACTTCCACTTTTGTCGACTTACCAACTGTAGCTTTAAAGCAGTCCATGTTTCTGACGAGACGAGAGCTGGGAAACTGGGTCGGAGGCTCTGATCTTACAAGGTTGGTTTTTCAGCCAAGAGACGCCAGGTGGTAGGCAGAGAGCCTCCATTCTCCCTGGAACAAGTAACAAGTCATTGATTTAACCAGCACAATTACCCTGAAGCTGTTTAATTAAGGTGCAACTCTTGCATAGTTACTTTGTAAAGGCAATCCTTAAAGGGGACATATTATGGAATTTCCTCCCGGCCCCCAAATTGTGAGAATTTACAAAAGAATCTGTAATTTTCAGGCTCCTGAGATTGAAATGCATGTGGTTTTATGAGCTGTTCCCTCCGTTTTATGACAATGATGTCATTAGTTTTCGAATTTGCATAATACCAGCGCGGGGCAAGCAGTGGTTCATTTGCATTTAAAGTGACAGACACTGAAACCAGCCGTTCTGGACAGGGCATTTTTGAGAGGATGAAAAAAGAGCCGTGATGTTTGAACCTTGGGGTATTTTTATCAAAGCATGACACAGATATGTCTTAAAGACACCTGGGAACTATTTTAATTCATGGAAAAGGGGCAGAATATGTCTCCTTTAAGACTTCTGTTAAGAGTTAAATTGAACATAAAGACCTTTGCCATTTTTTTATTGCCATAGGCTGGATGTTGTTCACTCACTAACCAGAGTATCCCCAGGCTGTGTGCCTTAAGATCCTGAAGCCCAAGTTACACCTGATGGCTGCTCCATCAATGTGTGAATGTATGACTGAATAGAAGAATGTGTTAAAACACTTTGATGGTCAGTAAGACTAGAAAAGGTGCAAGTCCATTCATGAAAAATCTCTTAAATGAAGTCGACGTGCAGAGTTTCCACAGTTGTTGTTGCTAGAAAACTTCCATTAGAGGTGATTTTGTTGCTTTAATCACACTCAGTCCACAAGATGTTGCCATGTTCCATCCTTGCTTTACACATGTGTTTGTAGTGAAGTAAATGTGGTCTTTATCTACTTAACACCAGCTGTGAAATGTTGTCCGGACTGTGGTGAAATAATGTGTTATCATCGCCTCTGCTGTTTACTGTAGCTGCTGCAAACAACATGAAACATGTGCATGTTATTTCCTGGTCCAACACCGTGCCTGGTGTGAAATTATCAAGACTGTGGGTGTTTGTTACAGCTTTGATTTGGAGCTGAGAAGCAGCAGCTCTGAGCGAATGCTGGGCACCGGAGAGGTAGAGAGACAGAGATGAGGAGTCAAGACGTCTTGGTCCACTCGCTGTCTTAAAGCCCGTGATTGCACTTTCATGTTGGCACCACAGAGCTGCTGAAGTGTTGCTGTAAGGTCTGTGTTTCCAAGCAACTGAGGGGGAACCGACCACGAGCAGTAGTAAGAAATCAAGCCACTTGTTCCAAATTAACTGGGCTACAGATGAATTAAACATGAATATCTCTCTTTAGTTTGGAGTCTGCAGAGAGTCTCGCTCCCTGATGTCAGAGAGACATTTATCACAGAGTCACTGATAGCGCTGCTATTGTAAAAGGAGGGTTGTTGGTTGGGGAGGGGTTGCTGTGATTGTGATTCTTTGATACCGTCAGAAGAATCTACTACAATCAGGAATCTCAACATCTATGAGATGTGTTTCTGTAAAGCCACAGGAGCTGAATGCACATATTACTCTGCTGTCAGTCATATGGGTGGACAGTTCGCTGTGAGAGTTTTGCTGCACCTGGAAAAAAGAGTAAGAATCATTCATCTCTGCTGTTTAGTTCAGACAAAGTTTGAAAACTTTGTGTTTTAATCTGAATGGGTAGAAACTGAAACTTCAGATGGAATCAAACAACTGACCTTCTGGTCAGTGGATGACCCGCTCGACCTCCTGAGCCACAGCTGCCCTAATCATGGGGCAAGGACACTGTGGTAGTGTCCGCTCACTGCTCACCAAATGTAAAGTTGATGCCTGTTAAAGGGGAACTATGCAAGTCCGGTCAGTTTTCAGCTGTTTTGCTAACCCTCCTCCCAGCCATGTGCATTTGTTCACAACGACGCCAGCGAGAAAACAATCAATAGAGCGGTAAATAGCGTTATATATCATATACAACGCGTTAAGATGTGTGTATTTGTGTAGTCTTATCTGTCATAAACAAGAGATTACAGGTTACGGGGCGCGTTTGTGTGGCGGTGCCGCAGAGACCAGAGCTGGGACACCGGGTCGGAGGCTCTGATCTTACAAGGTTGGTTTTCAGCCAAGAGACGCTAGGTGGAAGGCAGAGAGCCTCCATTCTCCCTGAAACAAGGAACAAGTAACAAGTCAATTATTTAAACAGCATTAGTACATAATTAAGATAAAAATCCTGCATAGTTCTTCTTTAAGTGCTGATCCTTTGGTTCACTTCATGCAGAGCCAAGATGCAGATTATTCGCACACGTGTGACCGCAACTGCCTCAACTCCAGCAGATGATTATCCATCACCTGCCAGTGCCTGCATTCATGTTTGTGTGTTTGACTGCAGCCTGTACTGTCAGACACAATGTGGAAGTGTTTTTATTATTACTTAAAGTTCCCTCTAGGGTTCAGAAGTTGCCATAGCTTTAAAAACTGACACATTTATGTTTGAGAGAAGGACGAGAGTTCAGAGTGAGAACAGAGCTCAGGTGAGAAAATGTGAAATCAAGTAGATGAATGTTAAATCCATTAAATGTCACTTAAACACAATGATCTTTAAACCCAGGAAGAAGTCCTGCATGAGCATGTAATCACACTGATTAGCACCTGGTCAGGGTAGGGTGGACCTCCCAGCATGCACTGGGGCACTTATCAAACAAAGCTACCTCAATTATCTACATAACGAATAAGCAGAACCGAAATCTTTTATACATCTTCAACAAGTAGTATTTTAAAAAAAAATAATATACCAGAAAACTGTCATTAAATGAAATCTGTGGTTTTGCTGTAGAATAATAAAAAAAGAGAGAGAAAGAGAAAAGGTGAAAACAGCAGATGAATCTTGGAAACTCATCAGCCTCACGTGTCGCTGGATGAAAAGGTCAGCCTCTCGACCCGGTGACAAAGACCTCAGTCCATCGTGAGCACAGCGACAGTCGCGGCTCCATTGAGACAGATAGATGTGTAACCTTTATATCAAGGTGGCGCCAGATGACGAATGGGAGCGAGCGGGAAGATGGAGCGATCAGCGTTATCAGTGTTGTCAGTCCAATCTCCCTCCATCAGCGATCTGTGGAGCCAGTCGCCCAGCTTCACTGTGTAATTTCCAGTCCTGACCGCGGGACTGCAAGACAATTATTTAGCCCCAAGGCCTCTGGAGAGGAAACTGGGGGATTTGTTCTTTGCCATATGAACCTGAAACTCTTCAATCATTTTTTTTTATATATAACGCCGTGGTGAGAATTGATGTTGTTTGGTCTCTCTGTTCAATTTACCTGACTTCATTCTCACTTCATTTAGTCTGGAGGATGGAGGATAAAACCTTTACATAAAACGGAGAAAATGAGTTTGCAACTTTTTTCCAATGCAATTTATAAGTTTGTATTACTCTATTTTTACGAGTTGACTCATGCTGCTTGTTAAAGGACAATTCCAGGCGAATTCAACTCGGGGGTGTATTTTCATATCATTTTAGGTCTAAAAGAATGAATCTGAAGATTTTCAGTTTAATCGCTCCTGTTTTGCGGTAGTTGCGTCTGTCCCCGCGTCGCTACGGCAGCAATGAATGGGAGTGGATGTAAGTTCCGCTGTTTAGGCTGTTTCCAGCCCTCAAAGCCGCAATTTTTTCCACAGACAGCATCAGATGGCTACTCAAACATGCACCGAGAAGTTTATTTACTTCAAGCAAGCCGACATGTTTGTAAAACTAGATCTAATTCAAAGTCTCCCGGAGTCTCGCGCGAGACCCAGTTGCCGTGCTCGTTGTGTTCAGGTGCAGTGGGAAAAGCTCCCGTTTGTGTCATAAACACAGGAATATCAACTCTTTACTTGGTTCAAGGAAAAAAAACTTCTCGGCGCATGTTTGAGTAGCCATCTGACGCTGTCTGTGGAAAAAAATGTACACTTCAAGCAAGTAAAGAGTTGATATTCCTGTGTTTATGACACAAGCGGTAGCTCCTACTGCACCTGAATACACCAGCACTGCAACTTCGGGCTCGCGCGAGACTCCGGGAGACTTTGAATTAGATCGACTTTTACAAACATGTCGGCTTGCTTGAAGTAAATAAACTTCTCGGTGCATGTTTGAGAAGCCATCTGATGCTGTCTGTGGAAAAAAATTGCGGCTTTGAGGGCTGGAAACAGCCTAAACAGCGGAACTTACATCCACTCCCATTGCTGCCGTGGCGATGCGGGGACAGACGCAACTACCGCAAAACAGGAGCGATTAAACTGAAAATCTTCAGATTCATTCTTTTAGACCTAAAATGATATGAAAATACACCCCCGAGTTGAATTCGCCTGGAATTGTCCTTTAAGGCCACACATTTAAAACTTGATATTATATAAAAAACAACTTCCCTTCAGTGTGACATGTTTTTCTTTTAGGTTTTTTTTTGTCTTAGCAAAAGTTTGCGCCTTCTTCTTCTTCCTTCCACTTCAGTTTTTATTTCTTTCATGTGCAAATGCAAAAAAACCCCTTCCTTGCTTTTTTTTCTGAGTTGCATGATGAAATATTTTTCATTCTCCACCGAATTCAACCAGAAACAACATATTTTTCACACATTTCAAATTAAAATACAAGAGGAGGAAGGAAGGTTGTCCTGGATATTTGGCCTGGGTATAAATCACTGTCACTATAGATGTGTGGTTATATTATACTGTCAGATAAGTTGCACCTCCTTGCTGACCCCCATCACACACACACTTGCACACACACACACACACACACACACACACACACACACACACACACACACACACACACACAGTCAATCTGTCACCACAGCTCTGACTCATCTCCCTGTTGTGATGGATGGGCAGAACACAAACCCAGTTTCTCTCTGCAAACCTGAATCAATCCCATACACACATATATATACAGTATAAAAAACCTCACGTCACAGTGACATCGTCTCTCTTGCTGTCTGAGAATTTATGCCCCTTCATCCAAAATACAGATTGTTTTTTTTTTTCTTTTTTCTTGTTTTGCCCTTAGAGATTTGCGAGCAGTCAACGTATGGGCCTGTCATTTTCCAGTATGAAAAAAAACAAAAGCAGTGTGAGCTTGCATTTCGTGTCAAAGAGCTCACACGCTGTCGCTGCTCGCCGTGGTATTTCTCAGTGTCTCCACCAGCGAGACACCGTCGAACAAATGTCAGGTTTTCATAACCTTTATTTTTTCGGGGGGAAAAGGGGGGATTCATCACCAATAACATGTTGCGGCACATTTGAGCCCAGAAGCTGTAGACTTTAAATGAAACCTCTGAAGAAAATGGAGGTTTATGTCTTGATAGAGAGCTTCTGAATGTTGCATTCAGGTACTGTATTTCTGCCTCGTCACATTTCAGAAATATCCCCGCACTTTTTTTTTCTTATTATGTTGTTCAAAGCATCATTTATCTCCACAGTGAGAACAGCTGTGATGGGTCAGGTAATGCTTTGGGCCCAGGTGCAGACAAAGGACCCAGTAGGAGCATTGGGAAGGTATTAATTAGATCAATAGTGGAGTGAAGGTTGCAGGTTGGTGAAGAGTGAGGATGCAGGAAGCTGTGACAGGAAGGGGAGGAGGTGGGATTGTCGTCTTGGCAGCTGAGGAGGGAGCGTGGGTTTGAGTTCTGGTCCCAGAAAACTGAGGCACGGGGAGGAAATCATGTTAGAAAGAAGCTCAAGTGATTATTCTAGAGAGTTAGGAACCAGGCTGAACACTGAGAGAGGAGTTGACTGTCTTCAGGTGTGCAGGAAGCAGGAGTCAGGAGAGTTTAGCCACGCCCACAACACTTTTACACAGGTAAACAGCTCCCAGTCAATGTTGCAGGTTCGCTTTGTCAGTTAAACAGTTAAAATGTGCATGTGCTGCAACCAGATCCAACAACAGGCAGCTGCTACAGTGTTTCATTGTGTTTTTATGTGTATTTATAAATCTATGCACACATAAACCACTGATGCATAATAAGTGAAAATGACAAAAACATGTGAAAATGAGACAGACGGAGAGGATGTTAATTTGATTATGGTGGCAGATAATTCTGATCTGTTACCAGTTTTGCATTGTGACTCTCGGCTTTCGGCTTCGGTCGTCTCTGCAGCCTGTTGCACTAAACATAAGATTAATTGTTGGTTCAAGTGCAAGAGTCAAAAATGAACTGAGTGCTTGTTAACAAGTCACTAAGCTCCACTTGTGCTACTTACTCATACTTACTGCTATAATTTAATGAAGCTGACTGTTACAGAAACATTTCGTGCAGAGCGACGTTTCATCACTCAGATCATTTGAGAGAAAGAAACGTCATAGAAACCAGAGATGGATAAAGATAATAAAATAAACACTAAGACTACAGTGTGTAAACATCACCTCAATAATATTACATAATATCTCTTGTAATGAATGCTTTTACTTGGGGGAAGATGTCTCTATATACTGTCTAACACTGGTAGGAGGACTGACCTTATTTACTCTGTTGAGTGAAACTGCACATACATTGTTTGCATGTTATAATATTGATTGTTTATCTTGTACTAGATACCTGATTTGATCTTAAAGCGAGATAACAGAATTGTGGATGCATTAATTAAGTTTAAGTTTACTTTTTATTTAATGTCTTTTATCTGTTTTTAAATTTTTGTTCTTTGTACAGGAAAATATTCTACTATTTATGTCTACAACCAAAGAATTAATTATTGGAACAGATTCAGTGGACCCAGTGTTTTAATGTGCACGCCTCCTCAGAGGCTCAGTGAGCCACTATCTAATGCAGTGTATGTATTGTGTATATATACTTAGTAAAGTAAATACAACACAAACCGATATAAGAGCTGAACTGGAGAGAGGCCAGAGAGATAGGTTACCTGGTTAGTGTGCTAGTTTTAGTAAAATAAGAGATGTGATACATACAAGAGTTATTATTGCTGTTGCTTTTCACCTCTGGAGACAGATGTTGGTGAGTAAAGGAATTCAATTTGATGCTGTACTCACAACATTTCTTCTAAACCAGTGCATAAAGATTGATTATTGCTAACACTGGCTCTGCAATAGCAAAACTTGAAAAGCTGTTTGAGTACTTAAACGAATTGAAAATGGCTGACATCATCAAAACTCCTCTCAGACTTGTGCTATGTTTTGTGCTGTTCCATTGTAATTAAGCTTTTACTGGTGATCGTGTAAGAGTTGAAAACAGTGGTAGTAAGATATTAGAAACATGACAATATCTAATCGGAAGACATCATTTAACTTAAGCTAAAAGCTTCACATTGACTACACCAATTGTTGGAGGAAATTTAACTGAAAACATTGACTCATTTTAGCTGAGTGTAATTTGTGGCTCTAAAGTGACGCCATACTTTATTTATTTTTCATTATTTTTAAACCCAAAACAAACTTTGAGGAAAACTTTCCTGATAAAAGGTGTTGGCATGAGTCAGGGATTTAACTGGAGGTTGCAGAGAAGAGCTGACAGTCGTCAGCAGCTCCAAACGCCCCCGTCACACACAGAGAGGTGATGGTGTCAAGATGCTTCACATTAAAAGCCTCGTCTTGTCCTTGTCAGCTGAAGTCTGTCACACACTTCCTGCTACTTTTTTTGGGGCATCGATCTAATTTCCTTCGAGGTTTTTTTCTGAAAGTAGCAACTTCTGATCGGATCTGAAGACTTATCTCATTTTACCATTAGGCTACCGCTTTTTTCACATTTGACTCAGATGCACTGAGCTCTTCGAGGAGATTTTCCCGCTCGTACAATGACTCAGTGATTGTCTGCTGTATAAAATCCTCAGTAATGATGAGTAATGACTTGAGATGAATGACACAGCATGTCACAAATGGCTCATTCCTGTTATTGGTACAACAGCCAGTGATTTATCTAACAGCCATAATTCCTCCTTCATGGCAAGCAGGGGTCGAGAGAACAGGCAGGGCTTGTGATTGGCCTATTGATACAGTGTGTGTGTGTATGTGCATGTATATGTGTGTAATGAGAGTCAGTCAGTCAGTCGGCAGCCAGAGTTGCTTCAGTTAGGTCAGACTCTGCTGGCATTAGTGGAAATGTCAACACTGAGGTAAAGGCCCTGAATAATTTACTATGACTACTATATATGTAGTTTGTTTACAGCCACTCCATCACTCTCATTTTAAATTCTCATTGACGGAAAAAAAAAAAATGCTGCAACGCACAGAGTATGGCCGAGAACAGCGCCTCTTTAATGCCCCACCCCCGCCGCCTCATCTCCATGTTCTAGTGCAGCTCAGTTGGCTAAATTGGCTTTCAGGGTTGAGTAGAAACATGTCATTCATCTCAGTGAGCGGTCGCACATCTCGTCTCTAATTAGATGTCTTGGAGAGATGAGAGTGATGCAATCAGCTGTTACTGCTGTGACCGCAGTTCATCAAAAGCTCGCAGCCAATCCTCGATGGCATTTCGTCCACAACACAGGCCTCTGGTTAGGGTTATTTCTTTCTCTTCTAGGATTTTTTTGTTTTGTTTTTGTTGTTGTATTTGCTTCTGGAGTTGTTAATTGAAAGTGCAGTCGGCTTCAGAGAGAGAAGCTGATTTTAAATAATTCATATCTGTCAATAATTCACCTTGGTTTGGACAAGATGGAAATGGATTGTAGATGAGTGCAATTCTTATTCTAAGAAGAAACAATTGCGGCTTAATGTTGTATGAGATTGATGCAGAAATGTCCAAAGATGCACAAGCTGCAAGATTTTAATTTTAAAACAATTAATAAAAAACTTGACAAATTATCACCAGTCGACCAAATCTTCAATCTTGTTTTCTGAAGTGAATCAAGTGAGGTGGGAATAAATCAAACCAAAGTCTTAATGATGAATGGATTTCTAGATAAATTGACGGGTCAATGAGTGATTAAATGAAGAGCCTAATGTATTAAATGCTTAAATATTCAACATATAACACAAACTGATGCAAATCTCTTGTAAAAAGCTTTTTCAGTTGATCTAATTGCATCTTTCTGTTTCATCAGAGCCTGAAAAAAAACCCAACCACATTCACAGAACATTGGTCGATAATGAAGAACTAAAACCTAAGAGGTGGAGTCCAATATCCTCGATGGGTTGGTCAGTAATTAATTAAATCTTTGCCTTCAGATTGTGTGTGTGTGTGTGTGTGTGTGTGTGAACCTTTTAAATCAAAGCGGTTTAATCAGTTTAGAGCAGATTTGATGCAATGTCTTGCTGTTGGAATTAAAAAATCCTGGTCTGCTACTGACGTTAAGGAGAAACAGCCGGCGATATTGACCGGTGAGCCTCCTAATGAGAGCCGAGAACAATCAGAAGTGTTTATTGCTGATGTGTTTGACTGTCAGTGTGGAGGCTACCTCAATAATTAAAGTCGATCCCATCTCCCGTATGAGAAACATTAACATCTGTCGTCCAGCAAATTGAATGCATGCATTCAGCAGCGGATGAGGTTGGTAATATCAGTAAATATTGAGTCATTGGTATTGATCAAATAACCCAATCAGCTCCTCACAGGTTTATCACAGTCACTCTGAGCGACACCGCGGCCCAATAAAAGCTGATTTATGAGGCTTTTACAGTAGCAGGGCAAATAGAAAGGGAGCAGGTTGCAGTTAATCAAACACACACACACATGTTTCGGTCACTTATGAGGACCTTGTGTTGGCTAACCTCAACCGTTGCCTCATGTTTAGACAGAACCGAGACGTCTTAAACCTAAAATAAGTTGTCACTCCTTCCTTTCAGTCCAAATAGAAGGGGAGTCCCTGCAATGACGGTATAACCTGTAGTCTCCCCAAATTGTGATGAACACAAACACACATTGTGTAGCCTACACACCGACACTTAACTTGCTGGAAAACCATGAATATGCAACTCTGTCTCTTGCAAATTATATTCACATAAAACTAATTTGCATAGGTTAATACATTTTTTTGAGGGAGTGTAACGCTGCACAGATTGTGTTCACATGCTAATTATTTGTTCCAGTGCAAATAAAAGGCAAATTGACAATCATAAAAAAATACAATATTTCAACTTTTTTAGAGACCAACTTCTTCATTCTTCACGTCAGTATTGATTTGTTCTTTATTATTTTTTTAGAGCCTGTTAACCACACGCCTCAGTGCCTCCACAGAATAATAAAAACAACCGTTCTTGAGTTTCAACATTATGCTTTCACCAAAATGTATGAATAAATTATATGTATTGGAGTGTAATATATAGATGTGGTTGAAATGCTGACACACATATGTTCTTGTACAATTGCACGCCCACACATATCTATATATATACTGTATATACGTATATACTATATGCCATGTGCAAGGATGTAAGCATGTGAATCTGTATTTATTGTAGTAAACATACAGTATCTTCCACCAACGTCAACTAAAATAGACAGCGGCTGAACTCCGACCTTTTACCACCAAAGACGACTCTAAAACAGCCTCTCTCAGATAAACGTGTAAGGAACACACACTCATTTTCTCTCCTGGCTTTTGTCTCTTGTGGCCTTTTAATTCTCTCTCTCTCTCTTCCCCTCAAACACAACGACACCATATAGATGTGAAGTGAAGCTCCAGTCCACAGCGGAGCCTCAGCATGTATTTGTTGTGACTAAAGAGGGAGTGGGCAATAACGTCGGCCGTGACAACAGCAAATGAGGCTTTTGAAAACACTTTGTCTGGGTTACGTCTTCTGCCACTCACCGTCCGACACATCACCAGGCCAGGAACAAGAGTGGAGGCTAAAATCTCATTAGCGGACGACTTGTATTTACGTGGCAGAGATGATAACCGCTGACATGAAAGCATCCACATCTCTAAAGCTAGAGCCCTCTGACTTTGAGCCAACTTTCGGTGGAAAGGCTTTGAATTAAACAAGACTGGGGTTGTTTTGCCTTGAGAGTGGATCCCTGTCAGCTACTGCCAGAAGCCCAGGTCCTCCTCCTCCTCCTCCTCCTCCTCCCGTCGTCACTGTTTGCTCCTGACAACAACAGAGTGTCCATCACACATAGGGAAGCAACAGACTACAGCAAAATGTAGAGTCCACTGAGGCGTGGAGGCCTGGAGGCTGTTTGCGTTGTGCACTTGTGACAACGAGGCTTCCTTCAAAGACGATGCTTCTCCGGCGCAGCCTCGTGCAGCGCGTTGCACAGAAAGAAGAGCTCGGTGGTGTTTGTTCGAAACCACGGCGTCCACTGGGGTAGGACGCCTCAAGGCTGCTGGGCCACTGTGACAGTAAGGCCGCCTTCAAAAATAGTTTCCTCCAGCCAGGCGTGACATGTGGCAGCCACATACACAGGAAAACACCGGATGATGAATAGTTTGGTGACAAACAAACAAGATTTGAAATTTGCATCTTGAAGAAGTGTTTGTTGATTTTCACCCGCTGCAACAGTGTGGGTGGTTGTTGTTTTGGCCCTCGCTCTGTGAATGTGTGTGTGTTTGTGTTTGTGCAAAGGCATTGAAAGTATCAGAGTGGTAGCTAGTGAGTACTGTGGCAGGTATACAATGGTGTTGCATCATGAAACTTTACAGGTTTCTAACACAACATAAAAATAAGATAACATAGCATAGCATAACATAACGTAACATAACATAAAATAAGGTAACATAACATGACATAACGAAATAAGAGCATAACATAGCATAACATGAAATAAGATAACATAGCATAGCATAACATAACATAGGAGCATAATAGCATAAAATAACACAACAGCACTATATGACATAGCATAGCATAACATAAAATAACAGCATAGCATAACATAACATAGCACAGCATAAAATAGCATAACATAAAATAACATAGCATAGCATAACAGGATAATGACTGCATAGTGTAAAATAACATCATCTAGCATAACACAAGACAGCATGACATAGCAAAACATAACATAAAATAATATGACTATAGCGTAGCCTACTTAACATACTGTAGAATAGCATAACATAACACAAGATAGCATAACATAGCATAGCATTACAGTACATAACACAACATGACATATTTCTCTTTATAATATTTCACGTCTCATCACTGATGGATAAAACCCTTAAAAGTTGTGATTTGGTAATGAAATGGCATTATTGCAGTGCATTATTGGAGTTTCAGTCTTTTTAAATAGGCTTACTCTGGGCCAGATGGAAATGTTTAACACTTCACTTGATATGACGTCAGTTTATTATTTTGTGGTTTATTACAAACACTCCTTCTGCAGCTCACAGCTCCACCATATGCTCCACAACATGATCCACTGATGGACTGTCAGAAAACCTGACGAGGGGCGAGTTGAAGGAAATCTTCACTTTGTGGTGAACAGAAGGCTCGTTGTGAGGATAAAAGCCCTGTAAAACGTGCTTCACTTTGAATTCATGGTGTTGCCTTCTCTGTAAATGCTCATCAGGCCAAACCTTTCCTCTCAACTCATGTAGTGGTGATTT
Source organism: Trachurus japonicus (assembly GCF_045865225.1). Classification (NCBI taxonomy): domain Eukaryota; kingdom Metazoa; phylum Chordata; class Actinopteri; order Carangiformes; family Carangidae; genus Trachurus; species Trachurus japonicus. The sequence goes on along the minus strand of NC_140916.1, from coordinate 10,796,835 downwards.
CTTGTCTGACTGATAACCACTATGTTGGCCCAACTCTCCATGTCCACAATGATCTAAGGTCCACGATAAGGGATGAAAGGTAGAGCAGAATTTTTTAGGAATAATGAATAAAAGAGAGATGAAAAACTCAACTGAAGATGATGATTGCAAGGATTGTGTTACCAAACTGACGGCTCAACAGAGACATTTGTTTACAGTATTTGTAAATCACTGTCACTTGGCTGCAGTTTGCATCCTCACCACTAGGTGCCACTAAATCTAACACACTGGTCCTTTAAGTCAGTTTACCTTATTTATTTATTTTTTTCATGCCACTATTTCTAGTATTCTGGTGTCAGTATAATAATGAACCTCCAAACACTTTATTGTAAATTATTACTTATATAAACTTCTTTGTTGTCACATTTGACTTGTTTATCTTAATTTTATTTAGATATTAAAGCTACTATATTGACTGGACAGATTTAAATAGGAAAAATAATCAAATGTCACATTTGACAATTTTCTCTCCTTGACAAAATAAGGAAGTGAATGGTCTATTTTCATAGAAACCCAAATACATCGCGGAATGGCAACTGCTGAATACTGTATGTAAATAAAGGTGAAACACACACATACAGTATACACATATATACTGGTACACACATGCACGTACACACACACAACACACTGCCTGTCATTTCAATTAAATGTCATGCATTTCTCTTTAAAGATGCGCCAATTATTTTCAATTTCTCTCCTTGTTGCTCCACAAACTGTGTGAAGTGTGAATTAAATGTCACAGTGTGTGGATCACGTTAGATGTGAAATACATACAGTATGGAATATATGTGAACCTGGGTGGTAGTATGTGTGTGTGTGTGTGTGTCATACCTGTTACGGTAAAGCACTGCCACACAAGGACACCTATTGTGATTTTCTTCCTTCAAAAAACATGTCAGCCTTCACATGCTGGTTTCTAGTTAGTGTCAAATACTGAACCACTGGACTGGCGATGAGTTTGTGTGTCTGTGTGTAGCTGAAAATGTGTGTTTGTGTCCTCGCTATGATGTTCAGTGTTTTGCAGACTGGTGTTGTGTGTGTGTGTGTGTGTGTGTGTGTGCATTTAATGGTCCCACATTTACTGACCTTTTGGTATCCACAGGACTCATCTGAGTCTGCAGAGGAGAGGAGAGGAGTTTAAAAAAGGGAGGTGAGTGGAAAGGAGTGGAAAAGTTAAGAGGACACAAAGTGAGATGAGAGAAAGGAAGTGTGTGTGTCTGTGTGTGTGTAGAGGGGGAGTCAAGAGAAAAGATAAGCAAGAAAGTGTATAAAAGAAAATTCAATACAAGGAAATGAATTATAGCAAAGGTAAACACACTCTGACCCCGAGCCAACTAATTACTCCGGTGGCTAATATAATCCCGTCATGCTTTGCCCTTGAAGTGATCTTTGACTTTTTTCCAGTCTAGTGAGCATCCTACACCGTTACATTATATTGTGAGCAGGGGTTTCCTCACTCTGAAAGACCGATACTGGCTTATAGCTCTGTGCTGTAGCTCTAAGGAGTATCTGGTGTATCTGATGAAAAGGACGGGATCATGATGCACAGTGACATAAAAATGCAATCTGCTGCAATGGCAACAGCCACATGTCATTACGGTTTATAATGGTGCTCCACCTGCAACTGTGCAGCTGTTACTGGTGCCAGTAATATAGTTGTGTATCATACATAAGTGATGCAAAAGCTTAATGTCTGACAGGTGAAACGATTAATGAACAAAACAAAGAAAATAAACCCCTTATAAATGAGGATAAAAAGTGTCTCTAAGCTGCTTAAACCAAGCAACAAATAAAGGAACCTGATGCTCGTCATGGGGTTTCCATGTGTAGCAATTAGGAACATTCATTTATTCAAGATAAATATTTTAAAGGTGGATAAAAGTCACACAACACATCCTCATATTAAAGGTCTTTCTATATTTGATGATTTGTACAACAGATGAATGTAAATAAACTCCTTCCGTGTGAAGGACACGTCACGTCAAGGACGTTGACATCAAAAACAATCGTTGAAAGTGAATCATCTTGTTTATCTGGATAATAACTAACATTGATATAAATTCCTTCACTATTTGAGTTATAGATTAAAAGAGTCGGTTCAGCAGCTCCTGAATTCGACTGCACACATTTGCGGCGTTTACTTTCTATAACGTCTTCACCGCTCCTTCCAGTGGCCCAGACAATGAAGTGGTAAAAACACAGAGATCACTTTAGCCAATTAACATGGACTAATGTTTTGACAGGGAGGCGGCAGGTGTTCCCCCGCTCTTCACAATATCCCACAGTGAGGGATAAAGGCTAACATATGATCTTCACTCCTACTCATTAGATGACCTTTCAAACGATTGCCTTGATTAAGCTGCACATTAGTCACGTAGCTCCAGTGGAGCGGCTCAGTGAGCCCAGTAAGCCGGGGAATCAACCCCAGTGACGGAGCGCTGAGCCATTTGGAACCAGTTTCAAACTGAATATTTTTCTTTTGGCTTTTTTTTTAAGTTTCAAAATGTGCTTGTTTTCTGTTGTTAACTGGGAGTAAAGCCAGACAGGCTTGTTTTTTTTTCTCTTTCTGTAAAGCAGACGGTGTGTGTAACATTTACATTTGCTCAGCCTATATTGGAAAAACAAACTCTAATGTGCCTGCAGGTTCTTGGACACACAGACAGGTGGTCAACAGAGAGAAGTCAACACAAACACTGTATTTATTAATATTTTCCTTTCATAGTAAATGAAAGCTAAACAAACCTTTCAGCCTCTGTTTTCTCTTTGGGTTTCAATGCAACCTGCAACCTGAGAGGCAAAACACAGGGTGAAGAGTCCTTCATTATCCATTATCTCCTGTCTCATCCGGAGGGTAAGAGAATAAAGAAAAACCTTAAATATTTAAATATTGAAGGTGAGGTGGACCTGCCCTGGTGGAAATCACACAACCAGCACATGTCCTATTATCTTGGATCACATGACCCTGGAAAGGTGAAAATATGAGCTTTACACAGATTCCCAGTGCTTAGTGTGTGAGGTCAAACCTTTTCTCAGGCTACATTTTTCAGATATTTTCTGTTTCCAAGACAATTTGTGTAACAACTATTGGTATGTGTCCGTCTATAATTGGCTGTGGGTATTCCACTAAAGTGAATGGACTGAATTCCTGCTTTTGTGGAGCGCTGGGAAAAAGGATGTGGTCAACACACACATCGACATCACAGCATTGGTTTTAATTTGAGTTTGGTGTGTACCAGGTTTGTAGCCAACTGGGCCTTTTCTCCATGAAATAGCCACACCCAAAACACTGACTTACACTATTATGTTTGTTTAATACGTAACCCAAAAAATGTTATGATGAGAAATGAATTAAGTTTTCCTTAATCTTTGTCTGTCACTTTTGTTTGCCAATAGCATCCCCTCAACAATACACACCCTTTTTGACCTTGCTGGTGATATTTTAGTTCAATTTCCATGCCCCACACAGGTTGTTTGTATAGCAGGTTATTATGACCCATAGTTACGTTTTGTTACAAGGCAACACCTAGTGGTCATAGTTATTATGACAGGAGCGGAGGGGAAAATGACGTAGTATAAAGAGACAAAGGCCCAATTCCATTTATCTTCTCTTGACACTAGCACTCTTGGTTTCTAGTGGCCTCCAAAGGGAGAGAAGTGGTAGAAGTAGAGGCCATACACTACGCAATGGGATGGCACTTAACGTAGCCGATGTGGTCACCTACGTTACACGTAGCGATGACATAGGAGCCACAACCTGTGGTGGGTTTCCATGGTTCCCATTCATGTTTGAAAATGCCGCCACCAGCTGTTATGTTACCTGTCACGTGGGCTTTAAAGGAGAACTAGGCAAGTCTGGTCGCTTTTCCGCTGTTTTGCTAACGCTCCTCTCGCCCATGTTCATTCGTTTACAACGAAGCCAGCGAAAAATCAATACATGGAGCGGTGGATAATGTTATATAACATATACGATGTTACGACATGTATTTGTGTAGTTTTAACCGTCATAAACAAAAGATTGCCGGTTACGGAGCACGTTTGTGTCACGGTGCTGTGAATTGGCGATAATGCGCCTGAAAAGCTGGTGCCATGACGGAATCAGTTCACAAAGTATTGAGGGTAATTTCATCTTGCACTACGTTCGAAGTCTGCCTCCGACCTCCCTCCGATTTTAAGGGGTAATTTTAAGGGTTGAAAAGCACTTCCCCTCCCTCTTAAAAGAATTGGGACACCCTACCCCTACATGAGAACGCGCAAAACCGAGTGCTAGGGTCAAAATCAGTGGGGGAAGTGGGGGAAATGGGACAGGGCCAAAGTCTATGTCAACAGGAGGTTGTGTTGAATGGATAGGAGTGATGTCTAAAGCCCATGTAAAAGTGTTGTCTTCATTGTTTTGTATTATCTGCAACTGTTCAATAAAGTTATTACTGTAACGATGACAACACAGATTTTCGAATGCTGATACAATCCTAATTTCAAAGCTAATATCTATGACTTTTTATAAACCAAATAACCAAGTGGCTTTTTTTGTTTTGCCTATAGAGATTGCCAAGACACGTGACCAACTGGGCGGCAACGTCATCAGAAACGCAAAGGATTGTGGGTATCTTTGGCCAATTTCCCCCGATCTACATAGCGCGCTAGACATGGACAATGTAAATAATAACAAAAGTACAATAAAAAACAGAATTAACTGGCACAATGCAGCGGGCAAAGGAAAACAACAAAGAACCATACCGCCTAAAACTAAATCCAGCCGCAAATAAACGATACGAGGACAAAATAAAGACAATCAAAGGGCTAGATCCCTATGAACATGGTGTGGTCCGCTGACATTAACCTGCTGCCCAACTTCCAGCACCCATATATATATAATTATTACACGGCTCTATTGAATGCTGCTCTCTGATTGGTCCAGCGCTGCGTTCTGCGGTCTGTTATTTCTGTATAACGGACCTTCGTCATGTATAACAGACCGTTGCTAGGGACGCCGCTCTGATCAGCGCAGTACAGAAAAGATAAACTATGCAGGATATTTACCTTGTGTTTCATTTTTACCGTCATTAAACAGCGTCGGACTAATAGTGATGTTAGAGATAAATGACTTGTAACCTGTTACAAGGAGAGTGGAGGCTCCTTCCACATCGCTGCTGGAAACCAAACCTGCTGATCAGAGCCTCTGACCCGGTGTCACAGCTCTCCTCTCGTCTCGGTGCAGCTGGCACCGCGGCTCCGCGACACAAACGCACCCCGTAAACAGTAAAGTTAATCTCTTGTTTATGACAGATACGACTACACACAATACACACATCTTAACACGTGTATGGTAATCTATCGATCCACTGATTGATTATCAAAGGCTTCAAATGCACGAACGGGAGGAGGCTCGGCAAAACAGCGGAAGTGACCCGGTCTTGCAGATTCGCTAAATGCAATTTTAAATCGATGAAAGCCGTATTTTGATCAACATTATGTTTCAAATTAATTATTTCACTCGTAAACCGTGTAATAAGCGGGATAATGTACAGTTGGTCGGTTGTTATGGAGAAATAAACCCCTTCATGTTGAATGAAACCGGGTTCCATACAACCTGTCGGGGTTTATTTCTCCATAACAACCTCCGAACTATACATTATCCCTTACTTATATGGTACTAAATGTAACTTTTTGCCCCGTCTATTGTGCGAACGACTGTTGCAGTTCACAACACAGCAGGTTGACGGCATCTTCAAACCAGAGCAGTAGATATTTGAAACTAGCGTTCTTGCCTCCACAAATTCAAAGTCTGGCGCGTTTGTTTGTGCCAAAGTTTCCCACAATGCTTTGCGTTCCCCGCCGGGAATACGTCATGATGACGACACGCTGGCAATCTCTATATCTAACCAAACCATGACCATTATTGTAATAACAATTTCTCTAGTGACAGCTTGGATGTGTATTATTGTAACGATAGGCCTATTACAATCAAGGTGGCTGCTGTTCATGAGACATACAATCAGAGCCTTGAAAAGCAATATAGGTTGGAGAACTGTGTAAATACAGTGCATGAGAAAGTCCTGACCGCCACATCAGTGCGTGTTTGCTCACACAGAAAACCAGTGGTGTGGGTGGTTTGACTTGTTGTTTACCTCCTGCGGTTCTTTTCCCTTTTTATGTTTCGTGCTCCGGCTCGGTGAACTGCTGCTGCGTGAAGCCACAGGACCAGACAGCTCTTCAGTCTCTGTACCAGTTCATTACGACCGCTGTGCCGTACACTGCAGCACTATATAAGTCTATGTAGCTGCACATGAGAGCACTTCTTTGGGGTTTATTGTTCTAATCAAAATATGAAATATTGACTTCCTGGTGTTCTTTCTAAAGTTGTTGTGGTCAAAAAACTTTTGATAATAACTCCAGGATCACCTGTCGTCTCCCTCAGGCCAGGTTAACGCCCCCCTAACCCTACTGCTGCTGCTGTGTTTTGATAGATGTCTTGCATTTCCCACACAGAAACCGACTGGACTCATCCTTGGGAGCAGTTTGTCACTATTAGTTGAGATGCTAAACAACAATCCTCCACTTACCTGGAGGAGAAACATCTCCAGTCAGCAGAAAAATGAGCCAATTTCAGCCACGTAGGCAGAAAGTCAAGTTTTTCGTTTATAATTTCAGGTACACTTCATTTATTGGAGGAGCTGGGGAGGGGGGAGTTTTCAAACACAATGCAATTAAGCTGAGGAATTCCCACCTCGCGCTCTCTGTCAGTCTCAACCTCCGTCTCCAGGTATGTGCGACTTCTTTTACCACAGTTTATTCTTCTTCTCCTCACTCCGCAGGGTTTCCCAAAATGCATCTGTCAACTGTTCTATCCTGCTTCCCACGGTGCGATGCATTATTCACAAGCCCTACATTTATCATTTGATGTTGTTAAATTAATTTGACAGATTCTGAGGCAGGATATACATCGGTGGCATCGGCACAGTCGCACCCAGGAGCCATTTGTCACTAGATTCAGAGTTGGAAAGTTTTTCACAGGTTCCTTCAGGGACTCGAATCTGAAAACTGAAGATACTTAAATAAAACCAAAACAATAGAAAAGTTTTTAAATGACTCGGAGCTGTTGGCCGACAGATGTGGATGTTTGTACGGGTCACACCACAGGGCGAAACGACACTTTTCCTCCAGACAGTTTTAGTCGCCACTTTCCCCGTCTGTAATTACAGTGTCCATCACACATAAGGAGAGTACCGCTGTCACCGCTGACTCCACTAACACAGACGTATAGGAAGCTGCGTCGCTAAACGGGCACTCTAATTACCCACTGCCAGTCTGACCAGATACACTGTATGAACCTTAGGTCTATCACACACACACAGCCATAGGAATGAACACATACAGACATTCACACACACATACTACCAGACACCCTCTCATTAGCCTCATTAGTGGATGTTCACACTCTTGAGAGTTTTTTTTAGCTGGATTCAGACACCATCTCTCCTGTCAGTGCTCACTACAACAAACTTTGGAGCCGTAGAGTTGCATCCTAATTTTACCCAAAATGCAAATATAATGTATTGAATTTCTAACACATGTGCTTTAAAGCAATTAAAGCATAAACTTAAAAATTGTCAATTGAAATCTCAACTCTTCAAACCATCTCCATGACGTCCAGCCAGAGACTCATTCTCCCACGCTTGGCTGCACCACAGGAAGTCCTTCAAGAATTATTTTTTAGGCGGCATTTTTTACCATTAATTGAACAGAACAGTAAAAAAGAAAGGAAAGCAGCACAGCAGGGAGAGAGACTCTGGGAATAACAGGGAGTCGAACCGGCGATTAACTGGTCCTGGGCAGACTGTGCCAATGGGACCTGCACAAACATACTGTAAATGGCATGTAAATAACTAGCCTAAGTATAATTTATTCATTAATTACGGGATATATTTTAATTTTCTATTTTTCATATGCAGGGTTATCTTTTTTTGACAGGTCAGTAATAAAATATTTCTGATTCTAATATCGAGCACATACAAATACGTAGCCTTTGTCTATGTGCACATGTTTATATTGTAGTGTATGTAAACATGATACGTATATAAATACATATAAACACATCAAAACCTGTCAGTTTATGTTGACATTATGTTGTCCTGTTAAAGGGATAGTTCAACATTTTGGCAAATTGGCCCATTACCATAATCCCTATAGTTTTGGGAGTAGGTTTGTTACCTTTATTTGTTGGTGCAAGCTATTTTTAGAATGGCGGAGCAGAGCCGCGAGCTGCCCAGACCTATGCTACAGAGGCTAATGGGATTTCTTCAAACTCAAGGTAAATTCATGCAAAACCGCTGATGCGCGTTACCGTCGGCCGCAGTTTTTCAGCAAGCAGTCTCTGCATTTGCCTCGAAGACAACGCCATCTGGTAACGTTCTGTTATTATCTCATAGCGTGGTGAATGTGCAGGTCACAACTTGTCCACCAAAGCGTTTTGGGGTTGTTGGATTGTGTATTTAATGAGTTTGATGAGGAGAAATCCCATGAGCCTCCGTAGCGTAGCACTGAGCAGCTCACGGCTTTGCTCCGCCGTTCTAAAAATAGCTTGCACCATCAATTAAGGGTAACAAAACTACTCCTAAAACTATAGGGATTATGGCAATGGGCCAATTTGCCAAAATGTTGAACTATCCCTTTAAAAAAATAAATAAAAACAAGCCTTTTTTCTGCAGCAGCTTATTTGACCCATAGTTACATTTCGTTGTTAGGTGACATCTAGTGGCCGTAGTGATTATGACAGTAGAAGAGGGTGAAAAGTGACAACGTATAGCGAAACACAGTCAACACAAGGTAGAGGTTAGGGTGGACGGGTGCGCTGATTAAACACAGGAGTGGACGAATGTGGTTTGATTTGTAACCATGTAACCATGACAACAAAGATCCTCATATTTTTTGTGTGTGAATTTAGCCGAGTAGCTACTACTTATTTTGACCAAAATCACAACCCATTTTTTTCCCCTGAACCCATAACCAACCGTTATTATTGTAACCTTGACAATGATTGAATCGCTCTGCAGCGGCGAGTTTATTATGGTAACCACGGCAACCGTGAGGAGATGCTCCTTTTAGTCCTTTCAGATTAAAATCATGCTCTTTAACTCAGAGTTTCCTGATTGTCCTTCAGGTATTAAAGAGAATAATAACGTGTAACGAAAAGAAAATCACAAACAAATGCGGTTGAATAAGTTTTTTTTAAATAAACTTGAACATCTGCTAACAAACAGTCTTCAGTGTTTTTATCTCTGAACAATTGTGCTCTGCTTATCTACACACACACACACACACACACACACACACATCTTTTTCATGGCAGATTAGTCTAAACCACAGAAATACTTCTACTATACTATACTTCTGCTCTGTATGGTTCCTTCTTTAATCTCCAGTGATGTTCAGGATAAAGCTGAAGAGATGTTGTTGTTGTTGTTGTTTTGTTGTCGAGATCTCACCAAAACATGTCAGATTGGTGTGTATCTAATATACAAAGGGAATTGTTGCATGAAAGACGTCTTGTGTGTTGAGTCTCTTGATCTGAAAAGCTTCACCAAACCCTTTTTCCCCTTATACTGTATCTCAGAGTATGTATGGTGGTGTTATTTTTGGCATTTCCTATCAGTCCTCTTTCTATCCTGAGGCATAACTTCAATTTAAACATCTTATCATGTGTCCTCATCTCAAATAGAGGGAGATAAAGAAAAAAAAAAAACATTATCTCCTAAATTTCTTATCAGCCCTGGACCAGGAAACTGTGGAGGAGATGAGATGGAGGTGGAACATCCCAAAAAAGGAGCAAATACATAGGCCTACTTTGATTTTAACACAATAATCTAACATCCTCGTGTTTTTTGTGTTAAAATATCTGTATTATGACTTTATTTAAACTCTCACAACACAAGGTCTGGTTGTGGTTTAGGTCTCCATCACCCAAACCAAACCACAGATATTTCTAAGCATCCTTTCATATTATTGTTTGAGACCAGGATCCAATATTTCAGAGCCTTTCTGTTGGAAAAGATTTTTTTTTCTGATAGCTACAGTTTCCCTCTGTTGCCAGAATAATTTGCAGAAGTGTCAACAAACCGGTGCCAAAATAGCTACACAGCCAACATCACCTGCTCTTTAGTAGCAGCAGAATTCAATATTACAACTAATGCAATAAAAACTCATACAATGTGCTAATTAAAAACGAGTCTGGGTGTACAGCTCATATACTGTTTAATAGCTGAAAAAAAAGAAAGGAAACTGCCAAAGATCTTGGACCAACACCTGAACACAGACGCTCTGCCAACATGGCGTCAATTCAGCAGCAGAAAGGCAATAAAAAAGAAAAATTATCAATTAAATCAGGAATGGCTGAGGAATTGATATTAAATGGAACAGAAATGAAGCCACATGTTTGAGGTCCTGTTTCTGTTTCTGTTATGCATTTTCATTTACATTTTTTTTCAGTCTCCATCCATTTATAATATTTCTATAGCATAAACATAAATTAAGTTTTTTTTTTCACTTCCATCTTTACTTATGAAGAGAGAAGCTCAAACCACAAAATACTCATCACAGAGCCAGGGTAATACTACGTCTTGGCACTGAAACCTACATGTGTTGTATTTTGAAGTCATTATTTTCTTTTTTTTCAACCTACATTATCCACACGACGCTGTGTGGTACAAATTGATTTGTTTCTCCTCGCTGCCTCCTAATCTCACTGTTGGCAATTTGCCTTGTTTTACATTTACATTTATATTTACCAGAGACCATTTACATCTTTTAAGCAGACGAGCAGCAGCAGCAGCAGCAGCAGAGGAGGAGGAGGCAGTGGTGCACTTCCCAAAAGCGTCATTTACATTTCCTGTCAGTGTTTAAAGTTATCTTCATTAACCAGACCAGACCCCCCCACCCCCCCAAAACAAAAATCAATACTTCATCAGAGCTGTTTGGACGTCGTCTGTGCAGCAGCAGTGAGTGTGCAGAATTTCAACCACATCCATTTTTATAAACTCTCTCCAGAGAAGACGAAACACATGAGTTATACGTCTCTGTGGTGAATATTGATCATCAGAGCAGGACTCCATTTGGACTTTAGGAGCTCTCATATTTGTCGTCTAATTTATTTTGACCTAAAAATTAGGTCGCACGACGTCAGTGTGCAGCTTCGCTTCAGATTTCTACAGTCAAAAAATGTCTGCCTGTTGCATCATGGGAGAACCAGGACATGTCGTCATTTTTTCTTTTGTTTGTTCATTGTTTTATTTCTCTTTTCATTCTGCTTTGCATCATTTATTATGTCTTTTATCAGGGTTTTTATTTTTCTTTATCTTTATGCAGGCCGTTGCAGCACGCACAATTTCATTGCATAGGTGTCTACACAATGACAGTGTGATTTTATTTATTTATTTATTTATTTTTAAAAATGGGGCAGTACATATTCATGAACGTTAAAAATGTAAATATGTGAGATTATAGCCACCTGGCTAGTTTCCATTTTAATATGTTGAATCTTTAATCTTGCATATTTATTGCGGTGTCCTGGGACGATGCAGTGGAAGAGGCCTATGAATGAAAGTCCCTGAAGTACGCTGAGCTAACAGCTGGCGCCGCGCGGCTGGAAAGCCCAGATCGGCCCAGTTGAGGTTGGCTGCAGAGGCTTCCTGGGAAAATCAACCATGAACCAGCCAGGATCAGATTACACAGATTCAGGCTGTTTTTATCATAATTTTGCCATGTCCGACAATTTTTTTGCATTTCTTTGCCTAGTTAACATCTCCTACAAAGTAATCCTTGATGTTGACCAATAGGATGACAGAGCTCCGACACATTGTTTACACAAAGCTACGTTAGCTCGCTTCATGTGCACACATCACATTCTCTCTGAAGGACAGACAGTCATACTGTCCTCTTCACAGCCCCAGGAACGGCTCCATAATTGTTTTTCTTCCTTTTCTTTTTCGTGTCTAAGCTAAAGACTGCTATCATCACACATACCATAGCGCTACAGTAACCATGATTGATAGTTTGTCGTTACGCCCTCCCCGCTGAGCCTATGAACCTGCACAGGGTTGTGATCATCGGGGTGATACTTTTAGTTTTACCAGTCTCCCGTCCAAGACACGACAAGAATGTATGCCACTGTGATTGTTTAATCTGAGATGGTGACCATAGTGAAAGACGTGTAGTCTGTATACCCGGCTTTAGGGACGTGGGAATCTGAGGCCAAGCCCAACGTCAAGCCATCACAGACCTATCCAGTGCTGCTGAGCTGGCAAGGCGGTGGCTTTGGGTCAAGAAGAGGGAAATCATCTGGACCCGAACATGACAGCACCACCACCACCCACCCCAACCCCTTCCATCTCCATCTCATCTTCATCTCAGTAGGCGCACCAGATAAGGGATTGTTCCACCCAGTCTTATGCAGAAATAAAAAGGGACCATGCTTATTAATGAACATCAGTAAAATACATTTGTAGCTACATATGCTGGAATTAGCATGACTTCTAATTTGCATCCACTCACATTGCAGGTGACAGATGTTAAAACAGTACAATACGAATGCTAACAATGACAATATGAAGTGCATGATGTAAAGTGCCTTGTTTATGTGCAAAATGTGTAAACAGGTACAACAGTGCATGCATAAGCATAAGCACCTTGTAACTCTGGTTTTGAAAGACACTTTAGAAATAATGCTGCTGATTCCCATTAAATCCGTCTGACCTCAAATCTACATCATCATGTTTCCTAAAAAAACAAAAAAAAAGATCCTCTTGATTTATTTTACTTTGAATAAATCACCTCCACCTCCATACATCTCTCACCCCTCAGGCAACTTCAGACTCTATACTTCCCTCCCTACTTTTCCTGTAGAGACTTGCCTCATTGCCCCAGTTTCCAAAAATATGAAGATCTAACATGGCAGACGTGAACACCATGTGAGCGCTGTCTCTGTTCCCTTGCACAACCCAAACACCGTGGGGAGCTTCAAGACTCCCACGCAGAAATCTTTCAAACCTCCATCTCTGCTCTGTCTGTGCACATGCAGAACATTACAATGCAGATCACACATGTAAACATGCAGCACTTAAACACAACACGCTCAAGAACTCAGAGGCTGCAGATTGATCAACAAAAAAAGAAGAAGGGAGATTCCAGATGTTTTGGTGAAAATTGTGTTGTTTTGTATTCATGTGTGTAAATGACAAAGAGGTGAACTGAGACAATGAAGGCAGGAGAACGAACACACGCAGACACAGTCATGTAGACGCATTGCAGATGTATGAGCTGAGCAGCTGACGCCATCGCTGCCATCATGTCTCTGCAGCTCTGGGGCTTCAGCAAGCTTCTGTTTCTGAGCAGAGCTTTTAACTATTCCCCCAGACTTTTGTGTCTTGGGATAGTGTTTCTCTTGTTTTTTTATATTTTATTTTTTTGAGTGAAACCAGCCGACGCAGTGCGGCCGGTCTTTTTCCACAGCGTGGTTTTCTGGGATGCTCAGAGGTCCAAGAGGCGGCTGTGGAGGAGTTCAGAGCGCCACTGATATAATACGTGTGTAGTGTGTGTCTTTTAATGAACAAAGTTACTCAGTGTGGTAGAAAACCCACTGATAATTAACCCTCACTCATAATTAACACACACACACACACACATACACACACACGCACACACACACACACACACACACACACACACACACAGTTTCAGTTCAGTGTTGTAGAGTTCTTTAGAAATGCAGAAAAGCTTCAAAGAGGTTTTACAAGCCTAAGTTTCATCTCATTATTGGGAATTTCTACAGTCAAAATCATACCAAACACACACACAAAAAAATCTCACTTACCCACAATGCTCTGAACCCAAAGGTGTAATGAAAAACCATCTGGCCCCCAGCACCAGGTCTGCAGCCCTGCTCACAGAAGCAGGAGTTTAACTCAGTGGGAGCAACCGTGACACAAGTCTGAACAGCTGAGGAGCAACAGGAGACACAGAAGAGTCAAAGGACTTTACTCAGTGTTGTTTAAAGAGGAACTATGCAAGATTTTTACCTTAATTAAACAGCTTCAGAGTAATAATGATGGTTAAATAACTTGTTCCAGGGAGAATGGAGGCTCTCTGACTTCCTCCTAGCGTCTCTTGGCCGAAAACCAACCTTGTAAGATCAGAACCTCTCGGTGCCTTCTCGCTGGCTTCGTACGACAGCGATAATATGCGCTCACGAAACTGTAGGGGGAGCTCTGTAGAGAAACAAGCAACGAAAACAGCGAAAAAGCGACCGGACTTTCATAGTTCCTCTTTGACTGCAACATGAGAAAAGAGCTTTAAAGGGATAGTTCACCCAAAATTAAAATTTCACTCATTATCTACTCACCCTCATGTCGACTAAGGGCTTGGAGAAGTTTCAGAGTTATCCGCGGCTTCTCTGAGTTACAGGAGGTCTCGGCGTAGCACTGCATGTCCATATAACGGTTGCAAATGGATACCAACTGTCTTCGTAACAAAAATGCACACCAAAAAACATCCAAATACCTCCATGCTGCTCGTATGTAATGTCCGTCTTGTATTAAAGCCCCAAAATGTAAAATTGTCCCGAAAAAAATTAAATAAGTCTATATTTCAAGCTTGTTTTGTAGCGGAAGCTTCTCAAAGCTCCTCTTCCCGGTTCGTCAAATTTGGACGAACTAGGAAGAGGACAGATCCTGGTTCGTCCAAATTTGACGAACCGGGAAGAGGAGCTTCCGCTACAAACAAGCTTGAAAAATAGACTTATTTAATTTTTTTCGGGAGAATTTCACATTTCGGGGCTTCAATACAAGACGGACATTACATACGAGCAGCATGGAGTTATTTGGATGTTTTTTGGTGTGTCTTTTTGTTACAAAGACAGTTGGTATCCATTTGCAACATGCACTGCTATACCGAGACCCCCTGTAACTCAGAGAAACCACGGATAACTCTGAAACTTCTCCCAGCCCTTAGTTGACATGAGGGTGAGTAAATAATGAGTGAAATTTCAATTTTGGGTGAACTATCCCTTTAATGCTCCTCGTCTAAACTCATCAGAAAAGGTTTGTAAATGTTATTTTTCGGGCAATCATTTATCCACTTTAATAATACCAATAGGTGTTGTATTTTATATTATTGGAAAGCCTGATTAGTCACCTTTACAACGCGGTGCAACTTGTAAGGATCGTTCATCCGTGGAACGAGCAACACAGCTAAACGTGTGGGTATACCACCCCAAAAATCCACACATTTAGCTGTGTTGCAATAATGTGGCTCCACACTGGACTTCCATCTTTGTCAATGTGCATGAGCATGTTCGGTTAATGTATCCACTCAGATTGATAGCTGTAATGTCTGTTCAGGTTCTCATCGTTCATCACTCCAGTCGAACATACACGAGTCATTTTCTCCTGCTTCCTGTGTTTTTGCACCATGGCTCTGTCGATAAAAGTCTGCAAATTGCATTTTTAAAAAGCACGTGCAACACAAAGGCCTGACCTCATTTCAATCTGTGAAACACATTAGGGATTATGACGAATGATTGGTCAATGCACTAATGACTAATTTCTGTCGACCCTAATGGGAAGGCGACGGCAGCTCTGAACTGCTGGGGATTTGCAGGGTCTATAAGTGTTGGAGAAACGTGACAATGAAACGAGTGCCACCATTCAATACAGATTTGTCCCTAATCACACACTGTACCTCGTGTCAAACGCAGCCGTTCTGACCTTATTGTTATTCTGCCAATAGTTTTTTTTTCCCATTAATTCTCCAAACCTGAATGAAAAGATGTATTTGCCATTGTTGGGAGACTCGCAGGAAGCAGGTCATTAGTTCTCCTCAGAGTTAACTCCTCTCGATTGTTTGGAAGAAATTATGATTTATTTTTTCAGCTCAGTAAACAGCAGCAGACTCTGTCCTGTACATTTCACCAGACCAGGCTGCAAAACACAGATCACATTCATATTATTTAAGACAGAGATACGAAGATTAGTAAGATCCAGTGCCCTGAACTGACGCCGATCCATATTATGGATCATATGAGTCATTATTTATCCTGCAATGAAATGTAAATCCAGTTGTAATCGACGCTGTGTCTCTGTTTGTGAGGAAGGAGAGAGGATTCACATTGATCTGGAACGACTCCAAAACATCTCAGTGTTTCCAGGCCGCCTCAGATTCATGTGTTGTTGATTTAAACTCCAAGTCAAATAAGTTTTGTCAAATAAAGCAGGAAGCTCTGAACCTGCAAAGGAAGACGAAGATTATAGGATTCAGTTTTTTTGTTGTCATGGAGCTGAGCCTCCACTCAGAGTTTGTCAGGATCCTTTTCCCAGATGATGGAGAGATCACACAAAGACACGACAGACGGACAGAGCTGAGCTCAGAGGTGAAGCTCTCCGCCCTCATCCACAGACGTTTCATTATTGAGCCTCTGAGGTGAAGCTGTGTTTCCCCCAGTTTAATAAAACCTGAATTAATGGATACTGAATACAATATGGCTGTGTGACGACTGAAACTAAATTTAAAAGCTGAACTAGTGTTGTTGCAATGATGCAGATACACAGTTAATGTGGTGAACCTCTGAACATAATGGTTACTTAAATTTACAGGCTGTAATTTTGTCAACTAAGGTCAGAATGATAATATTGAGTTGCAGATGTATAATTACTTTACATTTTTGATTAATTGTGGACTCAGATTAAAGCTGTATAAAGAGGATTGTTTGGTAATTATATGGTTATTATTATTGTGAGTACTACAGACCACAGGTGACCATTGATATCTCTAATTACATTGCAGTTTTTGACAGTTTGACTGCTGTTTTCATACACGCAGCCACTGAAAGCAAAGTCATCCCTCCAGTTTCTGATGAGGAACCCTAGATAATTTGCATTTTTCAAGCAACTTTCTGTCCTGTCTTCAGTTAACATTAAATATATTTTTCAATTTGATATGATGAACGTTCAATTATTAACAGAACAACACATTTTGGCCTTTTTTCTTCTCCTAGAAATTACATTTCTACAAAACTTGGCTCCAACTGTTTAGTTATTTCAAGTGCAATGTAATAATAAGCAACTGACTCATCAATGATCCTGACTTTCCAGTTAATTGTGTTTTCATTCAGTTATATTATGTCCTACATAATTTATATTGATTTATAAACCAGAATAAAAACACCAGTCTTTCTCCATGCATAAATGCTCTGCAATTTCCTCTTGGGCCCTGTGAGAATTTAAAACTCCAATCTCTTCACTATCTCGTTAAAAGTGCATTTAATTGGCTCTGTGGTCATTAAAAAGAAAATTCAATATTGTTATTTGCTTGTTGTAAAACTGGTTTATTTGGGCTGAAATGCCAATTCAGTGAGAAAAAAAAGCTGCATTCAATGCAAAAAAAGAGAAACCATCAGAAACTGAAACTTTGCCTAACCAAAAATGTGTTTTCCCATTAAGAGCGAGCAAAGAGTGCAGGCAGGAAGTGGCAATAACAGATTTGAGACTATGGTCGTTTTGTTAGAGCACTAATTAGCATGCAAATCAGAAAATGTTCTGCCAGCAAAATGTTCTGTCGCCACATCCTGCAGACGGAGAATACACTTACTTCATGTCACGGACTTGACGAGGACTAAAACATGATTACGATGCAAATGGGAGCAAGTGTTTCTTTAACACACAATGTGGGCGAAGTGATGAAATACAACCCGATAGGACAAGTTAGACTGTAGCTCTGAGGTGTGAGAGAGAGAGAGACACTGGTTGTCTTTTAATAAGACAACTCTGTTTACTCCATGTAAAGTAGGCTATAACTTTCTGTTACTTCAAGTCATTTTAAATTAGATTGTGTGCTTTGTGATTCCTCTGTTATATTCTTTAGATGACAGAATTTAGATGACTATAATAATAGCGGCTCTGCACCGCTGTTCTAAAAATAGCTTGCACCGACAAATAAAGGTAACAAACCTACTCCTAATACTATAGGGATTATGGCAATGGGCCAATTTGCCAAAATGTTGAACTATCCCTTTAAGGTGTAACAAAACCCCGGAGAGCAGAACAAACACAAGAGAACACCCGCTGATGAAACCGAAAAAATAGACAATGAAAAATAAAAGACTACTCAACAAAAACTTGATCAAAAAGATTCAGGGTTATTCTGTCATGTATTAAAGCAGAACTAAGCAGAAAGTTTGTGTTAATAAGTCTTAAATAGTTCTATCTTCCGACAGCAATCACTTACATACAGTAGAGTGTTTGGTCTGAATCACGGGTCTGTCAGTCACTCTGCTCTGCTGTAAGCCGAGGAGAAAACTTTCCTTGTATCCTACAACCTTTATCCAATGCGGAGAGAGAACGGCATAAAGGGGCGGTCCTCTCTGTGTGTGCAGCCAAGGGATGCGCGTGAATGTGGTGATGTATATAGGGACGAGGGCGGGGACTGCTAACTTCATCGGCTGACAAGAAGTTAGCCAAAACGACCGGATCGCTTACTTCTGCTTTAATGTTTAAACTCATTCCTCACTATTTTTTCCACTTGACTGAAGAAAATAGCTTTCATTAATTTGTTTGCAATTAATTCATTTTTGCATTTTATGACAGTAAGGTATTTTGTGAGCATGGGACATTTGCAGTCTAAAGGCCTTTACACACCAGGGATGTGACATGACACGAGAAGACAACATTTGCTTCAGTTAAAAACAAAACACAGGCCTGTACAGTATTAACTCCTATCAAGGGAGGAGCAGGAACAGTGTTCATGCTGGTCATCACAAACAGAAAGTAAAAAAAAAAAATCATGGTGTACTGTTTAACAGCAAATCAACTTCAGAAAGGCTATTGTTTACATTTTAATCTCACTTTATACACAGCTGTTATCATGTTAGCTGGTGGTGTTCCTGTGATTTTGTGATCTCAGGATGTTCTTACTTTCCAGGCAACACGATTGGTTGATGTGTTTAGTCGCCAGGCGAAAGCTGAGGAAAATCGACCTAAAAACCAAAAAAATGTATGCCCCATTTTCGCTGCGTAACATTCGTGGTCTGTGTGAAAAGAATTTCCCCTCTGATAAGGTCTGATAACTGTTTTTACTTTTTTCTATTTCTGATTTGTTGTTTGTTTTTATTTTTTTGTGAAAGCACTTTGTGACCATGGGAAAAAAAGTGTGATAAAAATAAATATCAACAATATATTAATTATTTTGCAGACTCATTATCTGTGTTTGTGGCTTCAAAGATAATTGCAATACAAATAAATAGAGTTTATGTAGAAACATGTAGCTGCAGCTGCCGATTTAAACTGTTTATTCTGAACACTGTTTTGTTGTTTGGCCTCTGCTATAAATAAAAACGTGGTGCCCGTCGATCTTCCTTAAGAACCAAACAAGCAGAAGCCGTGGCCAAAGGCAAGCAATGCTTTTCAGTCGCCGCGTCTCAAGAGTGATTTCTGTTATTTACTGAGGCCTGAAGGTCAAAGCCGTATTGATCCTGGACAATCAGAGAAATGAGGGGTGGAAAATAAAAGAGATTTGAGATTGAAACAGCTTGAAAGCCTGAATATAAGTCAAACATTGAGACTGATTCATAATTTATTTGTAAAATAGACAATGTTTTTCTTACTTGATACTCTTTACTTTAAAGGGATAGTTCAACATGTTATAATCCCTTTAGGGCGCTTTCACACTGTCCTCGTTTGGTCCGCTTTAAACGGACCAGAGTTTGTTTCCTCAGATAGTCCGCTTCGTTTGGGCAGGTGTGAAAGCTCATATACCAAATTTACGTAGTGCATGACGTAGTGCATGACGTAGTGCATGACGTAGTGCATGACGTAGTGACGCAGCAACACCAACAACTCAACATCTCTCATCAGTCTCTGTCTTTTTCTCTGGTGTCCTCAGCACAGTTGCCGGGTTCACACCGGCTGCCGAAGCGCCGCGCCACATAAATCGTGTGCGAGCCGCCGCACTCCTGTTCTTATTTCTCCGTGCCAGTCGACAAGCGCTTCTGCCCCTCAGCTATGTGTAGCCTATGTGTGTGTAGGTGTGTGTGTGTGTGTGTGTGTGTGTGTGTGTGTTCCTCTCTTGCGCTCTGTTTAGATTAATAAACACAAATAGGCTACAAACGTACACACTTCGGATTTGTCAATCTTGGTATTTTATTTTGAAAATTGACCGGATTGTCTCGTGTTTCTTTGTGTGACTTTGATCTCGCGCACAAAATAGACCAGACGCCGAAACGATTGCTGCACGGCGCGAGCCGGCCACGGAGGATTGCGCCGATTCGGGTCTGATTTGAACTACACAATCTGTTAAAGGGACAACGAGGAGTTTCTATTCGGTTACAAAAAAGTCTCGCGTTAATGTGGATGAATCTTACCCACACTTGTTAATGGGCCCATTTTCGATAAATATATCGTTCTGTCTCTATCGTTATTTTGTTATTATTAGTGGTGGCGGAAATGCTGTTTGAGCCGACCAGCGTTTCCTTCGTGGCGAGTCATGAGAATAACGCAGCTGAATCGCCGTTTATGGTCGGAACTACGACGGTATGTGAACCTCTTTGAACCTCTGACTTTGATTATTGATGAATGAAAATATGAGTCCGTCTTGCGCCGGTCAAAGAATTTTACGGTGCGCGTGGAGGCTCATAAATGTAGTGTGAAAACGCTTCGCTTTTCCAAAACTCCTCGTTGTCCCTTTAACAAGGACGCTGAAAGGAAGCGGGCTCCGTTCCGCGGCGCTTCGGCGGTCGTACTGGGCTTGCTGAGCCATGTGCAATTGATAAATAAAACAAAAAGAAACAACATCCCAAAAACAGCCAACTTCACATAGCTACTGCTCCATGTTTACTGTTATCCAGCCGGTCTGCCAGTCAGCAGTGATTTCCCTTTCTACTTTGTCCAATCTACGAGCAGCTGTTTCAACCGACTGACTGTTGACTGTTGACGCTCAGAATGTTTGGTGGCTTGGTGCACAAGTTTGGTGCAGTTCAGAAATTGCAGTGTGAAAGCAGAACCGAACCAAGTGATAAATGCAACAATGTTGCAACTTTGAGCCCCCCAAGCGAACTGAGTCCACTTGGTTAAGTGTCAAAGCAACCTTAGTCTTAGCAGTAGGTTCGTTACCTATATTTGTCGGTGCAAGCTATTTTTAGAACGGTTACCGTATAGCTCTGAGCAGCTCACGGCTCTGCTCCGCCGTTTTAAAAATAGCTTGCACCCACAATTAAAGGTAACGAACCTACAGCTATGACTATAGAGATTATGGCAATGGGCCAATTTGCCAAAATGTTGAACTATCCCTTTAATGTGTTTGTATTGTAAAAATTTTCATTCCTCAAAAATAAATTGAAGCGATTAAAACAAATCAGTGGCAGTGATGTGATGTAATGTACAGTAATGTAATGAAATGTAATCTAATGTTCATCTGGATTAGATAAGACCTCCTGTTATTGTCATAGCGACAGGGCTATAATGACTGTGAAGCATTTAATCTGATCTCATTTTGTCTTATTACAGGACGACAGGATGCGAAGCTCTGTAGCAGAGCCATGATGACGACAGAGCTCTGTCTGGACACTGAGGTTTGAAATTTAACTCATGTCCTCTCAGGTCACTGGTTCGAATCCCACAGCAGCCGGTGTTTGTGTGTGTGTGTTTACATGCATGAACAGTGGCTGAGCTCCGGCTGTGGATGAATTCAGGTTGCGCTTGATCCTCTGAACTCTTCATGTCACTGTGAATAAACCGTTTAACAAAATGTTCCCGTTCACGCTGGAAAAAAAAAAAAAACCCTGTCTGGCAGAGAAAGGTTCGTTCTGCCAGCCGCCCTCAGTCGGAGGAGAGAGAATAATGATCCCAACAGTCACAGCAGTGGGTTTTCACAGGCTACAAGTTTGATGACTTCACAATAACCTTGTGTGAGTCTCAAGCTGCAGGAGGTGGAAAAGCAACACACGCAAAAAACAACACAAAACAAAACAAAACGTGTAAGAACTGATATTTTCCATGCAACCTGTCAGAAACAGTCTGGTACAATGAATATGCAACATCTGGCGGCGCGTCAGAGAGTTTTCATCGACTTTACTGTGAAAATATTAAATCCATTTTTCAGTATAATGTAATTCTATAGAAGAGCCATAATATTAAAGTAATAAAGTATCAACAAAGTGACATTAACAGCTTCACAAAGACAGAATCCATTACTGGGCTGCAGCTTTATATTACACAGGTGAAACCTAGTGGTCTGTTAACTAAATCTGATGTTATGCAGCACTGATGCATCACCCTGCTACATATAGTCACTTTACAATAAATTATTAATTGTTATGTAGCTTCCATGTATTTCTTTGTACATGATGATGTGATTAAACATCCACTAGGTGCTTTTAAATTGATTACAGTTTGGTAAAAACAGAACTTATATTGTGAATGTGAAACCAATTCAGCAATACTTTATGTTAAATATTTGAAAATTAAATTAAACATAGTATAATACATATATAATAAATACTATGTATATGAGATTTGTGTGTGTGAGAGAGAGAATAGTCCATTAATAAAGTTCATAATATCGATTCCCTGCTGAGCTCCCCACAGAGCACTGCAGGTGATTTTAATATTGAACTTACAGTATGTTGAACGCCTACAGCTTCACTAAACTGAGTACAGTGAACACATTTAATATTACTGTTAAATTGCTTAGAGACTCTGCTATTAACTTCAAAGATTCAAATGTAAATGTATGACAGAAAGAGCAGCAACTGATCAGTGGCTATGAGAAATGGGAAGTAGTTTCAGTTTTCTTTGGATAATTGTGATTTTTTTTTGTGCATTATCAATAGATGATACATTTGGAATCACAAAATAAAAGCACAGCGGGTTGCAGTTAAATTATGTATAATCAAGCCTCAGCGTCCTCACATGGATTAGCTATCATTGACAATGTTTCACTGCAGTGATTACTCAGTGCTTTTAAATCAATCATTTACATCTACTGCATATCAAATTACCAATAAAATATATGTATTTATATCCTGCATTAGCAGCATCAATGCAGTCCACCTTAAATGCTTCTTAGTTTAATTTTCATAACTCTCTCTTTTAATTGATGTTAGTTGAACTAGTTCAGGACATATTGAGGACAAAGTGTAAACGACATTAAAACAGTTTTAACACTGACAGAATGTGGTTTAATGAACATGTGATTTAAGTTACACAGCGAACAAGCACCTTCACTTCTTTGCATTCCGTGATCATCATATTACTGTACATGAACAAAGCAATTAAAGGTGAATGAGTATTTTAAAATAGCTGCATGTGCATGTTCAAACATTTAGATCAGGAAATACACTTGGGAAAGTCTGTGGTGAGGAACATGCATTTATTAAACAGCCCCAGGAATAAAGATGGAGCTAATGGAGGTGGTGCAGGTGAAGAAGGTGAAACTGCATGAACAGCTTTAGCTTTAGGTAACAAAATATGGAGGGACGTTAGGAGAGAGGCTAACAGGCTAATAGGCTAACTCTAACAGGGGCTGGATTACTAAAGATGGAGGTGTGTAAAAAAAAAAGAAAAAAAAAAAAAGCTTTGTTACCTGTGGAATAAAAAAAAGATTTAACATTCAAGCCTGCAACTAATTTTTTTTCAATTATTCTCTCAAAGTTGCAGATTGCAAACCGACTGAATGTCTCTCCATTTCCAAAAAGAGTAGGACAATTAATGGTTTCCTTCAGGTGATCAGCCGTCTCTGTAGCCATTGTTTGGCTTGTCTCCTCTGGGCTTCTGTAGTGCAACAGAAAAGGCTCAGTCCGAGCTAATGAAAACACAACGATCCCCAGTTTCAGGCGATTACACACTAATGAAAATATAATGATGAATAATGTAGTCTGTTTCTGCCAATAGAGCCCACCTCCTGTCTGGTCCTTTAAAAGGTCACATGAAATTCTGTCCGTAGGCCTTTTTTTTTTTTTTTTTTAGTTTCCAAAGCCCTTTTTGTGGTCTGACAAACACACAACAGCACAAAAGCACAAAATATGATGATTGCCTCAGGTCCTGTCAGATGAGTTGTGTCGGAAGATTTCAGGTTGGAAAATGGAAATGTAACTGTAGTGGCTTGGTGTTCACCTCTGCTTCAGGCTACGACCTCCAGGCGATGTTAATTACACACCTGAATCTCAAACTGAAGCTGGTCAGTTTGCATTGTGGGACGTGACAACAGGAAGAATGTGTGGAATAATAAATAACATTTTGGGTTCTGGTGCATCAGCTGCACCGAGGAGACTTTTTGTACGTTTTCTATGTTGTCGAACATTGTCTGTTGTTGGGAGGGGGGGAGTTGATGTCCCGCAACCCCACAACTGCGGCACGGTTCATAGTGTCAACACAACAGGCCGAAGAACGCCCCTTAGCTGTGGTATAGTGAGCGTATATACAGTATGACGGACTGGAGTGATATTGCTTTTATAAAACCGTTACCAATAACGGCAATATGACAGAGGAATACACAATCGATTTAACATTGTCAAAACACAGGCTACCTTTTAGTTTAACTTCCATTACTTGCCTGACGTGGGGTGATATGCTGTGATAAGGCTATAGAATAGTAGCTGTGGTATACACTCATTATATCACAGTTAACGACTCAGATTGCTGGATTTCACCTTTCCGTTTTATAAAGTGGTTATAATATGTCCTCCGAGCACATGGAGACGTCCACATCTTAGGGGCAGAGCTAGGGCAAAAGTTACAAAACCGGCCAGGTCTAGTTAGCAGTTCAAATGTTGTCACTTATCTATTCTCCCACTGAAGTTAGCATGCTAAGTTAACAGCTGTTGCAAAATATTTCCTTTAAAGGGACAACGAGGAGTTTTGGAAAAGCGAAGCGTTTTCACACTACATTTATGAGCCTCCGCGCGGTGAACTCGTACCAGATCGAACTGGTACCACTTCACGGTCGGAAAAATACGAGTTTCCTTGAACGCACCATAACAGTCCTCGTCCCTACGTCACCACATTCACGGCGTTCCTTGGCTGCACACACAGCCCTGCATGCCGTTCTCTCTCCTCATTGGATAAAAACTGTAGGATACGATAAATGTTTTCTCCTCGGCTCAGAGCAGAACAGAGGGACTGACAGACCCGTGATTCAGTCCAAACACTCTATGTAAGTGATTGCTGTCGGAAGATATAACTATTTAAGACTTATATTAACACAAATATATCACTTACTTCTGCTTTAACAAGTGTGGGTAGCGTAGATTCATCCACATTAACGTGAGACTTTTTTATAACCAAATAGAAACTCCTCGTTGTCCCTTTAAACTGTCCATCATGTCTACGAGTGTATTCAATACTAAAAAATCTGTGAGAAATTCCTTCTCAGATAGTTATTACAGCGACTAAAATGCTTCTATTTCATAAGAAACACCAACACTCTGTTCAACATCTGCAGAGATCAGTGAAATTCAGTGGAAGATTTTCCTAATATTTTGGAGTGAATCATTTCAAATGTAGGTACAACAACAATGAAAACCAATGCTTCAGAAATTCAAGGCTCAACACTCACACTGCTGGGTAATGTAATGACACTTTTTTATTGTCGAGATTTATTACGCTGGTCCTCAAAACGATTTGTTCTGAAATGAACTACAGCTCTGTTCAGCTCAACACGAGTTGGTGCAGGACAGAGAAATGCAGCATCGATGCGCATGTAGCTGCTGGTTTTTTAATCTTAGATGCAAACTGCACAACCTGCAAGGAAAAACAACTGCATGGCAGAGAAAGAGGGAGTTAGACAGAGGTTAGTGGTTTCCTCTTTCTTTGTGCAGCCTCATTTCCCATGACATGGCCTTTTTTAATGGATTTTCTCATCTATGTGTGTGAGGTAATATGATATGTACTCATCTGAGTGTGACTTGCACCACATGGGACGGGCGACTGATGGAGAGGTCGCTCATGTGAAAACATAACCTGATTTCTTTTCCATCACTGCGATCCTTCCTGTTCCTTCCTTTGTTTCATTCGGGGCTCAGCTCGGTGTCAGCAACATTATGACATCCTCACTATGTTTGTGGCTTTTCTTTGCAGCCATGTGTGTATATTACTATCATATCATTTTCTATAGGATCTTGGAAATAAATCTGCAGCTGTATTCCAGGATATAGTGCATAGGCTATAGTACATTTGACAAAATATGTTGGAGATGTTGTGGAAAAAGGATGAAAAAAAGGTTCTGTAAATGAGATTTAAAGACAGGTATATCAGCAAATAACTGTTTTCTATTATAATCTGAGTTTCTATAGAGAAATTCAATATATCTACAGCACTTTGGACTATGTTGTACAATCATGGCACCGCTGCACTTTTTTTTTTTAGATAATACCCCATTTCTCCCTGAAAATCATCGCAACTACAAATGTTTTGGTATTCAGAAGTGTATTTCTTAGGTTGCTATGGAACAACACAAAAAACTGAGGGAAAAAAGTAAAATCTGACATTTTACGCACACAACTCCAAAAACGAAATGGAGAATGTCATTGGCACCTTTTCAAAAATGAAAGAAATTATTAGATTTGAAGCATGTGATGCACCTTTAATTTATATTTTAACTTACCTGTTACAATGAACAGAAATCACACTCGTGTCCTTCTCTTGCCCGTTCTAGGAGGAGCTCTGTGGCCAACTTGGATGCGTGGCCACATAAAGAAGGTGCCACTTTCAAATAGTTGACATTAGGACGTTGATTGTATTCAGACACAATCAGGAAATGCTCCGAAGGCTAGACCGTCCCATTTACCAATGGTTGATGCGGGCGATGAAAGGGGCCTCCAAGTTGTTGCCTCGAAGTCGTTGCTTCCTTAGACCACGTAGGCTGGGTCCTCTGAAGGAACAAGCCCCTGAGTTGGGACACATGCCATAACTTACAGTGACATGCAAAAGTTTGGGCACCCCTGGTCAAAATATTGTTGATGTGAAAAGTTAAGCAAGTGGAAGATTAACTGATCTGCAAACGGCAGAAAGTTAAACATGAAACACTCTTTTTCAATATTTTAAGCAGCATCAGTGTATCATTTTTGTTTTGTGAAAAAGGGAAACAAAGCAGCAGCCTGCAAAAGAATGGGAAACCCAGGAGACTTGAGCTCTCAGATGACTTTGACCAAGGTATCAGACACTGTAATAGTTTCCAGAGGGGGGGCTACCAGGTACTAACTATGCAGGGTGCTCAAACCTTTGCAGCAGGTTGTTTTCCTTTTCTGTCATTTTGAAAATGTAAAGGATGGAAAAAAAGTAATCTGTAACTTTATGCCTTTGGAGATCATTTCACTATCCACTTGCTGAACTGTTAACAGTTTTGACCAGGGGTTCCCAAACCTTTGCATACCACTGTATGTGGAGAAAATCAGCTTCGTACTTCTCCCCTCACAGCACACAGGTAACTTTTTCCTGTTCAAATTAGCAGTCCTTGACACTGTCTGACTGACATGTATAACATTTAAAGTCCCCCTCCCGCGACCCTTTTTGGTTATTTTAAAACATTCTCTGTGGTCTTTAAATTGTGATTATGAAGTTTTTAGCCAAAATCACAAAACCTGTGCTATTTCCCAGGGCTCTGCTTCTGCACAGCACCAGCAGCTCATTAGCAATGCACCTCTGGAGGGTGGGCGGAGACTGCTCTGCACCCGCCCAGCCCCCCCCCCCCCCCACTGACAGCAGGACATTGTACAATTACCGATTCAGCGCGTTTAGCATAAAACTGCACATTGGGATTCAATCCCAGCCTTGCTCACGGTGCAAGCTGCTCTACCAGGTGAGCTATACCTGTAATACCTTGACCGCTACACCGAGCTGTCAAGCCTTTCACCTCTGAGCCAGATGCAGAGCGGGGCGGGAGCTTGTAGCACTAGTGCCCTCCCCTGGAGCTGTGACACGTCAGCTCCAGTCTCCCTGAAACGGCCAGTTTGCGTCTGCCATTGGTTCACAGCAATTTGAAGGCAGAAAAACTCAGAAATGCAATTTTGCACTTCCTTCCTAACACAAGAAAAATGCCACAGGAACATGTGAAAAGCACGAAAAACACTTTTTTCATGGGAGGAGGTCTTTAATACGAAACCAAATACATCATCAAACCATTACCGTGGTACGAAGCCAGAGGCGACCACTATTAACTTCTCCCACTCGTTCGATCATTTGGCCGGTGTTCATTTCCCGTCTCTGGCCACATTATTCTGCAGCTGGCCTGTATGAATCTAATCTCTTTGTGAGCTGCATTAGAGACTTAAATGTCTGTTTCTTCTCTGTGTGTATAAGTGTGTGTGTTACACTCTGACTCACCCTTTCTGATGAAGGCATAATTGAGTCCATTCGAGGCTTTTAGGCGACTCGGATTCAGCCGCAATGCCTGCAGACAACTGTGTAATATTACATTAGCCTGAGAGCTGCAGCCGCCGACTCCGCAGGTAGTATTTGCATAATAATAATAACGCTTAGCTTTTGTTGACCTACTCTCAGAGAACAAATGTGTGGGGGTTTACGGGGCTTCAGCACAACTCAGTGTTGTGCAAGTTGTCAACCGATTGTCTCCTGAGGTCGGTGAGAAGAACAGGACAGAGGATGTGTTAATGCAGGAAAATCCGGGTGCGTTTGTTTGGTCTTATCTCACAGAGACAATCGTACCATCTTGATAGAAAAGCCTGAGGATTTACACCTTTTGGACGAGGTCAAGAGGTCAGAGTTTGGTAAATATAAATGTTGGTCTTCAGCTCAGTTCAGTAGCAAAAAGAAACAACTGCTCACAATCCTAAAAACCTTTAGTTTTGTGAAAAGAATGTTTCATGTTGGACACATATTGAGATGCAGAACGAGAATCTGGACCAGACCGACCGGATCATTTCTGTTCAGACTTCACAAAATACCCCAACCTTTCTACATCACGTCCTCCAATAGCTGTGGCTCCTGAATAACAGGTTTCAAACTTACAACAGAAAATAAAATCTGTTTCATTTTTCATCATTTGTGAAAGAACTTACTTGACGACAACATATTTAATTGTCACAATGCAAGATTCATAAAGTATGCAGATATTTCAAGACTTCAGCTCCTTTTTTGGGGGGGTTTGGTTTGTGGTTTAGCCTACAGATCGATGCTGAAATATTGGTATTTCCAATTCCAAATGTTTCTGTTCTAGGAACGATTCTGGCACAAACTGGCTCAAGGTGTATGACACAGAAGGACACAAGTCAGCTTTCAGAGTGCCAATGAGAGATGTTGTAAAGTAAATCATATAAATATTTAGAAGCATCATCAGTAGTGAATGTAGTGTACAGAAACACCAAAACAACACAGAACCTGTACTAGAGAGATAGAGAGAGTATATGTATTGTATACCTAGACAGAGGCCTAGCCAGGTGTCAGCCAGTCACCCTAATAAACCCTCCTCAACTGCAAGCTTCCTGCAGAAGTGACTACCTGCATAAAAGTGAGCAGAAAGCGGGGAGGGGTCGTGACAATTCTCACATTTAAAAATTGAAACCAGGACATCCTTGAAAAAGAGATTGTTAAATCTCAATGGATCCTTCCTGGATAAATAAAGTTTTTCCAGTTTAGTTTTTTTCCACAGTGCCACTAGACCATATTGAGCTTTTCTACAAAGTATTGGTATTGTATTGCTAACATATCTGTATTGGCAACACCAGCCTGCAGCCAGAAAGCAAAACTGTGGTATGGTACAAAGTGAAGGAGATACTGATACTAAATATGATAATAAATATAGCAACAAACACTACATCCTGTCCAGAGTTGATATTCTTCCAGTATATGATTTTATATTTATATCACTTTAGCTTATATGTCACGTCTACGTGATTTGCACACAACCACCTCTGAACTAAAGCACAGAAACAGAAACAGTGCAGGTAGCGCAGAGGAGTGAAGTGCAGAGTCTCTACAGGAAGTAACATACAGGCTATAAATATTCATCATGTTTTGAAGATACTTCATTACGGTATTCATCACCATGGGAACCCACTTATTTAGCAGAACTGCCTGGTGGAGGCAAAACACTAAAAATCTTTTTTACACATTTACACACTCTGTAATGAAACTGGATATTTGCTCTGCTTTGTTTAAATGTGCTCAACCTTTCCATGAATGTAGGGGGGGGAAAGCTTTTCATAAAAAAAGATGGTCTCTATATCAACACAAGTGGATTTCTAAAAAGCAGCTCTTGGATAGTTGAGGATAAAATCCCCATTGTTTTCGGGTTGTTATGGTTTTAGCTGCAGGAACATCTGCTATGCATGTCACAAAGAAGGGATCAGTGAAATCCATATTGAGTTTCCACCCTGTCTACATCTCTATCTGATATCCTTGTGTCTGCAGCATCACGATTTAAAGTCGACATCTGCTCCGTGCAGTTCATGAGTCATAAGTTTACAAGGTGAAACTCACAGAACTCCTTCGACTTTGAGCAACAAGCTACTGTAACTCTGCAGTGTCTCAGGATCAAAGAGGCCGAAGCTGTCGGGAACAACAGATTGTTGCAGCTCATTACGTGCATCATATGGAAACCAGGGTCAAGAGTTTACAAAAGGGACTGCAGGTGACAAACTTGGATTTAAGAGGGCAACACGCCTTCCCTGTTTATTCCGGACTTTCAGTCGTTTGATCTCAACCAAATTTACAGGTGTGAAAGCACCCCTGGACCCTGGTCCGGACCAAAGACCAGAAATTTGGTCCAACCAAAAGAGGCGGTCTCGGTCCAGACTAAACTAAACCATGGTTTGGACTTCTGCAGTGTGAAAGATTTTTTTCTTTTTTGCTATGGCTTGGACATCTTCTCTTTTCCTTCCAGTGAAGATAAAGCCTGAGCGTGACAAAGATGTTCATCCGGGGTAACACTAATAATAATAATAATAATAATAATAATAATAATAAATTTTATTTAGAAAGCGCCTTTCACGCCACTCAAGGACACTTTACAGCAGTTAAAATCATCAAAAACACAGAATAAATCATCAATAAATAATACCAAAACAAAACACACAGCACGGAATAGACAACATTAAAAAGCACAAAATAAACAACAATAAACACATCAGTAAGAATGAATAATGAAGAGAGCAAATAAATAAAACTGTGCAGAATAAAAGGGAAGTGTTAGGGTGAGGGGTGGTGGGGTGGATAGGCAATTTGAAACAGGTGGGTTTTGATTTTTGTTTTGAAAAGAGGGAGAGAGTCAATGTTACGGATGTGAGATGGTAAAGAATTCCAGAGTCGGGGAGCAGAGCGACTGAAAGCTCTGCTCCCCATGGTGCTGAGGAGAGCAGGGGGGACAGTGAGGTGGAGAGAGGAGGAAGATCTGAGGGAGCGTGCTGGAGTGGCAATGTGGAGAAGATCAGACAAGTATGGAGGGGCAAGGTTGTGGATAGCTTTGAAAGTATACAGAAGGATTTTGAATTGGATTCGTAATGTGACCGGGAGCCAGTGAAGTTGCTGTAGGATGGGAGTGATATGGTGGGAAGAAGGGGTTTTGGTGATGACACGTGCAGCAGAGTTTTGAACCAGTTGAAGCTTATGGAGAGACTTGTGAGGGAGACCAAAGAGGAGCGAGTTGCAATAATCAAGACGGGAGGTGACGAGGCTGTGGACAAGGATGGAGGCGGTGTTGGGAGTGAGGGAGGGACGGAGTCGATTGATATTACGTAAATGAAAGTAGGCAGCCCGAGTGGTGTTATTGATGTGAGATTTGAATGATAGAGTGCTGTCAAGGATGACACCCAGACTCTTAACCTGAGGGGAGGGGGAAACTGAGGAACTGTCGATAAGAAGGGGGAAACGGTCAATTTTGGATAGTGTAGATTTGGTGCCAACTAGAAGGATTTCTGTTTTATCACTGTTTAATTTGAGGAAGTTGGAAGTGAACCAGGATTTGATTTCGGTTAAGCAGGTGATGAGGGAAGAGGGTGGGAGTGCGGAGTTTGGTTTACTGGAAAGGTAGAGCTGGGTGTCATCCGCGTAGCAGTGGTAATGGATGTTATATTTACGGAAGATGGTGCCAAGGGGGAGGAGATAAGTGATGAAGAGAAGGGGCCCCAGGACAGAGCCCTGGGGCACACCTGTAGTGACTGGGGAGGGGTCAGACTTAAATGATTTGAGCTGGATGAACTGAGTGCGGCCTGAGAGATAGGAGTGGAACCAGTGAAGGGGGGTGTGGGTGATGCCGATGGAGGAGAGTCTATGAAGGAGGATGGGGTGGGAAATGGTGTCAAAAGCTGCACTTAGGTCGAGGAGGATGAGGATGGAAAGTGAACCGGAATCAGCTGCAGTGAGAAGATCGTTGGTGATTTTTATGAGTGCAGTTTCGGTGCTGTGGCGGGGGCGGAAACCAGATTGAAAAGGGTCATAGAGGGAGTTTTGAGTTAAGTGGGTGTGTAATTGGGTGGCGACTATTTTTTCAAGGACTCTCTAATAAGTTCACACTATTAAGCATTACTTAAGCATTAATAAATACTGAAGGTATCATTTATAACGTATGAATAGTCATTAGTATGTAGTTTATAAATACAGTTAGTGCTTATCAGTGATGAGTAAAACAGTTTTAACTGTGTTTATAAACTACATACTAATGAGTATCCATGTGTTATAAATTATACGTTCAGTATTTAATGCTTAATAGTGTGTACTTATTATAGTGTAATATGAAGTGTTACCTTCATCCAAATTCGAATTAGGCTCCATACTGGGGATGGCGTTGATGCTGCTGGTAGCACCACAACGGCTACTTTTCTAATGAGCTAATTTAAGGAGAGCTTTGGTGACACAACTACACTACGTCATATGCACTCGTCAGTATGTCATAAAATGTTCTTTGGTCTTCTCCCATTAATGCAGAGAGAAACCAGAACCAACCGGATCAAATGGAGACAATGAAGCAAAAACACCTTGGTTCAGACATTCAGATGTGAAAACCCCCAATGTGACAAAGTCCCACAATCCTTCAGTGCTGCAGCTCCAACAACAGACTTCACAGACACATGTTAGTTTGAACATCATTCATCCAGGACTGAACGCTGCCTCTGTTTGAATTAACACACTCTTGCTTCATAGGAAGGAGGTGTGTGTTGTACACAATGAACTACAATGAGTTTGTGGTAATGAAGGAAACTTGTCACCCAGTACAGTAGTAAGGCTTTACTAATGTGTTTTTAATAGTTTGTTGACAACAATGGAGCTCTGTGGCTCAGAGAAATAAGACATATCAGACTTTGGCTACACAAACAAGACTTGTTTTGTTTGTTGACAATATAGAAATACTGTCTATAAAATTGAATAGGAAACTGTATTCATCCCTTTTGCAGAAGAATAAATTAACATAGATGTGACCTGGTTGGTCAAGGACACACAGATGATATTCATAACTTGTTTTCGGCAACAAGGGAAGAGGAACCTCAAGTATTGAGAGCAACTTATTATATATACGGACACAATCTCACAAATAAAAAGAGAGTTCATTCAGGTAGGAGAAGGTGAAGCTGTAATAAGGTGAATCAGGGAAAGGGTTTTTGCATTAAATGGCAAATACATGTCCAGAATCAATAATGAAATTTCTTCTATTTAATGCATTTTGACTTCACCTGTGGCCAAACTATTATGTAAAATAACCAACTTTGAAAGACAGTGTCTCTCTTGATGTTGCAGAAGTGAGAACTAATGAATGCTTTGTAGCTTAAGTCTAAAGAGATCACATATTTTACACTTCTCTACATTGTTTTGCTGGAGTTTTGATCTCTAAAATAAGGTATATTTGTTGGTTTATTGTTTACAGGCTTCTCTCTGAAGCTCTAGTAACAACAGCTTGGTGTCAGCCGATCAGAAGAGAGGAGGAGGCTCTGATCTTCTATTCGGATTGGCTGACTGTTTTCTTAGAACTACAAAAAAGATATAGCCTATAGCAGAGTTCAGAATAAAACACTCGGAGAAACCAAATCCTGCAAATGTTGATTGGGGGGTCCAGGTGGTGGTGGGCGGGGTTTGGTGGCTGCTTTGTTGTGACATCACAAGGTTAGAGGAAGCCCTTTAAGGCTCAGTTTCTGAATACAGGCTGTGTCTATTTTTCTGTGGACTGAGGCTTTGATACTTTCACAGTATTAGTATAAAACCTGATCTATAATCAAACAAACACATGGACATCTCATTTTTATATAATAGGGGACCTTTAAAAGCTGCAGTGTTTGTAGCCTTCTCACTTTTGTGTGTGTGTGTGTGTGTGCATCTGTGTTCAGGTTTAATGTCTCATCTGTTCTGTGGCTTTTCTTTCAGCACTAATGGCATATATTAGCCACACTGACAGAACAAGCCTTTCAGTTCTTTCACATTTGAGAAGAGAGAGAGAGAAAAAAAACATGAAATTACTCATCACAATGCTCAGTGCAGGGAGTATTACCTTTCATCTGTTAGAAATAAGAAGATATGAAAAACACATCATGGTTGCAAGCAAAGCTGTGCAGTGTAAATAATTAACAAACAAAAGGAGTCTCGGCGAGTTCCTGAAGCTGCTGCCACTGGTGGCGGTGGCGGTACAGATGCTGCATTTAGTCCCCGGTTACTAATGAGGTAAAGTTGAAAACAGGTTATTAAATCCTGGCTTCAGTCTTTTCCTCCAGTGCGATGACAAATCACTGTCATTTGCCTGAACGCCACATTCCTCTCACTTACTCCAATGTACGCCGCGGTAACAACAGCGACCTTCGCAATGAGCCCGAGAGCCACGACGCCGGTGAGCGAGTGTCGCCCTCATTAGTGTGGCCCTGCGCTCGCTGTCTGCTGGTCGTCTCACTGGGGGAAACAAAAAAAAAAAAAAAAGAGACACGTTTGCTGTTGAGGCGGCGTCTCAGGTGAGAGTGTCCCTGCAGTGTCCTCGTCCTCTCCCTCCTCTCCTCCTGTTGTGAAGCCCGAGCAGGGACAAAAAATGTCAGCAATGCAAGGTGCCAGACAGGCCTTCGCCATCTCCACGGGTTGAGTACTATTTTCTGCTCATTAGGAGGTATAACAAGATTTCACCCTTCTGCCCAAATCAAATAAAGGCTGCGTGATGATCGCCTCAGTGACCTTCAGGCTCCTAATGAATCTGACTGGACAGCGTCTCCGCCCCCCCATCACCACCACCACCACCACCTACACCACCCCGTGTGTCCAACAGTATTTGTCTGCTCTTGTCTGCCGGTGTTTCCTGCTGTATAAATACATTAAAGTGACCCGATGATGCGAATAAGAAGCCGTGGAGGTGAAAAACATTGTAAATAGGTCTGTAATGATTTGTATTAGACTCCGTATTTGAGGCTAATCTGTTCGCATGTTTACAGCCTGGCTGATCATTGGTAGGTACAGTAGCCGTGTGTGTGTGTGTGTGCGGCTGCTGGAGGTGACAGTGTTATTAAGTTTTATTTGTCACAGTGGAGACGTTTCAGGAGTGCACTGGTTATTGAAAATCCACAGGCACCGAGCACATTAAGCTGTTTTGCTATATGTTCCACTTTCTCTACAGTCAGTCTCTAACTTCCTCTGTCTGTCTGTCTGTCTGTCTGTCTGTCTGTCTGTCTGTCTGTCTGCCTGCTGACTTCTCATGTTGTCTGTACTTTACACTGAAATAATTAGAGGCTGGAAACAGTCACAGTCACGGCGTCATCCAAGATGGCGCCGTCCCATGGCGACTCGGTTTTGCTGCTCAGTGCAGAGAAGGAGCCATGTTTTACATCAACGTTATCTGTTAAGGATAGCACCACTTCATATTCTTTCTTTTCCTTTTTTTTAATTGTTGTTGCTTGGATAGCACTACTGTTGATTGTTGAATAACTGAATGTCGGCACTGATTGCGTTACTGTCATTGTCTGTCTTGTTTCTATGTGTGGTTGCACTATAAGGTTTAGCTTTTTAATCTTGTTGTGCTGTTGTGCAATAACAAATAAATTCTGATTCTGATTCTATACAGGCACTTTAGATAATCTATATTGTGTTTTAATCATCATACTACCACTATTATTCAGTGCAATTTTGATGTGTTTTTTTAATAGGCTATACCTGCTGCTATAATTCACATTTTATTAGTGTACTTTTTAAAAATCAAATATAGGATTTTGAATGTTGTGTGATGCTGTGTGTGGGAATGTGTCGGTACTTTATGTTTTATGTTAGGACTATGGAAAGTATCTTCCTGCTGAATCTGGTGCACACATCTTTTCATTTTTTAAAGATTAATACAAGTGCGCACTGTCCTCAAACGCAATAAAATATCTTAAAAAAAATTATATTTGTTTTATACATTTTGAAAAAATGACATGAAGCTGAATGAGGACTTTTAGTGGAAATGACAGATACAGGAAGTGGTGACATCCAGCCAAAACAGAGATAGAGCAGAAAGAAAGGAGACATAATGAAGTTAAACTATTATGTTATTAGTTATTTCTATGTGTGTGCGCAGCACTGAGACAAATCCTAATTGGCTGCTGCTGTTTTTTTTTGTTTGTTTTTTTACCATCCCACCAACCCCCCCACCCCCCACATCCCACTGAGGCACTGGACAGATAAACATCAAAAACAAATCTACAAGCTGAAGGAGGCTTAGAAGTCTCTGTGCAGCTGCATGTCTTTGTTTGGAGCTTTCACTCACATCTCATGGCCTTCATCTTACAAACTGACTTCACTCACCTACTCTGCATTTTCTCCTCATTTTGTATTCATTGACTTGTTTCATATCATCGCTCCACATTTTCCCCCCCTGCTCTGTTTTGAATTTTCTCTTCTTCACTTGGGTCCATTACATGTGATTATTGACAATCACGGCATAAATAATTGATTAATGCAGCTTCAAAAGAGGAAATGACTTAATTTCACAGAAACTGTGTCACCTGCAGGCTCCCTGCAGAAAAAAGGTGCCTGTTGTTTTGATATATTTTCACTTTTAATTCATCTCTTCTTGTGGAAGAGCTCAGGAGATTTGATATGTCCTGAGATTATGTGATTAGGTTTTTCATTTCCAAGTGTTAATGTTTCTGTTTTTCTCAGTAAACTACTTTTTGGTGTTTTTCATCAAACCTCCTCTCGCTTTTTTGGGCTAGACATAATTTGGTTAAAAGGATTTGCCCATTTTCTGTCTGCATTTTGTGTTTCTGAAGGGAGTCTTCCAGCCTTTTGTCAGGCAGATGGTGTCTGGATGTTTTTTTTGCACAGTGAGGTGACTATGACAAAAGCGACAACGAGGACGAGAGCAGCAGAGGAAAAATGATCTGTCATCTGTATAAGGCGATGCGGTGAGCTAGTGCTGCTCTCTTCATCAGATGTCTTCACTTCAAAATGTCAGGTTTTACAGGTGTTTATGCATCAAGATAATAAACTGTCCACTTGTTTTGGTCGTTGTGCTGATCTAATTTTTTTTATTTTCTCATGAAACCGATTACATAGAGTTAGAGTACATCTACAAACTATGTCTGATTCCTGATGGCCCATGCAGGTTAACACAGATGCAAAAACATAAACACAAATTACATTTTTTGTATTTGTCCAGTGACTATTGGATCGTGTTGAGGTCCCCCACACCCTGCATTAATTCATGTATTGAGTTTAGGAATTCAACACTTATGACTTTTTCCTGCACACCTGTGGCCCACTGCAGCTTCCAGAAAGGCCACACACACACACACACACACACACACACACACACACACACACACACACACACACACACACACACACACACACACAGAGGCCGTCATTAAATATTAATCATTTCTATTAATGCGATATGAGGCCATGGCATGTAAACAATGGCAAACCTCCACTGTGTTCCAGATTGATCATTTTAATTAAACTGGCTGGGGGACAAAGACGCCTCAATACATCATGGGGTAACTGGTGGTGTGTGGGTTTTATTTTTTTTTAACGTGGTGATGGTTTTCTCAAGGCCGGAGCGGTGTGTGTGTGTGTGTGTGCGTGTGTGTGTGTGTATATTTTTAACTACAGCCAGTAAACACACTGAGCTTTTCTTTTCTAATGCATTATACTTTGACTTTGTGTTTTTCATCTTTGTCTTTGCTCTGAAACCTCATTTTAATTCTTAAAAAAGTTTCCATAGCGTTTCCTACTTTGTCCTCTGGTTTCATTCATGCCAGGATTTCTGTCCTCTGGGACTCGGCTCTGATCAAACATGTTATTTTTACCATCAGTAGCCTCATATCTGATTGAGATTGAACACAGCGCAGCGATGGCCTCTCTGGTTTCACACTGGCATGTAGGAGTAGAGCAGGAGGAAGAGGAGGAAGATTTCCTACAATCACCAAGTAAAAAAAAAGAAAAAAAAAAAAAAGGTAGAAAAACAGGACCTGAAACCTCATCTGAGCTCTGATCCAGGGTCTGATTGCTTTTTGAAGGCGCAGAGTTATTTGGGATGTAATGGGATCTACATGTGGTCTGGTGATTGCACTGGATTGCATGTGAAACAGCAACACAAGCCTTTTGGCTGTAACTTCCACTGGTCTGATCAGAGGAGCTACACACTGAAGGAAATTCATACTTTTGGTCAAAAATAGACAAAGTTTAAAATGGCAGCAGAGTTCAAACTGTCTTGTGTCGAACACATCACCCACCATAACCTTCTCCAAGGTGTTTTATGGTGGAGGAAATTGGTAAATGTTGCCATGAGCGTGAGAAGTGAACCTTTAGAAAGTATTTCTCACAGCTGTCAGTTTTTCTTTGTGTTTCCCTCAGGAGTCAGAATGAGACGGAAAATAGTTCCTCTGCAGTTGCATGTGACTCTTTGATCCAGTAAAAACTACAAATCCAAA
The DNA here is from genome assembly GCF_045865225.1 of Trachurus japonicus. Classification (NCBI taxonomy): domain Eukaryota; kingdom Metazoa; phylum Chordata; class Actinopteri; order Carangiformes; family Carangidae; genus Trachurus; species Trachurus japonicus. The sequence goes on along the minus strand of NC_140916.1, from coordinate 10,757,939 downwards.
CTGCAGGACATGTTAGATTTAGATTTGCACCCTCCATCAACACATGTAGACCACTATCACCTCTTCATTCTGATCCACTCTTGACTCATGTTCACATGTAGCCAGGTATCTGAAATAACTGATATCTTTTAATGTATTTTCTTGCTTTTAGAAAACTATGGCCAAAGTGGAGTTTTGGGCAAACTTGGGAAAAGTTTGCAACAGAAAATGCACTGACGTCAGTTGTGTGACCTTTGTTTACTGTGACATCTTTACATCCACAGTGAGATCATGGATGCTGTTTAAGTAGCGCTCTTACTACAGTATGTTTGTCCAAACGCTGTTCACTTGTTTGCATTTGCAATGAGATGGAGAAGGAGAAGAATTGGTCTGAGGTCACTTATAGCATGGCTCTATGTGTGTGTGTGTGTGTGTGTGTGTGCGAGAGAGAGCGAAAAAAAACTCTATCCAAAGCTCTACGACATCTGGACTGCGGAAGTCCAACTCAACTTAAACCTTGGCTGTCCTTTCTGTCCTGAGATATGAGGACATTGACTGTTCCCCTGAAAATCCCATAATCCCCCTCTGCAGCTGAAGTTCCCTTTGATTTTAAACTTTTCTATAATGAAACTTTTAAACTGAGCTGTGCTGTTGTGCGTTGTTTTTGCCTCTTGCTGAACCAACTCGTCAAATTAAGAGCCCAAAGTGTTGAATTACTTCACCTTGCTGCACATTGTGAGTCATTCCCTCCATGTTTACCGTGCTTTGCATATCTGTATACACCCAGTGAAATATTTATTATGTAAATATGTGTTTTTGTTTTTCACTGTTATAAATAAAATATTCATGTAATATATGATGCATTTTGAAACCTTATCCTCATGCAGCTCTGCACATTTGCTAATTTCCCTCTAATGCAGCAGAAGTGAAACAAAAGTGAACTTCTATCAAAATTTACTGTGAACACAGGCTCATGTACACAAGTGTTGATTAATGTTCATTGTCCCTGTAAAATAAATGACTGAATGAATCATAGGAGGCAGCGACAGCCAGGGAGGAGGGAGGGGAGTTATTCATCATTAACTGCAACTCAAAGACATTATGGAGGTCTTCACAGTCCAGAGCATTATTTAGCAATGAAGTGTTGTTGTTTTTTTTATTCAGGTCATGTGCCTTTTTAATTATTGGACCAGTATCATCATAGAGGAGAAACCACACAACTGTAAAATACTGTTTTTTATTTTCCAGTGTGTTTTTGTGGTTTTATTATGGGGCTTTAATTGAATACAAGGTGCAGGCCGAGGGATTCGACAACACACAGAATTTATACTGTTGGATAATTTAACCTCTGCAGCTTCACAGTTTTTAGCCTAATGGGTTTGATTAATTGGACGATGTGTATTCTGCTTTTTATTCGTCCTTCCTTTCTTATCTTCCTCTAACAATGAATATCTTCAGTAATTATGGGACTATAACAATATTTCCTATAATAAGGAATAATAAAATAAAAGATTTCCAGACTGACAATAACTGACAAATAAAAACCCTGAGCTTTCACAGACTGATGGGAGACAATCTTCAAAGCCTTAAATTCCATCAGAGACGACACTGGGACCAGCTCTTCGTTGGCGACTCACTAAAAGAGATGTTTTTTCTCGTTTTGTCAGCAGGTACCTATTGATTTTCATACTACACAGGCTGCTCTTTATCCAGTGGGGGGTTGAGGCTAAAAAAGCTTTTAGCTTAACATTAACCAAACCAACCCCCCAGGACGCAGCTCTGTATCGTTTCAAGGAACATTTGCCGCTGGGCCGGAGGGAAACTACAACTCTGTTGAGTCGTGATTATAAAACTCCCAAAGTCATTAAAGCTTTTCTGTTTTTCAGCTGTGATTATATCGAACTCTCTGCTGCATTTTTCTTCATTACTTCCTGTCACACCCACAACAACAAGCTGACTTTTAATTTGCACAAAACACAAGTGCATGAGGTAACCACGGCAACACAATAAGGTATATTATATTAATCTGACTATGACTATGACTGTGGTACCATGAGGTCCTAGTAAGAGCACTAGACGTAATGGACCTTAACTGTCATGACGACAATAATAGATGTTAAAGATGCAAGAGACACTGGTTGGGAAGTGGTTGGATAGTGATTGACATCTACAGTAGCCAATAGTATTGAATGTAGCACCAGCGGGATTAGACAGTATACAAAACAGGCTGCACTCTGTTGTGGAAGACTTCTCTTCTCCACCTCCACGTAACGACCTCACAGATGAGTCGGGAGGAAGATGATGATATGGATGATGAAGATGTTTCTGGAGTGAGAGCGTACAGTGCCGTTCCTGTTGTTCTTAGTTTTTTGCATACGTATTTACACAAATATATATACACACAAACACAGAGGAAAAAGCGACCTGACTTGCATAGAGCCCATTCAAAGGGGAACTATGCAAGTCCGGTGGCTTTTCCGCTGTTTTGCTAACCCTCCTCTCGACCATGTGCATTTGTTTTTAACGAAGCCGACGAGAAATCAATACATGGACCAGCGGACAACGTTACATAATATATACGATGTTGTTACAACGTGTGTATTTGTGTAGTTTTAACTGTCATAAACAAAAGATTGTCGGTTACAGAGCACGTTTGTGTCACAGTGCCGCAGAGACGAGAGCTGGGACACCGGGGCAGCGACCGAGTAACTACACTGATGTTGCAAGGTTGATTTTCAGTCGCGAGATGCCAGGTGGAAGACAGAGAGCCTCCGTTCTCACTCGTAGCTCGGAGCTTTTTAATTAAGATAAAAATGTAGCATAGCCACAGGAGATATCCTTCTTAGTTCCCCTTTAAAGCTGGAAAATGCATATTTCATTTCATTGGGTCTTTAAAAGAGACATATTATGCCCCTTTTCCACAAATTAAAATGTCAGTGACATGCTTTGGTCAAAATACCCCAAGGATCAAACAACACAGCTCTTCTCATCCTCTCAAAACAACCCTGTTCAGAACGACTGGTTTCAGTTCCTGCCCCTTTAAATGCAATTGAACCACTGCTTGCCCCGCCCCTTCTACTGGTACCAGGTAGAGGTGGTATTATGCAAATTCGAAAACTAATTACATCATAGCCAGACAACTGAGGGAACATCTTGTAAAACCACATGGATTTTAACTTAGGGAGCCTGGTAATTACAGATATTTGTTTGTCAATTCTCACATTTTGGGGGCCGGAAGGCAAGACAAACATCCAAATATATGTTAAAGAGCCTTCAAAAAGTGATATTTCTATAATATGTCCCCGTTCAGGTTGTGGAAGTGCCATGGTTTGGTATTTGGCTAGAACTACTGTAGAAAACACTGTGTTCTTGGTTTAATGAAGGGCCTCCCTAATAGGTAACAGGACATCCATCATCACTTCCCCTTCTCCTCTTGTCAGATTTACTACTATGGCTCTTAATAAGCTTCCTGCACGAATGACCTACAAGCAACTTCATTTTATTTCCCATCTGTCCTGGTGAAACCTTTGGATCCCCAAGAGGCCCAGGGAACTGCAGCTGCAGCTCAGTATAAGAATAACATTTGGGTTTACTTAGATAACTGCCTCTACAACAACATGTATCTGTATTGTTGAGAACTGATATTAACAAGTTTCAGTCTCTAATTGTAGCTACATGCTGTAGAAGACCCCCCCTCCCCTCCCCCTTCCAACCTCCTGCAGAAACAATGATTCTTGCACAGCCCACAATAACTGATGACTCGTCATCGCTCCAACAAAGGGACCTATTCACAGACTCCCACAAGAGCATTAGATTTTACCCAACCCTCTCTTTCACTTCGAGACAAGGAGCCAATTGCACACGCCTCATACATTTCTAATAAACATCACCCCCGCGCCACACCCCACGCTCAACACTCAGGGGCTGGAGAAAAAAATAAATAAAAACTGGCTGTTTATCAAATGCCTCTCAAGTCTGTGGATGAAGTGAAGAGGAGGAGGAGGAGGAGGAGGAGGAGGAGGAGGAGGAGGAGAGCGAACAGCTTCCTCCCAGTGGCCCAGAGAGATACCAGTATAATCATCATGAACTCTAGTCTGGTCTCAGGAAAGTTTACGAAATGAAGCGCATGAGCTCCAAATAGCAGAGGTCAGAGAATTAACTCATCGTTAAGTAAAAAAACACCACTAACAGCACAGTGGAGGTATTTTGCCTCTCTAATGAAACAGGATGTGATCACAGAGCTTTTGCACAGAGGTTCGTGTGGGGGTGGTGGACCGTACCCGTGACATTTTCCACCGAGAGTCCAAGTGGCTTTTTCTTAACCTCTTCAACACCAGACCTGCTCCGTCCGCCATCGCTGGAGTGAAGCTACGGCGCCAAAATGATTCAGGTCGAGTGGAGAGATTTACAAGCGACATCACCAATCAGGCTCAAGTCCTACAGGGGAAATGTGGATGCATTAGTTCACAGGATAAAGTGGTGAAGCCGTAAATAACACAGAGAATTACATTTGAACATTTTACCTATTTGGACTGAGGTGCTGGAACAAGGTGATGAAGGAAATTGTTGAATTTCATGTCTTTTCCAACCGTAAATCTGATTGGAAAACAAAACAGGACCTGAAATTAATCTCCAGCAGGACCTGAGGAATAAACCAACCCTAAAATACAGCCCCAACCTCAAACCATAACTCCCTGTGCTGTGTGCCACATAACTTATTTCTTAAACATTATTTCAACCGTGAATTCTGATTAAAAGCTTTTAAATGTGACAACCTTGGGTCAAGATGATTCTTTCAGACATTTAACACTCGTCTTTATCCCGCCTCAGTCTGCTCTCTGTGAATATTTTTTGTGTTCATCAGTGAAAACCAAGTTCAAGCTGTGACTTGACTCAAGTTCATTTCTTTATTCTCACTTGAAAAATGCGTTACCTTTACAAGAGGTCATTTATATCATTTATGTATATGTTTTCACAGTTGGAGAGGAACTTGGGTGAAAAATCATCAGATCATTTAGACGTATCCCCCCAAAATCGATGTCTGCAAGACAACCAATTCAGGTAAACTAGCATTTGATTGGCTGAGAGCGAGCCTTTTATCAATCTATGTAATATTGCTGTTTTGAAATTGTCAAGACATCTGTTTTGAATCAGAACAAAGATCCACATATTTATTTCCTGTTTGTCTTAACACACATTTTAAGACTGAAGGAGTTTTTTGAGCCTTTAATTAACTGTTGCTTCTTGTCCAGTCACTAAAACAACATCATGTTTGACTAGAGTCTGAAAAGCAACAATTAATCTTTAAAAATGTTAATTTATGAGGTCATTAGTGACTTATTATCAGCCAAAATGATCCATAATCATCCACACTGCCCTAAATACTCCCAACTGAAGTCCTCCTTAATAAAATACTCTTGAGATATGATCGATGTTCTCTGTGGTCATATGTAAATAAACTGCTGATATGTTTGTTTTCTCTCTGTCACACGTCAATTAAACAAACACATTTCCAACACTGAACCCATTCAACATCGTGGTTGGTGGTGATTCATGTCAGCAGCCCATTTCCTCCCAGAGCACATACCCATGATTCATTTCCTCCTCATCATTAAGCATTATGGTGGCACGGTTGAAGATAAAAAAAAGAGATCATCTAACAAATACATATGAGTCAGATGATCTAATACTGTTATCTCCCCCTGTAGAGGAGGGATTACACTGTGAGCTTAAAGAATCTGACCGTACAGTTAGTGATAGTTTAGTCAATGTGCAGACGCTGCACTGCCTCGGTCGACCCCGAAATAAGAGACGAGGACATCAGGGAGGGAACAAGAATTTGTGAACACTGACCACAGACGAAGGGAAGTTAATGGAAGTTAACTCGAGCTGACAAATCCAAGAGGACGAGGTTCAGACCAGGACAAAAAGGAAAGTACATCTAATGGTCACACTTATTAATAACTAGGCCTACACATTACTTTAAGCATTGTTTTACTTCATTGATACATAATTGATGTGTGATTTATAAACAGATACAACATGTATTTAAATCAAGTAGCCTATTATATTGATTACAAACAGGTGATTAGGAGTCAGTGGTTTATGAGTGAAAGTAAATTATTGATAAGCTATTTAGATGAACATTATTACCGTAGGCCTACATGTTGTGGCGATCATACACATGCCCCAGGTGGTGCGATCCATTTACATTGGAAGCAGAAAAACTAATATGGAAGTTTTTAAAAAATGGACGATTAAATGAAAATACAACTATTTCATACTAGTGGATGATAGATTTCAATGCAGTGTTATTTTTTTATCTGATAGCCATTGTTAACAAGACTATTTTGATAACAACACTAGGCAGTTGTTACACACACACACACACACACACACGCACAGTGTAGGAAAATGTCCCGGGATAAGAACTTGAACAGTGCTACCATAGACTGTAAAAAGAATGGACGTAGCACCCGTGACGTCACTCATTGTTGGGGGAGTCTGTTTTGTGCCTCTACTACGGGCATTTGAACTGCGCCATCAACCCGCCCACTGAACTCGAAGCAATTAACCAATTAACGGCTGACAACTGCGAACCTGTCACTCAATGTAACCACGCCCCCATTTATTTATGAATTTGAAGCCTAAACAACACTGAAACGGTTGTGGTAAACCCCCCCCCCCCAACCTTTTTTTTGCCTGGCTTTGTCTTTTTTTTTTGGCTGGCCCATACTCCTTCGTAATTTTAACATGGGGGTCAATGGAGAGTTGCCCACTTCCGGTCCCAGCCCCCAGTGGCCGCTGGAGAACTGTAGCTTTTTGAACGCAGAAGTGGTATTCACTTGTAGAACCCACAACTTGTGCTACACATGACTTAAGTACGAAACAATTACGAGAGAAATAAAATAACTGTATAAAGAGAGTGACTTCATGCAACAAAGTTAAATATTCCGACTTTCTAGTATAGCCCGAACGCATCATGAATGGCGGCTTGTTGGCCTTTTGAAAAAAAGGAAGATGGTGGAGCGGGGCTCCGGAGGCAGTGCGGGAAGGTTCAGTCACCCAGCAGCAGCAGCAGCAGCAGCAGCAGCAGCAGCCTACCTCTGGCATGGCGCTTCCCAGTCCGTGTAGCTCAGGCCGCCGTCGATCCGGATCCGCAATGGATTACTTTTTCACTGGGACCTCTACTCTCCTTTCCTCTCCTCTGTCCCGCGAACACACGGCTTTCACTGGGGACTTGGAGGACAGGAACCGCCGCCGGAGATCCTCCACGGACAGCAGGTGAGCTAACTAGATAATATAACACATCCATGCAGGTGAGCTGTCTGGGCTGTCTGGGCGGGAGGGGGCTGGCGCCTGGCGGCAGGCAGCCTGCGGTTAACAAATACAACAGTGACGGACTACGTTACACTAAATCAGTTTTCAATTCCCACACAACTTTGAGCACGAGTGCGGTGCGTTTGGGTCAGAGTTTTGTGATCGCGGCCGAGTTTGAGAGCACCAACAACAATAGTACAGCCAGAGTATTTGCATTAAAAATCTTTTTTTGCAGACTGCAAATCATGTTTATGTTTTGAATTTACGTGTTTACATGTTGCGCCACATAGCGCTCTCTCCCAGTCACGGCGGCATCAGCGGCATTTCAGCCTCAGTTTAACCCTAACCCTGCCTCCACTGAGCTGCCGCTACGACTGGGAGAAGAAACCAGATCACTGTGTTTTGAATTTGACTGCAGTAACCGTTTTTTGGCCACATTCTTATATATTGCACCTTTAAAACACAGCTCAAACTGCCTAGTGTGCGCCGCAAGTTTGAGACAAAAAGGCTTCCGTAAAAATTAAATGACCAGTGCTACAGACTTGTAACAAACATAACACTCGACCAGTGGTGACTGGTGGTTGGGGGGGAATTAAATTGAAATTTTGTTTTGATGGTAGGCTAATATGTTATTTCACTTCCTGTAAATACCCTCTGATAATTGCATTTGGGCTGTGTGAGATACTTTGTGCTGCTTTGGGAGTTTGGAGTGTTGTTGTTGGAGTGAGTGAATTTGAGAGGGCTGATATGATAGCTACACCTTAAGTGTGTAGGGCTGGCTGCTTTTTCACAATTCATCAGATGCATTTTGTCGCCCGGTGACCATGACAATAGGCAATAATTTAGACATGTAGGCTACTAATGGTTAGTGAGTCTATTAGGCTAATAGATGTTGTATTGTAGATTGATAATTAAGCTTACATAGGCTACTAATTAGTATCAATGCAGGCAAAATACTTAATAAATGATGAATTATTAGTATTACAAAGTGATATAGTGCCCAGTGGTGTGTAGTTATTATAACTTAACAGCATGACGTCAAGCATTTAATACAAGACTAATTTTAGTTCTCAAAACATTAAACACCAATGAGAAAACACATTATGACATTGTTTAATAACAGAAACAACAACAGTAAAAGTAAAAGTAGTGAGCAGTTGGTCCAGTTGTAGTAATGAACAGGTGTATGTAAAAGACCTGAGTGACTTTGAAAAGGCCAAAGTGGTTTCAACCTGATGACTGTGTTGGAGCATCTCTGATAAAGGGCAACACTGGTGGGGTGCCCCCCCAACCCACTGCCCCCCTTGCCTCCCCCCAGTCAGCAGTGGTGAGTAATACCCACCGACTGGGGTCCAAAGACGGACGGACAGTTTATAACTTCTCAGTTTTTCAGTCTATTGAAATATTAATGAAAGGATCCAGCTCGTCTTACTCCCACAGTTTTCACTCTTCATACACAAGATCAAGGCTCAGAGACTTTGCTGCCTCCACACAGTGTAACTAAAGACATCTTGTGCTTAATGGATAGTAAATGGAGAGCTTTTCTCGTCTATTGACCGCTCAGAGCGCTTTGCAAGATATGTGTCGTTCGTCCGTTCCCACACACATTCACACATTGATGGTGCAGCATCGCAAGCAGTTAGGTCTGATCTGCAGCTCCTCCTGCAGCAAAACCCTGAGTATAGATTCCTTAGTAAAACAGAAATAAAGAATGGCAGTTTGTTTTGTGTTTGCAACTTGTGAAAACTTGTGTTTAAACTTTTTATTCTCTGACAGAAACACAGCCGACTGTGACGGGCTGATTAGACATCAGGACACTGTGGCAGTTGCTCTTTGTCGGCTGTTAATGTGTCAAAATCTGCAGCTTTTCATCTCGTCTCCCTTTGCCTCCCCCCTCTCTCTCTCTCTCTCGGCTTTTCAAGCTGTGCATTTCACCTCCCACTGATCACATGACATGTCCTCTACCTAAACTAAAAACACACGTGTGGGTGTGCAGGGTGCTGGACAGTTTATGGCCGCGTTCAGACTGCCAGCAAAAATCCGATTTTTAGCCCATCCAGATTAGAACCGGATGACTCTTTTGAAGCCTGAACAGTCCCAAATCACATGAAATCCGCCACCTCCGGGAGGTAGTTTCAAATCGCATTTGGACAGATGCGTCTCAGTCTGAACAGCTCCAAACACTCAGATCGGTTTTGACTGTCCGTGACGTCACTCTCCGAGGCGCTGTCACTGTGTTACAGGTCCCGCCAGGTCCCGTGAGCTCCAGTTAAATATCAATTTCCTTCTTGTTACTTTTTTTTAATGCAAACTACCGTGTTGTCGACGACAGGAGTGACGGCGACGGCGAGCTCCCAGCTCTGGGGTGCTGTTTCCCCGTCTCTGTGGCTACACACACACACACACACACACACACACCAGTCTCCGGTACACGCACACGTAGCCTACACACACACACAGCAGGCGGGCTGAGGTTGAAACTAGCGGGGTAGTGCGGCTGCAGCACCGGGCAGATCACTGTGCTGCAGCGAGAGTAGCCGCCGCGTCCGCAAGGCATCGCCTGTCACATACCACGTAGCCTCCGCTCCGACGTTGTTGCTACAGCAACCTGTCAGATGGGTCAATAATGTGGCCCAGTCTGAACAGAGCCAAATGTGATTTGGACACTTGCTAAAAACAGTGTGGACAGTCAGCCCTAAAAATCGGATATGAGAAGGAATCTGATTCGAATCAGATTTGCCTGCAGTCTGAACGCGGCCAAAATGTTCTGTTTTTGCTTAGTGTGTAAGTGTTTTTTCATTGGCCCAGTTACAAATTAAAGTGTAACACTGTTAGAGATTTTCTGACTTCAGGGAGTTTAATTCATCTCAGGTGTTTTAATTTTAAGTGTTGATCCATAAGAAGATATATTTGTGGTTTTAGGAACCCAAAAACCATCTCAGTGTAATTTTCCATCTCCTCTCTCAGCTTCTCTCTGGAGCTCTATAGTAACAACAAGTCGGTGTCAGCCAGTCAGAGGAGAGGAGGATAGGAGCTTCTCTTCTGATTGGCTGACTGTTTTTCCTGAGTGATCCAATAAAAATAGAGCAGATAAAACACTCAGAGAAACCAAATCCCGCAAGTTGTTGGATGGTGGGTCCAGGTGGTGGTGGGTGACTGCTTTGGGGACTACGGATGGAAAGTAACTAGTAAGCTAAATCCGCTACAAGGCATCTCTTCTCATTTCGAGACTAATGTTATTTTGTACATTGTACTGATACAAATAAACTTATTAAACTAAACTAAACTTTGTTGTGATATCACAAAGTGACTGGAAGTCCTGACGGAAGGTTTTAAGACTCAGTTTCTGATTACAGGCTGTGTGCTTTTCTCTGTGGACTGAGGCTTTGATACTTTGACAGTAGAGCTGCTTTATAATCACACTACACATGGACATCTACCTTTATACTGTATGGAGCTTTAATACAAACATCTACCTTTATACTGTATGGAGCTTTAATACAAACATCTACCTTTATACTGTATTGAACATTTGAACCTCCAAAACTATCACTATAAAACGATTCGTACTAATGCTCCTTGACAAAATGCTTGTTTTGATTTATATCCTCCTGTCACTAATTATAACACCTCACTTGTTTTCGTTGCTAAGCACAATTACCCAAATCTATGTTCTGTTTTTGTTTTTTTTGCATAGCAACATTATCATAGTAGAGTCTCCTCTGCTGTATATTGTTTTGAAGCATTCGTAAATCCAGTAGTGCTGCCTCCAATTGTTTGACATTTTGTAGAATGATGGTTCTGGTGCCAAGAAAACAGAGTCATTCCTCAAGGTCGGACAAGCCACATGGTATAAAAGCCTCAAAATGTAGTTTCAGCTCCACCACCATAATCATGCTCAAAGTGATTTTTGCAGTGAAAATGAAAGTGCACATACCAAGCTACTGCAAAGAGAGCAGTGTGCACATTTTTGTCTGTTGCTTTCCTTTGCCCACAGTGAGCTGTCAGGGGTGATGGAGAACAACTGCTGCACGTCTCCAGTCGATTCCCACTCAGATCCCAATTGCTGGAGTTGCTATGATTGACTTATTGACTCTGAGTCCAAAGGTTAAGCTGCTGCAGACATGTTGCAGAAGAGAAACCTGAAACAAACTTCAAGAAATCTGCACAATTAAGAAAGATAAATGTTTTTTATTTATTTATTTTTTTTTTTCACAACTCATGCCCATGGCTGCAAACAAAATACTTAATAAAAACAAATCAAGCTCTTTGATTCTGCTGTGTTGAAGAAGAAGAACACTGTTTTCCTGCAGCCTGGATTTTTCCACCAAGCACTGGATTGTTTTCTGAAAACAGGGCTGTTTGTATGTGAACTAGGCCTGTGGGTGGCATTTGATGGCCCAGCTGAGCAATTTGGTTTTATTATGAAAAAAAAAAAAAAGGTCCACAACTCCAAAGCAGCACTTCATGGTGAGAGCAGTTTAATAATGCAAGCTCAGTCACTGTGAATGCATATTAAGGAAGCTCCAGCTCCTCCTGGTATAAACACACACTCGCGCACACACACATAATAAAAAGCTACAACACTAAGGGGACCGACACAGCAGGAGTCATTTGTCAGTGGTTTTCTCTGGTTAAGCATAAAGTTCTATGTATTATGAGATTATCTATGAGCTCCGAAAACTTGTATGTAGGGACGTCACGATTACTTGTTTTCACAATTAATCGCGGTATTAAACGCCACAATTAATTGATCGTAAAGATTCCTAAATACCGTCACTTTCTGAAAAAGATTATGTCGGAACTACTGTATATCAGCAAATGTGCGCCAAAGTAAAGGAAAATGCACAGACACTGGTCCATTTATCTAACGTAACGCTGAATTGGTAGGAATTTAAATGTTAGCGTGTCATTTGTAATTTTAAAAAATGATTAAAATGAACTTAAACATTTGGTATCGATGACAATTAATGACTTAGCTAAATATTCCAAACACTTCCCCCGGGGGATTAATAACTGGTCCTATATTAAAGGGGACATATTATGCTCATTTCTGCTTCTTGACATGGTACCTTGATGTCTAAAAGTAATGTTAGTAACATTTGGACAGAAAAACCAAAAGATTGCGCACAGCTGGCTTCTCTACACACCAGTTTCACAGCACATTTTCTGACTATGGCAGTTTACAAAATGTTGATGTAGTTGTCAAAACCTACGTTTAAGGGGTGAGGAGGCACTCTGGATACGCAAATACACATACTAAAGCAATGAAAAAGTGAGTTTTGCATAATATGTCCCCTTTAAGAGATTACTAATGTAATTATATTTTAACTTTATCTGATTTTCCACATTCATAGTGTTGTGAAATTTATTGATGCATAATAATCGTGATAATCATAATACCGTGATTATTTCTCTGACAATAATCATATCAAGAAAATCTATAATCGTGACGTCCCTAGTTGCATGCATTTTGATTTTATCACTTTCTGAGGACTCTGTGTGTATAAAATAGTGCTTGGATTTAAGGAAGTGAGAAAGTTAACAGACTGTTTTGTGTTGATGTTTTAAGCCGAATGTAGAACTTGGATGACTAGGAGTGCAATCTTGGATCGTATAAGTGAATTGATCCGTGATCGGACAGTTTGTGGGCAGTTAATGGTGTGGAAGTCCGTGCTGGAGCTTGGCACAGGAACCAGAGGATGACAGAGTGTAGCAGGTGAAACAGGAAGTCCACAGCATGGATCATAATGTGTCATATGAAAAATGAGGAGTGTTGCTGTATTATTACTACACAGTGTGGCTGGGAGCGGGACGATGCACTGGGGCCTTAATGCTGCTGCTTCAGGTGTAGCTGCTGAGCTCACAAGTCACAGGTGCGCAGGTGGGGGAGGGGACACAGGAAGTAGACGTACATGCACACAAGCAGAGACACACAGGGGACAAACCAGAACCACGAGGGAAGAAGGAGGGAAAAGAAAACAGAAGGAAACACAAGGGATGAAGGAGAGACGGAGCCTGATCATGATGACACACTGTGAATACGACTTCCTGTTGTTTACAGTGCAACGCGCACATGACTGCAGCAGGACAACTGGAACAGCTGTTACCCGCCAATCAAGTCAAACACCTGGTTGTTTCTACAGGAAACACTAATTTAAAAAAAACTGTTTATCATTTAATGAAAAGTCAACATCAAAAAGCCAGAGCAACGGATACAGTGATAAACATGTGGTTACGGTTGGGAACAGACGCTGACCCGCCTCCTCACACGACCACGACCTGACGTCATAACGGCCGCCGCCACTAGATGTCACCTGACAATACAGTTTTTCTCAATTGCTAAAACACTAAACCCTATTGTCTGAACAAAATCCTCAGTGCCCTGAACCCATTTATTAAAGTGGCCGCCCTTTTGTCAGAACCTTAAGCACTTTTCACCTAGTTAGACACAACTTGCAAACCTATTCTCACCCACTAAAACACATTCTGCACTGTGATGCACTTGTGTTGCATAATGGTAAGCACAGGCAGCAAAAGTGAAACTCGATCAAAGCACGGGTGTCTAAACTTAAATACAGCAACTCAAAACTGATCACACTTGTGGCTAATGATGTGATGAAAGAAGAAATTTCGCTATGGATAAAAACTAGGGCTGTCAAACGATTAATTTTTCTAATCGCGATTAATCGCATTTTTTCCATAGTTAACTCGCGATTAATCTCTATTAAAAATATTATATATGGCGCTTTGGACTTTCAACACTCCAAAGTGTTATAATCTCTAGACAAACAACTTTTAGACCAGACCTAGCAGGCTTACCGCCACCTACTGGACTGGAGGTCCCACACTCCAGTCCTCCAGTCCAGCAGACAGAGGACAAAATGGGCCGCGATTAACCGCGATTAAAAAATTTAATCGCGTTAATTTTTTAAATTAATCTCATCGCGATTAACGCGTTAACTCTGACAGCCCTAATAAAAACAATCAGAGAGGCAGAGTACAGTAAGTACCCAGCATGTTGACATGACGCTGTAGATGAATAATTGTACAGTAGATAGATACTGTATGCCCTTTTGAAGTTGTAATGTGATTCTTGTTTATCTTTTTTACTTTTTACCACAAGTGCTAAACAGGAATTTTGTTTTATTTTGCAAAATGCATTTTCCTATTGTGAACATGTGATCTTTAGTAAACTTGTTAACTTGCCATTCTGAGTCGAGACAAAATCAGTAATTTAAAAACATTAGTTTGTTCAATTTGCAACTTTAAATTCAAAAGCTGCCTTAAAAACATGAGCTAAAGTCACTTAAAATGCAATATAGTAAATAGTTTGAACTAAAATCATCAAGTTTAAATAGTACAAAATCACGAGTTAAATAACTAGTATAACTGAACTTTATGAGTTGAAACAACATATAATCATAAGTTAAGTTAACAAGAGAAACGTTTTATTTAATGTACAATGTAACATTGTAGGTAATTTCAATTCAGAGTAAGTTCAAACAATAAATGGTCATTAATTAAGCGATTTATATAACTTAGCTTCCTTAGTTGAAATAAAGCTTTTGTCAAAGTTGAGTTAACTCATGTTTCTAAGGCAGCTTTTGAACTTAAATGTATAAGTTAAACCAGCCTGAAATTTGTTACAGTGTAATGAGCTGCACTGAATGTAAATCCTCATGTTTCCTTCTTCCTCTGCTTCCTGGACGACGTTTGGCAACAGTAACCAAACACAAACCGTAGCTATAGCATTGCATCATGTACCTCCAGCGTCCAGGTCGGTCACTCAAACTTCGTCCTCCAGGGAAATCTGCGGGGCTGAGCTCAGATCAGCGGCCTCGCTGGGGAATAAATACGATACGTCGATGCCGCTGCGCTCGCTCCCCGTGTTGATTAACAGACCACCTCGCCACTTAAATGCACAGATCAGCTTTGGCAAGTCAGTGGGGAGAGAGTCTGAGTCCTGTGAGTCACAGAGCGAGCATTTCTCTTCAGCCTGCACTGGAAACCAAAGATGTATCATTATACTTTCTGTTTGTGTGTGTGTATGTGTGTGTCATAGGAAAAGAAGCAGTGAGAGAGAGAGAAAGGAGAATATAGTACATTAGAGTTGGCTGGAGTTGCATTAACAAGATGTCAGGGGAGTATGGGTGAAAGAGAGGGGGAGTGTGTGATAGTGTGTGTGTTTTGGGCTGTTCCACATAACAAAAGTATAACCCAGCAAAGGTGAAACTTTCCCACGATCAGCTCCTGAACAAATTGTCGTTCACATGGGACTTCAAAACTTTGTTCAACAGAAAAATGAAGTAAATTTAATACTTTGGACTAAACTCCTGAAGTTCTGATCGTGATCTAAATCCACATCATGTCTCTCAAACCTGACAGACAGTAAAGTCCTATCACTTTTTTTTCTCCTTTCTTCGTGAGCTGAAATGTTTCACATACTTTTATCCAGAACTGCTAAATCCATCACATCTTCACCTAGGCAAGGCAAGGCAAGGCATCTTTATTTATATAGCGCATTTCATACCAAGGCAACTCAATGTGCTTTACATAAAGACAAAACATTTAAAAAGAACAGCATAAAACGGCATGAAAACAAACAATTTTTTTTAAATGAAAAAAAGAATTGTAAACATTAAACATAGAGTTAAAAGCAAGAGCAAAGAAGAATAAAAAGTAGAGAGAGAAAAGAAAATAGATAAAGTTTAAATTTCTACTGACATCGAGTCAGTAGATCTCAGCGCTCTACTGGGCTTACACTCTACTAACATGTCATTCATGTATTCTGGACCTGAACCATTCAGTGATTTGTAAACCAGTAGCAGAACTTTAAAATCTATTCTGTAGCTGACTGGGAGCCAGTGTAAGGTCTTAAGAACTGGGATGATGATCCGATCTCTCTGTTCTGGTTAAAACTCGAGCTGCAGCTGTTTGATACTTTTACTATCATTACATTCGGACAGCATTTACTGTATGCATGCAGAATATCTCTCAGAGATCAATAAACCACTTCGGGGTTTAATATTGTACATTTCAATTTAAGGCATGAAAAAACGTCACATTGTTTTATCTGAAAAACTACTAAAGTGTCAATAGTCACCGATGGATAATTACAATAACACCTTGAAGTGATTTGCTGTGTGACTGGCACAGTGTCGGCTAAGCTTGTAATCTCATTTACAAAACATAATGGATAACGACTGGTCTCAGCTGAAGGAATAATTAATTGCCGTCCTTCATTTCAACGTCACCTTTTGATATTTCCTCTCAAACTGCACCTGCAGCTGCTCCCGTCGTTGATTTGCATCAGTTTCATCATCATTTGGCAAAGTGCACTTCGCTGTGACACATGTGACCACTGAAGTCTCCGGAGTCGGCACGACACGCTCTGCACATTTCACACAGCTCCATAACTGATCAGTAGAATTGATCAGGAGACACAATGAACGGATCAAACACGGTCAAAACTGCCCCGCAGGGATGGGCATTGTGCAATACTGGCCTGACAGAAATGGCTTTTAAAAAATATCACTTAATGTGAGTTGCTATTGATCTGCATCAATAGTCATCTCCGAGGCCGGTGGGTGCACGACCTCTGTGCTTTTGGCCAACCGGCGTCCTGGGAGGCGACCTGTGGAAACAGCAGAAGTTAATGGAAATAAATAGCAACACAATTACAAAACAATCCTCCTGTTTATGTTAGCGATGCTCGGGTTTTACTCTGTGCTAATCACAGATGGTTTAAGTACAAGATCAACTGTGTAGATACAAACCATTGGGAGTTGAAGGTAATTTGTTTGACAGATGTATATTTGCTTCCTTTCTATATCCTTTCTCCAGTGGATCATCATCATATCAAGGCAAGGTGAAAAAATAATCAATATGCCAAGAAATATCAACTCAGATTTTAAAAATGTATTCCTCATTTGCACAAAATTGACTTAATTTGTTTTACAGTAGGGATGAACAATAACTACCAGTACTAGAGCCAATTATAATTAGCCAGCATTGCTTTATTCTGCTCATTGAAGTTGATTTGAAACAATGTTGATTTTGAGTCATAACTGTGTTTGTTTTTGTTGTGATTACAGCAGTGATGTCAGTTTTATCATTGTGTTTAGTCAGAGGCAGAGCTATAATGTTAAATTCATCTTTACTGCTTTCTTTATTCTTTAATTATATGGCACTTTTCATACATTTGGGTAGGACAAAGTGCCTCACAGAGAATAATAATAATAATTTCTTAACCTCAGGGGTGTTTATAAACTATTAAAAATGCCATCAGTTATCTATATCATTGGGGAAAAAATCAGTTATCAAGAATCCTTGAGTCAGATCTACTGTGTCAGTCTTTTAATTCCCTAAAACATCTGTACAAAGCAGGTTGAGGCAGAAAGAAGCTGCTGCAGTGTTAAGACTCTACTCAGTATCTGTGGAGAATATAAAGGAGAGGTCACTTTAATGTTTAAGGACCTGCAGAAATCCTTAAAGGTGACATCAGTGAGATACGCAGCATGTGCTCATGCTAATCCGCCCAGATGGTCTTTAACGCTTTGTGTCAAAAAAAAAAAAAAAAAAAAGGAACCAGAGGGATGATGGTAGTAAATCCAGTCCTTGGTTGTTTTTACTGCTTTGGGCGTCTGTCTTCACACAGTCTCGACAAATCATATATTTTCCTTTTTTAAAAGCTCCAAGTGTCCCAGTTTGATGTGTGCAAAGCATTTTAGGATCCTCAGATCACTGCAACAGCTGCTGAAGCAAAACTGGTTCAGACCTCCTCCAGCTCCATAGTGTTTCATTTCCCATCAGAGGTTTTAAATGCCGAAATATGCTCTACCTTGTTTGTGCCTTAGTTCGCTCTTTCTGAAAAAGCACATCTGGCATCAAGCAGAATACGATCCTGGAAATTATGAATTTGGTTTAACCTACTTCAGTTCTTCTCTGCTCTGGTCCTTCTATCAACGATGGATGTTTTCCAGTCTTCCCTTGTGCTCCTTTAACTTCAATAGAAACACTGCATACATCAGCTGTACGCAGGTTAACACCTCCTGTGCCTCTATTACATCATAGCAGGGATTGATGCGAACTCAGCCGGGCTTGTTGTGGGGATTTGAGGAAAGTCTAATTACCTTGAGTTTGAGTCAGACTGTTCAACCTTTCGTTACCGAGAGGCGAGATAATAAAAAAAAAAAGAGAAAGCAGGGATTAAAATTCTCTACATGCAGCCTAATTCCAGGAAACCTGTCAAGTCCCAGCTATGCGACTGAATAGTGAAGGGTCTCGATGGAGTTGGCACAATTTTACATATAAATTACGCAAAAACCTGAAGAACATCCAGCGGTAGTCTAAATGAGATGATACAGAGGAAAACGGTGTTAAGATGTGAAATTTTAGTGTCACAGCTTTGCATACATTTGTGGATCTATCATCTTTTGGGATGAAGTTTAATAACTGTATTATGTTTTGTGAAAAGAACAGGGTTAAACCTCCGCGCAAGAAAGATAAAGATCTGGAAAAATGTTATGAGCTGGGAATGAAAAGGGCTCAAGTGGCTTTATAGACTAAAACAAGCTCTATCAAAGTCGTATTAAGTCGGTCGTCACTGGGAAGAATGAGGCAGCAGCTGTAAAACCTTCCTGTGGCACAGTTGTGGATGCTTTTTTGATCAACCACTGATTAAGCTCCAAAAATGCACAGTAGATCAAAGCCCAAACAAAGTGAATATCTCAAATTAGACGAGGATTTAAGAAAGTAGACAGATGGTTAAGGAAGCCACTTTGAAATCTTTTAAAGGTCCCAGGTTGTATACAATGAGATTTCCATGTCTTTTTAAAATAAATTATTATTATAAAGCAGCTGTAGGTTTTATATTAATACTGTGAATGTATCAAAGCCTCAGTCCACAGAGAAATGCACACAGCCTGTATTCAGAAACTGAGCCTTAAAACCAGCCGTCAGGACTTCCTGTCACTTTGTGATGTCACAACAAAGCAGCCACCCTAAGCCACCACCTGGAACCACCATCCAACACTTTACAGGATTTGGTTCCTCTGAGAGTTTTATTCTCAAATTTGCTCTATTTTTCATTGGATCACTCATAGTCAGCCAATCAGAAGAGAGGCTCAGAGCCTCCTCTCTTCTGATTGGCTGATACTAACCTGAGAGAGGAGATAAAAAAACTACATCCAGATGTTTGTTTGTTTGTTTTTAACCACAAATAGGATATCTTCTTATGAATCAACAGTTTTCTTAAATGTTAAATATGGACTTCCTGTAACTTTGTGATGTCACACTGAAGCAGTCACCAAGCCCCATCCAGCTGGACCCACCCGAACCATTCAAACCCTGCAGGATTAAATTTCTCTGACATATTTTTTTGTTTGCTAAGCCAATCAGCCAATCAGAAGAGAGCATCAGAGCCGTCATGGAGCCTGTTGCCATGCATGCACTGGGATGGAAACACTTCTATAAAGCGCAGGATATGTCAGGGTCACACTTTGATGTGTCATTTTTTGCACTGCTGACGCCTCTGATGCTGTAGTGTAAAAAAAACAAACACAGACGAGGTGCCTGTTCTGCCCCCCGCCCCCCCCCCCCACAATACCTCACAGAGTCTGTGCACGCCCCTGGCTCGTCCTCATGTCTCTGATTATAATGCAACAATGGGATATAAAGAACAATATGATCACCACCACACACTGTCAGGCAGCACAGACACTATAGACCCCCCTGCAGCAGCAGCAACAGCAGCAGCAGCCCAACGGAACATGCTGGGATTTTTCACGTCGCTCCACCACCTGGATTCAAACCGAGTGCAACACACAGACACATCAAGCGACAACTCCCCCCCACCACCACTATCCATCACATCACATCACATATCTGCTCTGTTCAGCTCTGCCGTTTTAAGTGCAAGCCGAGTCCCTCTTCCCCGTTGCAGAGGAGAGGAGAGGAGAGGAGAGGGGGGCGGGCTGTAAGCACGGAGCAGCCATCCAGCGTCAGGGGCTGAATAATTGATCTCTCTCTATCGGTCGGTTAGTGGGACTTTTCTCTCTCTCTCTTTCTCCATGTGATTCAGTCGCTCCTTCCCATCACGGTGTGAACGGCAGCTGCTTCACCCTCAGCAAACCACCACCACCACCACCACTACTGCCCCCCCTTCTACTCCTCCTCTTTCTCTCTACGTGTGTTTGTGTGAGTGTGAGAGAGAGGGAAAGAAGAGAGAGTGTGTGTAAGAGAGATAGTGTGTGTGTGCAGGAAGACGAAGCAGGCAGGCAGGCAGGCAGCAGCAGGAAGAAGCACCACCAAGGACGTCCTTTCCTTTTTCCAGCCCCGGGGAACCAGCCGGAGATGCGAAGAGGGACGAGCAGTTAGATTAAAGCCCGTGCTGCTGTTTGTTTTCCCCGCTGCAGGAGAACTTCGCTCCGGAGGCTCGAGCTTTTACATACAGGCTATATATAGGGTATATATAGCTTCACGCATCTCGTTCCCGCTCTCGTTCCCGCTCCCCTTTCTCGGTGTGTGTGGAAGTGTGTGAGGAGGATTTCATCCAGGCGCCGGACGGAGGTAAATCGATGCCTGATGTGTAGCCTGTGTGTGTGTGTGTGGGGAGCTGTCCAGTCGCCGTGGTGCTGAAACCAGCCTCACAACGAGGAAGTGCATGTGTAGGCTATACCTCCGCTTTCACACCGTCTCTTCTATCTTTGCACGCGAACACACCATCGGGTCGTTGGTTTAAATTATAAAAAAATATATATATAATTACCACATATGTAGCTGTGAACACGCGCATGCTGCGTAACGCACTGTACAAGGAGCAGCAGCTTTTTTTTCTGTTTGATGCCGGAGTCGTTGGGATGGCTCCGGTCCAATGTCCCTCCAATGGAGAATGGAAAGTTTTACCACATGATCAGGTGCAGTGGTTCAGTCCGGCGTGCACACACATGCATGACAGCAGAGCGTCCTGCCAGAGCTGGGGACTGGCACCGAGACCGAGTGCACTTTTTTCAACCCCTCCAAACTCGCCTGGCTGCGGGCAAAGCAGAGGTTATTACCGATGGTCGTGACACACACACACACACACACACACACACACACACACACACACACACACACACACACACACACACACACAGATAGGGAGACACTGTCTGACTCTGTCCGGATCCTTTTTCCATAAAATGATCCAGTGAGCCACAGCGGCTCAGCAGCCTGTGGAGGTTTGGCGTTGCTCCCGTGTGCTCTCCGTTGTGCTCAGGTTGTGATTGAACCATTGACCTTGGTGTCCTTCAGTTGGCGCATTGGAGAGACGTGCCTAACATACACACACATGCACAAGCCTATAGGCGTGTAGGTGACTGCAGGTTGCATCTCATAATTGATCCTTTCATATTTCTATACTGTTTGAATATTCAATCAGGAGCCTGTGTAGTAGTCTAAAGTGGCATTTGAAGTCATTAATATTCTATATGCTGTATAGAGATGAGCTTTTTCTGTTTCATAAAGGATGATGATTGATCCTTTTTCATGAGGCAAACCTCAAATTTTTTTTGTGTGGTTGTCTTCTCAGATCTGGCACCAAAAGGACTTCTACTTTTCCGCTACTATTGAATGTAACATTGCTTGGACAAGGAAGGCAGGGAATTAAAAGCCATCATCATGAATTTCGTTATGAAACAAGCGTTGGGAGGTAAGTCTGACCTTTCTTTCTTTCTTTCTTTCTTTCTTTCTTTCTTTCTTTCATTCATTCTTTCTTTCTTTCTTTCTTTCTTTCTCTCTCTCTCCTCAGCCTGTCTGTACTGTGTGTGCACGTCCGATGATGCTCGGTGTTTTTTCCTCTGGAGGTGTCTGAACTTTTTTTTTTTTTTTTTTCGAGATTCAGTGCTTCCACAGTTTGGTTTGTTGCATAAATTTTCACCTTTCCTTTTACTTTTTCCATGATCATGGACAGATGTGCTTTCTTTCTTTGTCATCCCTTGGGGGGGGGGTTGTGTGTTTTTTTTTTCTTCTCCTCCACATCTGCTGCTGGCTCTCTGCACACATGGTGCAGTTGACCCCTGGGGCAACACTGAGTACAGCTTACTGTAACAGGCTGGTGATTTGTAACGCAGACTGAACTGCCGTGGCCAAAAGGGCATTTCATGTTCCAACGAGTGCAACCTGTTTATGGGGAGGTGTTAAAACGGGGGTCTTTGCTGCAGCTCGGTCTTATAGCATTAATCAGGCTGCGTGTGTGGACGTTGCAGTGACTCTTATCTCCACATGCTGAGTCCACACATTGCACCTGAAGAGAAAAATAATCAAGGCAAGAATCTAATCTTCAATAATTTCATTCCAGCATGCCCGGCTTGTGAATGATTTTCTAATTGCCTGTGCTTGCAACGACTCCCCGGACATGAGATTATCATAACAGAGTAATGAATTTTGAAGGAACATGGACTTGTTATCGTGTGTGAATATGCAGATGTTGAGATGGAAGGTGAAAGGACCTTAAGTGGGTTTTAGCAGAGCGGAGGCGCTGCGTGATTTTGTCCACAGCGGAGCCCTGAGTAGAGCGAGTGTTTGTACAGAGCAGGGTGGAAATAAAACACTGCGCTCTGCTGCTGCTGCTGCTGCTGTTATCTTCAGGAGGTGAAGGGAGAATCTGTGCTGTAGTTTCTCAAACACAAACCAGGAAACAATCAAATCGAAGTTCAAATCCAACACTAGGCTAAGCAGAGGATGTGGTTTGGTCATATTTGGTGCACCCAAGCATGCAGCTGAAGCCACAGCTGCACAAAAATCACCATGAACGCCACTGAGTTTGGCAGAAAATTGTAAAACCTCCACGGCCCAGGACATGTTTTCATGGCCTTTTAATATTTATATTTCACACTGTTTCACACTTTTGCCTCTTTTGAAATGGCTTCATTAAAATCTACAAAGCTGCAGCAACTGTTGCGTTATTGGAGCCAGGGGATGATGTAACCACAGAATACAGTTCACACACACCCCACCCCCCCGTCCCCTGACAGAAGACAAACTTTGGTTCTTTTAAACATGAAGTAGATCCCCCCCCCCCCCCTAAACTTGGTGGAGTAGACCAAGTACACCAACGACCTTTGAACATAATCCACTTCTCTGATGAACCAAACAGCCGTCAAAGGGCCATGAAAATGAAAAATACTTTACTGCTAGTGGAGCTTTTGAGTTGTGAGGAGGAGTGGGGGCCACTCTGCAGTGTGTTCAGATATGTTGTGGAGAAAATCATTAGTGCTGCGCATGTAACAGTCCGATACCAAGAACTTCGATCCAGACGTAGATCGAATAAGGTTTAGGCAGCAAAGAATTAAAGGTCCCATATTTTAAACGTCTATCGTGTTTTATTGGAAGTGTGTATCCATATTATTTGTTGTTTTAAAAAGAAAAAAAACATCCCAGTGTAGGTTTCGATCTCCTCTCTGGAGCTCTGACACCGACCTGTCAGCCAATCAGAAGAGAGGAGGCTCTACTGATTGGCTGACTCTTTTCTGACTGATCCAATAAAAAACAGAGCAGATTTCAGAATAAAACACTCAAGAGAAACCAAATCCTGCAAAGTGATGGATGGTTGGTCCAGGTGGTGGTGGGCGGGGCTTGGTGTGACTGCTCAGTTGTGACATCACAAAGTGACAGGAAGTCCTGGCTGCTGGTTTTAAGGCTCAGTTTCTGGCTGTGTGCATTTCTCTGTGGACTGAGGCTTTGATACTTTCACAGTATTAATATAGAACCTAGAGCTGCTTTATAATCACACTACACATGGACATACATACACATACCTTTATACTGTAGAGCTTGAACACAAACATCTACCTTTATACTGCATGGAGCTTTAATATTAGGACTGAATTAAAACTGTTACTGTGTCCCATGGTTGGTATGATATTAGTAATGAAAAGTAATTGTGCATTAAGATTTCAGTATTAGTGAAATTAACATTTTTATTGAATCCAGGGAACAAAAAACCCCACCTTAAGTTCTCCTTGGGGACGAGTAGAGTGTATAAAAGTCTATTCATCTGATAATTAAGCACTAGAGGCTGATGGATGAAGATATTGTCAGTGAAATTAAATCCTTGTGGATGGAGTAATAGTGGAGGAGGAGGAGGAGGAATGAGCTCCCGTTTCATTACATCATCATCAGCGCATGAGACTTTGCTTCCTTGACCACCAGTTCTCCGTGACGTGACTGTGTGGAGCACGCACACGCCGTCATCACTGTTTCCTCTGGAGGTGATGGAGGATCTGAGGTCGTGTCACAGTGAATCTGCTCAGTGCAGGTGTGAAAAAGCACACGGGGCTGAGCAGGAACCTCTTCATTAAACAGCCACTGAATGTGAAGCCTCGTTGTCATCGTCCTCTCGGTGGAGGACAGACATTGACATTGACACGGGGGCAACTGATGCTGATTTGCCTACTATTATGACAGTTGGTGAGGTTGATTTGAAGTGTTTTTGATGTTATGTTGATGTTTTTGACGCCAGTTGAGCAGGTTGCCTCTCTCCAGTGTTTACAGATCGGCCGCTCTGCTCCTCTTCAGTTTTGTCCAGTGAAAGCTTCCTGAAGGAGCGCATTGATTCACAAACATTAAAAATGTATTACTGCTGCCCGTGAGTGAGTGAGGGAGGGAGCTATAGCAGGAGTCCCGGGGAGCTGCGGGCGCCTCACCACCGGGTTCGTACAAAAAAAGGATCCTAGTCAATAAAGACAAGAAGTCAAATCCGCTGAACTGAGCATAAAAGAGATTTCACACATGAGGAAAAAAAGCAGGCAGTTTGTGCCAAGGTCTTCACCTTAGGCAGAGCGGCGCTCACTCTCCGTCTTTTGGGGGGGAGCACTTTTCTTCTTTTTCTTTTTTTTGTGTTTCCTTCTTGAGGAATAATGAGTTTTCAGTGTGCCGTGGATTAGCTGTGGGCTATTATCTCACTTCTCTTTCTTTTCCTCTGCACTCCGAGGAGAAACTCACACTCCATCTGCTCCCGTCCGTCCAGGCCGCGCAGAGCAAGGTCGTCTCACCAGGCACAAAGGAAGTGCTCGTCTCTGTCACCCATGACCTTTACTGCCTCGACCAGAAGTTCCCAAAGACTTCAGAGGAGAGATATATATATATATATATATATATACATAATACAGAGGCAGAGCTTAACAGTCTGTACTGAGAGCGACCCTGCTAATCCTTTACAATATTTAAGCCCATTAAACACCAGTTATGTGTATTTACCAGTAATAATCCTGCTCGTGCTGCCAACTAGTGGTGACAACAACACACTCTGCCCACAACCCATGCAACACAGCTTGTACAGTATAAGTGCAACAGAGCACAGCTGTGATGAGGATGATGGGTGTGGTCACAGCAGGAAAAGTGTTTTTATAATATATTTTATTTAAAATAATAACATTTTATTTAAAAAGGCGCCTTTCAAGCCGCTCAAGGACACTTTACAGAAGAAAGCATCAAATAAAATCATCAATAAACAACATCCAAATACAAGAAACAGAACAAACAACATTCAAAACATCAGCAAAATATAAAATGTACACAAGTAATGATGAAGAGAGTTAGATGGTTTCAGCGTCATGAAAGTTGCTAATAGAGCCAGTAAAGAGAGGTTACAGCTGATGTCTCCATGGGAGGTTTATGATATGGAAAATAAGACACAGTAAAGTAAAGAACGTCCGTAACCGACTGATGTCTGCTTCTGTCATTTGTGCATGAATTTCAAAATGAAACTTGATTGAGAGCCTCGTGAAAAAAAAAAAAAAACTACTTAAACGATGACGTCTCGAGTCTCTAGACCCGAGATCTGGCCACAGCTGATCAGAGACGAGTCGGGAGTCGGGACAAATGAGGAATTGATTCAATCTGCCGGGCAGTTACAGCATCGTGCGTGCAGGGGGAGCGGGGAGGATTTATTGCAGATGACATCATCAAAAGTGCTCGTAAATAGAAGTCGGCTTTCTCACCTCTTTCCCTCGATGAGGTCACAACTCCAGCTCCTCCTCCTCCTCCTCCTCCTCCTCCTCCTCCTCCTCCTCCTCCTCTGGCGTCTCTGCTCCCGGTCTTCGAGGGAGAGGAAGAGGAGGAGGAGGAGGAAAATGAGGTGTAGGAGGAGATGAAAAGTGACAAATTGATCTTTAAAACGGGGTGTTGTATCATCAGCGGCTGACAGCAGAGGTTGTAAAGTCGCAAAGCACTCTGGGCCGGCAGAGGCTGTAATCTCCGTTTAATGGGAGATGTTTTCTGTCCTCGGCCTCAGAGTTTCTCTCTCTCCTCTTTACTGCTCTCCACTTCTAATCATCCCTTCATTCATCATTTCTTCCCTCCACTCCTTCCTGCCTCCAACACTCCCATCTTCTCCTCCTCCTCCTCCTCCTCCTCCGACCTTCCTCAGCTTCCCAGTCACGTTTCTTCCCTTTGTTCCATCCCCCTCCTGTCCTGCACTCCTCCCTGAAATCCTCCCTCCTTTTTACTCCATCACTCTCTCCCTCCCCTCCGTGCTCCTCCATCCTTCAATTTAACCCTCCTGTTTCCTTCCTCCATCCTTCCTTCTTTCCTTCCTTTCTCCCTTCGTCCTTACTTCTTCTTCCTCCCTCTTTTGATCCAGTTGACCTGGTCTGTTCCCTCCATCCATCTTTCTTTCCTTCCCTTTCCCCTTACTTCTTTCCACAATCCTTTTTGCCTCCCTCCCTTCCTTCCCTTCGTCCTCACTTCTTCCTTCTTTTTTGACCCAATCTGTTCCCTCCCTCCATCTATCTTTCCTTCCTTTTTCCCTTCCTTCTTTCCTCCCATCGTTCCCTTTGTCCTTCCTTCCTTCTTTCTTTCCCTTCATCCTTCCTTCTATCCCTTTATCCTTCCTTCCTTCCTCCCTTCTTTCCCTTTGTCCTTCCTTCCTTTTCTCTCCTCCCTGCCTTCCTTCGACGATTACAGTGAATCTAAAGGGCGAGGCACGGAAACCTCAATCAGGCAGCCACACGGGGGAAACTGGGACGTGCGTGTGTGCATGAGAGAGAGAGAGAGCGAGAGAGAGAGAGAGAGAGAGAGAGAGAGAGAGCAGTAAAGTGTGTGACAGACAGACAGACAGACAGACTGGGGGTGGGCCTCAGTAGTCGGCTTTAGCTGGCATTAGATGATAAAGTGAAAGTGTGTTCGTGTCCGAGTCAGGTGCAGAGAGAGAGAGAGAGGTGATTGATGCAGCACAAAAACATCAAATCCAAACCTACTGACACACTGATTAACCCAGAATACACACACACACACACACACACACAAACACAGAGGGGTCGTAATCAGTGGGATGCAACAGACCTCCCTCCCGGATGAAAACCACAGCAGGGGAACCAAACTGCAGCAGAACAGACAGAGCAGCTGCAGTGACGCCCCCCACACACACACACACGCACATGCGCACACGTACACACATGCACAGACACACACACACTGGACAAACATGTAAACACCCTCTGAGACGACAAACTTAATGTGCGTGAGTGTACACAGGAAAGGAGGCTGGATAAATAACAGCGACTGTGCTGCAGGATGAATAAACACAGAGATTCACTGAGTCTGAGGAGCTGAAACTAAAAGTCCAACTGTTATTGATCAATTTGAAAATCAACTCCTCTCACCTCCACTTCCTGTCAAAAGGATTCCTGTAATAAAACAATGAAAGAGGTTATTGATCCAATGGTCTTTAGTACATTTTCCTCCTGTGTAGGCGGCGTTGCACATTAATTAATTCATACTTCTGACTGATTAATCGTATCTGAACATGCAAACATCAATAAACACATTGCAAAAGGCTGCCTAAAATACGATGAGTAAGGACAGTGAATCAAACCAAAGCAAAAACAAAAGTTTTACGGTAGGGTAGCGCCTGACGTTTCCATAGATACAGCCTTGCATCCATGGTACGTTGCTATCAGTCACCTACTGTATAACTGATACAGACACATGTACTACTGCTGGAGATGGTTTGCTTAAAGTGTGTGTGTGTGAAGTGACAGATGGGGAAAAAAATGACATATGCAAATTCTACAGAGGCTCATGGGATTTCTTGGTTTCCCTCATCAAACTCATCAAATACACAGTCCAACAACTCCAAAACGCTCTGGTGGACAAGTTGTGACCTGCACATTCACCACGCTATGAGATTGCGAGACTGAGTTGTTTTAGAGGTAAATGCAGAGACTGCTTGCAGAAAAACTGTCCCTGAAGGCAACGCGCATCAGCAGTTTTGCATGAATTTACCTCTAAAACAACTCTGTCTGGTAATGTTCTGTTATTATCTCATAGCGTGGTGAATGTGCAGGTCACAACTTGTCCACCAGAGCATTTTGGAGTTGTTGGATTGTGTATTAGATGAGTTCGATGAGGGAAACCAAGAAATCCCATTAGCTTCCGTAGCGTACCTCTGAGCAGCTCGCGGCTCTGCTCTGCCATTCTAAAAACAGCTTGCATTGCATTGACAATTAAAGGTAACAAACCTACTCCTAAAACTATAGGGATTATGGCAATGGGCCAATTTGCCAAAATGTTGAACTATCCCTTTACGAAGTAAAATATATTTCCAATATTACCATTTGAATGTGAATTTAGTTTAAAAACGAACCATGAATGTGAAAGAGTTCATATTCTTCTGTATGAGCTTAACTTTGACTTTTTCGCTTTAAGTGTGAACTGTTTCGACATCGTGTGCAGGCGCCTGTGACCCTGACATGGTTTCTACCTTTATTTATTCAGCGTGGGTTTACTGTGCAGAGATGTGCAGTGGAGCAGATGGAGGATGAAGTCTGTTTTTTATTTATTTTTTTATTTTTTGGCTCTTTTGCCCAAACATACTTGACCTGTGGTGATGGAGGTCAGAGAACTGAACCGAGGACTTTCAGTATCAGGTACTCAACACTGCTGCTCTTTGAAATGGTGGAGAAAAACAGACCTCAGGCCAGTTTGGAGTTTCGTATTGATCTGGACTTCAGATTAATGTAATTAGTGAATAAACAGAGATAAAGCTTAAGTGGTTGGAGGTTTGGTAATTGGAACTGATTTTGCTATAAATTGCTAATTTGCTAATAATTACGACAGGGAACCCACATCCCTTATTTCAGAAAATAGTATAAACTTTTGACAAATTGGAAAAAATTATTTCCCTACAAATCACCACACACACATACACATACAGTACATACGTGAGATAATGTAGGTTAGTAAGAGACACCGTCAGGTCAAAAACATGCATTAATTACAAAGTGTCATCAGCAGTATTGATAGTGAAACTGTGAAGATGTAATGTGCAGTACGAGGCGATTCCCTGAGTTCTGGTTGTGCAGTCACACAGGAGATAAAACGTAATTATCCTAAAGGATTAATTAGGATTAGCTGAAGAACCCTGGAGAATATGAAATATATGAAGATACTATATGACTCACGTGCGACCTTACAAACCTCCCCTCCCCCGGGGGCGTAAAGGGACTCATATTTATTTACTTTTTCAAAGACAGAAAAAAAGACTATTTTATGAATCGTGCTGGGATTTCTTCAGAGTTCATGCAGTTTATTCACGCGCTCTCTCTTTTTTTTTGCACGTCCTCCCTCTTTGCTCATCCTTTTCATCCTCCCCCTCCCTCTCCTCTATCTCCATCTTGCTCTGTCCACTCTCTGCTAATGAGGCTGATATGGGCTGTGCCTTCATGAGCTGCAGGCATGGCCTCCATCCAAAGAGCTGTGGGACACACACACACACACACACACACACACACACACACACACACAAACGCTGTCTCTGTGCAGTTAGATGATCAATTCTCTTTTCATGTTAAGCTTTGATTCAGTCACGCAAAGCTAAAATGGGATGTTTATGCATTAAAACTCAAATATTAGTTTTTCTTTTTCTCTATGGTTAACAGGAGTGACCACTTAACCACCGACTGAGATAACGTGACATGTAATTTCTATATGACACAAGCTTCCTGCTGGATTTGATATAACACCGCAGCGCATGGGTGGGCAGTGTCCGAGAGCAATCCAAATGAGTTCCTTCACACTTAGCTGGCTTTCAGCTGACTTGGCATGTAAGAATAATGTTTTATGGTGGATAAGAATATATATATACACTATATATATATATATATTTTTTTTTTAATGCAGAGAAATGAGCGAAAAGGGAGCGAAGAAGGCAGCGCTCTGTAATCCTGATGAATTGATGTGCAGTAATGATATCTGGCCTCTGTAGACACGTCCGCTGCTCAGCACAGTGGCATTTTTTATAATTTGTGCTGCAGAGCGACTCAGAGTGAAACCACAAATCTGGACTGAAATGTTGACGATGGGTTCAATGATTGTGATTTTTCTTTTTTTAACACAAAAGATCAAATTTGATGCAATGGTTCAAATTGAGTCAAGTACACATCCAGTTATCTTTACCCAGGGGCGTCAAACTCATTTTAGTTCAGGGGCCACATACGGCACAATTTGACCTCAGGTTGGCCGGACCAGTTAAATGATAGCGTAGTAACCTGTAAATGATGAGAACTCTAAATGTTTCCCTTTGTTTTAGTGCAAAAAAGATGTTTACATTTAATGAGCAATCCTTCTACAAAACATATTATGAACAACCTGACATTTCTTGAGAAAAATATTGCAATTATTAGTAGTATGCCTTACCTGTCTTCTGTCTGCCTTTATGTCATTTTTATTGGACCGGATCGGACCCTATTAAGGCTTAAATACCACCCATCCATCCATATATCCAATAATATCCATCCAAACCTCCAATGGGAGGAACCCAGGAGGCGTCCTCCAAACCAGATGCCCCAACAAGCAACAACCTCTTGTTCTTTTGGTCACCAATCAAAGTTTTTGAACATTGAGAAATAATCAACTGATAAACTGAGATCTTTTCATTCTTCCCCTCGACAATCCAATAGCCGTAATTCATAAATTTCACTTGATAAGAAGCCATGGTCAGGTATCCTCCTGATATTATAATAAGATGAAGGTGTGACTTTATGAACAGGATACATGGTTCATTATTTACCCGTAATCTTTTGTTTAAAAAACGACTTGTGTCCAGTTAAACTCTGAAAGTTTGTTAATGTTTTAAATTGTTAATTATGTTCATACATGTTTTAAACATTAGTTTTCCATGGAAGGTGCCAACGCCACCAGTTTTGCCTTCTCCTCCTCGAGGAGCGTTGTTATCACAGGCAAAGTGTTTTAATTAGCTCAGATGCAGAGCTACAGAGGGCTAGAGAGCTACCGGTGGATCTTCAGGGGAAACAATCCGTTTCTTTTGCAAAACAGAGAAAAACTTTCAAATTATTCAGCTCATTCAAACTTAGATGCAAATAAACTTCCAGTTTTCCCTCTCAGGGTTCTTGTTTATTATTCAAACTTTCATTATCGCTGCACTCAAGACGGGAAACAGGACAAATTAGCATCCGTGTTGTTATTAAGCTCCTGAGGTCGGTGGCTGGACCCGGCTGAGACAACACGACACCTCTGGCTCCTCTGGATGCTGATTCAACATGTTGCCTGTGATCACAGTTTTGTCCCACTGGAAGAAAACAGACGCCGGTTCAGTGTTTCTGACGTCCAGAGTGTCTGAGTTTGACCAGACTCATGAATCATTCATTGGACTGAAGAAGGAGAGAGACGGGAAGAGAGGCCACTTCACTCTTCACACAGTCAGAGCTTCATACCTTTAATGTGACTAACAATTAAACTAAACCATATTCACACCACGTCAACCTCTTCAACAACACAGTACAAATATAACAAAAATACCAAATTACAGCTCCTACTATTGGAGCCCAAACTGGTACAAAGCCTGTGCTTTTATCAATGTTTAAGTTTGGAAACGACATAAAAATAACTTAAATGCTCATTTTTATTATTATTATTTGTCAAACTTAGCTTATAATGATCCATTACCTTATATTTTAGAGGCACAATATACTTTATCATCAAATTTTTGGCATAATTTTTTGTACCTCTTGAATTTGTTGGAGTGAAATAGCGCCCCATAATGCATCAGGTGTATCAGGCCTTGGTTGTCATGGTTATAACAATAAAAACAAGGCTTAGTAAGGCTAAGGAAAAGATTGACGAAAGTATTTCCTCTACATTTCGTAATATTTGTTGTCATGGTTACAACCAAAATAACACATAAGGGCCTTTCACACCGAACGCGGTATGCGCTGCGCCCACCGCGAGGTACAGCGCAGACAGGCGCAGAGCAGGGCGGCAGCGCGTACACATATGGCGCGAGTTGCTGAGCAACCGAACAAACAAGACAGGATTTGGGGGGGTATATGCAAAGATATGTTCGCCAGGAGCTACAAAACGACCGCTACCAGGTGAACTTTAGCGTCAGGCTGAGCAGGGAGCAGTTTAACAGCCTGTTAGAGAGAGTTGGTCTGATCCTCAGGAGGATGACAACTCACTTCATGCATCCCGTCACTTTAACTGAACGTCTGGTCGTTTGTTTTCTCTCTGCAAGCGGCTGATTTTTTTTCAGACTCCACTACATCCTCTCCTATTGGACGCGCCGAGATGTCGTCACAGCGCGCTGCGCCCAGATTAAACATTTTTTAATTCGGGCGCAGCGTGCCGCCGCGGCATGCGCCCACCTCGCGTGCCGCTCAGCTCGGTGCAGAGCCGTTCGCCGGTGCGCCGCGGTAGCACGTACACAATGAATGGGTTTGCTGCCGCCTTCCGCCGCCTGCCGCGTTCGGTGTGAAAGGCCCTATACTTGCGACTGCTACTTCCTTGTTATATCACTGTTTTGACCCATCAATCCACCAGAACCTCCTCATAATGTGGATTTTATCTCTTTAAAATGCATCACTACGCTGCATCAATGTTTGCCCTTGTCATTATTACTGTGACCACTAGATGTCGCCTAGCAACAAAATGTAACTATGGGTCATAAAAACCTGCTGCACAAACGACCTGTGGGCTTGTCTCTTAGGGACAGATAAACACTATCTTTCTGTTCAGTTCCCCCACTCTGAGCTGACGGCATGTTCTTGTATGTCGCCTTAGCGCTTAGACTAACGTGTTCAGAAACAACATGGAGAAGAAGAAAAATTACCCAGACTCTTTTACTCCACCACCACCAGGCCTCCATGTGTCTCTGCTGAGGGGGCAGATTTGAAAGAGTGTCAGACGAGCACAGATGATTGATGTATTGATATTTTACTTGTCATCATGGTCCAGCGACTCACCCTGAAGGTCTTCGTGTCACACCGTGTGTGGCGTTTTTGTGTTATAATCATGGCGAAGTGACAGCGACCAACCCACAGGGCGTTTTCTGAGTTTCACGTCACAGATCACTGCTGCAGCAGCAGCCATGTCCAAAGGATCTGTTTTAGTCACCTATGAAGCCGACTGTGGCCTCAGCAGTATTGGAGTAAATGAAAAAGAATAAGGCTTTTTCTTTTAGCCGGATTTGGTTCTGTTTTTTGTGAGAAACTCTTTTTCTATAATACCATTTGAACATTGAGGGAAGTTTCAAGAGCTGCAGTCCAGACCACCTTAGTTAATACCAGGTCAGGTCCAAGACCATGTCAAAAACAAGAACGCCCATTCAAAAGTAGGTTGCGAAAAGTCTGTTTTTCTACAGTCGAAGTGATGGAAATAAAATACAGTATATATATGCAAATAATTGGGTCAAAATGCAAATCAAAACATGCTTCTAACAAATTTGAGTAACTTTCACTTTCAATTAAGTTCACTTAGTCCACTTCACAGTTTAATAATAGACTAAACCCCTGTACTATAAATTCAACATTGACAAACTCTTTCAACATCTCCACTTTCCATTATGCCACCAAACTAACTGTCAATCATATCAGCGTTAAAAACTCACTTAAGTGCTCTGTCAAAAAATGAGCTTTGAACAGTGCAGCACGACCATATCACATAAGATTATCAGGATCTCTTAAACTGTCTAAATGTCTTAGTCTGTTGTTTCCTCTGGACTGCAGATATCTACACTCGCCCAGACGCCCTTTGTGCATTGCTGATCTATATTTCTCCCTTATGTAATAATGACAATAGATTGACATTCTCCGATCTGTGGGGGTTTTCTGCCCTGCAACAGCCTGCCGGGGGCGGGCCGTCCAACGACTGCACAGGGAATCCCCATGTGGCCAACGTGGCTGTCAATCACAGCTTTTCATTTTCAACATGAAAATTCCCTGAAGTATTCTCTATGCAGAAACATTAGCAAGATAATGGCCTCTTGCATAGATGAATGCACACCTATTCAGGACACACACAGGAAACCAAAACATCAACTGTTTGACTGACAGCTCGCCCACGCTGTGATGTTTAGATCACTGGGTGTCTTTGGGTTTCATACTGTCTAAGTTTTATTATGTGTTTGAGGCTTTATTGTGAACTCAGCGCTAAACCTAATGCTGGCATCAGACACTTTATCTGTATCTCCACTGATGGTCATTGTATGTCAAGTTACACACTGATACCTGACCAATAATAGCTTCCTGCCTTTCATTAACATGCATGATGTTGTAATACCAAAAATCGTCAACATCATCTGATAATTTGCCAACAGGGGCAGTAGAAACATGTAAACTATTAGTAATCAATTGCCCAGTTCCTATAGATAAACCATTTGTTTGTCTTGTTTGGTAAAAGTTGTCTTTTAGCTCTGTGTTGGTCTCCACCAACTCCTGATGAAAACGTGGCTTTTTTGCAGCTAAATAAGGCGAGTAGTTGCTCACTTTGTCCATTTGACATTTGATTTTTGGTAAATACTCTAGATTTTTCAATAAAACCTGTGCTGAAAGATGCTAAAACAGTGTAAACTGCAAGATTGGTCATAATTCTGTATCGTTTGATAAACTACTGGTTATTGTGTATTTTGTATGCTTCATTTATGGTAGTTAATGGTAATATCTAATCTTAAAAACGTATTTCCAAACAGAATTTATTTCTATTTATTTTATTTCCATGTGGCATCATTATTTTCTGCAGGAATGGATGAACTGTGTGTGTGGGATTGATGTCACAAAGTGATTAGCAGCAGCCAGTTTGAAAAAAAATGCTTTCAGACAAAAACCTGTGGACATCTGTGGTGTGACAAGCACTAATGATGAGGAAGCAGGCTGAGATTCCTCAGTTAATTGTCTTGTATTTCTCTTTTATTATATCTGGTACAAAGAATATGATTAAATCTATTAATTATGGTCCAAATTTCACAATAAAAGCACCAAATTTCACCTTGTGTTCATTGTGAATCATGCAAATTCCTTTACAGTTTTTTTAATACTAGTTTTTAATGATGATGCTCTTCACCTTGTGTGAACCAGAGAGTGATTTCATGTCAATGGCTAATTAACTGTGGAAGGTAGTAAACCCATATTTACTACACAATACAAATGGTTTCTGTAGACCGCCATGGGCATCGACAAATAAACACACACAGACGCCGACGTAAACCACATGGTGCTCAGTCATCCATGCAGACAAATGAGCCTCTATGAACCCGCAAACACATCAGCTCTTTTTCCTTCTCTCTGCTAATTATGTCTCCAAATGTGTTTTTTTTTTTCTTTTTTCACTTTCTGATCTTGGTGGAGAGTTCGGGGAATCAAAAACACTCCACCTGCATTCGCTGGGGAGTCGAGAGACGCCGCGTTGCATGAGAGACGATGCTGATGCTTATTACTGATTCATGCTTTGACCTAGAAGGCAGTTAATAGCGTACGCTGAGGCTGCATGATACTTAACTACACGCCATGGTGAAAGGGATGACTAGCACACATTAGCGTTATGGAGCACCCTCTTGATTGTGTGTGTGACTGTGTGTATTTGTGTGGCTGTGAATGCATAGGGTGTACAATTTATCATCATTATTCTGCAGAAAACGCTGCTGCTCTTTTTTCCCGCTGAAATTTGCAGTTGACTCGCTGATCTCGCCGTAGTTATCGTTTTATGATACAAGTTTTTATGGCTCTCAGTTATAGGCCAGTACCTGATTTGTGACCTTGAACGTTCTCAGTTTTATATGCAGCATATTTTTTTGTCCTTTTTCAGTATTAATGTGAAGAAGGAGTCTCTTTTTTTTATATTTAGTCTCACATATCCTGGACGGTAATAAAGGAGCATCTTACAGGTTTGTTGGCAGAGCTCAGACAACCTAAACATGGACATGATCAATGCAAAGCATCTATAACAACACCAGCTGGCGTCCTGCCACCCTCATCCACCCTGCCAGCCAGATGGGTGGTGTGGGACTAAGAGACTGAGGCGACCTATAGTAAATCCCAACCTTCATAAAATCAGAGCTGTACCGTACAGTATAGGTGTTCACATTTTTACATCAATTCAACATTTTACTAACCTTATTGAGATCTAGGGACAGAGGATCAATGCACCCATTGCAACATGTTCAATCAAACAGATTCTTTAACCTGCATTTGGAGCCACAGATTAAACTCAGCTCACCCAGAGTGACAGTTTTAGGTTTTTATTATTGAGAATTAAAAACAAAATCTTGTATACAATGTATTAAATCAAATGTAGGAAATACTGGCAAATAATTCAGTTAAAATATTATAAAATAGGTTCGTTAAAACTTGGTTTTAGTTTTTTTGATGATGGCCTATGCTCCGTTGGCATTGATTTGGAAGGAAATTGAACCAGAGTATCATGGAACATTTTGGGTTTTTCTATTTCTGCAAACACAAACCATTAAAAACACTAATTGAAAACTTTATGTCGTTAAACGGCGAACGAGAGCCTGGCACTAATGGGTCACCATTAGCATTGTGACTTGTAGAGTGCTGTACAATATGTGATGTGCAGGACGAGCTAATGGACCTTGGTGCAGCGCTGCCAAGGTTTCTGCCACGCAGGTACAATATGAGTCACTGTGTCAGACAAATAATGGATGAGGAGCTATTTAATGTTGCATCCTCTCTTGGCAGAACTGCTCCTGTAAATGAGTAGCTGAGTGACAGTCACCTCTGCTCTTAAATAGAAATGAAGATGTCAAACCAGAAAAGTGTCCAACAGCCCATCTTTTTCCTTAAAATTAAAATGAATAATGTTGGTTTAAAGACATCCAGTTTCCATTATAGATCAGCTAGGGCCTGTATTATCACTGTGAAAGTATGAAAGCCTCAGTTCACAGAGAAATGCACACAGCCTGTATTCAGAAAGCCTTAAAAGGATAGTTCAACATTTTGGCAAATTGGCCCATTGCCATAATCCCTATTGCTTAGTTTTAGGAGTAGGTTTGTTACCTTTAATTGTCAGTGCAAGCTATTTTTAGAACAGCAGAACCGAGCCACGAGCTGCTCAGAGCTACGCTACGGAGGCTGATGGGATTTCTTTGTTTCCCTCATCAAACTCATCAAATGCACAATCCAACAACTCCAAAATGCTGTGGTGGACAAGTTGTGACCTGCACATTCACCATGCTATGAGATAATAACAGAACGTTACCAGACAGAGTTGTTTTCGAGGCAAATACAGAGACTGCTTGCCGAAAAACTGCCTCCGACGGCAACGCGCATCAGTGGTTTTGCTTGAATTTACCTAACACTTGAAGGATCTGGTTTCTTTGTTTCCATGAAAAATATGCTATCCCAATTCAATCACTCTTGAAACAGTCAGCCAATCATAAGAGAGGCTTAGACAGATCTTATTGGTTGACCTTTTGTTGTAGCACGAGAGAGAAGCCTGAGAGAGGAGACATACAGTAAAACTGAGATTGATTTTGGTATTCAACCACATATGTATTTTCTTTTTGATCAACACTATATAGATATAAAACACAAGAGAAATGCAAGACGTTGGACCTTTTTTTTAAATACACAAGTGCACAGATGGAGAACAGACACGAGAATTGGCCAGGACAGCAGGTCAGTCAGCCCAGCAGCATCCAGCACTTTCTGCAAGGGTCAGCAGCTGCACACTTGGCACAAGCACACACACACACACACTCACACAATCACAATGGCACTGCTGTCTCAGCTGAGGGCACGGGGAATCAGTGATGTGTTGCGGCCTGCAGAGCCGCCCAGAGGACGCTGATGCAAAGAGACGCCGCCCGCTGCTGTGACACACAAAGCGGGCGTGAAGTTTATCGACAGCTGCTGTTGCTGCTGCAGAGTTTGTTTTTTCTCAGACACAAGTTGGGTTGTGAAGTGAGCTTTCAAAGCACGTGGCCAAGAAATTACTGAGTCACTGTTGCTGCTCAACAACCTCAACAACCTCTGCAGATGCACTGAGGGAAGTTTGTGCAGAGAAAAAATAAACTTTTTGCTCTTTTCATGGTGAAACACAAACTCATGAACATATGCCTGTCCACTGAGAGTGACATGTGAACATAAACATAAAAAAGTGAACATGCACAGACACTGCAAATGGCTCAGGAACAAACACAGAGGTATAATGACAACAGATACTAGTGAAAAAACAACATACATGAAGAGTTGTTTCTGATTCACAGAGATCCAGCACATTAGTTGCACTCATGCACATCACAGATGGGCTCCCTCGCTCTGCAGCGGCTGTGCTGTGAGGAAGTGACTCATCTGTTTGGCCTGAACATTTTTTTACCGTTACCTACATTATGCAACATTGCTGTGCCGACCTCCGCTGTCTGTTTGCAGAGATTTACCATCAAACGACAGTGTTTAGTGTGGGTTGGGAGGAGAGGTGAACAGGTAAAGTTTTTTTTTTTTCATAAGTGCCAGGCCAAATTGAAATATAACGACATATTAGGCTACTGAGGTGTGAAAGTTACTAAAAATCTTCCTGTTTTCAGCGAGACTCTCAATGTGTCAGTACATTTGATTTTCATTGGGGTCAGGCTGCTCTGAAGACAGAAATAATCGGATTGGTCGGCTGAAAAACACCAGTGGGAGGAGCAATCTACTTGGCAAATTCGTAATAAGCAAAAAACATTAACAAAGTTTCCAAGTAACATAAGAAATAAGATATATTTCTATGGTTCTAAAGAATTAAAGTTGTTAAGATGATATCATACAACATCAATTCATTTTAGGCACTAACAGCATGAGGAAGAAATCAGATAGCTATTTCAGAAATGTTTACGCCACAAGAATTTGTCCAAGAATCTGAAAGTAAAAAGTTTTAAAGTGTCATCAGGCTTCTACAAAGTTTTATATTTAATTTAGTTAGCTCACCATTAGCAGTGCATGCTACATAACTTACAGCAGAGTTTAAGGCTAATAGCTAGCTAACATTATCTGAGCAGAAAATACACTGCACTTTTACTTCTAAAGGAACTACCTGAATAAATGTCTTCTGCTTTCCGAAAGATACAAAACTCAACCTGGAAATGTGTTTTTAAGTAAATATAGAGTTGGTTCTCAAAACATTAGCATTCATTTAGAGCTACAAACTAGCTTAAAATTAAAAACGAGACTGGATTCATGGCAGCCGATTGAAAATTAACAAAAACTTTAAATAATTCACCTTCTCAATATTGTTTAGGTCTTTACAACAAGCTGTTGTGATAAAACTAATGATGAAAAAATAAAAATATAATTTATGACTTTATTCCAATCTCATCAAAATGTAGGCTAATTGGAGCTGATTATGTAAAGGAACCACTGTTTCCTAAAATAACTCTGCTGACGTCTTTCCTCCTTAGATAACCAACTAATCTTCCACTTGGCTCGACATGACTCATCACGCTGGGCTGCTCCGCCCAGTGAGAACTATTGTAATTCTTTGGCGAAGGGCAAAAAAGCAACAGCTGACCTTCGCTGCTTCCTTCTTGACCGGCATCCAACATGGCCGCCCTCTTCAATATGTCACTTTGGCATTAAACGACCATCCTCCTGCTCCTTGGCCTGATTTATGGCTTCATCACCAAACACTTGGAGGATTAGAAGTGATTCCCTTAAGGTTGCAAACACATGCTCATGCTCGGATACATATTTTTCCATGAAAAATAAAAGATGGCCACAGAAAGCCCATTAATCTGCCTATGTGATGTTAAAACAAAGAAACCACACTCTCTCTGCAGGTGTGTGTCCTCACCCTGCACACATGTTTCACCAGTCGGTAGGTGATCCCGGTGCTAATGTGAGTCAGAAAGGCAGAGAGAGTCTGGAGGCATCAGAGCGACGTCTTTGTCTGAGATTGAAGCTCAAGGTTGAGCTGAAAGCGTCGAGGATGAAAGACGCAGCAGTGGAGACGAACCACAGAGGTTTCACTCAAGGTCACACAACGAGCTGCAGCTTTTATCCTCACTGTCATTAAAATCCTGGAGATTTTTTAACCTGAGAGCAGAGTGGCTACGGTGCTGCTGCTTAGTCCGACATTATCACATCACACAGTCTCAGAGTGTCGATCAGTTCCCATGATGTGGGTTTTTTTCTGAGTGAAACATTTGAGGGAGCTGAGCTGAACTACCAGTGTTTTAAAGGGCAGGAGGACGAGATGCAGATACACAACCAACCTCCACCCTGTGTTCTGTGAGGTTCAATAGGATGTACACGGTTTGTTAGTCACCGCAAACTATTCAGAAAGAAATATAGAAATTGTTTTTAACTGATTCCTGAACAATTAAGAAAGGAAGAGAAGACTATAATTCACTTTCACTGTGTCTGCTCAGTCTAATAAATATTGCATGCACGTACCATTTGAGCACAATCCCACATTTTCCAGTCTGGTATTTGTTTAATCCTGCACGCTGCCCACACACTGACTTCTAAATGTCCACATACAGTCTGCCACTGTTTTTATTGTCTGAATTGTCCAGAATTTTTCTGCCAGTTTCTTGTGTGAGGAGCCATCAGCTCGACAACAGCTCAGTGCATCTTTGAATAGATAACACTGTACTGTAAATCAGGTTCAGGTTCAGGTTCTTTTTACTGTAGCCGTAGGTAAAATTTTTCCGCAGTTGAAGTGTAAAGCGTCCACACACATTCTCGAGCAGACAAGACGGTAAAGTAAAGCATTTAAAATGATTAAAAACAGTTAGGACAACTAAATAAAAAAGTAAAATTTAATTAAAATGAAAAGAAATGAATGTACTAAAAAAAACAACAACAACAATAAACATTTCAAAGAACAATTAATGAATAAATAAATAAGCCACCAAGAAATACATCCATAAAAAGTCAAAGAAGAAGAAATTAATGACAGCCAAACAGGTGTTAATTTAGGTCAAGTGCTGCTTCTTTCCACAGTCTGATCCTTTAACTTCTGTGACAACATTAAGTTATCTGGACATGAATGACTCACTGAACAAATATTTGCTTTTAGATGCAGCAGATGAAGCCACTGCTGGTTTCCCCGTTTTGCCACATAACTGGTGTTAAAAGCGTTTACCTGCCCCCCCAGGTGTAAGACAAACGCTGATTAACCGGCAGGAACAAGAAGCAGCAGGACGACGACCTTTACAACCAACAGAGATTCACACTGAGTTAACACATCAAGTAAAATGCAGATTCACTCTCATTATTACCCCATTTGTTGCTTAAGTTGTAATCCTATATCACAGATAGTTAGTTTCTGTATGTTTCTCCACATGGGTCCATATAAGTGTTTCCTTTCCTTTCCCAGTCCGAACAGGCCGGCCTTCACGTCCCGCTGCTTCACATATGCCGAGTGTCCTGAACAATCGTTGCTGCCAGAGCTCTGCCAGGTTCTCTGTGGTTTCATACCCACTGGGTCAAGCCATGCTGAAAATGTTTGCTCTCACGATATTGAAGCCTACGTTTCTGTGGATTAATAACTCGTAGTATTCGGCGGAGTTGGACAATGCGATGGGGAAATGAAATTTGGACGTGTGGACGGTGGCCGGGTGGTTGAGGTGCGGGGGGGTGTGTGGAAGGCACACAACGCTGACCTGAAAAGACCGAGGCGACGTCATCCGCCATCTGTCTCAGGGAAATTCCTCCTTTCTTGCAACAGGAGTTGGATGCAGTGTGACCGCGGAGGTGCACGCATGCGGAGGCTGAAATTATGGCAGTAGCTGGGTGACACCAGCGACGTAAACCCACGGAGAGGAAGAGGTAGAGGCAACATTTAAACGTATAGCTTTTTCCCCTCAATTTCCTGCAGTGCAATCCTGATGTGCTTTTAATCAGAAGACAAGGTGGTGCAGATGATCACACTTTGCAAGATTGAGCTAAAAAACCTCCAAATTGGAGCCTGTCAGCAAAACTAAATCCAAAAAGCTGCATTTACGACCTGGACTCCGAGGTGTTTGCACCGTGTCGAAAGCACTCGTGGTGCCTGTGCGGAGGAGAGTAACAGTGAAGGTTAAAACAAAAAAAACTCCCACACACTGTCACCTGTTCCTGAGAGAGCGGTGATTTTGCACAGTGGTTTTCCATCAGGCTTGAAATGCCAAGGTGACTTCACCTGTGTGGTCAAGAAATCGCTGTCAGTTCACGCTGCTGCTCCAAACTCATAATAAGTGGGTAATTTTGGAGCAGAGAAACAAAAAGCTTTGTTTCGTCAAAGCTGAACGGAGGCAGGTTTTTTTTTATGTTTTCAACACTTCAGACGTTCGTTATGTCTCCAGGGATTAAAACGTTTTCATTCTTCTTTACCTTGACATGTTTTGATGGTTGTCATCCGTCTTACTTAGAAGTTTCACCACTTCATTTTACGAAACACTGTGCCACTCATGCAATAAAACAGGAATAAATCGGAGAAAAAAACTGTCAGATGTTTCATCTCACGAAAAAAGAAAAATCAAAAAGAAAGCGAAAAAGAAATAAACTCACAAGAGAGGAAAAAGCACAACAAGAAAACTTAAAATCGGCCATTTCTGAACCACTGTTCATGCAAAAACCACATCATGAATTGGGAGGAAGCCAGAGTCATCGTCGTGGAAGATGAGCGGTACCGAAGCTGGATCATGGAGGCAGTGGAGATTAAAAAACGAAATAATCACCTTTCCTCGTTTCCTCGTTGTTTTCCACCATTTGAGGTTTGATTGGTCCTCTTTTAATGACATCATCACATTGCGCCCCCTTCTTCTTCTTCTTCTTCTTCTATGGTTAAATGACACATGAGTGGAGCCTCAAACTGTTCATCTTGAGGAGCTTCATTTCTAATATTCAACGACTGCATTTCGATGAGCATCTATTGACATTAGCATCATGTGTATAAATGGCTCTTCTTCTTCATAAGGTCTTTGTTTATCATAAAACTATGAATAGAATAGAACAGAAACGTTATTGTCATTGTATCAAATACAACGAGATTGGAGATGCTACTCCTAGTGGTGCATAAACACAATGCATATATAAATAGAATTAATTAATAAAAAAAAAGCAGCAGTCATCTCACACATCACACATATATAAAACCATCATAGTCCAAGTCCATAGTGCATATTGGCATCAGCTGCCATATTACTGTTTAGGCCTATACTGTAATAGTGGCATAAAATGATAAGAAAAAGACAATTAAATTGTTAATCACAATTCCGATTAATCATCTGAAACTAAAATTTCATGATTGTTTCAGCCCTACTTGTCTGCAAAAAACGAAAAAAAAGAATTTTATATTTCCTGTCTCCTCCGTGGTACAGGAGGCAGCATCACATCTTTTTGCCAACTTGTAGTAAAGTAAGTTTGCGCTGCATAAAATTAGCAATGAGGTGAGAAAAATCATTCAGATGGTCTGTGCACACACATCTGCTGCTTCCACAGCTCCGTCCTGGTAACTGGCCAGGTCGCCTCTCCTCTCTGAGCTGAGCTGAGTTAAAGTGCAGTTTAAGCTGGAATCTCCCCACGGCATTTTATTTTTCCTTGTTTGGGGATTACTGCAGCCGGGGGCTTTCGTTTGAGTGTGTGT
This sequence comes from Trachurus japonicus, assembly GCF_045865225.1. Classification (NCBI taxonomy): domain Eukaryota; kingdom Metazoa; phylum Chordata; class Actinopteri; order Carangiformes; family Carangidae; genus Trachurus; species Trachurus japonicus. Next base: position 10,713,794 of record NC_140916.1, on the reverse strand, counting down.
GTGTGTGTGAGTGTGTGTGTATGTGTGTGTGTGTGTATATCCCTGTAGTGCTGAGTCATGGCAGCGGTTCATCTGTCTCCTGAGCTCAGGTGACGCCTCCCGGGAATCGACTCACCGATCCTGAAGCTGGTTTCTAAGCTATCAAAGGCTGAATGTGCCGTCCGCAGCAGCAGGCTGCAGTCTGGGCTTCATGCATCTCTACTGTGTGTGTGTGTGTGTTTGTGTGTTGGTGAAGCACAGAAACACTCTGTGGACACCCACACACCTCAGGTTTGCTTGGAGCATTTATCTCGGTAAAGTTAGTTGTCAGGAGAGAGAGATTTTAAATGGAAGACACTTTTAAAAAATCAATAACAAACATTAAATTCACATTATTTCAGTCTTTTATCACAACCACAGTCCTCACTTACATCCTAAAGACATTCGTTCAAACAAAAACTCTAAATAGAGACTACTTGATTTTTTTTATTTGTCCCTGTCAAATGGATGTGAGTTTTTAGATCTTTTTTTTAGAAAGAGAGAAAAAAAAAGACAAGTGTGCACTTTGAATACGCTCCAGTTTATCGACAAGGTGCAAAACACCAGTGTGTAAAAGGCTGGTTTTTGCACAACAAGCAGTTTAGAGAAGAACTTTGTAACAAATCACAGGTATTTGGTCTGTGGGTCTTCTGAAACGAGGACTTTATTTTCTTCACGGCGTTGGAGCTGCAGCACTTTCTCGCTTTGTGAAGGTCCACACAGGTTCAGGAGATGTAGGTGTGCGAGGTAAGAAGCTGAACCCTGAGTGGGAGCTGCTACTAAAGCTTTATGAAGCCTCCTGCAGCAGCAGCAGCACGGGGGCAAACTGGAAGCCGGGTTGTACCATTATTGCTGGAACCCGGGGGGGTCACAGGTCAGATTCACCCTTTAACTGACTCTGACTCCGTATCTCTTCTTTGCTTCACTGAGGGAGCTTTCTCCGGAGCTATTCTTATCCACACGCAGGCAGATTGCAAAGGAAAGAAAAGAAAAAGAAGAGAAGGACCACACTTTTATTTCTCGTATACAGTGTGAAGATTTGAGTCTTTTGATGATGGGTATTTGCTCAGTTGAAGAATGCACGCTGTGTGAAAAAAGCTATAAACAAAAGCTCAATCACTGAAGGGCAGTTTATGGAACTGAGCAAATACGTTCTCAGTGAGACGCCAGCGGAGAGCGAAAAAAACAAAACAGACACAGAAACGAAGCCAAACTGACACAATGCTGCTCTAATTAGTTTGCAGATGTGAACTGGGATGGCAAGCGCCTTGATTTTTTCTCTTTTTTTATTTCTTTTTTGGAGGAGGAGGGTTGGGTTAAACATGTCACTGGTGAGGCATGAAATTAGGCTGCTTGTGTCGTCGCTTTAATGAATTGACGGTTAAGGTGCAGGTTTTTAACACGACTTGCATGTTTTTCCAAACAAACTCTGCAAGGACGGCGAAATCAAACTACATCAAACAGACTCTGGGATATTAGGGATTGTGTTGACGTGTGTGTGTGAGTTTTCTTAGATGAAGAGAAGTTGTGAAACATTAAAGGAGAGAACAGAGGTTGAAAGGAAGCTGATGTTGTTTGTGTGATGAGTTTCAGTCGTAGCTTAGCATTCGTAGCTCGTAAGCTAGTCTGGTCCGTTGCTATGAAGACGATATCTCAGTAACGCCTTGACTTGGCTTCTTCAAATTTGGTGCAAACATCCACAAGGACTCAGGGACGGACTGGTTAGATTTTGGTGGCTGAAAGTCAAAGGTCAAGGTAACTGCCACCTCAGAAATGTGACACAAACACTCATCAGCACTCAAGGACATGGTCAAGACTTGACTAGACTAGATTTATATTAGATTTCATGCACTAATTATGACAGAAATTTTGCAAAAAGGTTGAATTTTTTATGACGCAAAGCAAGGTTAGTATAGTTTCATTAGTTTTTTTTAAATTTTAATTTAGCTTTTCAGTTTGTTTGTTTTTATTTCAGTTTAGTTTTAGTTCAACAGTTCAAGTGATTGGGCAGTTTTAGTTTAGTTTTCACTTAGTTTTAGTTTTTCAGCTATTATAAGGAGGAAAGTCTTGGACATTGGTCTGTGATGTTTTCCTCATGCAACTTTAGCCATTTCTAAATAAAAGCATAAAATCCACGCTAAGCTAATTCTCTTCTTGCCTTATGCGGCAGCCGATGTCCGCTCTGCTGCCCCCTGTGGAAGCAGCCTGTTATCACAAGGAGTGAAACTGAACAGGAAACCGTAATCGAGGAAGAAAACGAAAAAAAAAAATTTATCTGCAGTTCAGTTTAGTTTTAGTCAGTTTTGCATTGTTCATTGTAGTTTTTATTTAGCTGCTAGTTTTATTCTTAGTTTTCGTTAGTTATAATAACCCTGCTCAGGAGCAGCTTTGTGAATGAGTATGGTAACATAATGAACACATTATTAGCATGATGCTGCCATGTTTTTTTCAGCCCTGAGAGCAGATTATCTTGCAGAGCAGCAGGACATGTATCCTGATGGTGCAGGGTGGAGCCGCCTTTCAGGGTCTCTCAGGATGGTGATTTATTCTGTGGTGCTGAGGGGTCAGGACTGAGGGCGAGGCTGACGCTCTCCTGTTAAGACGTTTTATTTCGACCTCCAGAGCTCACAGACAGGAATAGACTTCACAGGACTGTAAAAAGAAAGTGCAGACAAACATTTGCTGTAAAGGTCAGCTCCTCCACCGGCATCCTGGCCACCACCGACTCACATACATTAACACTTTACAGCTTGTGTGACATTGCTGAAGTTGTGTCACCTCACCGACTCCCCAGAGGTAAGAAAAAATAAAAAAGCCAGAATCAATAGCGGCCTGAGGGTCAGAGCTGAAGAGGAGAATTATTCTTTCTGTTGCCAGAGTGATTATGAGGGTGAATTGGCAGCTTTGTTATCAGGCGAGTGCACAGTTGAGACGTCAATGCCAGTTTTTTGTCCTGCAAGACAAAAGGGGAGGAGATATCTTCTCAATCCATATCTACAGTGCCACTACAAAGGGTGCTGTGTCCCGCAGGCCAGAGAGAGAGAAAGAGAGAGAGACATTAAAGCTCATCTGACTGAGCAGATGGAAAAGCACTGATGGAGTCGACGGAGGAGAAAGCTGCTGCAGCTTCACATGGGAGAACGTAAACACTCAACATGAAACAATGAACATCACAAACAGTCGACAGTGGACATTTTGAGTCTTCATAATGTTGCAGAACATGTAGCGTCAACAGATTTAACTTGATTTTTTGTCTCTGTGCATGAAAATCATGAAAAACGATACTGATTGTTGCAATTGACAGTAAATCAGATCAATTTAAATTATGTAAATTCATCTTGTAATAAAAAACAATTAAGAAAAAAAGAGAAGAATATGCAATATGCAAATGAGCTGCTGATTTTATGCACAGTAAATCTTACATTGTCTTTTCACTCAGATTTTTAATGATTGTCAGATCTGGAAATAATGAGTCCAGACTGTGTTTAAGGCCTGAATCCTGTAATAGTTACGATATTTAAAAAACCTTATAATTTGCATGAACCTGGAACAATTTACAGCACATACTTACACTCAATACATCTATTACCTTGAGTCAATTTAAAAACTATGATCACAATGATCATATAGATACATTTTGAATGCCTCTGCTTTTAATTATATTTGGTCAATTGCTAAGATTTTGGTTGATGTTGTTCTTCTGAATGTGCTTCCTATCTTTCTTTATTTAGATGCACAAACTTTCAGAATGACTCCATAGACCAGTGTTTCAAGTTTCAATAGTTTATTGCCATGTCAACAACAATGTTGACTGGAATTTGTTTCAGTGGGCTTCACACACTGACATAAAAACACAAACATACACCCAATACAATACATGATAAAATCAGAGTAAAGTGCACAAAAAGTAGTAATAAATAGATAATCATCATACTAATACTACTACTGCTACAGATTACACTATCAATAAAGTTTGGTTGTTCCTCTCCACCATCCTGACCTCCTCCAATGAAGCTACAGACCGAGACACATTTATTTATATTTCATGTTTAAAGAATTAGTCGTTGTTGCTTCGAGGCGTTCGAGCTGCACCGACTGAACGCGTCGTCAGCTACATCCCACGCGGTTTATTAGAGCGACTCATTAACCAGCTAATGAAGACAATGACAACGACCACAGATTAAGATTAAAAACGTCTGCTATGAGAAGATTAATGTCGTCCACTGAGTGTCTCCAACTGTTCCTGTTGTTGTGTTTCTTCTTCTTCTTTTCCTTCGTCAGGCTCATTTTAGATGCTGCTTTGCAAAGTAAAATCATTTATTGCAGAAATATAAAACATGAACAAGAAACAGTCCAACGTGCCCAAAAGCCCCGTTAACCCTCTGATTATAATTAGTTGCATTAAGAATTTAAAAAAAAACTTGTGGCTGAAAACCACGGTCACGGATCGACAGAAAAACCAAATGAGAGTGAGACTCGATGATGAGATTGCAAATGAAAGCAGATCATTTACGGCGCAGCGGCGGCGATGGTATGCTAATACTAAAGCTGCTAATTACCAGTGATGCTGCCGGGGTGAAAAGCGGAGATGATATCGAGTCATGTGACGGAGAAGAAGTGTTGATTAATTAGTTTCTATTTTCACCTTTGAGGGCAGACGGAGTTCAACATCTCATCAAACAGTAAAGACTTAACTTTTTTCGTTCTTATTTAAAAGTATCTGCTGTGTTTTGAGCTCTGTCTCCTGAAACAACTTGTGTAGCTTCAGTAGAAATAACATAACATTGGTTTTTGTCTTAAATGACACCCTGAAACCGTGTTTTTCATAGGACATAATTAGAGAACAACTTTCTGGAAATGATGATGACAGTCAGTATGTTTAAACTGAGCTCACACAGAAAAAAAAACTTGCATGGACAAGTTAAAAGAATCAGTTTACAGGGTTTCCAGCTCTCAAATCTTTGGGAGTGCATTTCAGTCTCATCTCAATTATGACTTATGTCATAATTTTAACTTTAACTGAATATTTCAATAAAACCAAGAGGCAGAAATCGACTCTGAGTGCAAAAGAGAGGAAATGGGGAATCGAAATGGAAAAGAAACCAATGTGGTCTTACATTTCTATTTCTTGGGAAGTCAGTTAGTTTATGTTGAACACCCAAAAATGTCAAAATGTAGCCTACAAACATTTAGTCAGTTCATCTACTTACATGTCTGAGCACTTTTTTTAAAAGGTTGCTTTGGTCACAAAGTGTGGAGAGAAAAACTGAAACCCTTAAGTAGCTTTCGTATTTAAAATATTGAAGTTTTCATGAGCGCAGATCAGTTCAGGATCTGAAAACTTGAATCAGAGCCTCATGAAGCTCAGAGACTGTACTGGATTATAAATAGAGACTTTTCAGCCTCAGTCGTGGGCTCGTTCTGACAGTCTGGTGTCCAGAGGAGAGTTTTTAATCATCAGCCAGTTGAGTGATCTAAGCTGCTCTGACATCAGTTCACTCCCCATCTGACTCCTTCCAGGTCCAGTTAGCCTCCTACAAACCTGACACCCGCCAACGCCGCCGCCCCCTCCCTCCCTCCCCCTCCGCCGGGGTCAACACACCCACCACTGCCGGGCGTTCCCCCGTTCAACCCCGAGGAATAAAGGTTAATTTTCCGAGTGAGCTGCTCCTGTCACATGCACTAACGTTGTAACGCTGTGATTCATACAGTGCAGCAGCTGCAGCCGTGTGTTGGTATGTACAGTACACAACGTCTCACTCGCCGTGAGTCACAGACATGGAGCCTGTCAGGACCGATGCGTCGCTGCTGAGCGGGGAAATCGACCGCGGCGGCTAAACCAGGCGGTGGCAAGTGTGATTATGTGCTGTGTTTATGTGACAGCGGAAAATCTACTGAGTTTATCCAGTCGAGTCGCACAGATAAACTTCTGCCTCACACATGTTGTTACAGGACTCAGAGATAAGCACATCAACTTTTTAAAGCCAGAAAAATCATCCACTAGCCCAGTGTTTTTCAACCTTGGGGTCGGGACCCCATGTTGGGTCGCCTGAAATGTCTAGTAATTGATAAAAAAAATTATATTTTTTTAAAGCAGAAGAAAGCGATCCGGTCGTTTTGGCTAACTTCCTGTCAGCAGATGGAGTTAGCAGTCCCCGCCCTCGTCCCTACGTCACCACATTCACGCACATCCCTTGGCTGCACACACAGAGAGGACCGCCCCTTTATGCCGTTCTCTCTCCTCATTGGATAAAGGTTGTAGGATACAAGGAAAGTTTTCTCCTCGGCTTACAGCAGAGCAGAGTGGCTGACAGACCTGTGTTTCGGACCAAACACTCGTCGGAAGATATAACTATTTAAGACTTATATTAACACAAATATTCCGCTTACTTCTACTTTAACTAATTATTAATCTTTTTTAAATTATGATTAAAAACACCACACACAATCTTAAACAACTGTATTCTATACTTTAACTTTCTCGGTAACACTTTACAATAAGGGTCTCTTAATTAACGTTAGTTAGTACATTATTAAGCATTAATTAACTATTTACAGATATATTAACAATCATTATTATGTATTACTTAGGATTAGGAAACACATTAATTAATGTAGCCTATTAGTAAGCAGTTAATTAATGTTTACTACTCAAAGTTAGTTAATCAGTTATTAAGTAATAATAAAAGTTGAATAATGTAATTAGTTATCATTATGTATGCATTACTCAGCATTAATTAACACATTAGTTTATATATTAATGCTTAATAATATACAAACTAACGTTAATTAAGGGACTCTTAATGTAAAGTGTTACCACTTTCTCTAATATAAATTGAGTTCAAATAAAATGCAGCATATAAAAATATCTGAGCTGGCACATCTTGATTGACGAGGTCGCCAGGAATTTGTGATGTCAAAATGGGGTCACGAGCCAAAAAAGGTTGCCACTGCGCTAGTCCATCATCACTGAGAGTAACAGGTTTATATAAATGTGTAAACCTGCTAATAACTGGAGCAATGTCATCACATGCAACTACACATGAAGTGTGAGCTGCGAACTGGTAAAACAGATTTGATCCCGGCTCAGCACTCCTGAAAAATCTGAATCAGAAATACTTTATTAATCCCCCAGTGGGAAATTGTTGTATAAATAATAATAGTATAACCTCCCTGTACTCAAAATGTAAAAAAAAAAAATGAAGAAAATATACACATTCCCTGTCAATAATACACAATATATAGTGAATCAATAACAGACTGTTTAGATGACTAATTCATCTACATAATTGTTATTGATTGTTGCACATGATGGAAGAGGAGTTGAAGGGTTGATACTAACCTTTATAACTGTAAAAGGGAAAAAAAAAAGGATCCGATCTTCCAAAGTACAATTTTTGTTATAAAAACTCATTTTCGTGCTGCGTTCGCCGTCTCCCCCTGGAGCTCAGTGTAGCTGTAGCTGTGGTGTTTCTGGTCACACGTCACCTGAGCAGGTGACAGGTCCTGACTCACAGTGTCGGCGCTCTGAGGCGTTCACCCAGATGTTGCGTTTACACCTGATCGGAGCCGATAAAAACCTGCGTCATTTCATTTGACCTCAGTGTGAATCCAGATTAAACCATTTTCCACTCCGATGTTCACAGGTCACTTCATTTGAAATCAGTAGCAACATGGCGACCCAGAGATACACAATTTAAAATATTTTCTCTCTCTTCCTGTGTTTTTTTTTTTTTTTGCCATGAATTCGGTTTCACATTCTCAGGCGGCACAAAAGGTGTTTGGATGACAGATGGAGATATTAAAGTTGAAGAAATTGGGTCATATCCATTGTTCTTCCATAAACAAACAAATCCTTGAGCAGCAGTCTGCTCCACTGATAATCCTCCACATCGCACTCAGTGTTATTCTTCTCAGTATCAGAGTGATTTTTAGGTCTTTGTATTTCTAGTTATCTCATCAATCTTAACTGGTTTTTATTTATTTTATTGTGTTTAAAGATGAGAGGATGATTAGAGACAGGATATTCCTCGCTGAAATACACTATATTGCAGCAGCCAAAGGAAAATGAAGCACAAATGATGATAAATACAGCAATAAAGTTTAAAAAAGATAAAATTTGTACATAATATATACAATCCAGTAGTGAATAGTGACAAAATATGCAATAAATTATATACTGCCCATCCAAAAAAAAAGTCACACACTAATATTTCGTTGGACCACCTTTAGCTTTGATTACGGCACGCATTTGCTGTGGCAGCATTTTGATTAGCTTCTGCAATGTCACAACATTTATTTCTGCCCAGAGTTGCATTATTTTTTTGCGAAGATCTTGTATTGATGATGGGAGAGTCGGACCTCTGCACAAAAGTTTTCTTCAGCACATCCCAAAGATTCTCAATGGGGTTAAGCTCTGAACCCTGTGGTGGCCAATCCACTCTCCTTCCAGTTTTTAATAATGCGTTGGACAGTTCTTAACCCAATTTGAGTAGTTTCAGCAATCTCCTTAGATGTTTTATTTGCTTGATGCCAATAATTTGACCCTTCTGAAACAGATTAACTTCTTTTCCATGACCACAAGATGTGTCTTCCGACATGGTTTAAGAAATGAGACTGCATCAGTTAGGGTTAAATAAGTTGTTGCCAGCTGAAACATCAGTCTTTGAAGGGGAGGAGAGCGCACACCGGCGTTGATGAGGTGCTCACTAATGGAAAATAGACAGAGGAGAAAGGATGTGGCACACTCGTAGCCTTAGATGCAGGAAAATGTATTAATAAAGTTGTGTTAAAACCAACGTTTCGACCATGATGGTCTTCATCAGGGTATGAGAGACAAAGCAAAGGTAGGCTACATTGTTTAAAAAGGGGAAACTTGATCCATGCAGTAATTATTCATTCATTAATGGGAGGCTCTGACCTATTAGCTTAGTTAAGTGTAGGAGGTGACTTTTTTTTGGACAGGCAGTGTATGTACAGGTGTATACTAGGTGTTGTCCATGTGCAGTTGCATTTTGCAACACTAACAAGTGTTAAAAGTTGTTAACTCTGCAGACTGTGGTGCTGAACGCCTCCATGTGCACGCTCCCAGTGGGAGGATGCAGGTTTTTACTGAAACACAGCGACATAATCCAAAAGGCTTTGTGTGGAAAATCTCCTTCGTTTTACCTGCTCGTTTCTAATCAGGGTTCATGAAGGAGATGTAATAAAAGAGCATTAATGAGTCAGTCTCAAAGGGACAGAGCTCCTCTGTGTGTATATATATATAGAGCATCCATCTTCGCTCCCGGGCTAATAATACCTCAGAGTGTCCTGGCTGACCTCACCTTCACAGCCTCCTCCCATGATGCAGCAGGAGCAGCAGTCGGATCCATTTAGAGCGGAGGAGCTTTGAAATGTGTTTTGGTAATGTTGTTACTGTTGTGTTCAAGGGTCAGAGGACCGGAAACAGACTCAGTTAATCCTCCAGAGTGATGAAGACAAGACGAGAGAAGCAGCAGTAACTTCATGTGTGACATTTTGGACGACGCTTTTAGCAGGACGTTGATGTTCACCATCACCCATAATGCACCTGAAGTGTCGTCTCGTCCGCCCACTGACCAAATAGCTGAACCAAACACGGTCTGTTCTCCTCGCGCACTAATGTGAGAGACACGCACATCAGTATCATCAGCCCGTTTTTCACATTACACAGTTTATGTAATGATCGTCCCCAAATAGAGGCCACAGTGAAGCAGCTCATCCAGTTGCTAAACTTGTAACCTGGCTGTTTTTAGAGAGGGGGGAATCTATAGTCCTAAAAGACAGACAAGAATACCCACTGATACATTAATTAAACATTTTACAGATCAGCCTGTGACTGACATTTTTAGATACTGTCAGCTTGTTTGCTCATTAAAGCTGAAAATATGTTGTGTTTATTTCTATCAGTTCATCATTACTACCTCTTCATGTGAGTGTCAGGTTAAGTTGTTGTAGACGAGTATAGGGTATGACTCTAGACTTTAGACTATTATAGAGGTTATGAAGTGCATAAGTTGTGCAGGCAGACAAATGGAAACACCTGTAAACATCAGAGAGGATAAATAGATGAGATCACTGTGATTCCAGACACACAAGACACAATTGGACTGGCTATCTGAAAAAAAACTGACATCTTTAAATGCATCTCCTCCTTTCATCCACACAAAAACTCAGTTTCAGGTCAATGAAAACAATTATTACTGAAAACTCCGGCCAAAATGGAGATTTGCTAAATATCCAGTTTCATGTTTGTGTGAATAAATATGGGAAAACTGAGTTCTAGGTTCCTATGTGACAGAAAATGCATTGACCGTGGGCGGCCTTCAGGGGGGACTGGGAGGGCCATGCTCTGTGGGGTCCACAGGGGCCCGTTACTGTGACAAGGATTTTTCTTTTCTTTTCTTTTCTTTTTAAGTATTTTGTTGGGTAGGCTTTTATGCCTTTGTTTTGAAAGGACAGCTGTAGAGAGACAGGAAGTGGGCAGAGAAAAAAGGGCTAATGACAACACGCAGGACCCAGGTCTGATGCCTGTTCTACTGAGTGAGCTATACAACACTTATTATAAAATGCTTTGAATTGTGCGTCAGAAATGCAGTAATGCTTGTGAGCCCCGCTGTTGCAGGCATGACCGTGTGCTCCACCCCTCGGCTCGGCTTCGGTTTGTTCCTCTGACGTCAGGTGTGTGACCTTTCTTAACTGTGAGATCTCGCATAAAGATAGTGTAAATGTTTATTTTTATAAATACTCAGCTACATGTGCACACGTCCTTAAACACACTAGGGAGGGAAGAGGTAGCTGAACCCAGGTGAACCTCCACCATGAGGGCGGGGCAGGCAGGTAACTAGACAGAGACAGGAAGTGCAACATCCAAACAGACACAGACACAAAGCTTTGTCTCTAAAAAACCCCACCAACACTGTGCATGAAGCAGGTCGTCAGCAGATTCCTCAGATTTAGTCAAACACAGAGTGGAGAAGTGAAGACATTGATATTCTGTCCTGCTCCTCTTCCTCCGTCAGCCAAGGTCACCGGCTCGGATGAGTCAGCAGCACAAACCCGCCGCCGTCACACTCTACTTCCTTTCTGTCGTCTGCGACAATACAGCTCTCAGCCTCTTTCTTTCCTCCACACCCCTCCCTCTCTGCTCTCTCCCTCTCTTTCTTTCTATCACTCTCTCCTTCTGTCGTTCACACCCTCACCTTCTCTCACCTCCCATCTCACTCTCTCCATCACTTGGGGATTTTTATTTCTTGAAAATCACACAATACAAAGACCGGGGGGAGTGCCTCTTCCTGCCTCTTCTCGCCCGCCATGGAAAACTCGCCGAGGATCCAGCGCTGACCTCAATTCTCAGCTCCCTCTCTCTCTCTCTCGCACACACTTTTTCTTTTTTGCCCGAGAAGAACTTCAAAGAGCCGAGGGAGAGGCAGGGGTCTGGTCGCCTGGTGGTGAACATCAGAGGACATCTAGAAATACTCGAACATCAACCCAGCCTGCTGAAAGTGTGCCAGAGCCACAGCGTGCGGCGTGACTGGAAACTCAGTCAGGGGAGGGAAAGGCATGATGGGATTTATTTTTTTCTACTGCAGTTAGTTAGACTTTTTTCTTCTACACCTAAATGGCAGGATGTGGTGATTAAACTACAAACACAAGGCCCTCTGAATATGATAAATCCTAATATGCCCTCATAAGACGATCTCTGCAGCTTCCAGCTTTAATCACGCAGCAGCACAGATGAAAATCCGCCCGGTGTGGATGGGTCACATTCTCTCTACTTGTTTGCAGTTGGATTCCTTTCAACTACGCCCACTGACAAGTAGGAGTTGTGTGTTTGGACAAAGGTGTGAGCCAAACAGGTTCACTGTTTGTTTTGGTCTGAAATTCAAAAAAGTCCAAAACACTGAGACGACTTATCTGTCCAAGAGGAGAGAGAGAGAGAGGGAGACAGAGACGGTCTCAGATGTTTGGATCTCGCAGGATAATTGAACAATTCATGTAAAATTCATGATCAGTCAAAGGAGAAATTATGATAATTGGGGGGAAAAAAAACAAAAAAGAAAAGTTTTGCCATTTTTTGTTGATTTCATGAATCACTACAGGTTGTTATGCAGAGTCCAGTGTTGCCAGATGTTTATTTACCTTCAGACGGAGCCAGAGAAGACGTCTCCACCTGTTCACAGACTTTATGTTCACATGAACAAACCGACTGTTGGCAGAGACATCAGATATATGAGGGTGACATCTCACAAATAAGCACATCTCCTAAACTGATATACTATTTTTTTTGCTTTGGCTGCATTTAGACATTTAAAGGGACAACGAGGAGTTTCCCTTCGGTTATAAAAAAGTCTCACGTTAATGTGGATGAATCTCCGCTACCCACACTTGTTAATGGGCCCATTTTCGATAAATATATCGTTCTGTCTCTATCGTTATTTTGTTATTATTAGTGGTGGCGGAAATGCTGGTCGAGCCGACCAGCGTTTCCTTTGTGGCGAGTCATGAGAATAACGTAGCTGAATCGCCGTTTATGGTCGGAACTACGACGGTATGTGAACCTCTTTGAACCTCTGACTTTAATTATTGATGAATGAAAACATGAGTCCGTCTTGCGCCGGTCAAAGAATTTTACAGTGCGCGCGGAGGCTCATAAATGTAGTGTGAAAACGCTTCGCTTTTCCAAAACTCCTCGTTGTCCCTTTAACCCTTTATAGGCTGCTCATTAAAGTACTTGGAAATTCAACCCTGGACCAAAACTGGAGGGTATACAGTAAGAGGATTTTTTTGTTTTTACTTTTTAAATGATATAGATGAATAAAATAAAATGCAAATGACTGCAAATCAAGATCAGTGAAGTTACCATGCACAGTTCTTCTCTCTGCTTGGGGTTATAAGAATATTTATCAAAACTTAACAATGTGTAAAACTTAGCTCAAACTTAAAGAGCTTACATTTAAAGGATTAAACAGCTCCTGCAATGTAAATAAAGTTATAAAGCATACAAAACATGAGTGAAATAACGGGGTGTGTACATCACAAAGTTAAGGAGCCAACCCTGTGAGAACAGAGCTGATGTCTGAACTTTCAGATTTTAGTTAAGTCAAGTTAATTTGTAATTCGTACAACAACCCAGCCAAATCACAAACACCAAGACCGATCCTTCACTGTCTCCACATGCAGGTGACAGATACAGATCCGTCCACACGTACTTTTAATTAATCCAACAAAAAGTCTCTCTGCGTCAGGCTGCAACAAATTCATGAGAGTGAGAATGAAATGTGGTCGCCCTTTATGAAAAGGGATGGAAGTGTTTTATTACACAGTACCACATCATTTCAATAGAGAGAGAGGCTGCAATTATTCAGCAGGCTGTGATTCACTCTATGAATCAGCTCTGCTGTATTTTACTACCAGCTGTCTCCCAGACAGGACGATGGTGAATAACTCAGGACGTCGAACTTCACAGCCGAGTTTGGAGCTTGACAAAAACTTGACAAAAGAATATTTTGATGCTCACACATTCGATGCATCTTTGCGCAAGTTCTTCACCAGTCAGAGTTGTGTATTTAGCAGGGGTGGAAAGAGTACCAAAAAAATCTACTCAAGTAAAAGTACAGTTACCTTGATGAAATTTTACTCAAGTAAAAGTAAAAGTACTGGTGTAAAAATCTACTCAAGTAAAAGTAAAAAGTAGTTCATTTAAAATTTACTCAGAGTACAAGTTACTTAGTTACTTTTTTTTTTTTTTTTTTTTTTTTTTTGGGGGGGGGGGGGGGGGGGGGGCTATAATGGCCAGAGATTGGCCTCACATTCTCCGTGCATGTCTCTGTGTTTCAAATGTGTCCCTTCTCCATCGATACACTGGTCATCATCTTTTAGCTCCTGTGGCTCCAACTTGATTCTGACCTTCTGACACTGCAGCTGTCCAGAGCCAATCAGATGGACAGTTACATTTACTGGCACTAAGGTCGTCACGATCATGATCATGATACTAACATTTTCAACTCAATATCGATATTAAGGAAAATATTCGATACTCAATACCATTTTCAATACGGATAAAAAAAGAAAAGAAAAATCTCTCTCTCCCTCTTTCACTCACACACACCTGTTTTTTTACTGTCTTTCCTGTCTGCTCTCAAGGAGGAGGAGGAGGAGGGGGGAGGTTACTGTAGGTTCTCTCTCTCTTGCCTCTTTACTGTAACTGCCCTGAAGCAGTGGGCTGCTTGTCTGTTCCTCTGAGCATGGCCATGGATCTGACTGGGCTCCTACATTTAACTCAACGGACTGCCGGTCCGGCCTTCAGCCCCGGTGTGTCTGGCACGGTCACCATAAACGTAGCCGAATAGATGGACATGCCTGATAACGTTGTCTTTAATCATTAACGTCAGCTTTTAACCGCTAGCTGTGGCTAATGGCTAATATTAAGACGACAACATAGCGACGAGCCCTGTTACGCACTAACTCACGTAACAGTGAGGGGGAAAGAGGTGTGTACCTGCCTGCATAGATGACCTGCCTGCTGCTGTGTGCGTCTGTGAAGGGGGAGAAATCGAGGCGGCAGCAGCGTAGCTACTTTTGACAACCCACACAGAGTTATATATTTTTTACTTTGTAACTTAAGCTATTCAAAATGTAACTAAGTAAATTTCTTCCAACAATATGTACTCAAGTAAAAGTAAAAGTACTGATTTTAAAAATTACTCAAAAAAGTACAAGTACACAAAAAAGCTACTTAATTACAGTAACTTGAGTAAATGTAACTAGTTACTTTCCACCCCTGGTATTTAGACACTTTTGGTATTGGTTCTTTTGCGTCCGTCTGTTTGAAAACATGACCAACACCTGAAATTTGATCTGACCTGAATTTGATTTTCAGATTTTAAAATCCTACAGAGGGATTTTTGATAAGTAGATGGTGGTAACTGTGGTTTATGATGAGGATGCAGATGGTTCAGGATGTTTGCACCAGATCTCATAATATCTCATAAAAGGAATAGTTCTTTTTATTGGTGTTTTATATCTGTGCAGCAGCAGCAGCAGCAGTAGGGAAAAGTAACGTGCCCTAATTCAGTTTGTGGAGCTTGTATACTGAGGTTACAAGATCTGTTTTGTCCAAATTGACTTCTGAGTTCTTTAATGTCTCTGATACGTCCATGCGACATAACTCCTACTTCTCTCCCTCTCTACATTCATTGCACCTGACAGATTCACTGCTAATTTCTCTGCACGGCATCTTAAAACGTAGGAATGTGCTGCCTTTTTCAGGATCTAAGTGCAGCAGAGAGAACCATACTTAAGCAGATGTGGGTGTGAATGAACCGGAGCAGCAGCTGTTGTCGATTCTCACAGTTGTGTATATGTACATTTAGAAATCATGACCCAATCTGAGCCATGCAGAGCTCCACAGTCTCACTCTGCATGTGCACGACTCTCTTTTGCTCCCACATGACCACTCATACTGTGTGGGGGTGTGGAGATGGTGGGGAGGGGGGGAGTAGTTGGCATGAATTGCATTTTCATATTTTCACACACTCAAAAAGCTCCAAAGCTGCACAAATCCAAAGCCACGGGGTGACGGTGTGGAGGTCGGAGCGATCTCATGTTTTAGTAATGGTGTTATTTATCGCTGAAATCTGATTTCACCCTCCCTCCCCTCCCCTCCACCTCTCCACCCCCTCCCCATGTGATTGATGAGTGTACTCTGAGAGTGGCAGGGGCAGGGTGATTATGCGTAGTGGGAAGCCGCGGCTCCGTCGAGCTAATTCACACACCGAGGCGCTCTCCAAAAGCCATGAGGAGCCACCGAGGATTGAATCATACTTCCTCGTATTAGCATAAAGGCAGGAGGCAAAACTGGAGCTAAAAGCATAACTGTAGGGTGGGGAGGGGAGAGGGGGGAAGCACAAGCACAGCCGCCGGGTCTCGGGGATCAATGTGCATACATAATGCTGAGAATACATTCCCGAGGAGGATCTGGACCAGCTTAGCTCCACGGGGGTTTTCATGGTGATTCTTATTCCGGGGAAGGTGACAGCAGCATCGTGAAAGGGGCCCGGGGTTTTTTTGAAAAAGACGACTTTCCTCAAAGATAGCGCAGCAATTTGGGATTTGGGTTATATTTCACATTCACCTTGGATAAATGAATAGAAATATTGCATCTGAAACACATTTAAAATCACGTATTAATGTTTTTTTTTCCCCCTGAAATCCATTCAAAGGTTCTTTTAATTCTTTTTGCACGACCCAATTCTTTGTTAATAAAGTAAACAACTTAGCTGTTTTGATTAAAAAAAGTTGATGACCCACTTCTAAATACGATACAGTGAAATCCTTCAGCCTGTAAAAGCTTTGTAGATTATGATTTTTCTTTTTTTTCCTCTCTTGGAAATGCTGCAGGCTCAGATTGTCAACCTCTCGCTGTTTAGCTGACGACTTCCTGCCGTGTATGTGTAATTTTAAATGAACATCAGTTTTTAGCCTTTAGATGCTGCACTCTTTCAAGCAGACAGGGGTGTCATCATCATCATCATCATCATCACCATCGCCATCATCATCGAAGCTCGGCTCATTGATTTTTATTTTTTGGTAGATGACACATCCGGAAACAGGGGCCATGTCAGAAGCTGCTATTGTCCTTAATGTGAAAGTCTTTTAGCTGCAATCGATGATGGGGAGCTGGAGACGGAGCTGCATTAGTGTCTGTACTCATGTGGGAAATACTGTTTCTGAAATTGCAAATGTCACGTTGATGGATCGTCCTCAAAAACACACTCCCCTGTTTGTTTTTTGTTTTGTTTTTTTGCCCGATTAAACAAATCCATTTTCCATTCATGCATGTGGAGGAAGTCAGTGTTTTTACTAACTCAGATCAAAGAATTTATAACTCCTGATGATATCATGTCTGGAAACACGGTCAACGACATCTTTCCATCGATCACACGAATACACAGAGGATGTGAAGTAGAGAAGAGAACAACGTTTTATTTCTGTGATCATTTGCATACAGAACTGTAACATGGGGGTGGCGGTGGGGTATGAATCTGTTAGAATTAGTTAACCTGCTAATTGGCTCTGGTATGTTAAAATTCAAATGTGTTGGAAGTCACATCTCAGGTAGGAAGTGTAGAAAATGACAGCTTGAGAACAAAGTGATGGTTTCAGGTGTGAAAGAGTAAAACACAAAGCAAAGAGGTAATTGTGTAGCCTATTATTTTTTGTTTTTGACAGACATTTAATTAAATTCAACTCCTTTTATTGTTCACATTTTTATTATTTTTTAGAAAGACTTAAACAATATCTAATTTGTTCACTGGCATTTGCATCTTAAAGGAGCTAATTGCTTTTGCTATTGCTATGTAGCCATCGTTCGCATCATCAGTTGTAGATTTGTGCAGCAGATAAAATATATGTTGTTTATGTCATGTTTATGTTCAGGTAAACGTTTTAAAACGTAAAAACATTTTGTTGGTTTGAAATTGCTGCAATTGCAATGCTTAGGCTATGTTTGTTAGCCTAGCTGTCTATGGCGTTTTCACTGTAAACTGAAGACAACGTCCACTTATCTTCAGTATTTTAGCAGTTATGTCAGCTGCAATGAAATACGTTTAAACACTGTTTCAAGCTGTCTCGTTTTAGATTGGACATGTTTTATGATTGAAAATATGTTTAATCCTCTTTCCTTATGTTGTTAAAGTAACTTCATCTGGGAAGTGACGAATAAACAGCTTGAGCCAGTTAAGCCTTTTAGCCTGTTTAGCTATCTGCCAATCTAGACACTTTAACGTGACGACAATGGGCCAATATCGCTATGCAGTTAAAAAAAACAAAAAAGGGGCAAAGAACATGCAAGAAAGAGCCTATAAGCTAATTCTTTCCTAAAGTTAACTGGCAGTTAATTTTAATAGCGGGGGAAAACATATTTAAACACAGGCTGAATCGGCTGTAACAGACCGTGGATGGAAACCAGAGGACGTCTCATGTCAAGTGAACCAAGGTTATTCTCATCCAGGGATCACTGACTTCATGTAGCCTGTTGAAATGTTTAGACACGTACACGATACGAGCTCAGAGGGAAAATGACAGGTGAAGGGAAGTAGGTCTAGTTCGTCCATCATGATGTTGGTGTTTTAGCTTCTTATTCTGAACAGGAAGTAACGTGATGATTTAGTTTTTCTATAAAAACCAATTATATTTCTTCAGCTAAAATTAAACACAGAGTGCAGGACTCCCTGTTATCCCACAGATGCATTTAATGACCCATTTGTCAGGCTATTTTCTAAATATTACCTGTAATGTATGCACACACAGGGACCAGAAAAACCAGACAAAGCCATTTAAAAAACGCCCTTGTGTAAGATTATGCTCTCAAAGTACCGTCTGATACCTTATTGATCCCTAAAGAAAATAAATCTTGTTGGCAGGGCTGGGATCAGCAGATCTGCTGTTTTTCTCTTTTGACTGGGGCCCTTAAAGCAGACAGAGGTTCAGTAATTTGCTCAAGGACGCTCTTCAGACACTGTCAGAGGCTGCACCTTCTGAATCGATACCGTGACCTCAGCCACAGCCACGTACATGCATCACGTGTTGGATGTGCTACATGTAATATGTGCAAACAACAGCACCTACTGTATATGTTGGAACCAGGCCTGCAGGCTTATTAATAGAGCATCGCAGACCTTGGATCAATTTCTGTTTACTTGAAAAAGCAATTTATTACAGGGAAGTTGTGCATGAATTGGACATTCAGAGTTGTTCTTATTTAAGTTAAAAAGCGAATCATTTTATTGCTCATCTACAGGTACATAGTGGATTACATACATGAGCTCCAATGAAATGCAGTTTTTGTTGCAAAACTTTCTTTACATGTCAGATTTTGCTCCATTCAGAATAGACTCCACTTTATTTCTGGTGTTTTACTTCCCTGTGTAGTGGTTGATGTTGTCCTTGGTGTTGCTGGCAGGGGGGAGCACCCTGCAGCCACACAAACTCCATGACTCATTACTGCAGCGGCTCTAGAGTAATTGCTCGTGAAGTCGTTCAGCAATCCTCACATCGTCGTCCTCGTCCTCCTTCTCCTCTCCGTGATCTCTGGCACGCGACCGAACGTGCCACCCCGAGCTGTCGCCGGTTGTTAGGACACGCTCCAGCGGAAAGTGTTTATCTGCGGAGCCAGAGGAGGCGATCAGACCTAAATTTAATACAAAGTCAGTTATCATATAATGAACATCGTGATGATGAGAGTGGCAGCTGAAGTGATACGATCCCAGGGAGATTTTATTCTAATAGGGTGGAAATGACTGAATTTGGGGTTATTATTATTATATCTCACGCTTTTAAATGAAGTCTTTGATGGAGGCTGGGATTTATGACTACATATTGTTTCTTTTAAAGCCCACTGGGTTTTGTATCTTTATATATAAGACACAGTGGGGGTCCTATGTATGTGTATTTTCCAATCTCATTGTTGATATATAGTGTTTACCCGGCTGAATGTGCCTTTGTCTGATTAGAAACTATAGAAATCCTCCAGTAAATACCTGTCACTGACCTGCAATCTGTGTGTGTGTGTTTCTTTTCGTCCTTGGTGCCAACCTCAGTGCTGATAAATGTGGCCTGTCCCTGCTCGCTCATCACCAAGGCCAGACTCTGTGGGGCTGTCTCCCAATGATAATGGCAGCAAACGGGTGATAAAGCACAGGAGTGATGCTCCTGAAGCCTCTGTTCCCCACGAAGCCCCACAGAGTCACTGAGGTGTGCTGCGGTTCAGAGGAGGAGGGAGAAGGTGTAGGAGGAGGTGTAGGTACCAAACAGCTCTCACCTCCATTTTGCTTGAGGCACATGAAAAATCATTCAGTGTTTCTGTCTGGTTTTCTTCCAAACACTGGCATATTGTTTATATTCTAACTCCCGTATAAGTGGCTTCATTTAATTTCATTTTCAATAAAATTAACTTTAATTGCTTGTTGGCTCAATTCATATTTAATTTCCACATAAAATTGCACAGAAAAACAACATAATTACTACAAACAAGCCTCAAGTTACAAAACTGGAGCACTTATTGTTCTATACGGTGGCTGATTAGTAAAAAACTGTAACTTCTCTCAATGTCTTAAAGGTCCCATATTCTGTGAAGTGACTTTTACGTATAATTTTTCATTATAGATCAGCTCTATTGGTTCTGTATTAACACTGTTAAAGCTTCAAAGCCTCAGTCGACAGAGAAATGCACAGTTTGTATTCACAAAAACTGAGCCTTAAAACCAGCCGACAGCACTTCCTGTGACTTTGTGATGTCACAACCCTCAGACGTCTATGTACTAAGCCCCGCCCACTTTTGCCAACCTTGCAGGAACTCCTTCCCTCTGGCAGTTTAGTTGTTATGGTAACAAACCCTTGATGAATCATACAAACGTTAAAGCGAGCAGATTTGACCCTGACACATTTTTCACTGTAGCTTTTGATGATCAGCTCATCAGTTGAAGATGCATCGATTATCTTGTCATAAACAGTCTCATAGACACATCCTCTTTATTCCATATGAAGTGCACCTTCATCATGTTGATGACATAACGAGACTGAGATGATAATAATTGCTCTGATAGACATGTTGATGCAGATCTTTTCATGTGAGAGAAACATGAACTCTCTTGTCAGTTTTCATTTTCATTCATTTCATTATTGAAAGATAAACACAGTGATTCAGATAAAAGACTCAGTGACACATAGGAAATACGTCTCCATATGAATGTATAAGGGCTGAAAAGGAAAACAACTCTGGGTCTCGCACAAGGACACTTTACTGGAGATTCATCCCACCCTGCCTACTCCCTCCCCACAGTGTTGTTAGCTCCTCTCAAAGGACGGCCGTGCTCCACAAACCCAGACTGGTCTCCCAGATAGTCGATAGCTGTGAAGAACCATCACAGGCGGCTCGGTGTGAAAAGTGACTCAGTGCTGCTTTTAAAGTTTCCAAGGTCTGACATTGATTAAACTTTGAGTGGGAGTTCAAACTACAACCACCAGGTCTTTGAAAGCATCACGATGCGGCAGCCGTCACCTCTACGCGACCTTTGAAAACAATTTGGAGAGAGCAACTTTTGTGTAATGTTTTTGTAGACAACAACAACACACACTCCCTCAGAAACACTGTTTTTACAAAGTCAAGACAAACTTGAAACTCATAAACCACATGATGCAAAATCACAGCTCTTTAATGGCGTCCTGCATCCTCTGGTCTTCATCGTGAGGTCAATCCTCCGTCAAAAGCTCAGTGGTTTGATTCCCGTCTCCTTGGGAAAGATGCCGAAACTCACAATGTCCCTTTAGGATGTGTGTGTGTTTATAGTCAACTTTCTGCATGAACATGAATGAATGTGGCTCGTTGTCTGATGTGAGTTGAGTGAGTCCATTTATCTTGATCTAAAAAGAGGCAGCTTCTTTTTTTTTTTTTTAGCATTGAGATCCAACTACTACTTTTTCCCTTGTAAACAAAGGAGAGGAGTGTAAATAGACGATAGATGCATCATGGGAATTGTGTTGTGTTTACAGCAGCGTGGTGGCAGGGAAACCTTGAGTTAAGATTTATGGCGCTGGCATCAATTTGAAGCTGCAATGACAGTGGGCGTCCTTGTTCTTCTGGTTCTCACAAAAGTCATGCAACTGCATCAGAACTTGATCGATTATGTCAAATAAGTTTCAAATGAGCCATATTTATGAACAGATTAATGTTATTCATAAGTGTCAAAGGAAGAAAAGGAGTCAGAGTAACATTAGCTGTAACTCACTCAACTGTTTGCTCTGTTTTGGTCTCCACCAGCTTCATTTAGCTCTTAAAGGGATAGTTCAACATTTTGGCAAATTGGCCCATTGCCATAATCCCTATAGTCATAGCAGTAGGTTTGTTACCTTTAATTGTCGGTGTCTGAGTTGTTTTCGAGGTAAATTCATGCAAAACCGCTGATGTGCGTTCCCGTCGGGGGGCGGTTTTTCATCAAGCAGTCTCTGCACTTGCCTCGAAAACAACTCTGTCTCGTAACGTTCTGTTATTATCTCATAGCGTGGTGAATGTGCAGGTCACAACTTGTCCACCAGAGCGTTTTGGAGTTGTTGGATTGTGTATTTGATAATTTCGATGAGGGAAACCAAAAAATCCCATTAGCCTCCGTAGCGTAGCTTCTGAGCAGCTCACGGCTCTTCTCCGCCGTTCTAAAAATAGCTTGCACCGACAATTAAAGGTAACGCATCTACTGCTATGACTATAGGGATTATGGCAATGGGCCAATTTGCCAAAGTGTTTAACTATCCCTTTAAGCATGTTCAGTCAGGAACCATGTTTTAATATGAATAAACCTATAAAATTAAAACGAGGCTTCTTGTCTCTGCACTCTGCTGCACGTTGATGTCTCCTCTCTGGTCTTTCTACTGGGTTTTCAGCCCCAGGGCAAGAGGCTGCTGCTGCTGCTGCTGCTGCTGATGATGATGATGGTGGTGGTGGTGGTGATGATGAAGGTCTGTTGCGCCTGGTGTGGGCCGTGGGGGTTGAAGCAGCGCCCCGTTGGTCGGCAGCCGTGGGACTGCTGAGGACGGTGACAGATGGGAGAGCAGGAACACTGAGTCCTTGAGCTGGTCCCGCTGTTTCCTTTCTGTTTCACTCGCACTTTTTTTTTTTTTGCAGTAACATTTTCTCTCTCATGTTCTCACACCACCCGCGTCTCTTTATTTCATCTTTCTTCCTCTGTTTTTTTTTCTTTTAAATCTGCTTCGTGTCTCCATCCCTCAGTTTCCTCTCAGCTTCTCCTCTGTGCTTCCCTTCACTGTCCTTTCATTTATTACTCCTATATTCTTTTATAATCCTTCTTTATCGCAGACATACTTTTTTCTGACCCTTTTTTTTTAAACTTTACTCTCCCATTTCTTCTTTGACTTTCTAATTTGCTTCATTGTAGTGGAAATAATCTCACCCTCATCCCAGTTAACCTCACTCCTCCGTCTTGGCCTGTGTCCCTCGCTTCATTTTCAGCCATTTCTCCATCCTTATGCACGAGCCCCTGGGCTCCACAGGGAGCGTGCACCATGAAATAGGCAAATCATAACTCATGCACACACACACACACACATGGAGTAGGTCTTGGAGCTAAAATGCACCTAGAGGACACACACTTGATCTTCCTCCAACACACCATACGTGCACAAGTCACATAGTGGGAAATTAAGAGCTTCACATTTTGTTCCCATCCTACAGACCCGTCCTCCACCTCCACCTCCACCACCCACACACACACACTCTTTCCTCATACATACATACAAATCATATAATTCACAGTCTAATCCTCTATAACTTCCGGACTTTTCCTCATTTTTTCATTTCCATCCTTCTCCTCTTTAATTTCTTCACTAAGTAGCAGAAGAAGCCTTCGACTTTTTTTTTTTTTAAATTAGCCTTCAGGCGTCCGATGACCTAAAAAGCCCCTTTAATGCTGTAATGAGTTAGCAGGGATAACCAGCTCTCCACGCTCCTGGCAGCCGTGTCACTGTACGAGTTAAGCTCTGTGGTGATAGTGGAGTGGAAGCTGCTCTGCTCCGGGGATCGAGACGATGGCGGTTCAACGCTTTGGTTGCAACTGAAATAAAATATCTCAACACAGATGAACAGGACGAACATGAACTTGATTCTCATTGACTTCAGTGTGTTTCACAGTGGGAATGTCCCAGCAGCTGCCATGGTTGATGGTTGATGCAGATACGTTGTTCTTGAACCCTTGTGATGTGTTGACATCTCATCCAATAATCACCAGTTTAGCTTTATCAATGTACAAATTTGTGGTATAAAAAGCTGTAGTGTGACTGCAGCCGAGGCAACACTGTGTTGTCATGTGCTGTGTTTACATTTCTACAGCGTTGAGTTTTGAACAATTGAATAGTGGACAGAATGAGACTCGATGGTGCCGTTACTATGTTATCTTGTACTAAATCTGACAATTTTGTGTCTTTTATTGTGAACGCAGACACATTAACAACATAACTGCTTGACTCTCTACTGTGGTACAATGTACTGCAGTCACTATTATTCATATACAGATTCAGGAACTTTATGTCGTGACAGAACATTTTCTCTGATGTGGCTCATGTACATAAAAAATAATGAATGGGCACTTGGACTAAAAGTGTAACCAGCATAAAAAAGTATGATTTGTTTAAAGTGGCATTGTGCATTATTGATGTTTTGTCTGTGTGGAAAAACTCTTGCTTGAAGAGGTTTTGACAGGAGTTTTTTTTTTTTACTTTTGTGTCACCTGCCTATCACCTGAGAGTGTTGGAAATCCGTCATCACATTTAATTGGAACAAAACATCCCGAACTGAGAAAAAACTTTACTTTATTCACAAATCATCTCTCGATAAAACCACGAGATCAGTCACAGATGTGTTTTCTCAACTTTCTGGTTGAAAAAAAAAATCACTTTTGTGCACAAAGTGCTTTGAAATCTGGAGCTCTCCTCTAAAATAATCAACTTTCTCTATACAGCAAGACCAAATGAACTCATGCTGAGGAATGACTTTTCACTCATTAAGTCCGTTACAGAGCGTTTCAGTGTTTTTCCTACAGTAACTGAGCCCGAGGTTCTCGGCTCCTCCTCCTCCTTTGGAGCGTTTGTCGCTTCGCGTGGCGCTCCCAGACTCCACAGCTGGCAGCGTTTCATGACACCGAGGCTTTTGGGAACGTCAACTGTCTCACGCTGCTGCACGGCAACTTTGTCACAATCAGACGAGCTAATTAGCCCTGAGCATCGAGATTAATCATGCAGAGGTTTGGGAGAAGCTTCGCCACACGTGGGATTTGGGAGACGAGGGCGACGTCGGTTTCATAGAGAGTTTCAGTCGTCCAGAGATAAAATCAAATCTTCCTAATTTATGAGCTAGACTGTCTGGTCTCCAGGTAGGTTTGATCGCTGCAAACGTTTCTTTGTAAAAGAACAATAGAAAAACCTCCAAGTAAAGTCTGTGATCACCACTTTTCTATATTTGCAGTGTAATTATAAATCTACAGTTCATGCATTTCGAGAAAGTCAGACTACATTATTCTAAGAGTAAGAAAAAAAACTCAACAGAATAAAGTTTGCTATCCTAAATTAGCATTAAAGTCTGAATTAGCATTGCAGTAGCTATCAGTGGCAGCGCTAATGAGAAGGTGAGAATAGGTCATGATGACAGGAGCGTAGGAAGATCAGGTCTGCTGTGATGAGTTTTAATTTGCAGCTGCAGATTCTTAAGTTTTTCTTCACTTTCACAAAAGTTTCTGTTGAGTTTGGCCCAAAGTTGAATTTATTATCCCTGCGGTGATGGAGCTTCACCCTCGACTTCTGCTGCTCCAACACGATTTTGGGGAGAGAAAAAAATCCCCTCAGGCTACTGACAGCAAACTGAGACGGAAAGTTTAGTTCCTATTCAGCATTTTTACTTCAGCCTGAAGGCAAAAGCTCAGAGAAACGTGTATTTATGAGTTATTAACTGCAAGAAAGTAACTTTACAAAGATCAGCTCCATGAATGCAAACACAGAAATGTTAATAATAATAAAAAACATAAGTGTTGGTCTTGTTGTTTCCTGATCCCAGAGAGTCGAGGCCACAGCGAGCGTCACTGCATTATACAACAGGCCACTGTTTAGACACTGTAATGACTGATAGTGGATGTCCAGAGACTCCTCTGTTGCTAAGGTAACCAAGGTCTTATAGATAAGGAGGTAGTGAAAAGCATAAACTCAGAGAATACTGCCCTAATCTTGTTATTGTCAAAGAGTAGCTTAGTGAGGAGAGGACAAGACACACATGATAATAATGTGGTGATGATGTGACCAACACACAGAAATGTGTAAGATTAAAGGGATAGTTCAGCATTTTGGCAAACTGGCCCATTGCCATAATCCCTATAGTCATAGCAGTAGGTTCATTACCTTTAATTGTCGGTGCAAGCTATTTTTAGAACGGTGGAGCAGAGCCGTGAGCTTCTCAGAGCTACGCTATGGAGGCTCATGGGATTTCTTGGTTTCCCACATCAAACTCATCAAATACACAATCGAACAACTCCAAAACGGTGGACAAGTTGTGACCTGCACATTCACCACGCTATGAGATAATAACGTAATGTTACGAGATCGAGTTGTTTTAGAGGTAAATGCAGAGACTGCTGCTGAAAAACTGACCCCAACAGGAATGCGCATCAGCGGTTTTGCATGAATTTACCTCTAAAACAAATCTGTCTCATAACATTCTGTTATTATCTCATAGCGTGGTGAATGTGTGAATGTTTATTTACTTTCTATATAATAATGGATTTATATTAGGAGCTTTTCCTTTTGTTTATTTATCTCCTGTTAGATTGTGTTTTTGCTTTTTGAATTGTTATGAAAAGGGTATAGACACTAAAAGCATGTCAAATGATCAAGTGGACCAAAGTTAAACCACATTTACTACTTTGAACACGGCTTGGTCGTGGCCTGGTCTTCAGAAACGGCTGATCTTCTGGGATCTCCAGGGTTGACAGAGGAGAAAAAATCCAGTGAGCTCTGGGCGAAGGTCACCAGACTGGTTCAAGCTCTCAAAACCTCGGGGGAGTTTGTTGAATCTATGCAGCATAAAGAATTAAGACGGTTCAGTTGCAAGGAGTACTACTGTACCTAATAAAGTGTATGTGATGCAGATATTCAGAAAGCACAAACATGAAGCTGATGAAACATATAAAGTGTCTGTGTGAGTGACAGCAGAGCTTTCACCCTCACGTCCACTGAACTCATGTCGTGTCACAGAGCTACACATGTTTCCACTGACACCAAACAGCCCTGAGATAATGGATGTAATCCATTCTCAACATGCCAACACATCATGTGTAGGACGTCTCAAGAAAACGTTGACGTGTCTGTTTATTAATTAACACTCGACCCCCCTCTCCTCCTCCTCTCGCCTCCTTCTTTGACGGGACTATGGACTGGGGCTCGTCCTGCTCCGTGTTTCGGACCAGAGCCAACAACCCCAAGGTCGACGCCGTCTCATCAATTTCACGGCGGAAGCAGATGGTCGTGTCTTTGAGTCCCGAGCTGCAGAGAGGCTGCGGGGCTCAGACCTCCTCCTCCTCCTCTTCTTCCTCCTCCTCCTCGCTCTGTGCTGGACTCGGAGCAGGCCGGCCGATCTCATGTTTTCTCCCGTTGTGGCTCCTCGAGGTCCAGACCAGCTCCTCATTAAAATCAATTTTCCTTACCACCTGCGAGTTGGAAGTGGGCAGCAGCGTGGTGGGTTCAGGGTGCGTCAGGGCCGCTGTTAGAGCACTGGCTTGTTTCCAGTCATTGAGCTGGAAAGAGGAGTTCATGCCTCTGGAGTGAGAACACTGTGCAGAAGGACAACATGGAGACTCTCGACATGGAGGCTGATGCTAAACCTTGACCTGTGTGAGAGCTCACCAGGTGGAAACACACTAACAAGACCGAGTCGTCACAGCAGCAGATAAAACATGGACGAGTTCAAGTTAAAGAAAAGTGCTCATATGAACTCTGATCTCTCTGGTTGTTAGAGTTTAACGGAAAATGCCAGTATTACCAGTGTTACTGAGGAGACTTTATGAGATGTATGTCTAGTTTACATTACCTATTTTTATTATTAGTATTAGTAGTAGTAGTAGTATAGGAAATAAATCAGAATCAGAACCAGAATTACTTTATTGATCCCTGAGGGGAAATTCTTTTGTCCCAATAGAAAACTGAAAATATGAAGTGTAATATATTTCAGACATTGGTAGATATTCAGATATGGGTAGATAAGATTACTTACCTACTAAATAAAAATAGAATATAAATATATTATATATTTACCTGTACTCAGACAACAAAATGGCAGCAGAACAGGAAGTGACAAGCAGTTTTCGTTGTTGTAGAAAAAACAAACATCTTGAGATCCTGACAGCTCCTGCAGTGTTGTGTGAAAGTAATAATATTTATCCTTCAGCATTTGAAACGTCTTTCCTTTGCACATGTGTGAATGTGACTGTATAGCTACATACTGGAGACTGGAAGCCAGCGATCATGGTTGTGGACTGTTTTTTTGTTTTCAGTGTAAGAAGAAGTCAAGCGTCAGGAGGATATTAGTCTTTGATGAAGTTTTGGTCTTTTTTTTTTTCTTTTTTATTATTATTATTATGAAGTTTTGTTCTCAATCAAACAATGACAAAGTGATCTTTAGGAATCTTTGTTTTCTGTCCTTCATCAATGACGTGTAAGCGTCTTCAATTCTAACTCCAGTATTTGCATTTTGATGCAGTGTGTGGGAAGTCTTCATTCATGTCCTCAGTGGGGATCAAACCAGTTAAAGCTGTTTAATAAATATCTTTAGACCACATGTTGGGCTGTTTAACAGATCTGACAAATGCAGGCTGCAGATTGGATCAGTTTATTACCGTCGTTCAAGTCTTTTGTTCTCTGGTCTCGACCTCCGATCCAAGTAGAGGCTCTGCATGAGGATGTGACTTCATGGTGGAGATAACAGAGGACAACATCAGAGCAGCAGTCGAGAGAATCGCTAATAATTTATTGCGGTGTCGTTTTATGTCCGGCTCTTGTTCGTGGCGTCACCTCTTGTCACACACTTTTGTCTTTGTTTCAGCCGAGGACAGATTGTCTCAGCTCGTTCAAAGAGGATTGAAGCACAGAGCAAAGTCTATTGAATTATCTAAATCTCAGATGTACGACTGTGCGCATCAAATACTTCAAGCAGCCGAGATCCATTATGTGCAATTACTTGTTAACTGATTTCTGTTTGACATCTGTTTCATTTACGACTTTTTTCTTCTTCCTCCCTTCTTCGCAGGGGCCACCAAAGACATGGGCAAGATGCTGGGTGGTGAGGAGGAGAAGGATCCTGATGCTCAGAAGAAGGAGGAGGAAAGACAAGAGGCGCTGAGGCAACAGGAGGAGGAGAGGAAAGCAAAATATGCAAAAATGGAAGCAGAGAGAGAAAACATCCGACAGGGCATCAGGGACAAGGTAAAAATACTTCAATTCAGAGTTTGCATATGCATGTTTACTCCCTTGCTTACTTCCTTCATGCATCCACTCACATTCAGGAGCTGCTCAGTATTAATCACCTACTTTATTTTTTAAATCAAGAGTTTATTTCAAACCATTCGGCAAACATGTATCTGTCATTTGTGTTTTTTTGCTCTGCAACTAGTCAAGACTTGTGTTTTTACTAAAGTGAAAAAAAATCAGAGCACTTTTTCCACCACTGAAGGTAAAACAATGACACAAATAAACTAAGCAACCGAGGCGGTGGTTGTGGTTGCCCGGCAACTCCTGTGCTACATGTGGTTTAAATCACTGTTTTTATGAATGGAGTCTGGTAGCAGCAGGAAAACAGCTGTTTATCTGCAGGAAGTATGTCCACGTTACAATATGAGCCCGTCAGTGGTAAACCAACCTCTGTACTCTGATGTGACCAGGTGACACATTGTTCATATGTACGGAAACAGCATTAGGGACAACAACTGAGTTTTTTGGGGTTTTTTTTAGATTTGTCATAAAAAGTCAGAGTTTTTATCTCAGAATCTTAAAAAAAAACAAAAAACGTCTTTGTTAGCCCTAATGCTTTTCCGTACATATGAAATCAGCAATAGCCATAAAAACAAAATCAAGAAACAGTGTTTTTTTTCTCCCACAAGCAATCAGCACTTTAAAGGTTGAGTCTGTAGGTTTGTTTGTTGCAGTTTGTAAACACAACATTAAATTTGGGACTATGCCTTTAAATACAAATCATAAAATGAACACTATTTGAAGTTGCAACTCTTAATTACGTATTTTGTAATAGAGTGACAATAAAGGCTTTCTATTCTATGCAGTTGACAGGTTTCATGTTGAGTATATACTGCAACAATTTGTCTCTCTTTTTATCATTTTGACACAAAAACATGGTGAAATAAAGAACTAGATAATCTCATCAACACTTTATGAACATGTTTATGTGTTTTTGCTCATGTTTAGGCAGCATCCTTGTGTCTCTCCTGGATGAATTAACTTCTCCGGCGTTTATGTAGCTATAAAACATTTCAGAGTATAAACACCAGTGAGCCACATGAAGTTCAGATGGTGAAGTCTCTGAAGCTTCAAGACCTTTTTTTTTTAACCTTTTTTAAAAAATCTGACTGACCCGTCTCTTGTCTCGCCCAGGCCCTCTTGTCTTTAATTAAATATTAAACATGACTTACTTGATCAATCTGTAATGAAATGTCAGATGACGGTATCAAAGCACCTGCAGTCTTTAGTCAAACTTTGCTAATATTTCATATTCACTATTTGACTTGAAGACAAGAAGAGTTTTCGGCTCCTCCATGTTGTGAAACTGTCCTCAAGAGTTTGCAGAGCGGCTCCGACTCAGCCGCTCTTTACTTAAGTTTGGGAACAATTGCGAGAGAAGTGGAGAGGAGGCAGCGAGCACGATATGACAGCATATCTTTGGAAAGTGTTTGATTATAGCGAGCGGAGAGAGGGGCTGACTGAGCGTGACTGTCAACTGATGCAAAGCCTTTGTTACCGAGGAGCGAGTCTGAGAGTGACACAGAGACTGAATGAAACAGATTGCAGCAGAACAAGGCAGAGCGGCGTGCAGCGAAGGAGGAGAACAAACAACGGAGCGGGAGGAGATCCAGAGGAGAGATCCACCGACCAATCACGACTCACCAATCATGGTTTCTGTCAGGGAGGAAGAAGAAACATTTCCAGTGTGTTGAACTAAGACTTCTGCTTCTTGAATCCTGCAGCAAAGTGTTTCCAATCAGGCGAATTCATTCCCTCTTATTTGACTTAACGGATGAATATGTCTCCGTCTCTCTGATGCTCAGATATTTGAGGTTCATGCAACATCTGCAAAATGTTCACTGTCAAAGGCTTTTACTTGGTTATTCCTTCAGTATTTTTCGTTCATTGTGCAATAACATTAATCATTCACATGGACTGAAAAGATGGTTGCACCAGAGTTAGCAAAATGTTACCACTTTGGCAGCTGGACTGGTTGATGCACATTTAAAATCAGGTCAAATTGCATGATTAAATTAAATCAAAAGCATCATTATGCTGATTGCATGTATGAGAAAAGAGCTGGGGAAAGCAGCAGTGACAACCTGGCTCTGATGCTATGACTAAAATGAGAGAAATGCATAAATAATCGCCATTTATTTAAAATAAATAGTAGAGTTAACACAAGAAGAAGTGAGGAAACCCACAGGGGGGAAAACCAGTGGTGTGGGTGCATGTGTGCATGAGTGTGAAGAGATGTTGGCTGGATGAACACCAAACACTGTGGGGAGCTGAGGAGGGAGAGAAAGTCTTGAGGGGTGGAAGCACAGAAACGTCAAACTAAAGTAGGACAGAAAAGCTGCACAATATCCTTCAATATAAATAAAAACAATTTGGAGAAAGGTAGGGAAAAAGCAATAAAGAACAATAACAGGAAGACACCACATAAAAGCAAGTCGTGATCTAAGAGAAGTCACTGATGCTGCCTCATCTCCTCTAGCCAGTCGTTCCCAATGTAACAAATCAGTAGAAATAATAAAATAATAAAAACACAAGACAGTTTCGCCAAAGTGTGGATGTTGTGTTACTTCCTGTTGGCCAACCTCAGTTTAGTCTAATCCCAAATGTTTTCACAGGATCCATTTCCTTGGTTTAGTCATAACGTTATATTATATTACATCATTGAGCTTCAGGCAAACTTGGGAAGCAAACATGTTAAACAGCTGTTGTGTTGGTGTGCCCCTGCCCTCCTGCACATCCTCACACCAGGTAGTCCTCCCTCCTTTAAGATATTTATTGCTCCAGAATCGCATTAACGCGTGCCTGGGAGAGCAGCTAAGAGGTCACGGAGGAGTCCAGCTCATTTTCCACATCTCTGCCTGGAGCTCAGCCATCGCTCAGCCTGTTGACCTCCCTGTGCTCTGCAACCTTTCCCTTAGCAGTCTTAGCTGTATTGATTTGTGCTCAAACTATAGGACCGCACATGCACAAAATCTACTTTACAGGCTTAATGCCTGAAGAAAAGGGGCGACAAGATGCTGGTCACATTGGAGTTAGAGCTAATATCATGTGCTGTCCATCTGTTCAGATCCATAAAAGCTCCAGGTTCAATAAAAGGAAACAGGATTTAAACTGACAGGCTGCATTAGGAGTGGATCGTCTCAGCCTGTCCAGACTTGTTTGTTTCACATCGTTGCTGTTGTGTAAAATCTCATATCTCTAAAGTATGAGCTTCCCACCAGAGACGGACTCATTTTTGACATCATTTGCCGGATTTTCCGAAATAGAAGTCAGTCCCAAGGGTTCAGAGCTTGAATAGAGGAATAAATGACATCCTATGGTCTTCATCAGTGTTAAAATTGACAAGAAAGGGAAAGATTTTTTTTATATCAGGTCATATAAAGGTCCCATACTGTTTAAATATAATAAAACAGCTCTAGGTGGTAAATTAAGCACTGTGAAAGTATCAAAGCCTCAGTCCACAGAGAAATGCACACAGCCTGTATTCAGAAACTGAGCCTTAAAACCAGCCATCAGGACTTCCTGTCACTTTGTGATGTCACAACAAAGCAGTCACCCAAAGCCCCGCCCACCACCACCTGGACCCACCTCCAACACTTTACAGGATTTGGTTTCTCTGAGTTTTTTTTCTGAAATCTGCTCTGTTTTGATTGGATTGCTCAGAAAACAATAGGCCAATCAGAGGAGACAATCAGAGCCTCCTCTCTTCTGATTGGCTGACACCGACCTGTTGTTACTAGAGCTCCAGAAAGAAGCTGGGATGTTTTTTGTTTTTTTTGGTTCTTGTGGATCAACGCCTCACATAAAACACAGGAGAAGTGGTGAATTCATCAACGATTAAACTATTAATCAAGTTATTTTCATGTTAATTTCCTTTTGTCTTCATTTATTGAATTGTTAAGAGAAGAACACAACACTGTTACAATCAAGGTGTCGGAGAAGCTGATTTCCCAGCAGCTGTTGTTCTCTTTAATGTTTCGAATTGCAATTTTGTGCTCAAACATGCTCTTGATTTAATAAAAGTCTAATGGGACCCAGGGTTTTTGTAACCTAATCTGTAAGTATTGTATAGCACACCTACCGAGTGCCTCTGTCTGTAATTGGAGCATAAAATATCCAGGAAGGTCAAATTAGAGCCAGCAGCGGTTGGAGTTTCCAGTGTTAGCTCAACGAATAAACAAAACAAAGCAGTGAAACCCACATTTTCAACTCCTGCTGCTGCTGCAGGGGGCGAAAAGCTCTGATGTGCACTGTTGTTTAACTTCATATGGAAGCAGCCGTATGCTAATTTGTGCAAATGAAGAAATCTGAATGACTCTTCCAACAGTACTAATCATTTTCAACCAATTTACCTCAAATGCAGGAGATGATCTCGTCACACCTCACACATTTCTATCTTTAGACTTAAAACTGACGCTTTCTGAAGTCACAGAGACTTACCCCTGTTCAACAACTGTAAAAATCATGACTACGTTAAACCCTAGTTTTTAAATATATTCTTCTCTCCTCGTCTCTGTGCTCACAGTATTTTAATACAACTGAATTCACAATGAAGCTGTTCGCATTTACATTTGACTGTTTCTGTTGTCAGACGGTGGAATAAGTTTGAAATACGACTGAAGCACAATGAGACCAGCTCATTTCTAAGCTGCTGCTCAGACAACCATGGTGCCATCTGACACAACCACACAAATGGGAGTTAAAGATGACAGTTGTGCTGCAATTTCGTCTACATTATCTTATCAAACGATCACTGACAGAGAAAAGTTGTCAGTACATGTCAGATGCCATGCAGTCACCATTAAAACCCAAGGAATTTCTCCAAAAAGTTGCTAAATAGGTGCTGTTTTAGAAAAGTTGGCAGAAGGGTCATACAGGTCAGGAAATCCAAACAGCAGCTAAATGTCTTTCTTGTTTGTGCTAGATCGTTTTGAAAGAGCAATGATAAGAGAGTAAACTGTAATACTCATCTGCTCGTCCAGTGGTGTAACTTTGTCACTCAGTCAGTCAGTACAGTAAAAGAAGGACAGATACAGTAGCTAGTCAAAAACAGTGACCACTACTGTCCTGGCAATTGTTTTATACACACGAGTCATTTCCTTCTCCTCATAAAAAATGTAAATACTAAAATGTTAAATTGTTCCTCAGAGATTTACTAATCTGATTTTCGAATTGCCTAACTCCTTCACTCAGTCAGTCAGTCAGTCAGTCAAAGTAGGACCGTTACAGCTACTACAACCACCAATCTCCTTATTTACATTTTATACACAAGTGAGTTGTTTCAATCTCCTCATTGAAAGTCTTAAAAACACTACTCCCTCATCTTCACAGTCCAAAGGTTCACAAAAACACCAGAAGTTTCACTTTGAGACAAAAACGCAAGGCACTAAAGGACTTTCTTGTTTGTGCTAGATTGTTTTTTTTTTGTGTTTTTTTTAAAGTAATTGTCAGAGATTAAACTGTAATACCCGTCTGGTCGTCCAGTGGTGTAACTGCGTCACTGTGTCAGTCAGTAAAAGCAAAACACCAGAAGTTTCACTTTAAGACCAAACCACTCTCTTCTGTTTCCTGTCCAGTACGGCATCAAGAAGAAGGAGGAGAAGGAAGCCGAGGCAGCGGCCGCGATGGAGCAGGCCTCCGAGGGCAGCCTCACCCGTCCGAAGAAGGCGGTTCCCACCGGCTGCGGCGACGAGGAGGAAGAGGAGAGCATCGTGGATACGGTCATGAAATTCATCCCGGCCCCGCTCATGGATATGTTCAATAAAAAGTAACAGTGTTTTTTTTGTTTTGTTTTTTTTTTGGGTGAAATCTCATTAACTTCTTACAGCGCTCATCTAAACCAATGCCGGACCACCCTCCCCTGCCCAAACCTGCAGTCACACCTTTCTTCACCCCTCTCCCGCCCTGTCAGCCCAACTTCTAAGTGTCCTGGTACTGCATAACGTGTCATGACTTTGCCCCTGAGTTTAAATATCTAATCTCTGACGGTGGTAGTGACTTTTTAATCTCTCGTACAGAGCGTCTCTCTTGACAATTTCTGATTTACTCTACATTAAAAAGCAGGTACCGCCGGCAGAGATCCCGTGTCTTCTAACCTCAAGTCAAACTAATGCCACGTTTTGCCACAAAGTGTCCTGCACTTAGAAAAAGCTGAGACATCATCCATCATCCACCCTTTTGTTTGTAAATAGACTCGGGTTATAAGAAAAAAAAAGAGAACTATATGAGTGAAATATGACATATAACAAGATGACTAAGAGTATAAGCCATATTTTTAACTTTTGAGAAATTATCCAAATCATATCAAAATTTGATTGAATTTTCCTGTTATGTTCTTGCTAATATTTGATACATACGATGTATATATATATACTTGCATTTTTATTGGTTCTCCGTTGTGAGGATTCACCCCATGAACTGTCCCTTATGTTCTCGTTGGTTTACTGTGAATGTGTAAAACGAGCACTGGTAAAGTCAGAACATCTGTAAAACCAGAAAGTGAAGGAATTAATCATTTGAAATGAGATTGTTTTTTGTTTTAATTTGTTTTGTTTACTTTTTTCTTTTTTTTAAGCATGCAGTAAAACTTTGGTGAAGTGAAGTACACTTATGGATACCATTTTATTAGTTACAATCAAGCGAAATACATTGATATTTGAGGCAATAACTGGTTTTCCATATTCATTTAATTGACGTCATACCCACCGTGTACAGTAGGCGATAACTGACTTTGTGTCTGAAATGTTCTTCCATGGGGTAAACTGTAAAATGTTCTCCATACCTAGAGTCCATCTCAAATCAGTTAAAGGAAATTATTCTTATTATAAATTCACTTACTATACATGTCTGTGGTTTAAACATTCAGTTTAATCGTGTCCTGTGGCAGGTGTCGCTCGCTCTGCTTTTGCAATAGGACGAGTAAAAGTTTGACCAGACTAGCTGATTTCTTTCTTTTTTTTCCTACATTTTCTTTTTTTTTTTTTTTTTGTAAAAACAAGAATATAAACTTCACAAACACAACTTTTGTTGTGAAAACACTATATGTGAACAGACAGTGACAATAGTGCAATATATAGTTCGAAATGAAGTTGTCCTGTGTCCGTTGGTTTAACTGATGGGAGTGAAGTCCCAAATCAGCAATAACAGACAATCTTCATTGTTGTGTGTGTAAAAACTTACTCCTTAATGTGTTAGTCAATGTTAAAAGGCACAGACGTGTCTTCATTGTGACAGTGAAGCGTTTGTAGGTCAGACATATTTGATTATTAAAAAAAACTAAAGAAGGAAAGGGGGAAGGTGGGACGATATGTGTCATGTTGTTAAACTTTGTTCAGTCACATCACAGAACAACGAGCACAACCGAGGTTTGTGTTCACAATCACAAACCAAACGTTAAATTCAAACTGCAGGTTTCCAGAGGCAGGTGTTAGCACGAACGCTCCATGATAGATAATGTTTACCTGTCCTATAGACTCTGGGTACAACCAGTCTAATGGCACAAATCTAAAGGGGATCATATGAGCATAAAACCCTAATACTTCTCCATATGCCTTGTTGTTGTTTTTTTATTTTATTTTTAATTTCTCATTCATTCCACAGTGTCTTGTTAAAACATTCCAGATATTTCCGACATTCCTCCAGACAAGTGCTGGTTAACACACAACCTTGGATATTTACAGTAGGCTCCAGTCAATGCCTTGTTCTCCTACGAGTAGCCTACGTCACAATGAATAATCTGATGTTGTTATAACCTGAAAATAGAGTACACTAGAGTGAATCTAATATACACAAAGATTCATAACACGACCAAGTGATTGCAGTTTCTTGAGCTGCCGTGTAGGATACAGAAAAAATATCAATCCCACATGAAGTCTAAGGGAAAGCTTAAATGTGCTATTAGCAGTGATCAGTCGACTCTTGTGATAAATTTTGTTAGAAAATGTTTTTGTGATCAACATGCGCACAGTAGCTGTTAGTTGTAATCAAGGTTTTCTAGACCAACTTTTCTGCCACATTGTTTTTTTAATCAATGCTAACTCTTGAACTTGTGCATTCCTGTGGCATAGACGAGGGAAAATTTAGCGTTTGTTAGCGCTTTGTGAGCTCTGTAATCATGTTGAATATATATATTAAAAAAAAATTACAAAAAAATACATCTAAGGACACAGTGTGGTGTGGTTTCACCCTATAGCACATTTGTTGAACTTCCTGTGAGTTAACGTACTTGTAAACTGCCTTTTTACCAGCCTCTGTTTTAAAACAGTGTGTTAGCATTAGCATCCTTCTGCTATGGTTACCGCGCAATCATCAGCTCTCCATTGTCAAAGCATTATCCAATCAAACCAAAGAATAGTGCTGATAGTAGTAGTAGTAAACTTAGACAAGAGGTTTCATTCTCATTTAGTTACTGCATATCTGATTTATTTTGAAGTTCTCAGGTATTCTAGCTTTAAGTTTTTAATAGACGTTTAAACCATAACTAGCCTTCTCTTAGCATGATTAGCCTTCTCTGCTAAAAACTGGACACTTCGATTGCCAAGGGCCTAGCAAGCCTGAACCAACTTTTTATTTTATGAATGACATATCTTCTTGTTTGGCCCTAGAATAATCTATAAAAGCTACGATTACTGCCCCCTGTATAGGACTTTCCCACCAACATACACTTCACAAATACATTGTTCACATGTGCAGTGCATCAAGCTGCCCTGAAACTTCATTCAACCCTTCGCATTTTATCAACCAATGTCATCATAAACCCATTAATCATCATCTCATCAATACCGATTGATTGCGCTCTAAATGGCTTATAGACCACTGCCCAAAAACAAACTGCCCAAGTCATGCGTAATCAATATCTCCAGCCGTCCACAGTATAGAAACCCTCCTCAGTTCGGAGTCGCTCATTTGTGCCGCCGCCGCTCATACAGCCATTAAATACAAATATTTAAAATACTGCCTGAAAAATATGCCACTTCAAAAAGAAAAAAAATTTACTCCTTTTGATGTGACTTGAATGTAACTTGTCTGATGTTTCTCTCTCTTTGCATCTGTCTTTCTCTGTTCTGTACGTGTTGAGAAGATGCTTAACTCTGGTGCAGTATTTTTCTCTTTCTTGTCTGTAGCGGTCCTGTTTCTGTCTTTTGGTGGTTGGTATTTTATGAAAAACAAAAACACAAAACAAAACCAAAAAAAAAAAAAAAAACATGTTTATTTGGTGCAATTTTTTTTTTGTACTGCGAAATCTTCTCACCCTTCTCCCTCAGTCCCTCCCTCCTTCTCTTCTCTCCTTCTCCCCTCCCCTTATCTGTTGACAAAATGTATGCATGCTTATGGTGTGCGATGTAGGCAAGGTTGTTGATATACTTGTTTCGTGTCCACTGTGTTTCAAAAGCTCCACCTGTTAGCCTCACTGCATGCCATTTTAGACAGATATTTCAGTCTGTAACTTTCCTGCAAAAATGGAATCACCGCACACTCTGAGAATAAAAGTGATTTCATATAATTTTTTCATCGTCTTGTGTTTCTGCATTCAAACGGTTCTGTGGCAGCCGACTTCTGGCTGCCGCTCCTTCTGTGTGTAAAATAAGAATAAAAATTAAATTAAAAAAACAAAACTTCTCATACATTGATAGCCTATACAGTATGGAAGCAGACGTGCAGTTAATTTCTGGTTTGGGAGACGAGATCATGTGACTGAGACGTGACCTGCAGTCATTTCCCATTGCATGGCATTCATTCAAGGAAGTAAATGTGCAAAGACCTTCAATGTATAATCACATGTTACTGTTTCTGTCTTTCATCTCAACATGGCTGTTGTTCTTTTTTTCTTTTTTTTTACATTTGATTTTTTTTTTCTCAGAAGGAATTTCAACATCTATTCAATAAAAGCAAAAAGGGCTGTAAACAGAATGAACTGTGTCCTTCAAATCGTGATTGGAGCGTTTAAAAAAAAAAAAGACCAGCTGACGTGATCATGTCACAGCGAAGCGATGTACAGGGCAGCGACATCAAAGTGATGCAAACAGCATCTCTCTCTCTCATTGCAATGTATTTGTTTGTCATAAGTGGCTCTGTGATACGAGTATCAGGAAAACGTCTTTTTTTTTTTTTTTTTTTTTAAATCAAACAAATCCACTGAAAAGATTATGGGGGAACGCCAAGTAAGGATTAGGGATGGCAGTGACTTCTGAGCTTTTTGATTCCAACAGGAAAAAGGAGGCCAACATTAAGACAAAATTAATTGAATATGACGATTTAACGTTTTCTGGTTTAATGCTCATCAAACTCTTGGGTTGGATCTTTAAAGCGAGGGTTGCTGGCCTCACCTTCAACACACATGGTGCAAAAATACTGTCATGTACTCTATTTACCCTCCACTTATGAAGGTTGGCTGCCGTGCCAAGACAAATGAACACAGTTGAATGCATTAATGTATTTAGTGCTCTTCTGTGTGGTACATAAATAATTACCTTCAGTTGCCTGATGCATCAGACATCTTGGTTGTACGCTGTCATGCTTCGAAAAGCACATGCGGTTTGCAGAGCACAGGAGAAAACCAAATCTCTCTCACTGTCTGCTGCAACAGATGTTGAGTTATTCACGCTCTGCTACCTCCCCAACACAAATGCCACCATAACAGAGACAGGTTTCTATGAACCAGGTTCCTGTGCAGCTTCCAGCCTTGGCTGAAATGATGAACTGACTTCTAAGACAATTCAGGGCGTTCACACTTACTGTACAGATATTATTTTTTAAGGTGTTTATTCCTTCAATATATTGTGCATGATTAGGAGCTTCACCATGATCAAGGTTTGGTTCAGGTCTCAAGCATTTAAAGGAGCTATTTCTATGTTTTGCTAATGCTACATAGCCACTGTTAGCATTAGCAGCTGTTTGGTTACCAGTCTTGGGAAGACGTCAAATCATCTTGGTGTTTAAAGACACAAGACCAGACAAGTTTATTTGTATAGTCCATTTTGACAAACAGTTTACCCAAAGGGCTTTACACAGCAAGCATTTCAGACACAGAAATACGTCCTCTGACTCGGTATCGGAAGATTATGCGAACTGGAGTTAACTTCACATCAGAGTCGAACACCAATCTCCTGTGTCTTATTATTGTGTTTTATTGACTGATTCCTAACCTCCTCCTGATGTGTAATTACTATGGCAACTAGATAAGTCATAACCTGCTACACAAACGACACATGGGGTATTTTTTCGCAGTTTGTTGTTAGATCAACTGTGCTAAATGTTTTCAAGAGAAAGTTCTTCGCCTAAGAAAAAACAATTTGCAGCTTCACCTTCACATTTCACCTTTTCCAACCTGAGAGACTATCAGGTGTCTTCTCTCCTATTATACTCATGTGCCATCATGTTCACTCAGACATTTCTCAGCAGACTTCACTGCTCTGATTCTAACAGAGCTGCAGAGAAAGCTTCACTCTGCTTTTCCTCCACTTCAGGCCCATTGAGCACACACAAGGGTCTTGGCTCCTCCTCTGCAATAAAAATCAACACGTTTCCCTGCAGGAAGTCGAGGTATAAATCAATTCCATTAGTATTCATGCTCAGAGGTAGCCGTTTCACACCGAGCTGCCTTTGTGCTTTCTGAGAAGCACCAGGGCTGCGGTGGGGGAGAGCCATGGCTCGATTGATAGCCTGTAGACATGCTACAGTCAATGTCAATTAACTGCTCTCCACTGGGCACCGCAGCCAGTGTGCACAGGATGGGAGGTAAAATCCGAGAAATATCATTTTGTTCGGAGGCTGGATGGAGAATTTTCCTGCGCGATGAGATGGACAGAACTACCGTTACTTCAATATTGCACATGCACATTGTTGTTTTGATTGAACTACCTTAATTTTCAAGCAAGTGCGACTAATTATTTTATTTCTTTAGATCACTGAAGCCCAAGGGGGGAGTTGTCGGTCTGAGAAGTGAAGCTCTGCACACTCTGAGGGGGGTGAATGTTTTTTTTAACTCTACCGTTTTACTATTATAAGGTTTAAAATTCTTGCATAAATTAGGGCGTGGAAACATTGAGTGAAAGGTTCGGTGACCGCTACCGGCAGTTAGCTCCTTTGCTGAAGCATCGGTTGGTTGCTTCGAGGCCAGTGGGCGGGGTCTCGGCCGGTTGACCTGTTGAGTTACCGCCTCTCCTCCAAATATGGAAAGTACACGCCCACCAAAATCCAACATGGCGCTGTTCAGGCCGCCATATTTGAGTCACAAAAACGACTCCCCAAAACCGGAAAGTGACGTCACGGATGCTACTTCCATGTTTTGTACAGTCTATGTTGAAGCCCTGTGGGTCATAGTCACATGCAGTGGCTTGAACCACAGAAACAGACCTTAACAAGAAAGTGTTGGGCATCATAACTGAGTAAGAACACCCTGTTATCTAGATTACTATAGCCAGCTTGTGGCCATCTACTTTTAAATAGCCACACTTAACCCACTTGTCAAACACAATGTTGACGCCCGAAGGTTCAGCAAAACACACTGCATTACAGGGAAGATTGGTGTTTTCATAATGAACCATTCCTGCACAGCGACTAAAGTGTAACTCAGACACTGAGACACAAAGCATCGGCAGCAAAACACCCAGTTGTTTTGAACAGAGCAGAGGTCGGTTTGCATAAGAGAAATTGTTGATCCAGGTCAGGACAGGAACATCACTATCTCATGTGCAGCAAATGGAGTATATGACATCGAAATAAACAACCAACAACCTGCACTTCCACCACTGGCATGCAGTAAGCAGATGTTCAGGTTTTCAGCTTTGGTTTCCCTCAATCACAACCAAAATGTCCCAGTTTTCATGCTGCATGTGGAGCTTGAACATCACCTCACATTGGCACCAACTGACTCACTCATTGAGGTCATTTCTGTTTTTCTGCCTCTTGTTGATGTAAAAGCAAACAGTAGTCTGTGGACAACAGGCTGCACACAAACACAACAAACACAGCGCTCATATACTGTATGTTTACATGTTACATATCTAACAATAGCTGTGTGTATGTCTGTGTGTGGGAGCAGTGTGAAGCACAATAGGCTCTCATCTGTGTGAGCGACAGTGCATGACCAGCAGAGGGGAATTTCCATAATGCAAGACTAATGCACAGAGACAGCCAACCACCCTGAGAGAGCTTTGTTGGTTTTCTCATTGCATTACATCCACTGAACGTATCGAATGCTCTGCACACAAATTTCTCCTCTTGTTTGCATATTTTCATTATATGCAAATGAACGCTTGAGCGGTAAATGTGATTTTTTTTTTTTTTAATCCATCAGACTGCACAAGAGGAGAAGTATCAGCCTCCACCTCAGCTGTGAATCCAGGCGACCTCGATGGGTATCAAAGCATCCCGGAGAGGCTCTGATTGACAACTCCATTGGCGCGAGATTGCAGCGGCCGCGGCGGCTCAGATGAAGCTATAATAGGTCTGTTTAATGACTAAAGTAGCTCAGAGAGCTCCTCTCTCTCCGCCCGTATCAGCGACAGCCATGCGAGCCGCTTTTCCATCCACCTCAGTGGCAAGAGGTCTGACGTATTATAAGGCGTTTAATTTGAGCACAGGACTCTGAGGGGACATTCCTGCTTTTTTTTCTCTCTCTCTCTCTCTCTGTGTTAAAAAGAGCCGACAAATGGGCTGAAAAACGATATATATTTTAAAAAGTTCAGTTAAAGAGCACTCCTGACCTCAATTAGTGAGCATTGCTCCTCTGAGTCTGGCTGGAATATGATGATGATGTCTAAGTCTTTGCCACACAACCTCTAAACCACCGATCTAATCCTGTGCGGAGGCCTCTGCATTATATATAAAATTGTCCTCCCTCCATAAATAGCAGATGAAGCCCGGTCGTATGAATACTGCATGTTTCTCCGTAAGGATTTCAGTGGAGTAAACAGGATGTTTTGCTCCGTCTATAAATACTGCTGCGCTTCAATAACGTTTCCTACGGGGAACTTGTCACTCTCGTACTGTTCTGATGTGCTGCTTCTCCTGTCTGCTAAAAAGACATCATCTTACATTTCATCAACCAGTGCCCTCGCTGTGAAACCAGCTGTGGTGCAGATTTAACTTAATATGGTTCAGGGAAGTGTTTGTTTGTTTGCGGTGCTCTGATTCACAGCATCTGGTGAAAGTAATATTCTACTGCATTTAAAAATATTTTTCCTTTGCTTCGCTGCTTTTCTTGCACTTTCTGTCTTCAAGTGTTCAGGTAGGATTATTAAGCAGTAAGTTCCCCCCCCCCCCCTACCTGTCATGCTTCAATGTCAAACAGACAGAAGGAGTGGAGCTACAGTTAACAGGATCTGCTGATCTGCAGAGTGTGTGTGGTTAAATTGATGCTTTTCAGGGAACTAGATGTGCTTCAATGCCCGGAAATAAGAATAATAAGAAAGTATCTCCAACATATTGTGACTCAGTTTGACAGCAACACGATCACTGGCTTCAAAAATTCAGTCGATGGACTGTAATATGAAAGACACTTCTTGTCTTATCAGCACTTTACAGTTCATACAGTGGTTTTTCCCACATATTTGGTACTTTTCTATCACTACAGCGTTCATTATTTTGCTCAAGGACTGGAATCGAACCACCGATCGTCTCAGGGGTGGTAGAGCACATCGTCCGCTAACCAGTGAGTTGGTGGTTCAATCCTCGTCTCCTCCAGTCCAGATGTCAAAGTGTCCTCGGGCAAGATAAGCCACAAATGTCAGGTCAGTGTTAGACATAATGTGCAATATTATGTAGATAGCAGTGCTGCGTTAAAGTGACCAGAACTGTGTAAAATGTTATTTAAAGGGATAGTTCAACATTTTGGCAAATTGGCCCATTGCCATAATCACTATAGTCATAGCAGTAGGTTTGTTACCTTTAATTGTCGGTGCAAGCTATTTTTAGAACAGCGGCACGCAGCCATGTGCTGCTCAGAGCTACACTACGAAGGCTAGTGATTTCTTGGTTTCCCTCATCAAATACACAATCCAACAATTCCAAAACACTCTGGTGGAC
Source organism: Trachurus japonicus (assembly GCF_045865225.1). Taxonomy (NCBI): domain Eukaryota; kingdom Metazoa; phylum Chordata; class Actinopteri; order Carangiformes; family Carangidae; genus Trachurus; species Trachurus japonicus. The sequence goes on along the minus strand of NC_140916.1, from coordinate 10,669,655 downwards.
AAGTTGTGACCTGCACATTCACCATGCTATGAGATTATAATGTAACGTTGCAAGATGGAGTTGTTTTAGAGGTAAATGCAGAGACTGCTTGCTGAAAAACTGTCCCTGAAGGCAACGCGCATCAGCGGTTTTGCATGAATTTACCTCTAAAACAACTCTGTCTGGTAACGTTCTGTTATTATCTCATAGCGTGGTGAATGTGCAGGTCACAACTTGTCCACCAGAGCGTTTTGGAGTTATTGGATTGTGTATTTGATGAGTTTGATGAGGGAAACGCACTGAGCAGCTCGCCGCTCGGCTCAGCGGTTCTAAATATATCTTGCACCAACAATTAAAGGTAACGAACCTACTGCTATGACTATAGCGATAATGGCAATGGGCCAATTTGCCAAAATGTTGAACTATCCCTTTAAGGAGCAGAAAAGCAAAGTGTGATATAAATGTACTGTAAGTCCATTTACCAATTAGTGCTCAACCTGCCTGCAGAGCCGCACTGTTCACATGAGTGGGTGATGGCACAACAGTTTAATCACAAACACTATCCCAAGTTTCAGCACAGATAGATAGAGGACAAATTTAAATTATTTTTTTTACCGGAGCTCAACAGCCTGAGAGAGGGGGTGTAAAAGTAAATTTTTTTTGTTCCTCTAATAACAAGTGTATCATCTTGGATATAAAAACTCCAGGTACAATACACAGGAATACGATAAGAGTCTCTATTTGAAACGCTGAACACCCGACCTGACCCGACAGCGTGTCAGAAACCTCTGCTGTTGTTCCCCCGGTCTGTTTCCTCTCATCGCTGAGCTACGACTTCTCCTACTCCGTCCGTTTGTGATGTGACATCACAGTCTTGGCTCTGGTGTTTTTTACTCAGCGTGCAGGTCTTATTACTTTCAAACACAATGCACTAAATATTACAGCACACTGGACTAAAATCTGCAGCTCGACTTCCCAGAGAGGGCCTCCGTTGGATTAAGCTCTGCTGAGCCGCAAAATTGAACTGCCAGTCATCTATGGAAATTTGATAACGGAGGGTAAATGCTCTGAGCCTGACATCTGAATTTTGACTCTGGAGCAGCCGAGGCAGAGGGGGCTGTAAGAGCAAATCACGCCCTCTATTTCAAGTATAGAGTCAAATTTGTATCACCGTGTGGCACAAATTTGCCTCATGGGGCTTTAACAACCTGTACACCGGGGCTATTCAATTACAAAACTCAGTCGGGCCAGGTTCTCAAACCAAGACGTTTTATCTGGGCCAGACATTTTTTTAGTGGCTGGTGAGCAGCAGGTAATAATGTAATATTAGTGTTTATTAATCGTTTCCTTTTAAAATGTGGTCACCTTTGACACAGCCACATCAGAAAGGTGCATATAAACAATGAAACAAGCTTAAAGGGATAGTTCAACATTTTGGCAAATTCATGCAAAGAGGTAAATTCATGCAAAACCGCTGATGTGCGTTCCCGTCGGGGGCAGTTTTTCAGCAAGCAGTCTCTGCATTTACCTCTAAAACAACTGCCTGGTAACGTTCTGTTATTATCTCATAGCGTGGTGAATGTGCAGGTCACAACTTGTCCACCAGAGTGTTTTGGAGTTGTTGGATTGTGTATGTGATGAGTTTGATGAGGGAAACCAAGAAATCCCATTAGCCTCTGTGGCTCTGCTCCGGCGTTCTAAAAATAGCTTGCACCGACAATTAAAGGTAACAAACCTACTGCTATGACTATAGGGATTATAGCAATGGTCCAATTTGCCAAAATGTTGAACTATCCCTTTAAACTGAACAGAAACTGAGGTCGTAGTACCATCTGAAATAAGAAATGAAACATTCTGATCATATCTAAACCTCAAAGTGCATAAAGAACAATATAGTATTCACAGTCTGAGCCACTCGGAGGTTGCTTCAGGGCCGCATAACAACAGCTTTGACCTAGACACGGAAAACTCAAATAAAACGATGTTAAACTGTATGTCCACAATAAACAACAACAACAACAAAAGAGAGAGGCAAAACCAAGCACATACAGTGAATCACACATCATGGGAGAAGGAAACAAACATCCTGTAAAGCTGCAGAGGTGAGGGGGAGTCTGGTGGTCCTGGAGGATGAAGATAAAGTCCAAATCACCTGGAATAAGACACCGGGAGCAGGCGAGAGGAGAGGATGGTCGCTGGTCCAAAGAAAGGACAAGGAGAAAAAAATAAGTCCTTTACTGGATCCACTGAATGTGTAGTGGATTAACTGAAACTAAGACTGTGACCAGGCCTGAAGTAATCCGAGTATAAGGCTGTAACAGAAGGATTTCAGCACCAACCACAGAGAGAAAAGATCAAATTTTAGCAGCTACAACAGTGAAAAAACAAGGTCTTGGTGACTTCTTTAATGTGCTGATCAAAAGACGATGCAATCAAACATCGGCTCTTGGCTACTGTTAAATAATCAAACTGGTGTCAGTGTCGAGGCCAGGCCCATGACAGGATCTCGGTTTTATTTTTATTTTTTTTTCTACATCCATCTTCTCTGCAGAAGACAGACTGGCCTCTAATTCGATCATGAGAGAACGGCCTTGAGCTTTTACAGGAAGATAGAGGAGAAAGAGAAGAGGAGGAAATGCTAGTGAGGCAAAGAGGCTGTACTGGTTCCCAGTGGAAACACTGTGATATCTTATTACCAAAGTGTTTGATGAAACATCTGGGCCTCTTCAGCCCATCTTCCCTTGTTGTGCCTCTTACCCCGCCCACATTTCCTCTCATGCAGACTCAAGTTGTGACTGTTTGATCCGTCCAGAAAACCAATTACATATAGTAGCTGGGCAGCCCTAATTGTCTCAAATTTAATTTAAGACACTCATTTGTTCCACAGTCAAGAGATGGGTGAAGATTTATGCAGAGGGACCCGGTGCTGCTTCAAGCAAATGGGCAGCTTTGAAATTGAAATGCTGGCTTTTGTACGAGAAGCAGCACTGGGCAACTCGTGGTGTTCGATGTGAAGTCAGTGGCTTAAAGAGAAGGTCATTTAATTTGAGCTCCTTGTCAATGTATGATATTTATGCATGAGAGCTCGGTGCTTAAAATGCAGATTCCCACTCACTTTAAGTGTAGTGTAATGTACAATAGCTCTAGAATTAACGGTTAACTTCAGCTTTTCAATTATGTGCTCCGGGGCAGTTCAATATTAAAGGTCCCATATTGCAGCCAATACAGTGAGATGTGCATGTGTAGTGTGATTATAAAGCAGCTCTAGGTTCTACATTAATACTGTGAAAGTATCAAGGCCTCAGTCCACAGAGAAATGCACACAACCTGTATTTAGAAACTGAGCCTTAAAACCAGCTGTCTGGACTTCCTGTCACTTTGTGATGTCACAACAAAGCAGTGGCCAAGCCCCGCCCCCTCACCACCTACTTTAAGTGTAAAATATTGGACATTTAATGAACAAGTCTAAAGACAGGATATTAAAAAAAATCATTATCTAGACCATAAAAAACCCAATTTAAGTTTAAAGTTAGACAATTATTGGGTCATTTTCAAGGGTGTACAGACTCATTATAAACTGGGACAGTCCACAACACAAACTTTTCCAGTTGGAGATTAAAATAGGACACTGGGATTTTTTTCTTTTTTTTTTTTAGACATGCTACTTATCTGTGACACACCATGTGGATGTTTAAGCCTGGGCAAGAATCCGCTGATCGAGGCGGAAGAGATGGCTGTGCTGATGTTCAGGAGGATTTTCTGGAAATGCAGGTGGAGTTTCTGACCCAGAAATGATGAGAGCAGATGAAATGGACATAATATGGGTGTAAAGTCTACACCATGCAGTAGTGAACCTCACATCACACATTAGGGTTTTTCCCTTCTAAGGGATGAATGAAGGCGACACATTTATTTTTTTTAGATTTTCTTTAAATAAAAATCATCCAAAGAGGTGGCACAGAGGCGACATGGCTTTTCATTAAATACATTCAAATATGCTCGTTAATGCAGTGAGTCAGAACCTGCATGGGATCGCTTGAGTGCTTTAAATTGTAGTTACTGCACCGGAAATTCATGCAATTTTCTCAGCGGATTGTGCAACCAATAGAGATCCTCACTGTGCAAATTGCACCTAAAATAGAGGTTGGAGCAGACTGCATCATATATTAAGTGAACTGCAGAACATACGTTTGGTCGGGCGGAGTAAGAAAAGCTACGCTCCACTTCCTCAACTGTCAACAAAATAGTGAAAAGGAGTGGTGTGAGGGGTTATAATTGGGATGTGGGAAAAGGGGGAAATACATAGTTGCCATAAAACCGGAGCAAACATACAGAGTCCAGAAGATCTTGCAGTGGTCACACAAATTCATCCAATAAAATAAATGTTTTCATATTTTAAAGGTAAAATTCTTGCAATATCTCTACAAAAATGTGAAATGGACAACTCAACAGCTCGCATCTAAAACAAACAGCAAGGTCATGTTTATCAGTCATGTTGGAGGAAACAGCTTCTGTTTATGAAGGTTAACTGAGCGAAATGACCTGCAGTGACCTGAGAGGCAGCCGTGATAAGAGCAGGTGAATTATGTTAATGCTGAGGCAGATGTGCTGTGGTGCTGCCTCTCTTATCTCCTTTAGCAGAAGGAACAGTGGACAATACAAGGCCTGAAGTGATGCATCCTGGGAATGGGGATGCAGAGCAACATGTAGCAAAGATACTGTGGCTTATTATTACATCAAGGTTTTTCAAGGTCATGATATCTGAAGAGTTACACAAAGGCATCGCAAAGACTTGCTTTAGATTCCTGAAGATGTTTTATTCCAAAGGATTCTTCAACTCTTTGTGTCTGTACAAGCTTTAAAACCTTGTGTTCCTATGTGGAGTGAAGCTGTAGAATGGACTGAGTGCAGAACTAAAGCAACATCCAATCATGACCTTGTTCAAAAAGCGGTACAACAAAAACATGGAGTTCATGAAGTGCAGAAAGGAAGACGGGCTTTGACATTGTTTAGTTTGTTCATTACATCATTATTTTTTTTAATGAGTGAAGAGGAGTTCTGGGAATTTACCTTATTGTGCGGTTGTTCAGAGTTGTTGATCGACTCTTAGAGTCGCAAGAGTCGAGGTCAGAGTTGCAATCAATCCCCTATAAAACAGCAAATACATTGAAATCTGACCCATATTTTCTTACACATCATCTCCTCAAAGTGCTGTGAATAATGTGATATCAAGTAAAAACCAACCCAGTTGGAGAAGTTTATCAATTGGCTGCAAAAAGATGAGCTGTAAAAAATGTCTGTCTTCACATAAACGGCGGCGAGTCTCGTTCCAGTGTTAATGAGACTGCACTGTAAGCGTTGGTTTGGAGCCAGCCACTACATTTAAGATGCACTTTCATAAATCTAAACAGCACCATCACTTCCATCGAGGTCAGTTGCACGCAGTCCAAATGAGACTGTTAATACATTAGAAGCTACCAGCTGCATTATCATTAAAAAGGTCTAAGTCAACCCACACAGCTCTTGTCAGGACTTAATGGGTCTGTGGTGTAGAGACGGCATTGATTGGCATCTCTGCTTGGCTTGGTTCCACCATTAATCAAACCTTTAGATGACTTTCCTGCTTTTCTATATATTTTTCTTGTATTTCAGGTCATAAAAAGAAACATTTTGAAGGTTTGTAATTTCAGGTTTGTTCTCAGAAAAAGAAGCAGCTCCCCTTTGTGTTTCAGTTTAATTGCGGACGCTCCTGTAGTTCATTTTCTTTTCTGTCGTCTCCAGAGAAAGATGTGACCCCATGAAAACAAACGGAGCTAATAAACAGAGTCTTTGTGTCGGGGGCCGACTCCACATCTCTGCTGCACAAAAGGAAACACTGACTTTTTATAATAGCCACGGCAACCAGGTCCCATTTCCCCAGGTGTCACTGCGAGAAAATACCTTGTTTTTTCCTCCGTGCAGAAGCAACGTGTTATACAAAAGATGCCCTGCAAGTGTTTGTCTCTTTTAGTGTCGGCGTTTTTAATTGGATTTCTTTGAAAGTTCAGATTAACCTGGAGGGGGGGCTCCATCTCCAGTTGTGGCCTGACACCCAGTTTCAACCCCCGTCTCTCTCTCTGTGAGGCTGATTACATCGCTCCACGTTTCTTCAGGCTGCTATTCATCATGTCTAGACTTGTTTTTGATTGATTCTTGTTTCGCAAACAGAAAGTGTTGTTGCAGGGTCACGGGGAGGAAATCCATCCCATCCCATCCCAGATCAGCTCAGCTCACTGTGAGGTTTTAAAATTTAAAGTTCATGATCCAAACATGGGTATAAATATCATTCACTTGACTTAAAACTTTGCAAAAAAAACTAAACTAAACTTATTTTGATTTGTTTAATATCAGCGCAGCAGACCTTGCAGCACCGGATACAGTTGTACTGTACAGTATGCTTTAATTAGAAATTAAAATAAGACACAGTGGCAGTTTTTTAAAGTGCTCCGTGACATTTAATTAGCTTACTCATTTAAATCTCATTTGGTACTTAGTAACTCCAGTTGCTATCTTTCCACGATGCCCTGTTCTTAAGCCTTATAAATATTCAGTTCATCCATAATTATCTTGATTAAAATCAAGTGTTTATCAATCATGTAATTAAATGCTGTAGGGAGCATGAGATACACCTCTCTCCATACTGCACTTACAGTAACTCAAGTTCAAATGATGAAATTGATGGATGTAATAATATCAAAATAATTTTTAATAGTTGACCAAACAGAAGTTGGTGAGTCAGATGGTGAATTTTCAATTTCTTATGAGTGGTTAAGGATTTATTTTCCATGTTGGCTTTCCTGCCCTATCAGCAGCTTCAGTTTCAGCAGGATCCTGGATCTGCATATTTCAATATTAAATGAGTTCCCATTCGTTTTGGCCCAGAAGCTCAGATGAGGATTTATTGTTGACCTTGAAAAGTCGTTGGCAGACCAGTTTCGCCTCAAGGTTAATCTATTAATGGTTGGTCTAAAGCTTTAGTTTAGTCTAGTAGCTTTAGTTTTTGACTGACTGATCATATTTCCACCACTGGCCGGTCGAATGCCTCATGACAGATTTGTATTTCCCCACTGGCCGATGCTTTTTCATCAGGAGTTGCAGTGTAGCCAACGCAGCACAGTTGATGTGGTCCAGCTGGCCTCAGTTTTGTGCACTGACACCACCTCTCCAACTGCACCTCGAGTCCATGCTACAGTTTAGTTGACCTCTGAATTGCAAGCACCAATCTCTCCAGGGTTGCTGCAAAAAAAAGCCTAAAAAACCCAAAATATTGCACCCAGTCAGCTGGTACAAGCAGCATCTATGATGAGCACAGAGCAGGTGAGGAGAAAATACATTTTTAACCTCATCTTGGTGACATTTCCGATTGTTGGGTTGGGTTGGTGATCCTATTCTGGAGCATTTTTTACTAAATTGTTTGAAATCCTCTTCACACAACCGATTGCAACCAATTAATTTATAGCTTTTTCATAGAAACGAAAAAAGTCAGTCACCTGTGGGATGGACAATCCTGTAAAAACAGCATCCAATCATCTTTAACGTCACATAAAAATCAATTGGATCATGATATGTCGATTCATTTATTTGAAGGGGAACTATGCAAGTCTGGTCTCCTCTCCTCTGTGTTGCTAATCCTCCTCTCGACCATGTGCATTTGTTTATAACGAAGCCAGCGAGAAATCAATCAATAGAGCGGTACATAAGGTTATATATCATATACCATGTTACCATGTGTATATTTGTGTAGTCTTATCTGTCATAAACAAGAGATTACGGGTTACGGGGCGCGTCTTACAAGGTTGGTTTTCAGCCAAGAGACGCTAGGTGGAAGGCAGAGAGCCTCCATTCTCCCTGGAACTAGTTACAAATCATTGATTTAACCAGCACTAGCTAGGACTCTGAAGCTGGTTAATTAAGGTAAAAATGTAGCATAGTTAAGGTAAAATTCCTACATAGTTCCTGTTTAAACATCTGATTTTTTCAACAATCAAACCTCCTTTCTGGCATTAGCTGGTCTTACCATGCAAACTCCTCTCTATATTCTCAGACAGTCTCTGCATGTTTCCTATGTTCAGAGTGTGCAGCAGAGAACATGGTTCCTCCTTCGCTCTCTGGATCTGTATGCAGCTGGTGGCCTGAAGCGAACAGGCAGCAGAGAGCGCAGCCCCGGCCTCCACAGGGACCAGTGGAGTAAACAGATCCTGAAACATTGATGTGGAAAAGCACACATGTCCTTGTTCCCGCCCGGTCGGTGCTGCACGGTTCCTCAGTCACCTCCCTGCACACACTCGTGTTGTAGAATCTGACAGAGTGAGACGCCGTCACGCTGAATGGGTCATAGCTCAGTATTTACTATTTATCCGGTTATAATAAGAAGTGGAGGTGGATGTTCTGGGCTCGAGTGAAAGCAGCAGCTCATCGAGCAGCAGAACACTTGTGTTTGAGCTTGTGGTGATTTTGCTCGCAGTTCCCCTCGGCTAACCGAAGCATGTGGCTAACTGCAGTCATGTGGCGTGCTGTAGTTAGCCGTAAATGCACAAATAACAAGATTTATAGCGTGCGTTCCCCAGCGAGGGCACTGAACCGCTCAGAGTCCAGCTGTGACAAAACTGTGACGGCGCACAGAGAAGATCTCATTAAATTTCTATCATGGACCCTGAAGACGTCTGGTTCTCCCTCCCTGATGTTGACAGCTGCCAAGTCTTTCTTTATTTCTTTTTTTTATTTAAATCTTGTCACATTCTGATTGGAGGTGTCATCTCCATGGAAAAGATGGAGAAAAGTGACACTGTTGAACTTATTAGAGGCAAAGTAGTAGGTGTGCTGCTGGTTTATTGATCTTTTATTTAATATCAGGTATGTCTTTGATGGCAGCGCAACCTGAACATCCTGCAGTGATGATATTTTCTTCTCATTGCTGATTAAAACACCTACTCTCACTTCAGAGAGAAGGACTTTTTTTTTTTTTCAGAAGTGCAAGAAGTTCTGCAAATTAAAAGTGTGGTTCTTTCATACATCTGGGTTTCTGACTTGTAACGGCAGAAATCTTTAAAACACCGCAGAGGTTTTTCCACCTGATGAGAGTAAAACAAATCATGAGATTCTTCTGCTTTTACAAATTAGCTTCACTGCGACACTATGAAATCAAATATACTGCAAACAATCTCCCTTATCAAGGCCATTTAGCCTGTAATTGCATTCTTGAAATGTTCATCACCGCCGCTAATCAGATTGTTTCATTTAATTTCCAAAGTCCTGCTTCATTTTTCCTTGCTCAAGTGCAGCACAAGTTTTCCTTTGTTTTTTCAAGCTAAAGTGTTCATTTCTAGAAAACCAGAGGATTTCTGTTGAGATGACGACGACTCACTGTGGATTTACATGGAGATGAATAGTTAAGATGTATTTAACACAACTTCTCTTCACTCGACAGCTTTTAGTTTAGGTTTGGTTGGGTCTATAAAAACCTAAACACTTTGAGACAGTGTCTACAGTCACAATCACAGCAGTGCAACAAGACTGTCCCATTTCAGAGGCTCCTTCAAATACGTCCTTCTTTATGTGCAACAATGGATCCAATGAGTGGCTGAATTTTTCCCAAGAGTCATTGCACACCAGTATTGAAAGCCTCATTAGACGAGCTGTTGCAGTCTATGACAGATACGAAGGGCCACACCTTTATAGACTGCATCCTGTTGGGGCCATGGTGTTGTGGAGGTTAGCACTATTGCCTCCTAGCATGAAGGTTATGTGTTATGGGCCTACCTGGGTGAAGGTTGCATGTTCTCCTCATGTCCAGTCCAGCAAACAAAAGGTGGTTTGATTCAGTTAAGGCATCGTGGAACAAAAGCACATGGACATTTTTAAAAAATATATCAGTTGTTTGTACCAAACACCTCAACAAAAAACAAAGGTTACCAAAATCAAGTAAAAAATCAGAGCATTCGATCCAAAAACTAAAGAGAACAACACAACTGGCGAAGAGTCCTTAGGGAAATCCACTAGTCAATCAGTCCAAAAGCCAAGGATAATTAGATCAAAGTGCTAAATAGAGGTTTACTCAGCAGGTTTTAAACAAAGACTCAACAAGAACCAAACCTGGTTTAAATACTGAAAGACAACAGGACAATGGATGAACACATGATTAACTCAACGAGATACAGCTGCGCAAAACAAGACAACGCACACTCGAGCAAATGTCCAAATGATGAATGGTTCTCCAGCTTCCTCCCACAGTCCAAAAACTCTAAATTGTGTGTTTATGTGAGTGTGTGTGCGTTGTTTGTCTCTATATGTGGCCCTATGATGGACAGTGGCGACCTGTCTAAACTTTGCTCTCACCCTCTGTCAGCTGGGATTGGATGGATGGATCCTTCCTCCCCTAAACTGGGACACCCAACAGCATAGGGCAGATAAATTATAACATCATCAGTGGGTGCTGAATGCTCTTAAAGCCATTAAGATAATACCCATAGTCTAAATGAATGAATACTCTCTATATATGTATATATATATATATATACAACAGTGCAATAGCACTACTAAATGTAGTGATGATTCCTCGATTTGCACTTCCTGGATCATTTTAGATTTTTATATTGTTTTTACTCTTCTTAACGTGACCAATGATGACCCTCCTCTTTACACTTTTTCATTCTAAGCTGCTGTCTTTTTTATATGTATTTATTTATTATTTACATATTGCTGGTATGAATTATTTCTTTTTTTTAAAAAATTGATTGTTGGCATTGTTCTGCATCGCGGGGGGACTGTAGTCCAATTTCATTGTATTGTTGTACATTTAATGCCACATAATTATCAGTATGGAGCTGGAGACGCTTGTAGTATTTTTACCCCCCCATTTAAATGCAACTACCAAGTAAACTGTTATTTTCACGTGTGTCTTTTATGTTCTTTTTTATGTGGACATCTATTCCTGGTTATCTATCTATCTATCTATCTATCTATCTATCTATCTATCTATCTATCTATCTATCTATCTATCTATCTATCTATCTATCTATCTATATGAAACACAGACGAGTAAACAGGGATGATAATTTGATAATTGCTTGATGTATCGGTCCTCAGACAGACTGAGACGGTTTCCCTGACAGAGACCACCTTCCAGCTTGTGATCAGTGTTGGTTTATCTGGGTCTTCACATCGGGGATGATTTCTCTCTCTCTCTTTTTTTCCCCTGATCCACCATCTGAACTGAACACCGCTGCCAAACCAGCTTTTTGCCGGCTTCTGTGTTCTGAGATCAAAACGCTGAGCAGACCTGGCATCAAAGCCGTGACTGTAGAGCTATTTATATATCTCATGCTATGGAGCTTAATGCACAGAATTACCAGCAGCAGGCAGCGGGAGGTGTTTAACCACACCGTCAGACGTGTTGGCCTACTTCTACACTCCCAGATCCCGCAGGAAAGAGGGCAAATAAATTATTTACCACCGTACTAGTGTGGTTGAAAGGGCATGTGTGTCGCTGTCTATGAAGGGGGAGAAAAAAAAATCCATAGACTTTGCTGTGGAAACATCCAGAGTGCCCTGTAACCATGCATCACCCAGTGTGTCGATATGCAGTGGGCGTGGGAAGAGTCTGAAAACCCAAAATGATGGATGGCTGCAGCGCAACGCGTGACTCCCTCGTTGACCGACACCCACTGCTCCTCTGCCATCGATCAGTCCACGACGTCAGCAGCCGGGAAACCTGCACTGTGCAGCATGTGGGGTTGTGATGAGACGATGTTTGTCCAGATAAGAAAGTAAATTTCATCCTTTTAAATACGTAAATGAAACTCCTTTTAAGTCTTACACAAATACATACATAATACACATGACTGTGGGAGGAAGCAGCTTCAAAGTTCTTGTTCACATGTGAGGATGAGACAGAATGAGAAATGATGTGGTGTCGTCAGAAACGCCGGCTTTGTGCTCAAGTGTCATGTTGAAGAAGGAGCTCTAGATTTTATATATATATATATAGATCAGTCATTCGTCTTCCCAACCATCACTTTTGGAGACTGCAGCCACCATTTAATGCCACATAATTATCAGTATGGAGCTGGTGACGCTTGTAGTATTTTTACCCACTACCCCCCCCCCCCCATTTAAATGCAACTACCAAGTAAACTTTTATTTTCACGTGTGTCTTTTATGTTCTTTTTTATGTGGACATCTATTCCTGGTTATCTATCTATCTATCTATCTATCTATCTATCTATCTATCTATCTATCTATCTATCTATCTATCTATCTATCTATCTATCTATCTATCTATCTATCTATCTATCTATCTAAAATTTAAATCAAAAATAAATAAATGAACAAAAAGATTAGAGGTTTCATCTATGCCAGTGTTGCTTTCCAACCTGTCTGTGTGGATTTACAGGAATATTTACTGCTTTTATTTGCATTATATGACTGCAGCTACATTCACCATTCACAATCGCTTTTGGGGGGCAAGTGGTCAAGGGGCCCTAAGCAGGTGCTTAGTTTGCTTATGCCTCGTGCCGGCTCTGTATAGTACATGATGTTTTTTATATGTAGTTGAGTGTTTTTTATTGCAATGACTTGGAAAGGCACCTCCAGTTTTGTACTGTGTTAAAGGGATAGTTCAACATTTTGGCAAATTGGCCCATTGCCATAATCTCCACTCCAAAACGTTGGACCTGCACATTCACCACGCTATGAAATAATAACAGAACGTTACCAGACAGAGTTGTTTTAGAGGTAAATACAGAGACTGCATGTTGAAAAACTGTCCCCGAATGCAACACGCATTAGCAGTTTTGCATGAATTTACCTCTTAAACAACTCTGTCCTAATCCAGTAACGTTCTGTTACTGTATTATCTCATAGCGTGGTGAATGTGCAGGTCACAACTTGTCCATCAGAGCGTTTTGGAGTTGTTGGATTGTGTATTTGATGAGTTTGATGAGGGAAACCAAGAAATCCCATTAGCCTCCGTAGCGTAGCTCTGAGCAGGTCGCGGCTGCGCTTGGCGGTTCTAAAAATAGCTTGCACCGACAAATAAAGGTAACGAACCTACTGCTATGACTATAGCAATTATGGCAATGGGCCAATTTGCCAAAATGTTGAACTATCCCTTTAATGTGGTGACAATAAAGCTTATATTCAAAAGTTTTAGGTGAAGAGTGAAACAAGACTTGAGATGATCCTACTGACAGATGTTGACAGATGTATATTTGCTTGACAGATGTATATTTGCAACCTGTAAAACCCAAATGCTCACTGTCAGAGGAGCTGAGACCAGGCAAATGTTTGGGGCTCCCAAGAAGTTACGGGACCCTCGACGACCCCTCACACTGGTGCATTTTGTAGTGACAGTGAACTCACAGCTCCAAGTGGGTTGCTCCCACTGCTCCAAACCCCCACTAAATGAGTGTGTGCTGCAGTCAGTGTCAAGTGAGGCATTCAAGGAACATGGGTTAAGTGGGTTTTTAGGTGACACTAAAAAATGTGCCGACATGAGGGCTCCACTTTTGCCCTTGGGAGCTCCTAGTATCCCTCTCCTGCCAGTCTGGGGAGCTCTGTTGACCATTATGCAAAATACAGAACACAAGCTTTGTACTTAAGAAGAAGAAAAAAACTGTTTAAATTAATTAGATATTCCAGCATATAATTAAATGTTGCAAAGAACTGGGTCTGAAATGTCTCATTAAGGAAGGAAATGTTTGTCCAAACCAAGAAAACTGGTGCATTTTTTTGACAGTAATACACACATTTTTGAACGTCTCTTCATATTGCATGAGCTCAACAAGTGGATAAATGTCAAACGCATGCATACTCCTCTGTGTTAAGTGACACAGAATTAAAAGCAGAGAGTGTGTATGTACATTTTCATGTGGCTGGTGAAAAACAACACAACACAGCCTTGAAAACAGTGGAACTCTTTTAATCAAGAATCTATCATTTGATCAGCGGCTCAGCACGCTGGCGACGGCAGCGGCAATTAAAAAAAAAAAAAGATTTGAAAGAATTAGTAATGAGACACATAAAAGCTTGAATGTGAATCCAACCTCTGAGCCCTGAGTCTTTTCAGCCTGCTTCACTCCTGACGTCCCTTAATGCCTCGAAACGAAGCGCTGACATTGTGCTCGGAGACGTTTTTGGGTGACAGAGACGATATTGAATTTTCAATTATTCATTAGAATCATAACAGGATAATGAAGAGGAGGGAAATTAATGATAAGGACCACCTTTAGCTCAGAGTATCAATTTGTTCCCCTGCATAATTTAATCGATTCCCTGTGGAGCACACTCGGTCCAAACACAGGCAGTGAGATATGATTGAGAGGAAAATGGAAAATTAATGTAGCAGCGCTCTTAAAATACATGTTGTTTCATTGTGGAAAAGGTCCCTGCAGCAGCTGTGTGATATTTTGCCCTCCTCCTCTTCGTCTTCTTCTTCTTCTTTTTCTTCATTTATGTAAATAGTGGCCCTGAACTGAAGAACAGAGACAGGTTAAAGTTGCTGCTTCATTCTGTAAGTGAGAGACACGACAATAAAAGCAGGTCCTCGACTTTAAACTAAGTATACACAGTAAATTTGCCAGTGTAAAAAATGCAGTGTCAAAGTATTTTAATTCTTACGTAGTTATTCCAACAATGGACAGAGTAAAATTGAACAAAAAAAACGTCCAGTGTTGGTGAAAATAATCGGAGTTGACTGTGGTTTTACTCTGTCAGTGTCATTGACTCTCTCAGAGTTAAATCAACACCCAGTGTTAAAAAGAAAATACTCTGAAAAGCTCCGCCCATCAACTTCCCCGGTCAAACTGAGAACGTGGACTCCAGGTGGACTCTGGCATCGCCATCTTCGTTGCATCGATACTGTGGTAAGTTTTTCTAAGTTAGATAAACTATTGCCGTTGTTGTTTTTTGTATAAGAATAAAGGGACGGTAGTCCCATTTACCACATTAGTCAATGTTGGTACTACTACGTGTCTTCAAATACCGCATTTCAAATGGCTAACGTGATATCGGGTCGGTGGTTAGCTTAAATGTACCAGCCACATGGCTGACCACGCAACACCAAACTGAACAAAAACGACACGAGGTAACCTAATGTCAGCCGAGGACGGCTGTTGTGGTGTGTTAAGTGTCATACTTGCACATTTTTTTTTTCAGTAAAATGACGACAAAAATTCGTCGACGCAGTCGTATTTATTATTTATATTTCTGAGCCAGCAAATCGCTTTAGCGTCACGTCACAATTTGGTTGAGCATACAGGGACATGTCACGGACTTGCGGACATGCTCATTGGACCCGCTGTTTCACCGGCAGACTGAGAGGAACGCACCAATTCGATCCTCGTTAACGTGAACCGAGCCGCGGCTCCAAGAGGCTCAGTCAGCTGCTGTTAGCTGTTAGCCGTTAGCCTTTAGCTGTTAGCTAGAGCAGCAGCGCTACGAGGCTGGTTTAAGCTGCTTTCGCACGGTGCGCAGCACTCGGTTCGTGTTCAGACACATGTGTTTTCACTCTAGTCCAAAAAGTAGATGAGTTACACGTTTTCTGGGGGGAAACTATTTTAAAACAGTAGGCTATGTTATCCATCTTTCAGGGGTTTTAATTTGCTCTGAGAATATCAGGTTTAGCCTACTTAATATGCATATTTTCATTTCTTTTTTCTTTCAGAATGTACTGTAGTGGCACTGTGGTAAGTAATAAGTTGATGTAGGCTAATTGATATAAAATTGAATTGTGTAAAGCTGAAATAGGCAAATTTCAGGTTGTCAGCTTGTACTGTGTTGTGTATCATAATGTAGATTTCAGTTGGCTGTCTTTGCAGATACCATCATGTTGATCAAAACCAGAATCTACATTACACAGAAATATGTCAAGATAAAAAGAGCCAAGCTTTGAGGAATTCTTAAATTCTGGTAAGATGTACCCAGTATGACACTGTCAGTTGCACACCGTTGGTAAAACTAAAGGAACTAAGCATGTTGGTGTGTTCATTGTTTTTTTTTGTTGTTTTGTTTTTTTAATTGAAAATAATCCATTGTCTTAACCTTTTGGCAAGCTACCCTATGGGCATGTTTTAAGGGGTCAGCAATTAAGATCTGAGTTTTTGTGGTTGGTGGTAAGTTGTTAAGTTGTACACCATTGAAAGATGCCTGCATCAGTGCCTGTTTGCACCTGCAGACCATGCTACTAATGCATCAATGTGTTTTTGGAGATATGGCCTTGGTTAATCTTGAGCATTTTGTATCGATTGAAATCTTGTTTTGAGTTTTTTTGGTCATAGCTTTCTTGAAGTTCTCAGTTCCGCCAGTCAATGAAGGTGTCAAGGTTTTTGATGAAACAGGAACTGAGGTGGACGCAGAGGTCTTCACTGACATAGCGCAGCAGCCCAACACTGCATACTAACCATCAAGTTTGTTGACGGTATAGTTGCTCACTATAATCCATGGAATGTAATGATGAACTCAACTTTTTTTATTGTTACAAAATAAAAACAAATTGGTATTATTCTTCCTGTCTCTTTCTCCCTGAACTACAGATTTCAAGGAAACTTTGTCCAGCAGTTCCCATGATGCAAATTCCAGTGCACTGTCTGCTTGTAGCAGTGATGACACAGTCCATCCTCGAAATCATGTCCTGCAACTCAGATGACACAATCGTACTGGAGGCGAGTGAAAGTCCATCCAGAAAAGCGACAGAGGGCAGATGAAGAGGCCAAACATGTAAGTTGGTGTAGGAAATCTTTTTTGCAATTCTTTACTCTGGGAGTTACCATGTTTTGTTAGATTTTTAAGTGTATGTATTGTCAGTTGTGAAAAGCTTGTCCACTTCACAGGTGGTTGAATTGGCGCTAACAAGGAGACCTGGGGGTGACCGTATCATCAAAGAGTACCACCGCACTAAAAGTCTGACCGACTCCTCACGCCGACAAATGGTCAACATACTTGTGGCTGATATGACAGAAGCACATGGGTAATTTGGTTGTCTCTATGAGAACTTTTTTTCTGTGTTTGTGCTGAAAACATTTATTATGTTCTTGTTATTGGCTTTGTTTGAAATCACTGGAAGTATGTCATTTAACAGTATTGAGTTTACTCTTGTCAGGACGGCCCCGCCACGGAATGTGAGAGAGATGTACGCTCGCGGCATAGTTGAGCTCTTCCCGTACTTGATGGATCCCTACTCTAAAAATGGATATGTAAGCATACATTTTAAAGGGTTTTGCAGACTGAGAGCAAATTATTGTGTGCATGTGCTAATAAAATAGTTTAGAGAACTGATTTTTAAAAATGAAAATTGTTGCATTTATATTTCCCACACAATGATCCAGTTTTACATTAATTAAATATAACTCCTTAATTTCAACTATCTTGCTGCTGTCTGAACTAATAAACTTTTTGTATTTTCGAAGAACATTTCTATGATGGTGAAAGTGGCAGTGGCTATCTCGGCATGGCGGCTTTAAAAAACTGTACAAAGAAGAAGTGCTTCATCAGAGAGCAGAGATCATCACGTCAGCTGAGTGGAGGGCCATAATTTAGAAAAAGAGTAGCCAGAAAGAGCGGCTTTCCTTTAGTCCTGAGATGACCTTAAATGAAGAGCAATGCAAGGAGGCCATGGCCTTAATGAGATACTGTACTGACGAGGCTACTATTCAAGCAGGAAGATGAAAATGAACGTTTCAACATCGTCGCAGTATGGTCCTCGATGAAGAGAAATCCTCAGATGTCCTGACTGAATTTCCCCGCTTCAAAGATGTCAAAGGCCTGTAATTGAATTTTTTTGCATTAAAACATGCAATTGTCCTTTCAGTGTGAATTACTGTTAACAGCAACATTTATCTCTCAATCTCTTGAATTGAATAAATATACTTTCAAACTGTTTTGCACATCCATACATTTAGGTGTATACATACATACTGTATCTGCTCAATCTGCCTAAATATAAAACGTAATATTTTTCCAGTCAGTCCCAATTAAAAAAGCTTTTGGTATTTCATCTTTCTGTTGCAGATTGAGCAAGACTTCATCCTGCAGTTTGGAGAAGGTGTAGCTGCAAAGATTTATGAAAGGTTAGTCACAACAGTAGTGGTTTCAGCTGAGGGTTTTATGAGGAGGTCTTCCAAATGGCCATTGTTTTCATTCTGTGTCACATCTACACCTACCTTACAGTGGGAAATTCTGGGATTTGGCATTGCCATGTTAATATGCCAATGGAAATATGGTTCCTTGATATTTGTGGCACTCAGTTTTTTATATTCTAGTAAATTAACATTGATCTTCTCTGTTTCTCACTATCTATGGTGTTTGAATTTCTTGATCATAAATATTTTTGTTTAAAAAAACTTTTTTTCTCTATCTAGGTGGCCAACAACATTCAAGCAAAAGGTGATTGATCAGTGTAAGGCTCTCCCTTCTACAAGTGACCTTGAAGAGCTTTATCCATTGTGCTGAAGCTACACCGGATGAAGAGGAAATTGATGACACTCTTGCCCTTGGTAGTGTGTGTTTTTTTTTGGTTTTTTTGGGGGGGGGGTTAGGGGTTGATTTCTTTTCCTGTTTTATTGCCCCTCATCTTTTTTGTTACAGCTGTAATTTCAAATAATGGTGTTTTTTAAATTATAACACAGTACATTTTGCTGTTATTTCTAAATACAGGCTGGGACATCGCGATCTGGCATCCCATTATCCTCCTCCTCCACCTGATACCTCCTTCAGCCCAAGGTACCGGAGAAGACCAGGCAAGGGTGTCTGCAGCTCAAGCTGAGAAACAGCTTGTCGTGTTCAAGAAGGTTTGATGTTATTGCTTATGAAGATTATCTTTACAGATGGCAATAAGAGAACGGGACAGTTTTTTAATCTGTGATTTTCAACTTTTAATTTTGACATCTTCTTTATCCTCAGAGTGGAACCAGTCTTCAAGAACATGTTGATGCAATCAAATGCACCACTCAACCGTATCTTCTTGCTGTTGGAATGAAGAGGAGCACTATCCATGAGTTGTTTTTTTGTTGTTGTTCTTCATTATTCTGGACAAGCAGGTCATACCGTGCAAGTCAACCAGTACCCTAGGAGCTTTTGACGAACTCTTTAAAGCACACTTTTGTATTTGGTACCATGTACAACCAGATGCTCCACAACATGTACACCTTCATACAGACAACCATGTTACAACATAGATGTTGGTCAAGTCCAGGAGAGCCCACGTGTTGCTGAGGTTAGGGCCAGGCTGCTGCACTAGGTAATAGATGGGTGGGCAACATATTTGTCACTTTTTCACTAAAAGCTCTTGTATCTGTATTTTGATTGATATTTCCCATCTCACTCAGTCTTAATCGATATCATGGGCCTGATTTGTTTTGTTTGCCACTCACATTTTGTGGGAACCAATGATCTTGTGAGGCATCTGCGGTTGATTCATGGTTTATGTCAGGTAAATCACTTCGCCTTAAATGTGCACAGAGAGGAGTTGTCATGTTTCTTAGTACCTTTTCAGGTTCAGGAAACATTTTTTAAACTCTAAACATGCTGAGAACATTGAGAGTGAAGCTGAAACTGATAACATTTAGACAGTTATGATGCTGCAGATGATACTCGTCACAACATTTTGAAGGAGCGGCCAGTAGCTCAAATGTCCTGCCAGCACCCAACATCAGTACTCGTGATATGTGTGCATCTGCTATTGCGCAGCTTCAAGTTGCTGGTGTAGGCCAGTCCACTTTAAACAATTTTGTATCATCCATGGAAGAAGTCATAATGGAGGTACAGAGTCAAACTAAAAGATGCAGCTTTAAATGTTTATCTTCTCAGGATACAGATGTGAAAGCTAAAATTGAACAAACTTTTAAAACACTTGAAAAACCCTCTTACTGCATTGAACACTGAATCAAAACGTAATGCATATTTTGAACAAAATATGGAAACTGTTGAGCCTGTTGAAAAAGTACTTGGTGTCAGATTTGAAAATAGAAGAAACAGAAGCACCGAACTTATGATCAAGTAGTTTGTAACTGACAAATTTGCCTATGTTCCAATTCTAGAAACATTACACTCTATTCTCAGAAATCCAAACCTCAGTGATATGTTTATGTCAAGCCACACTCCCAAGGACGGTGTGTATTTGACATAAATGATGGGTTGTATGTGAAGAGACATCCTCTTTTTTCTCAAAAAAAAAGATGCATTGCAAATTCAGTTATTTTTTGATGAGTTCGAGACTGCTAATCCATTAGGCTCCAAAAAGGGTATACATAAATTGGTGGGGATATATTTTACACTGAGAAATTTTCCGCCCAAGTTAAATTCATGTTTAATCAACATACATTTGTGTGCACTTTTTTCAATGCCCAGCGACCATTAAAACCTATGTTTTTGACACCATCCTTGAGCCAATCATAAAATGACTTGAAAGTGCTTGAAACTGATGGGATCAAAGTTTCCCTTGTTCAAAGATGCAGTTCCTATGGCAGTACTTGTGCAGGTTACCGGCGATAATCTTGGTATACATGGACTGTTTGGGTTTGTTGCAATCGTTCAGTGCCCGAAATTGCTGTCGTTTTTGTATCATTGAAGAAGAGTGAATTTCAAACTGTGTTCTGTGAAGATGACCAAAAACGTGATATTACGGACTAAAGACATGCTTGCCGAACATTGTCATACTGCACAAACAAATCCACAGCTACCTCATGTATTTGGTGTGAAGCGTTCATGTTTGTTAAACACTCTGCAGTATTTTCAACACAGCTGATAATTTTTCCGTAGACATCATGCATGAACATTTAGAGGGTGTTGCACAGTTAGAAGTGAAACTCGTATTGGGAGTATTTACAGGAAAACTTCTTATAACTGCTAAAGAACTGGCCTGTAGAATAGAGTCATTCAACTATTGTACACTGAGAGGAGAAATCGCCCCCCTGCAGTCAAGTTACTTGATGGAAGCAATGATTGGTTGGGCCTGAACGCCATTCAGTCCTGGTGTTTACTGCGTAAACATGCGTTGATATTTGGTGATCTAGTGCAGAGAGGACAATGGAGTATTGGCATCTGTTAATGTTGTTGCTGCAGATAGTAAATATTGTGTTTTCTCCCATCCTAACAACTGGTATGACCATCTTTCTGAGCACATCATTATTGACCATCATCAGCTTTTTAAAACGCCTGTTTTCCTACTAGAAATCTCTTTGCCTAAGCATCATTTCATGACGCATTATCCTCGATGTATAAGAAATATAGGACCACTCCTGCACAAATGTGGTGTATGCGTTACGAGGCAAAGCATAACTTTTTCAAAACTCAACTCAAAAGTTTCAAAAATATCACAAAGACGTTGGCCAGAAAACACACAGAAATACATGGCCTTGCATTGGAATCTTTTTCAGCCTGAGCAGAGTAACTATTGGTCCAGGGAAGATGTTACAGATTACAGATTTGCAAGAAGGTCCTGAAAATGGCTGCCAAACTAAAATGTAGACCACATGTGAACAATGTTCTTTTGGTGAAATGGGTAAAGCACTATGGGTTCTGAATATCGCCCTGGTTTAGTAGTGTGTCTTTGAGATTATAATGAGGAGTTTACCAGTATTTTGTAAGAATCAGCCATATTGTAGTGAAAGATGAGAAAGTTGTACTTATTGGCTCCGGTGTGGAAACTATTTGTTTTGACGAACATTTCCATGCATTTAAGGTTTTGTACAAGCCATCCCAGGCACCATAAGGCGTATTTTCAGTGTTCAAGAGTTGCTCTATTTTAAACCACATGGATGTTCAAATGGCATATGGTTCAACAGATGTTTCCCTGTTTGTAGTACCATATTGCCATATGAATGCAGCCTTAACCAGAGTTTTCGGTTTTGACATTGTATTCCTCTCACTGAAAATCATTGACTCGTCATTGTTCCTGAGGGTGGATTGTTTTATTAAAGCAAAAGTTATTTATTGTTATTCAACCTTAGATACATTTCTGTCACCATACTGATAGATTACAACCAAGATCTCTGCCGTCACAATGAAGGTTTTGTAAAGGAGAGTTTTGCAGACCTCCATTTGTCTGTATTTGTGTGAAAACATCTGTACACATACACTATATCTCAATTTCAGTGACCTATTTGGAAAATTTTGGTTTGACTTGGTTGATTGTTTCCAGGTGATGGCAAAGTCTGCTCATGTTTGAACACTGCTAAAATGATTCAGTGTGTAGCGTTATAAATGCACTTAAAGACATTTTCACGTTTTGCGGCTGTGAGAAATGTCAATACAGTATTATGAAGTTTAACATGAGATTTTCTCCAGCGTTTCAACTGAAAATATGTTTTTTAAATGGAGACTGATAAGATTTGAGATTTTACAAATGTTATTATGTGTACATTTAATGCCAATATTTCATGTTTACTTGGAATAAATATGTATTAAGGTATGGATTTGTGTGTGTGTGTGTGTGTCCTCCCCCCCCCCCCCCCCCCCCTCCCCGCCCCCTCCCCCCCCCCCCCCCCCCCCCCCCCCCCCCCCCCCCCCCTCGCCCCCAACCCCTCCTGCAAAGATTAAGCTGTGTCGTATCACTGGGAGAGAGTAGAT
Source organism: Trachurus japonicus (assembly GCF_045865225.1). Classification (NCBI taxonomy): domain Eukaryota; kingdom Metazoa; phylum Chordata; class Actinopteri; order Carangiformes; family Carangidae; genus Trachurus; species Trachurus japonicus. The sequence continues at coordinate 10,647,077 of NC_140916.1, read as the reverse complement.
TATATGTAACACTGGTAGGAGTTGGTTAAAAATCAACACTCTTTGGAGTAATTTCATAATCAACATAGTGTAAAGTAGGTTTAACACTGGAAAAGTTATTTCGTAACACTTAACTCTTTAGTGTTAATGTGAATAACACTATGGGTGTTACTTCTTACATAGTGTGAAACTTGATTAACACTTCTCAGTGTAGTGTAGTGTAAAACATTAACTCTTACCAGAGTAAAATTGACTCTGGAAATTTAACTCTGTGTTCAGTGTACATTTAACACTCTGTAGATAGGGACCATATGTTCACTGAGGTAGTGTTAAAATTAACTCTTTAAGTGTTATATTGACACTGGCGATTTTACTGTGTATTGATCAATAGATGGACTTTCTGTGTTCCACATTGTTGAATTAAAAAACACACTTATTATTCAGAACAGATGTTACAGATTGTATTTTATATTAGAGAAATCACAAAGAGTCACAGACAATAACAAAACGTCTTTACAATATTCAGTGTAATTAAACACTAGATACTGTAATGTGATTGTGTAGAGAGGCAGGAAACAGCACCGAGGGAGAGGAGCTGACACATTAGACCAGCAGAAGCCCCAGTGGTTTTGACATAAACAAAATGAATGGGTTAAGTTCAGAGACAGATCAGGGTTTAGGTTAAAACGACCAGTTCACGGACCGACGGTGGCGCCATGGTAGGGGAGCAGCCTAATTCACCTGCTCTGAGGAAAAACCCACAAAAATTAACCAAACAAACTAACAAAATTGTTGGAAAAAAATAAGTGAGGACCACAATGTCCATGTTTAATAAGGACAGACATTAAACGACTGAAAAAGAAGATAAAGAGGAGACCAAGTAGACGCCTCGTGGAACATGGCCGACACACGAGCCAAAAGAACGGTTTAATTAAAATTAAGGAAATGGAAACATCAATATGTTACTCAATGTGTTGTCATCCATTCATTCTCTTACTCCAGTCACTAACATCAGCTTCACCAGTTCATCACGTTGGTCTGCAAAACCTGCAACAACTAAAACTTCCTTGCCCCTGAAAGTCGTCCTTACATCACAGAAGCTGCAGCATCGACTGTTTATTCAAACTCTAAAAAACAACCTGTTACATAAGCAGAGACAAGAGAAGAAGGACACCGTTGCAGACCACAAAGAACTCTTCGAAAACTAGATCAAGGGACACCGGTGAAATAATCATGTTACGTAATAAACAGCTGTCAGCTGGAGGGATGAACTCAGGGAAGTAGCTGAGCTAACAAAGACGTTTAAGTTGAGAGAAAGAAGAACTCTCCTTTGTGAATCTAGATCTGTTTTTCATCTCTTACAGAAAAAAAATTGTTGCAATTATTTGGCATCAACAGCCTCTAATTACTAAAATCACTGTTTTGTTCTGTCAACACCTGTTGAAGGAGAAACTCTCTCCAGCTCACTGGGGATCGTGTTTGTGATCTGTTCACCTCTTCAGGTGTTTCACCGGCTGTAAACGCTGCAGAGATATTCCTGAACATGCAGCACATCAAACACCGGCACCGTTTGCTGATTTTTTTTTTTTGGAGCAGTGTGCAGTCTGGCCTGAAAACAGTCAGAACCCAGTTATTAGTACTACAACAGCAGTACTTCGACTCACTTGAACTATGGTCTGAATTGTTTCATCCGGCGGCCGACGGAGGAAGTTGCTCATGCATCAAAGACCTCGGCAAACAGAGGAACGAGGGGCGATCATTTAAAAAACCGGTGCAGCTGCTCTGTTGTCCGGCTCGTGCTTTTGATGGGCAGGATTTTCATTCAGCCATGTGAGGCAGTGAGACATGAGGAGAGAAGCGCATCAATCTCTCCCACCTCCTCCTCCTCTTTTATTCTCACACGGAGGCTCATCAATTTGCGGTCCGGTACCAAACAGCTTTGTGATGACTCGCAAAAAGGGATATTTGACGTGCCATTATCCACACCTGACACCGGGGGCCGGCTGGAAACTTCCAAACTTTCTGACATTCAACCCGTGACCTTCTCACCGCCGTTCTTCTCAAAGCTGCAGGTGAACTCTGTCGCCCCCGCCGACTTCCTGCTGCATAGTTAACGGATAACCCGAAAGGTCGCGGAGAAGTCTCACGTTCATCATCTGTTAAATGAGATAAAGGTTAATAAATATACCAGTGAGGCTCTCAGGTGGAGACGGCTCCCCGGGGCGTCTGTTAGCATACCAATTATACACTTTCACTTTGTGAGAGACAACATTCAACTTCCATTGTCCTGTCATTGTCTTTCAAGTGTCCAATTAGTCCCCTGATATTTGATGTGGGCGGCTCAGAGGTACAGCGAGGAGGGCTAATTTATTAGTGGCAGGACCTGGACTGTTGACAGACACCACTGCTCTGGATGACAACCACAGTTAATTACACATTGAGCCAGACAAGAGCACAGAGGAGGATCCATGGGGATGTGCTGCCAAAGCTGCCACGAGGTTTTCTAAAAATCTGGACCTGGACAACTTTTACTGGACTGGTTACTTTCTTCTGTTGCCCAGTGGATATCCAGACTTTGGCAGGTGTGGAGGTGAGGGCAACAAAAGCCAGAGAAATCACCTGATGCATAGAGAGCCAGATGTTAGAAGCCAGCATCTCCATTAGCTTTTCAAACACACATAAACACAATTAAAATGTATTTAGAAACTCTCATGTCATGCAAATATTGAAGAATAGGAAGTGAACACATCAATAAGGAGGCGTTCAGGTCCATCAAGGCCAAAACAAACCAAAACTAAGAAACTCTGCACTTTAACTCTTTCGTGACCACACTAATTCCTCAGCACATCCGCTCAGGACCACATGTTTTTGGCTATTTGTTTACCTTTTTCTCACGTCGAACCAAACTCTGTACATCACCTAGAAACAAACGGTCTTCACATGGTTGAAGAGTGACTTTCCAACGTGCTCCTCGAAAAAACGGCGAGTTTTTCCGCCATTTTGTTCGTGAGTACGAAGTAGAAGAAGAGAGCTGGGTTTCTCCAAAAACGAAGCTCCCGCTCTAGTTTCAGAGAAAAACGCACTTTTGTGTCAAGTGGCAATCGGCTCATTTTACCGGTACTCTGCAGTGTGGCATGTCTCCCAAATCATTTCTACGGCTAAATAAATATATTTGTAGGCAAATCTACTGCTGTGTGACTGGCTGGCGATGAGTGCTCTGGGGCGGGGGCGGCCGGTCACAGCGCCCGCTCCGCTGCACCGTGAAAACAGCAGAGATAACGGGCTTTCAGATCCGAGTCTCCAAACCAGAAACGTTTGTAACAGCACCGGAGAAAGTCGCCAGATTTGTCGTCGGTCGCTTCTGTCAAAAAAAAGTCACCAAGAGGGTTTGGAAAGTCGCCAGATTCAGCGAGAAAGTCGCAACACTGTAGCCGACAGCCGCACAGCGCTGCACGCCGTCCCCAGAGCAGCATTCAAGGAGAACGATTACTCAAAAAAAAACAAGATCACACAGTTTATAAAAAAACATTATGTTTTGATTGTAGTTTAAAACAGTTTTACATATCAGAGGACTACCATATTCACACACAGGGTACCTCAGAGTGTCTATTATCGCAATCTGTAAAAAAAACGGTTTTGACGAGTTAACTCGTCAATGGTCGTGAACGTTCGGCAGGCTGTGACGAGTTTACTCGTCAATGGTCGCGAAAGAGTTCATCAAAATGATTAATTTTTCAAAAATAATTCATCCACAGAACGTCTAGATGGATGCAGAATAAAAGTAGCCTATTAATGTTACTTTTTTTTTGTATAGTATATAAATAATTGTTTTAAAAATTTTGACGGGTCCAAAATATATAAATATTTACATCTGGTTACGTTGACAACGTCAGCATGATCTCAAATGATCTCTGCGCCAACAGCATTAGTACGTTGATGTCACGTGAGGTGGAGCTTGGGGGCCAGATCGTGATAGCTCTGTGGAGAAATTACATTGTGCTAATGCTAATGCTAATGCTAACTAACGGTCAGCCAGTAACGTTTCCGGTGCAGGCGTGATGCTGCGGGTTTGTCAGGTTTGTCTTCAGGTGAGTTAGTGTGGAATGATTCAGATGTGTTTCCAGTCCGCTGTCAACACCGGAGTTGCTGTTAATTAAATACGGTTAGCATTAGCTTAGCTTTAGCTATTAACCGCGTATTTGGCGTGCCTGGCAACCAGTATAATTGAAGGTTGAAGTGTGGGTGCGACACTTACTGGCCGGGAGGAAATAAACTTGAAGCTAACACCTTTAAATCTAAAATACACATTCAAATGATTCATTCCTCTGTGCAGTATACTATGTCCAATATCCTGTCATGCAACATCTTCTGGCATAAATCTGCATGGGTTCATTTACCTGTTGTTTTTAATCCAACTCTGCTGTGTCTTTTTTTGTTGTTTGTCTTTTTAATATCTTTTTTTTTAGCTCTGAACCTGAGAGCTTCTACCTTGGTTTCATTGTAGGCTACTTGTGCAATGACAGTAAAGATATTCTGAACTTATTCCAATTAAATAAAGCAATGTGTTTTGTGCAAGAGCCGTATTTAATCAGGCGGTAAAACCTCTTTAAACTGTCGGCAGTGAAGCCATGTGTTTTAAATTTAGTTGACATGTTTTCCTTTCACTTTTGCTTGTGTCTTGTGTCGTTGTAGTCTTCACACTGATGGGTCCCGTGGATTTATCTGTTCCAAAATGTTGTTCATCCTGTTTTCAATTTAATGCTCCAGAAGTTATCCTACAATCTGATATTAGGACTCTGTTAAAGTTTTCCACTGGGACCTGAAGTTGTTTTAAAAGTTTTATGAGTCTTGCTTGTTCCAAAAATGAATCAAGGAATTTTTATTCCTTATTCATTTTAATAATGCAAAAGTTTTTCATTTAAATTGAGTTGATACATTTATAAAAACAGCTGATTGGATTGATGTGATTTTTCCTTAATAGTCTACACTGCACTTTATAATCCAAAATTCACCACTGCTTGGAAACGTGAACCCAGTGCATCATGGGTAGTGTGAGCTCATGCCTACAGGAGACATCTGGGTTGGGAAGCTGCTGAGGCAGGTGGTCTTCACACCCCAGGACGTCTCCACACTCGGCTTTTTTTTTTTTTTTTTTTTTTGCTTCACCACAGTTTCCTGAGTCCCTAATCGGCATAGCCTCCAGGATGAGCTGGACTTTTTACTTCTTTCCATCAAAATACTGTAAAAAAAAAAAAAAATCTCTTGCTCAGAGCAGAGAAGTATGAAAAAAAAAATCTGAATTAGCTCTCGTGGGTTTCAGCTGAGACTCTGACAGAGATCTGACAGAGGAACCTGTGATGGCCACAGAGTCGCTGCATAGACTCACAGTCACAGACACTTACTACAAATTACTAGACTTCAAATGGTTTCCAATAGCAGCTTATTAACCTGAACACTAACCCTACAAATCCAAATCTAAGGTTTGATCTCGAGCACCAAAACACTAACAAATCATCTTGGATGAACACAAAGGGGCTTCAGACTACAAGGGGCAATCAGTGACCAACCCCAACTCATATGCTGACCCAATAACGGGAAGATAAGAAATCAATCACATTGATACTGCTGATCTAAATGTACCAAGTAATTCTTGTGTATCTCTGTTATTCCCAATTTCACTATCATAACATGGCAGGTAACAGATCCTGACGGTTAGAAATCTGGCTGTCAGCGACCGTTACCTCTGAGTTGATAGGGTAAAAGTAAAATCATGCATGAGTCAGATTCATACCCTTGATTTGTCTACATGTACCAAGTAGTCTCGGCAAAATTCATCCTGCCATTCCCAAATTTAGCATCATGACAGGGCGAAGTAGCTCAATAGCTAGAAATCTGTCTGTCAGATATGGTTCTTCCTTGGTTGAGCATGACAGGAAGATCAGAAATCAGTCAAACTCTTGACTTGTCTACAGCTACATAAAAGTAAATGTCATCCTGATATTCCCAAATTCTGCATTTAAACAAGAGGGGACCTGGATCCTGATGACTAGAAATCTTACTGTCCAACTTGGTTGTAGTATGACCCCAATATATATGTCACACATGATGCATACACTTCAAACGTATGGGTTTTGATGCTACTCACTGCAGGAGGGAAGAAAGGTTCAATCTATTGTTTTAAACAAGCCAATAGAGATACAACAAATCTGCATGTGTTATTCTAAAGTTAAGGTGATCATTGTGTTAAATTTTGACATAAGGGCTTCAATGCAACAAGTAAATCAACCTGTGGCCACTACAGCGACAACGACTGTATTCATTACACAAAGTTAAACTTGAAAACTCCCAGAACATCCAAAAACTGCAAGATTAAACTTTGCCAGAGAACATGAGGGAAGGACTGATTAATACTGGCAGCACATGCTTTGGTCAGATGCAACCAAAGTTAATTAGTTAGAATCAGATGGAGTGCAGCATGTTTGGTGGTGTGGACCTGGCCAGGGACACAACTACCACAGTGAAACACGGAGGTGGAGACGACATCTACAGATGGTTCTGTGGATGGAGGTTTGTTTTCCCTTTAATACTGAATGAAAAAAGATGAGTCGCTCCCAAACTCAATAAGTTTGGCGGCAGGAGAGGAAATTCAACAGGACAATTGATCCCAGACAGGAGCAAAAGTGGAAATGATCACCAGGATGACAGAATGTCTCATGCTTGGATCAGAAGGCGCAAATTTTTGCATGAATTTTTTGTTGTGGCCAACACATTTCCAGCGTCAGGCCTGATTATGAATGCTTGGAACAACGAACGTACGAGTGTAACATAACTGTGATATGTTGGAAGTTTTTGCATTTCTTTGCTAAGTTTGAATCTCCTACAATGTGCATCTTTACGTTGACCAATTGGATGACAGAGTGCTCCGATGCATTGCAGTAAAAGTACGTTAACTCGCTTCATATACGCAATGTAAGTCAATGTTTTTGGGGTTCGTTAATATAACCTAAAGTTTGAGCAAAAGACTTCTAGCACCCTTTGGCACATCAGTAGCCATGACTGACAGTTTCTCTTCACGCCTCCCCAACAACTAATGGGGTAATGATCAATGATTGTTCTGGATCATCATACTTTTATTGTTGTCAGTCTACCGACCAACATCTGTCCACAGATCAGTTTATCACACATTCTGTTGAGTTAATGTCTCAACTCTGAAGTTAGTTAGTTAATTAGTTAGTAGCTGTACCCAGTTGTAATTGATGCCTTGGTTTGTTGCTGAAGTTGAATTTGTTCGTTTCACTTTTTTGTGTGTTGCTCCTAATTTCTTACTTGTTTTAGTTTTTTATATTACTTTGGGCATTCGCTATCAGTTTTTTCACCTTTATTAAAGCTATTTTTCTTTTTACACTTTTTTTCCTCCTGTCTTTGACTCCTTATTTTGTAGAGTCAAATGGGAATATTAGTCTTTTTACCCTCAGGCTCAGATGTAAGGACAAGAAAAGTATTACTTTAACTTGCCTAGAAATGCTTTTAAGGGCCGGTGCACGTTGTATTTCTCTTTTTTTCTTTTGCATATTACTTTTTTCTGCATTTTAATATATCACAAGATTTAAAAAGGATTGTGAGGTTTTGGAGTTGCTACATCATATTTTTCATTTCGAGAGCCAAAGACAGTGGAGTAGCTCACATCTGCCGAGACACCGATCAGGTAAACACAACACAACCCCCTGAAGCTGGACAAAGTTTCCACCGACCAAGATGCACACAAGATGCATGATCAATCTAAGATAAACCAAAACATATTGAATTTGCAGGTGGAGCTCAGTGTGTCAGAGCGAGAGTGAGAGTCTGGGACATCGATTTACATCCACTCGAAGGGATTTTTGCTCCATACGTGGCTCCTCGTGCCGCTGTCATTGTTCTCGCCTCCAGGCTACATGAAAGGTATTGAATCTTCCTCGTGCCTTTGTCCTCATCCAGCCAATTTAGCATTGTGACTGTAGTGTGCCATGAAAGTATTGTCTGGAGGCAGACGCACGCACACTCCCTCTCTTTCTCTTTCTCTTTCTCTCTCTCTCTCTGGTGCATTGATTTATGGGCCGCAACCTCTCAGCTCTCATCCAACTGTCAGGACGAGTGAAACTGAAATCACAGTCAATGATGGAAATTAGTATTTTCTTTATCTCACTTAGTAGGTGAGTTATTTCCAGGCTACAGGGGCCGAGCAGGTTACATGAAGGGAGAGAGGGAGGAGGGCCGGAGGTCATGGAGCTAAATGACCTGGATGTGTCTGTATTATAGTTATATACAATTATAATTATATTTATATATAATTTATATCCATCCATCCATCCATCCAATATTTACTACCTTATTGATGACGTAATCAGGCAGTAAACATTCAACAGCTCATTGGATCACATTTGAAGCTAGACTTCCTGATTTTAATCCTCTTGTCTCAGTATCTGATGAGCATCAGTTCAGTCTCTTAATCCCGTCATTTTAATTCCTGTCATCAGTAAAAACCCAGTCTGGTGTTTGGCAAACAAAACTTTGATCCATTCGTTTGATGGAAGCCAACAAAGCTTCAATCAAATCATTTTTCCCTTTATTTCCTTCTGTCTCCGTCTCTCTTTTAATATACTGTAAATTCATAACTAAAGTTCAGTTAATCTAACTCTGAAATGAAAACTCTAATTTACTGCAGTAATATATTCATCCCAAACAAACCATGTTTCATTACACGATTGATTGCAACTAATATCCCAAGTACGACTTCACAGTCTGACTGAGTCTAAAATAATGCAATGTTTTCCTGTGTTGTTATTTACATGTAAATGTATTTTGTCCCTGGAGTAATCATGGCTCCACAATATAAAAGAGAACTACTTAACTTATCTTAGAAACATGAATCCCAGTAGAATATAGTGTAGCAGTATAGAGCTGTATATTTCTATTGAAGTTCATGCATCATGTGAAAATGTTCTTTTCTTATGGAGTTATCCTGCACTGTGATTGACTGAAAAGTCTAAATGTATTAGAAATAATAATTCAATGTTTTTCCTTCAGTTTGATAGATAAATCCCTAGTTTATCATTCTGTCCTTGTCTCCATTATTGAACCTTATACAAGAGGTGTGGTTGTCTTTTTATTCAGAATAACAACAACAGCAACTCAAACTTTGTGAGAACGGGAGTTTGCATCACTTCATATATTTACCGACAGCGTGGGACTCTGTGGTTGTTAAGAAAATTTGCCGTCATTCACAAGCAAACTGATAAATGACACTTCCCATCCCAGCCCGAAATCAAATCAACCACGAATATAAAATGTGCATTTTCAGTATTGAAATACATAAAACAACAAGGATGTGCATAGTAATGAAAAATGGGCTTCGATGTGTGTTTATGCAGACGGGGATGTTTCAGTAGGAGAAGATCCTCAGTGCTCTGCAGCTCAGGATATTGACTAAGGTTGTGTTGTTTACCCCTGAGCTTTATAAAGTTCAGATCAAATATTCCCAGAGAGGCAGAAAAAGACAAGACAACAACAACATTATATCCTAAAACTGATCAATTCCCTTCAAAACAAAATGCTCAAACGCTGCAGGAGTTCATGGTTTGTCTTCATCACAATCATTAATTTAACATTTCCAGATTCTACAAAGAACAAACAAAATGAAAACTGGGGGAAGACGCATGTCGTCATTGTGAAGATGGAAACAAACTCTGAGGTTTAAGACTGCAGCGTTGCAATGATTACCACAGGATCCATATGGAAATTTATGCGGTGAACAAGTGACTGGGGAGGGGTCGTCCTTCATCAGTGCCTCACATCCACCTCCCAGGGCAATATGCAGAGCAATGATGGGTTGTAGAAACATAATTACAGCCCCTGATGCATGTGCTTCAACTCTCCTCCTTCCATTTAGCAAGTTTCACTGAAGGCAGTGGCAACGAATGTGATCACACCACTGAAAGTTTCTGTGCACACTGTTAAAAAAAAAGATTTCTGTATTTATTTTTATTTAATTCTTGACTTTGTTCCCTCATGCTGCAAGTATGGCGATATAAACTAGATTCCCCCTGGGCATAATGATCCCTCACTGGCTTCCCTCCTGCAAACATTCCCAGTTGTGTTTTCATAAGAAAGCCTGAGGCGTTGCTGCCAGGGATTTGACCCACAGCTTTATTTGCCTGTTCTTCAGCCTTTTACTGTACTGTAGGCTCATAGCATAGTCAGCACATGTCTAAGCTGGCTGTGCCATGTATTGTTGTTTCCAGGATGGTTAGCTTATTTTGAAAAAAAAAAAAAAAAATCATATGGCATGTAAAAGGCCTGTGTTTGTAGGACACTTACATTCCTCCTCTGATATTCAATAAAGGTAGCTCTTGACTGGCTTCTGAGGTCAGCTATAACCTCCAGGTAACAGAGAATAATCTGTGACTAAACCTCCGGTGCAGAAGAAAGAAAAGCTGGGCAGATAAAGTTTGAGCTCCCTCCCAGAAATAGATAATTATTAGTGACAACTATGGTAAAACCTGTTTTCAACCTTTTTAAACCTTTTAATTGATTGACTCCTTTCAAAATGCATTACGTAAGACTGGAGTAGCAACACAAAGGTGAACCAACTGCATTTCCTCTAATGGCCACTAGAGTGTTGCTCTCAAAGTGAGTCAGTCCCCATAGACTCCCATGTTAAAATGTCCAGTTTTAGAGCAGAAATCAACATGTTTAAAGCCTGGCACAGAAAACGATATAGGTTATAGTGAATCTTTAAGGTTTAAAGTAAAGTAGAAACATCTGAAATCACACTCTGAAACTCGGAAGAACTTAAGTAGGCCTAACCGCTCAAAATCCAAGAGGGCCGCTCCATGCATCAACAGTGAGTAAAAGCTGAATTACACTGTTTAACAGCCACTTTATCTTGTGTTTTGTGTCATTTAAAACCAGTAACAGATTAAAAAAAAAAATCTGCAACTTCTACCCCTAGACATGTTGTTAAATTGCTTCAACATGCACAAAAGGTATTGGCTGTTTTTAGCTAACAATGCTAAACAACAACAGCTAATGTGAGGGTTTGCTTTTCTGACTTGTTACCAACTTTTAACTGGAACCTGGTCGTCTTGGATGTGACATTATTTCCAACACTGCTGAATACAGATCAGAACAAGACAACAAAAGGTGTTGTGAAGGAGACACAGCGTATATGAAAAAAACTAGGCTACTGTTTGATTTAAAAAACTACTTGTGTTCATCTGTATCTTTTCATTATCATTCTTTACGACTCACAAATATGAATGAATCGCAGCGGCCTATTCATTAGCATGTCATTCCCTCTCCACAGGATTGGCATTCTGATCATGCATTATGTAAATGAAAGCGCAATTCAGAGATGCCAGTGCCCATTTTAAACATGTTGGGAAGTATCTAGATTAGAATATATATGATCTGTGACATTCAAGTTACAAAAAGCATCCCCGGCGCCGAGCTCGGCACGGTGTCCTGGATCCACAAATTTGAACAGATGTGTTTGTGTTTGATCCACTGCATGATCTCGTAGTCAAAAAGACAAACACACCCATTTACATCAGCATTCAAACGATAAATTATTCACTGCCTGCACATCTGACCTTTCTGCTTATTGAAAGCCGTGCCCGCTCCAATGAAATGAAATGAAATGCAAAACAACTCTGCTATACGGGAATCACAGTATGCAATATATAAATACCTGGAAAAACTATGCAAATAGGTTTGTCCAAGTAAAGAACATACTATATATGCATGCTTTTGAAGTACAGAGGGCTTTGGATAAATGCCCTGAAGACGTACCTCTAACTAAAGACACCATACATATTCAGTGGATGAACTCTTAAAACTAACTGAGGGAACAACTGCGAGCCAAAGGCTGCAGATGGAGAACAGGAGGGAGGCTGTTGAAGTGTTGACCCTGATCTTCCTGCCAATGTCACAGGAGCTGCAAGGGTAGGGGTTTTGTGTTTGGAGAGTGAAAAAAAAAAGAAGCACTGCATGAAGACAGCAGAATATGGTGAATTTTTGTGTTGAAAGAGGCAAAAACTGGGCGAACGTATAAAGAGAGGATGCACAGATGACAAAGAGAAGGGAATTCTCTCTGATGACGACACAGAGCTTTGAAGTCTGGTGCTGGTTTGATGTCGCTGTATCCAAAGCTGCTCGCTGAACCACCACAACAACAACAACCACCACCACCAGTGTGTGTTCACCCTGAGAGCTATATCACCCACTGCTCCCTCTCTGTCTATAGCAACATTGCAGTAATTGGGGGAAAAAAAAGAGGCTTTCCTCATTGTGCCGTACACATGCAGCTCCCTGTAAGCCACATCTCCCTCCTCATTTTTACCCGCAGAGGCAACCAAAAATAATCCAATCAGCTCTCTTCCATGAATTTCATTGGCCGTTAATTGCCTTGCCTGATGCTTAGAGGTCACTCGCCTGCACGCCGCAGAGAGCTGGCCAAGGGCACAGTCGACCACATCTCCATAATGGCCCCTCGATTCCATTCCCGACGGGATTACCGGCGACGGCACCTCCACATTCTGTTCGCTGTTGAAGCCATTAGCCTCAGCCCGAGCCCTGCAGTAGAAACCAAACGCTGCTGCTGCTGCTCCAGCCATTTAGCACCACTTGCCCATACATATGCTGTTGGGGTGGTTGAGCATGAGCAACTACATTTGCTGTGTCCTGCCAGGCCTCGATGGATCTGCTGCTGCTACATCTCCATTTCCTTTATGCCTTTTTACGTGTTTATTACGGCACCTGGCCCTTACAGCCATTACACGGTGATCTGAGAAGAAAAGAAACACTTTCAAATGGTTTTTTTTCTTTATGTTAACATTTTGAAAGCCCCCTCACCACCTGTGTGGACACCATACAATATTTTAAAGTCTCAGGTGCAGAAATTTCCAGAGCTGTACAGTCCAGCAGCGATAGGCGACCACAGCTTTGGTTGATATACACAGTCACGACTATTCTCAATTCATTTTCCCCTGACTAAAGAGCAGTGTGTGTTCTTTTCTTTTTTTTGTTTCTCCCAGCGACTGAATTTTGTGTTTGAAGCCCTCGCTGCTTTTACAGCTTCCCTTCTGCAGAGAGAGAGAGGCAGAGTGGGAGGAGAAAGAGTAAATGTAGGAGCAACAAAGAGCAGAAACAGCAGAAGAACAGTGAGCGTTTTTTCTTTTTTTTTTCTGTCTGTGCCGAGCGTGTGTACACAGATAAAAGCGATTGTTCGTGGGGGGAAATACATTCATTATACATTGGAGAAACCCTGAATGAAAAACAGTCTATACCCCTACAAAGAGATAACAGAGCAGAGAGGGAGCTTCAGAGGAGCAGACAGTGTGCTGCCGTGCATTTACGCGTGGAGACCTCATTCATCACAAAGACCATTATGTTATAAATTAACTTAAATCATAGCTGAGGGTTTCTGTTCTGTCCTGAAGGAACGAACACCACCTGGTTATTTTGGTTTTTACATTTATGGCACGACAAGCTTTTCTAAGAAAATAAAATTGGACATTTAAATATACATATTTGCTACAGCTACAAATATGTTGTCAATTTATTCTCACAACTCAGATATTGCAACTTAAAATTGCATCCAAAACAATCCCTGTTTGCGGACCAGATGTTCCCTAAATGCCTCACTGTAGAAGCTACAATACCCACATTCTTTGAACGCCACACATGCAGAATACAATTTACAGATCTCCCTTGAACGCCTCACATGCAGAAGGTAGACACCAGCTACATCACAGATCATTAAGGCCCCACCGAGGGGATTTTACAGAGCCAGCAGCAGCAGCAGCAGCATCAGTGCACTGTGCAGGGCTTTAATAGGAGGTTTAAGGGGGCCTGTACTTTCAAAATGTGCTAATATGAGGGGCCATCGGGGGCCCCTTTACAGCTTGACCTGATGCTGTCTATGACCTGTAAGCAGTTCAACCGTTTTCACCTTTTACACAAGTGGAAAAAATCACACTAGTGCTTACAGTGGGAAAAAAAAAACATTCAGCAAATTTGAGGAGAAAAATGCACAGGTAACACAGTAGTGAATGGTTGGCAATTTTAAATAGTTGTAATAAAGAATAATCTCTAAAAACCCAAATATCTGCATCTGAACAGCGGCTAATCCCGTGTAAAGGAGATGAGCCAATCAGACTTCCAATGGTCCAATCATCTGACACTTACAGTATATTGTTGATTAAATAACATAATGGACCTGCAAAAATGATGTAAATACTGAAGGTCATGGTTCAACAACGTGAAGTCTATAAGATTAATTATTGATATACTGTATGAATTGATGATGTGAGAGAAATATCACAATCCACTGGAACGACGATGTCTCAGAGCTACTCGGTTCTCCTGTAGCTGTACAGCGGAGCTCCTTCCCTTATAAACTATGTTTGACAAACAGTGACAGCGGCGTGCAGACAGCCCACAAACCGACAAACAGGCAAGTTTAATTAAGGCCTGTCGTCGTGTTACTGACAGCATTAACACTAATTAGTGAGAGCTGATATGACGTCGTCGCCGACCACTGGAGATGTTTGTCATTTTAAGTGACGCTCAGCAGCGGCTGCAGCTCAGTGTTTCCTACACTGTTGTAGTGAATCTGTGTGTCTCTCCAAGTAAAACAAGCTCTTCTTCTACGGATCTTGTTAATCAAACAGTAACATACTTGCCCTAACTGGGATTCAAACCTTAAAGCCAATACAAATACAAAGTGCCAGGCATTACCCACTGTGCAATCCAGCTGAATGTGTTGAGCCATCAGGTTCACCATGTTATTATGTTACATTACACCTAATGTCAGTCCAACAACTGAAATGTTCTGCTACCAATTACAGCCAATACTTTTCACAACTATTCATTACAAGAAAGCCAATCTTGTTGACCTAGGCAAAGATTAGCTGTGACTGGGATTCAAACCCCAAGCCTCCCAATCCAAGCCCAATACCGTTATCGCCATCCAGCTGAATGTGTTGATCAGAGACTCCTCTGACTCCACACTCACACTCACACTCACACAGACACAAATACACACAGGCCGGTTGACAGCGCCTTCATGTCAGTGGTCAGAGAGAGCGGTCTGTCCATGTGTTTGTTTATCTCTGTCCATGCAACGTGTGACTCCTGGTTTTAAGGTCATGGGTTTGATTCCTATGTTGACAGAGATCATAGCAATACCCCAATGGCACAAAAATTCTGATAAAAGCACCAGCAGTGTAAATGAAACCTGAAATCTTTGTGTTTATTTTTTAGACTTTCTTAAACTTAGTTTCAGAAAGCGGAAGTGTTTTCACATTTTCCATGAGATGATGTGGTACCTCAAAAAATATTTGATGCATGGTGAAATTGTTGGACCGGCACAAGACGGGTGAAAGCGAAAGCATTTGCCAAGAATGTTTTCATTAATCAAGAACGAAAGTCGGAGGTTTGTTAAGGATCAGATACCGTCATAGTTCCGACCATAAATGATGCCAACTAGCGATCCGACGGCGTTATTCCCATGACCCACGCCGGGCAGCGTCCAGGAAATCGAAACTAGGAAATGCTGGGCGAGTTGACCACTAAATAATATCAAAATAACAATAAAGACAAAACGATATATTTATCAAAAATTGACCCATTAACAAGTGGTAATGTAGATTCATCCACATTAATATGAAACTCTTTTATAACCAAAAGCAAACTCCTCAGGGTCTCTTTAAAATCTATCCGTATTTTTGACGACCACTGCTATCAGTAATAGCCCTTTACCTCCAATTGCTCAATTTAACCAATCCAGCTAGAACCAGCTCCAAACCTACCGTATATAATGAGATTTTCAGAGGAAGAAATTGCTTTGTTATGAGGAATAGATGTGAATAGTATTTGCTGAACACTTAACTTACATGGCCGACCTTGTTCTGTATCACACACACATGTTATGTCAGATAATATAAGGTGGGGCAGAGAGTTCAGTCCATGTGGCCGGTCTTAATAGAATGACAAAAATTGTTTTTCCCCTGGCAATATCTTAATGTCTTGAGATGATGTGATACCTCAAAAAATATTTGATTTGATTTGGAAAAAAAATGTTTGAACATGGGTAAGCAGTGAACGGTTACCACACAAATTAACCATTCATGAAAAAAAAAAATTAATAAATAAATATAAAATCCCACTACATAAACAAAACAAAACAAATACCATCACTCAAAGCAGAAAGGAAAACTGCTTTTTTTTTTCCTTTCTGCCAATTAACTAACAATAATAAATAAAATGAAGTTAAACATGTTCAAAAAGGAGTAGGAAGAATTTTTTTAAAAAGAAAAAGACAAAAAATCACTTGTCTGTCACGATCAGATTTGTTTTCATTTGTTTGGAAATCCTGGAAAAACTAAGAAAAAACCCAAACAATTCAAGCAAACATATACAGTATAACCATGACATAACTGTTCACCTCTATTTGTTTCTGCCGTCAGACGACGGACGTTCACGCGCTGCTGCTCAGTAGCCAACAGGAGAATGTGGTGGTGCTGGTGAATGAGTTTAATTACATGAATGTAAGAGCAGCTGCAAACAAACAGCACACTCAGCAAAACTCCCTCGTGAAAAACACGAGAAGGGCTGGAGGAAGAATAATAACAGTTTGTAATAATGTTTAATGCAGAGCAGCCAGCATGAAAGAAACAAATGTGTTTAATGCTCTCGTCCTCCATTTAGTCCCTGTTGGTTTGCAGGAGCAGCACAACCCGCCCTGCACCAGCAGTTTCTCCACCAACATGATGCTGCTGCTGCTGCTGCTGCAACATTTTTTTTAAATCCTTTAAAAAAAGGAAGAATTTCAACTCATAAACATGGATTTATATTCAGTTTTCAGTATGAATGAGCTATCCAGCTGAATGTGTTGATCAGGACCTCGTCTGACTCACTCACTCACACAAATGCACAGACAGGTTGACAGCTCCAGTGGTCAGAGAGAAATACGAATGGGACTTTAAAACACCTGTAAATGAAACAGAGTATTACATTAGGTAAAATAATAAGTATATATAGAGAGAGTGATGTCATTAAAAAGTGACAGTGATATAACAGTGCTGTATTACAATAGTCTGTTGTTAAAGAGGATAAAGCAGAATTTTACCTTAAATATGCTACATTTGTACCTTAATTAAACAGCTTTGGCATAATTGTGATGGTTACATAACTGACGTGTAACTTGTTCCAGGGAGGATGGAGGCTCTCTGCCTTCCACCTAGCGTCTTTTGGCTGAAAACCAACATTGTAAGATCAGAGCCTCCGCCCCAGCTCTTGTCTCTGCTACAACGTGGCACAAACGTAACCCGTAATCTCTTGTTTATGACGGATAAAAACTACACAAATATCTCGTAACGTTTTGTTATTATCTCATAGCGTGGTGAATGTGCAGGTCACAACTTGTCCACGAGAGTGTTTTGGAGTTGTTGGATTGTGTATTTGATGAGTTTGATGAGGGAAACCAAGAAATCCCATGAGCCTCCGTAGCGTAGCTCTGAGTAGCTCGCCGCTCTGCTCCACCGTTCTAAAAACAGCTTGCACCGACAATTAAAGGTAATGAACCTACTGCTATGACTATAGGGATTATGTCATTTTCCAAAATGTTGAACTATCCCTTTAAAAAGCAAAGCTATTCAGATGCTCCAGTTCCTCTACTAGCCACTAGGCTCAGTCTCTAACAGTGAGTCAGTCTCCATAGACTTCCATGTTATAATGAGCAGAAATAAACACGTTTCTAGACTGATGTAGAAACAGCTTTGGTCTCTATAGATAATTTCCTCCTTCGTGACGACTGTGTGGTTGAATTTTCATATAAAACCCACCCCATAATGTAACTCACTCAAGTCACAGTTGGTAATGGATATGGTTGTGCGCCCTCACACACACACACGCACACACATGGACGCACACTAAGCGATCACCCATGCACACCGATCCCATCCAGGACCATGACTGTAAATTGAGGCCATTTGTTAGCACCACACCGAGGAGCTGGATAATTAGCGACCATAATTCAGAAACAATGATCCGGGCCCCAGCTGCCCAAGGCGGCCCCCCCAGGCGCCGGGGGCAGGGTGAGATGAACAGCCCCGTTCACCGGCTCCACACAGTCAACCCACGTGAAGTCCAAAAAACTCCCCGGTGACAGATTCACTTTATTTTTCTTTTCTTTTCTTTTTTTTTTATAAAGTGGCAGGAAGTTAAATCCAGTGAGTCCGGACCAGTGGATCCTGACACGTCGTTAGTCATCAGGTAAGAGGCGGCAACTAATTAATATGCTGCAACATTCATCATTGTGTAATGAAGTGCAGTTTCTATGTTAATTGAATGGAGGAAGCATTAACCACTGAGGTGAAGCTAACACACTAAACACAGACTGCAGTGGAGGACAACATGGATGTTTGTGCTAGAGTTGGAAAACACTCTGAATAATATTGTTAAATTAATTACAACTTATTCTTTTGCTGTTATTAATCAAACCATTAATCAAATTAAGTTTATTTACATGTGCATCAAAACAATGATAATATAATAATTGGCAAAATTTATGCTTGAGAAAAACAGAAGATGTGTTTACAACAAAAAAGCAAAAGGCAGAATGGTGTGATAAATATTGTACTATTATGGAAATAATTAGATTAGGATTATGTTCTAATTTAAGGGTAATAATAATAATAGTATGGGTGAAAGTTTTACTTGTAGAAATTATAACAAAAACAAGAACAGTTAACAGTATCACTCTTCAAAAATGAACATTTATTATTGTTTCAAATAAACTTAGGGGTGAATGAGTGAAATTCAGGCAATGTTGTAATAACAGATGGTTCTAGTAATCGGCTAAAAAAATTATCAATCAGATTTATCGGTGTAATTTGGACGATAATTATTGGCCAATATCGGGCCGATAATAAGTGGTGCCCATGGTCATTGTGCGTCTCTAGTATCTTCCAGTATTTTAATAACTGTTTGGTTTATGTTTGACCACATATGACATGGGTATGTTATATAAAATAAATAAATAAATAAAACTTTTATTTGTTATGATGAAATGTAAAATAATAATGTTTTTCTATATGATGTATCTGGTCTTAAAGGGATATTTCATTTTGGCAAATTCGCCTATTGCCATAATCCCTATAGACTCATGGGATTTCTTGGTTTCCCTCATCAAACTCATCAAATACACAATCCAACAACTCCAAAACGCTCTCGTGGACAAGTTGTGACCTGCACATTCACCACGCTATGAGATAATTAATAACATATAATTATGTAACATTACAACACCTGAAGCAAATACTCTGTACTACTTTCGCTTTTGAAGTCACTCTGCTGCCGAGCAGCCGTGTCGGGAATGTAGTTTTGGTTACGTATTTATCTCTAAAACAACTCTGCCTCCTAACGTTCCGTTATTATCTCATAGCGTGGTGAATGTGCAGGTCACAACTTGCCCATGAGAGCGTTTTGGAGTTGTTGGATTGTGTATTTGATGAGTTTGATGAGGGAAAGCGCCGTGCAGAGCTCAACAGCTTGCACCAACATTACTGTAAAGGTTATGAACCTACTCCTAAGACTGTAGATTGGCAATAGGTGAATTTGCCAAAACGTTGAAATATCCCTTTAACTTTTGCACGTGAACTGTTGTCTGTTGTGTCTGCTGCATGTTGTATGTATGATTTGTATTATGGGTTTGTTGGAAGGAGAAATAGCTATGCCATAAGACAAGTGCTGATGATGGGGATCCATAAAAAAGTAAAGTAAAATAAAGTGAAGTAAAGATGAGTAACAAAAGGAAAGGACAGACCAGAGGTTCATCACACACTGAAGTAAACGAACCAAAACATTAGAGGAGAAAAAAGAAGCAGCCGGTGCTTTGACATGATGGAGGAGCAGCAGCTCTGGTTGGAGACGAACTGGACACAAGTTCAACACATTAGTGGAAACTGGTGCAGCAGAGATGGAACAAACTGTGTGAACCTGCAGAGAGAAGCAGCTGCTTCTGTCACAGGAGAAACTTTTAATATTCTGCAGATAGGAAATTTCACACACAGCTAAAGTTTTAGTCTGTATATCTATATATAAACACACAAAGGCTGCTGCACTGCTCCTCCATGACAGACAGACAGACAGACAGACTGTGATTACAACATGATTTAATGTTGTTTTGTGTGTTTGTCTGTCTCTCTGACTCACACACACAAACACAACATGTACACAAACTTGCTCAAAGGGAGTGTCTGACTCTAACCGTGTGCTGAAACCGACATGGTGTGTCACACTGTCACATGTCACTTCCTCCTCTGTGACAAAATCAAAACGTGGGAGGAGAGTTTAAACACATCTGTAGTGACCGGTCTGCTGCTGATAGATGTTCATCATCATCATCATCATCATCATCATCATCATCATCATTGTTATGTTTGTAAAGCAACTCATTTTTGGCAGTTTAAGTTCTGAACAGCAGTGTTGTTATGGACTGAACACACTCACACACACACATGAATAATAGATGACAGCAGCTCACTGTTCAGCTTCATTGTGGTTCTCTCTCTGAGAGTTGGAGGATGGAGGATGTTTGACACTCACAGTTTCCAGACTTGTCCTTGGGCTGATGTACAATATATATATATATATATTTATTTTTTATTTGAATCCATCAAAACCTACAGGTGGCAGGACACCGGAGCTGAGTGGGTGCAGTGTCTGAAAACTTATAGGGTGTATTCAGACCTGGCTCATTTGGAGCAGTTGGTCGAAAAGAGGGAGCGTTGAACCCCCAAAAAGATCGGATTGTTTGGTCATACAAACTATGCTGCAGATTTCTGACCAATGAGAGAACAGCTGGTTGGCGAATGGCATTTGTTTACAACCGTTAGGGAATATTACCATGTGAACACAAAGGACCCAAAACAAAAATGCAATAATCTTATTGTTTTAACCCTGTGAATCGGGGACACCTTTAAACTCACGCTACCGTGGCCCACAGAGCTCAAGGCACTGCACCTAAACAAAACATCAGCAAATTTGCAAAGTACAGTAGCTACGATTTATTTATTCCTTCATAGTTCTTAGATTTTGTTTTATTTGAAGGTTTGGTTGTGTAATTGTGTAGTCCAGCTGATTGGTATGACCCAGTCGGGTTCATCACCTTCGTCTTCCAATGGAAACACTTTGCTTGTCGTCTCTGCGTTACATACTGTATGATCCATGTTTTCTATGTGTATTTTTTGTGTTTTTCCAGAATGAAGCTTTTTCTCCCACACAAACCAAATCCACCTCCCTCCCTGAGTGAGTTTAAACAGGATATCAAACACGATAATGAGCTTTACTTAACTTCTAACAAGGCCGACGTTCACGTATGTTTAGATATAAGTTGAGGTGTAATGTGTAAATTAAGGTCTGTGTAAAAACCTTCAAAGGTGTTTTTGTTATTCCTTTATTAAATGCTCAGATTACAGCTGGGTGGAGCAGCACAGGCAATTACAGACGGCCGTGAGAGTCAGTCAGTGTGCTAATGAGAATCTGAGCTATAAATTAGTTTCACCTAAAGAGGAGAAACAAAGCATTGAAGAGAGAGAGAGAGCTGTCAATCATGCACAGTGTGAACACACCCACGCAGTCACAGGAAGAGCTGAGAGGAGCTGAAGTGATGAGGAGGTGGAGGAGCTGTAGCTGCTCTTTACAGACAAGAATCATAATGTGTTGCATCAAACTTACACACACATATACAGGACATGATACACTTATAATTGATCAATCCGTCAACTCCAGTCTCAGTAAATCAATCAATTTTATCCCAAAATTTGTCTTTTTTCATTGATTGCACTTTTACTGGTGATGTAAGTATTTGATTTGGTTTTATTGACTCCTGATGCTTGACTGGTTTTATTGTTATAGCTTTATTGATCTTTATTGATCTCTGTCTTGCTGTTGCCTTGTATTTGCACTAGAATAATAAAAACTCTGTTGGTGCACAGGACTTGCACGTCTTATTCTGATGTTTCATGTAAAACATGCAGGTTTTGAAATGGTGCTCTTGGTTACCAATATTTGTATAATTGTCATATTTTAGATAGAAGACCCAGCTTCATCTCCAAAGTTTGGAAAAAAAGGCCAAAAAGACAAACTGATGAAAATCTGCATCATAAAAATAGAAATGACACATTTTTTTGTCTTTTTGTTGTTGCTAAATGTCTTTAAGTGTGGAGATGTTTGAAGTTAACTTTTGTTTATCTTGTTTCTGTGCTGTGAAGGTGTTGGAACAACAGTGTCAGCGATGAGCTGCCTGATTCAATTAAGATGTTATCACCTATTCATAGTCAATTAAATCGACACAGAGCTGTCACCAGGCTGCTGCTCCGGCTGCTGTCACATCCGACTTTAAACCCCCGGCCCAGGAAAACAAACAACACCACCGCCTCCATATAGCTATCTCTGTCTGTACGTTTATATTTGAACCTTATTTATTTTACATGTTTGTTAATATTGTATAGTTCTTTACCTTTCTACCTTTGATATTTTACACTACTTTTAACACTACTCACATATAAAGGGTTTTTATTTGGGTTTAAGCTCAGTTGTTAACAATTTATAAATCATAAATAAATCAGAGTTGTCATATATTGATGATGACTCACTATTTGGCGAAATCAAGTTAATAGTATACTCATTGAGCTTGCAAATTAAGTGCTACTATTTATAAGTGGTAAAAGGAGCCTTATTGTTAAGTGTATAGCATCATCATTTATTAATGAGTCACTATAAGGCTCTTTGCACCAGTTATAAACAGTAATGAGTCACTAGTAAGATTAATGACAAGAAACATGAACTCAATATTATTTATGATTTTGTTGCAGTATTAAAAACTGAATTAAAAACCAAATCATAAATCATTTATGAGGTTAGTCTTATTTTAAGTTTGAATCCTTTGTCCTGTATATACTGGATTGACAATAAAGTTGACTTTGACTCCTTAGGTGGTTAAAACATGAACTGACACGAAGACACATTATTTTATCATGAACTGTGAAGATCAGGTGTGATAAAAACCTGCTGACTGCTGACTTATCTCCATAGATTGTGGTCGGCTTCTTATTTAAACGAAAAAAAAAAATGCAAATACAGCTTTTTAAGTGTTTGAACCACATCGTCTCAAAAGTAGTAAAAAAAAAAACAACAAAGATGCTGATTGGACAGAAACATAGTAAGGATTCAAGAATTCGTCTCTGCAGCACTGCACAATTATGTGAAGGGTAAGCACTAACACAAAAGGCTTTCACAGTCTTGGTAATAATAAAAAAGTTTGGTTTATACATAACAGGACTCTCCACAATAAACGGAGCAGCTGTGGTTTGGTTTTGTCACACACTCTTTTAAGTTGTTGCGTAACCCTCAAGTGACCTGATTCAAATGATTCTCCCAAATATTTGCAGTCGCTGTTGAGAAGCTGTCAGAGCAGCAGCAGCAGCAGCCGGCGCCGGCGGCTTAGACGGCACAGCCTCCGCTCTGAGTTTCCTTCCCAAGTTTAAACAGTCAAACACTGAAACTCAGCTGAAATACTGAGCAGCATTTGTACTATTCGTATTTTTCCACACAGACCAAAGTTAAAGTTGGAACAAAAGAGATTTGTTTGGACTGAAGCTGAGCGTAGTCGTGGAGCGGCAGGGACGTATCAGCACTCGGTTTTAAAAGCGCAACAGCTTTGAAGTGGCGCTTGGTGCTTTTTGTTTGGAGGTAAAGAGGAAGAGAATAAACAGCAGAAGCTTCGCCTCATATCTCAGGATGAGTTCGATGGCGGGCAGCGTTAATAAGCATCACACTCAGGTGTCTGCTCTGCTGCAGGTTTCCATAGAAATCTAATGCTACTGTCATCATTCACCTCTCAAAAAAAAAAGTAAAGCTGAAACCTTATAACTTTTCAAAACGATTCAAAAATATGCCAGACTTTACACTTTACATTAGCTAAAGACAGTTATGGATATATCAGAATATGATATATTAACTAGTGTTTATATATTTTCCCTGCTCATTTACACTATTGCATGTCGTTTGGATAATTTATTGTACTTCGGGGGAAGCACTGTGGTGGACCGTCTACAAGCAAACAATAAAAATCAGTTAGTTTTCCATCTCCTCTCTCAGGTTTCCTCTCTGGAGCTCAAGACGGTGTCAGCCAATCAGAAGAGAGAAGGCTCTCGGACTCACTTCTGATTGGCTGACTGTTTTTTGTGTGATCCCCTCCAAAAAAAACAGAGCATATTTCAGAATAAAACACTCAGAGAAACCAAATCCTGCAAGTTGTTGGGTGGTGGTGGGCGGGTCACAGGAAGTCCTGACGGCTGGTTTTAAGGCTCAGTTTCTGAATACAGGCTGTGTGCTTTTCTCTGTGGACTGAGGCTTTGATACTTTCACAGTATTAATATACGTAGAACCTAGAGCTGCTATAGAATCACACTACACATGGACCTTTATACTGTATGGAGCTTTAATACAGACATCTACCTTTATACCGTATGGAGCTTTAATACAAACGTCTATCTTTATACTATAACTTTGTGTGACCCCCTGAACCTCCCAAACAACTTCATACTCTCATTTTTAACTCTCTTTTGTATTTCTAACCGATATGAATGCACTTCTCACATACAGATTTGTCCGCTTCAACACTTAGTCAAAATGTTACAAAGCTGTTTTGTCAGTGGCAGAGATTTGGAACAAGCAGGAGGTCCCACCGGTGCCGAGTCGTAGCACCCACAACAGGCCATGAATCATTAAAGAGAGAGGTTTTGCTTTGATGTTCATCTGCGACAGTCTGATGCCTCTCCCCGCGGGGACGGGGGGGAACCTCCTCCCATCCAGATGTGGCTGTAACCTGGCACGACCCGCCGCTTTCATGTGCTTGTAGAGAACAGATCAGGACATCAGTGCAGTTTGGGGGCTCACACTCTGCAAAGCAAGTGTCTCTATGGCTCTGAGCTGATGCAAATGAAGGGAAATACTGAAGCGTGGTACAAAAAAAAGTGGTTATTTAGTGGATATTTTACAACCGCAGACATAAATGAGTAATTGTTGTTGAAGATACATCTATTCATGCCACTTATAAATAACTCGAAGATGTCAGTGAATAAATGCTTGTGATTTTATATATTTATTATCATGCTGTCTCTTTGGGTTTCATCACAGGAGGAAATTTTGTCTTTTGAGGAAACTTTAGAAACCAAGAAAAATGATACATTTCATTTCTGCAGTGCTGCCATTATTGGTGCTTCCTCTTCTCTCTCTATGACTGACTGTCCTGGTCAGACTGTCCTCAGGTCCAATTTGGTCTGAATCTCTCATTTGGTACCACAGCCTGGATCTGGTAGGTGTAACAAGGTTCAGTCTGGGGGATACAACCCTGGTCTGATTCATTCCCCCAGTGATGGACTTTATAAATTTAAAAAATGACATGAATATATACACTTACTCTCATTTCTACAAAGATAAATAAAGATAAAACTACTAACAAAATGTAATTATATATTATAAGACTGTCATTATGGCATGCTAGTTGTTATGCTATGTTACATAGGCTTCTAAAAGCCAACATTATTTTCTTGTTTTATAAACACTAGTGAAGTTTCAACACTATAGATGCTTTCTCAGAGAATAATAATACATTTGATTCATATAATACTTTTCAAGGTACTAAAGCTTAAGATGGACACAAAAACAGTCTATAAACACAGTACACATGTATGACATTCACTTACCAACATAGTAAAATATAGTACTTCATCCCTCAGATCAGATACTGTTCTACTATACTGTAGTGTTGTAATGTCTCCAGTGTGACCAGTTGCCCAATAAAAATATCTGTAGGCTGCTTTGCTAATCTAACTTGAAAATGAATGTATTAGCTTATGAGGACTGTCTCTTGCACTACACTCAACCTTCTGACCATTTGGTGTCCATTGCACCAGGTATTATTAGTACACTGCCTGTGGCTGCATACAGTACATCCATTAAAATGATCAAAGTGTGAGTACATAAACATAGACACAGCAGAGTCTCTGGAGTCATTTTTGAATTTTTAGTGCAGTTGCATTTGCTAACACTAACACTTTTTTACTTTTAACCACCAGGTCCCAGGAAACCTAACATCTACAGTTTTATCTCATATTTCCCTCCTGAAGACAGAGACAAGACTTTAACTCAGATTAACTCCAACATTTCTTCCCTATGAGCTTTGTTTTTCAAATTGTCCTAAATTATTTAGCTTGGCTGCAGATTGACCTTAAAGCTGTTTACTCTCAGATGCATTCATTTGTGTTTTATCTCATTGAAATGCAAAGGAAGTCTCCACTGGCTGCCAAAAGGCTGTTAAATGTCGCTGTGAAGGACTATTCATTCAATGCCACTTGGCTGAGGTGAGCATGCAACACAAACACAACATAAACACACACACACACGGTGGATTAGCTGTGCTGAGGAAATGTCACATCGGATGTGTTTTCAAACAGAAATGATCCGCTGTTATCTACAATGTTAATCCTGAGGCAGTGACCTTTGACCTTTTGGTTTGCATTTCAACATGAATTATATTTTTCATACTCTCCTCCTGCACCGATGCACAGTGGTGAACTTGTGAGCTGTGATTCAAATCGCTGTTACCAACCGACCCGGAGACTGATCAATACTCTCTAGGGTTCTAATAACAGGAAATAAAAATAAAAGGCCTCCAAGCCTCCACCAGTGGTTCCTGTTTACTGTTCACAGCCGCGCTCTAAATCAAGGATGTGCAGCTCTGCAGAGCCTCCTAATAGTTTTAGGTTTTACTGATGTCATTGTTGTTGTTTTTGAAAAAAGGAAACCGTGAACTATTGACATTTGTTTTTGTCCTTCCTTATGTCACTTATTTTTTTGGCAGTTTGCATTGAGAACATCCACACAGTCCCACGCTGTCCTATAGGCGTTGCCCGTCGGCAGGTTTCTGGAAGTTCAGGCAGGAGACCATGAAGAGCCTGGAGCTGATATTGCTCGGAGTTGCATAACAGGTAGTTGGAGATAAATAAAGATTTTCTCTGTAAAAATGAGAGAGCTGGAAACGAACATTTTAAAATCAAGCAAGAAATCTTGTTCCTCTGCTTCGTTTCTCACCGACACCTTGTGGATTGTTAGGTTTTAACACCAGACACACTGATGGATGTGCATGGAAGCTCCTTATTTCATCTTTTACAACAAGATCCAACAACCTCAAGTCATTTTACTGTATGCTAATTTTCCTTTTACAGTACAAGTCCAACAGATATAAAACAAACTTAGTTGAACACATCACCCCAGACTCCACCTGACTCTAGAGACCGCCCCACCTTGAAGTGAGTCGTCTGGATCCGGACCATCACACGTTTCCTTGGCAGCTCATCCATATTGGTGAATGTTGATTGGCTTTCCCCGGCATCTCAGAGATAAACACAGGAGCAGCAGCTGTCTGTGCCACTTGCACTTCATTTTTCCTCTTCTATTCAGGATTTAAAAAGAAGGGAAAAAAACTAAAAACAAGAAGCATCATAGTGCAACACAGACTTAATGCACGAGGCCTTGAGCCATGAAAAGGTCCTGCACTGATTGGACGAGGGCTGACGTCTCATAAGAAACAGATTTATACCTCTGTCTCCCTCGATCTCTGTCTTATGACAAACAGCAATGAACATTGTTTGAAGCGGTTGTTGCTGTGTACATATGTTTGCTGTGACAACTGGAGGCGATGAAGCCACAAACAATCTGTTGCAAATAAATGGGCTTGTGCAGAAAGACGGAGACGCACTTTCCAGATGAGGAATCACTTTTACCATTCATCATTGTTTTATATCACTTTATTTGTCATGAGTAAATGTTTGAGATGTCAAGGTGATTGGTTATAGTGCTTTGATTTCATGCCAGCAGCCATTTGCTGAGGCAGAGTATCGTGTTGTTGTTTTTTTCCCCTCCAGGGTGGAGCTCTCGTTTACAATGAATAAATCACACGAGCTGGAGACACCGCCGCTGAGTCTTAATCCAGAAATTCATCCAGTGATGAGACACACAGGTGCATCGTGACCGCTGCATCCCTCTGTCCCTGCACCCCTCGCACCCTCGCACGAGCATCACCAACGGAAATCACGGCAGCGGAGCGAGACGGGGAAAATAAAACGGGGTTTAACGTGGCACCGTGCCCTGGCAGTGACGGTTCAATTGGAGAAAAAAAAAACGTTTGGGGAATGAGCCTCTGATGGGGTTACACACAGTCTGTGTGTTTATCTGTCCCCTTTGAAAATGTCATAGACAAAAGCAGAAATGCCAGGCCTTTGTGTGCATGTATGTGTGTGTCTTGTGTCCAGCAGCGGAACAAAAGGGAATATTTCCATAATTCGGCGCCGATGTCCAACACACGTGCGATTTGGCAGCGTTGAGCCTCCTGCAGGAAGGACGACATGTGTCAGAGGGAAAACAAAGGCTTTGTAGATTGGTTCTGGTTTGATCTGAGCCTCAGAGACCGGCGAGATCCGTCATCACGTGTCAGTCAGCACATGTTGTCTAGACGTCAGGTAACATGAACTGTATGGGAAACCCTCACTCTGTCATTCATTGAATACAAGGCTCAGTGTGAGTGTAGAGATAGAAAGGCTGAGATTTCATTTCTCTTTGCAGATCCATCTGAAGGAGAAGCCACCGAGGTCAAAGTTACAATTCCCGTAAAACTGGAAAACCAATCACATTTTTTTTTTTT
The DNA here is from genome assembly GCF_045865225.1 of Trachurus japonicus. Classification (NCBI taxonomy): domain Eukaryota; kingdom Metazoa; phylum Chordata; class Actinopteri; order Carangiformes; family Carangidae; genus Trachurus; species Trachurus japonicus. Next base: position 10,618,288 of record NC_140916.1, on the reverse strand, counting down.
TTAAAGCAAGGTCTAGCAGTTTTTGCTTACATGCAACTGAAGAGCAGCTATTGTTGATTTGGTTGTTACTTCTTTGCAGGGCAGAAGAAACCGGCAGAAGTCCTCAGTCACCATCACTCCTGCAAAACTACAACAGCAATCTTCATCTGGATCGTTATTCTGATTGGTTTGAGCTCTTTCCAATTGTGTACTGAGCCTTTTTGATCTACCTCCAGTGGTCACGCCTCTTGGGAGTCAGAGACGACATCTTAAAGGAGACATATTATTCCACAAATTAAAATAGTTCCCAGGTGTCTTAGAGACATGTCTGTGACATGCTTTGGTCAAAATATCCCAAGGATCAAACATCACAGCTCTTTTCATCCTCCCTAAACAGCCCTGTTCAGAACGGCTGGTTTCAGTGCCTGTCCCTTTAAATGCAAATGAGCCACTGCTTACCCCGCCCCTTTTACCAGTCCCAGGTAGGGTGGGATTATGCTAATTCAAAACGTAGTTACGTCACTGGAAGACAACTGAGGGAACAGCTCATAAAACCATGTGAATTTCAACCTCAGGAGCCTGAAAATTACAGAATTTTTTTGTCAATTCTCACATTTTGGGGGCCAGAAGGCAAAACAAACACCCAAATATATGTAAAAGAGCCTTCAAAAAGTGATATTTCCATAATATGTCCCCTTTAAGGCCGATGTCATATGCAAAAGCAGCTGAGGTTAACCTATTAATATGGAAGATAATGAAGTTGTGCAGCTGCTGATGTTGCAGGTGCATCAAATGTTTTCAATGTCCTGATGCCACGTTCATATTACAGGGAGGTTTCTGTAACCACCGTTGTCTGTCTTATAGAGAGTGTTTACGTCAATACTCAGGCGGTAAGTGTGATTGATAAACTCTATGTATGCAACTTGGAGCCTATAACAACACTCTGGTGCCTGAAAAATGATGTATGTATAAAATCGAGGGACCAGTAACTGCTGTGCTCCTGAATGCAACATTAATGTTTATGCTTTGAACAATGTGACACTAACAAGTGAAGGGCCTTATTCTTCAGAGAAAGGCCTCGTCTATAATGACAAGACACCTACAGGAACCTGAACCTGTTATAAAACAGCACAACACACAAACAAACAAGCTCTCAAGAGTGGACGGACTTTGATGCCATCAAACGCCTCGTTGTTGACGTTGCAGTGGCTGTCGAGCGGTTTTATCTTAGGAAGCGTGTTCGCATGCAGCACCCTCATCAGGAAGAGACTAAATCGAGTCTAATTGAGTCAGAAGGTGGATTGTGTAACCAAAGCTAATAATGGCTTTTATTTCAGGACACACAGGCTGCAGAAAGAGGGAGGTAGCTGGAATCAGCAGCGTGCTCTGCTAGACGGATCGACAGAGGAAGATTTGAGCAGTTTGTATGAAAGCCTGAAGGTCTGTGGTTTAATCACAGCCGCCTGAGTGTTCCTGTATGAATTCATCACTTTACAAAAATATGTAAAGTTTTTAATAGAAGTCTTCTTTCTCCTCCTCATGCTGATGAAGACATGAACAAGAAGAGTTCGGAGAGCAGACTGTTATAAGAAGTCACAGCCTCAGTGCCGACACAATCGATTATCCACAGCCGATGCATAAGAGGCCACCTCAGAGGAAAATGCACTTGTTGGAAATTTTTCTTGACATCGTTCAATTTTCTTATTCTTACCCGACACTAATGAGTCCTTCAGAGGGAAGAACCAGTTCTTGTGCCGCTCCAGCCAACTGAGGGATTATTGAGCAGTCCAGGTGAAGTGAGCAGATTAATAAAATAATCATTGGGTTTTTTTTATCGGTGGGGAAGCACAAGAATAAATGTTTCAGAACCCCTGGAACAGTTTTGGAAAAGGCCATTTTTATTAATTTGTCTGAGCTGGCAGACGCCTGCAGATAGAAATGCTTTCGTTTCTGGAGGGTTTCCAGTTTGAATCTCTGTCCCTGGCTGCTGAAAACCCAAGAAATGCTTCCTCCCATTTCTCCCCAAACACTGTCACTCACAAAAATACATGTAGTTCCAGCAGATATGGTGTGAAACCCTTCAAACGTGGCAGCATCACTGTATTTATCTTGAAAATGCACAACTTTTTTAACCTTTGAATTGTTTCTGTAACATAGGAAGAGCTTATGAATTATATAGGAGGGAATTAAAAAGCTATTTTACCACTTTCATGCAGGAATCAAATATTTAGAGGTTGTTAAACACTAAATGCACCGTTATCTCCAGAGAGTTTTTGCCCCCCGTTAAAAAACCAATTTATATTCCAGTGTGCATTATTTCTATTGGCCTTTAGAAAAACAAAGGTAAAGTGCCTCTATTATTCTTCCTCGTGTAATGGATGTGCAGTGTTGTGCAGTGGCACGAGGAAAACCTTAGTGGTGTTTTACCCTCAGTGTCCATCACTGTTCCAGGCTACAACACCGAACCCCATCGACCAACACACCAACACACAACTGGAGGTGATGACCCGCGATGATTGAAAACATTTCTAACCTCCTAATGGGTTGAACAAACCATTTCCATGCATGAACTTATCGCTTCTGTGTGTGTGGGCAGGTTGGTTTCAACCACTGTCTTAAGCTGTGGTCATTCAGGTCCAGTATAATTTATAAGGTTATACTGCACATGTCCTTTTAAAGGAAACTGGTCATCATTTAGACCAAATCCTACAGATAAAATGTCCCCATCTGAATAAAATGTCCTCACGAACAAGGTCCAAAATTAATGTTCAAATGTGCATATAGATAAGAATATTATAGATTATAGATCCTGGACTAAATGAAAATGGATGTCTGAAAAATGGTTTTGAAGCTCAGGGTAAGCTGCTATGCTTCACTGTCGCCATCTTGAAACCCCTAGGAAATCCATTTATGGGAGAAGAGGTTGTGTGGTTGTGTGTGGGGCGTTAACGCTGATGCTCACCCACCTGTTACTCAAAGTGGCCATATTTAAATATACAGAACTTCAATCTTTCCTAAATTAAAAAAGGCGAGTTACTGAATATTCACACCCATGTCCAGACTCTAGTGGTCATTAACGGAACTGCAGCTCTCTGTTTCAGCCTTGGAGGTTGTTGCCTTTAAGGAAAGTAACTTGGAGTCTCTCAGTTTGATGTTGCACCATCAATTTCGCAGCGATTCTCCAGGTCTCTTAAATCTACAGGTGGATAACACCTTCTTTCAGAAGTTACCTCCTCATTTGGCGTTTTCTAAGACGATGGTGATCAGTGGTGTTGAGATGTGGTGACCGTGAAGGCCACAGCGCATGAGTCACATCATTTTCATATTAATCAAACCACTCAGTGACCCCTGGTGCACCATCATCCTGTCTCTGTGCTCTAATTTCCACCCATTTGCATCTCATTTTCAAAGACGCTGATGAAACGACAGTCTAGATAAAAACAGTTTATGGTGAAATCAGAGGCAGCAGGGAAAGCTTAGTTTATTTATTCAATTTATTTGTCAAGGACCAGATACAAAAGAGCACTGATGTGACTCAGATAAGATGCTTTGCACCTGATTAGAGCAATTTACAAAAGAATACAAAATATATACCATAATACAAATATAAAGTAGTCTTTTTTGTATCTTTATTGAATTTAAAACATTTTACATCACGTTTCCAGAGTGTTTTTGGATGCAAGAGTCTTTTCCCAAAGACTAATCAGTCGTTTTGTGGGCAAACAGGCCGATTTAAGTCAAAAACAATAGAACAAAGAAACAGGAACAGTTGGAGTTGGATGGCTTCAGCAAATCAGCGACAACAGACACTGAACAGGCAAAATGGGACCAGGACAGTGTAGTGGGTGGGTTTTATAAACTGGGTTTTGACGAGGGAACGAGGGACAGTTGTGCAGCGAGGAGGAGCAGCGTCAGGTGACGGGTGGGGGAGGGAAACTGAGAGGGTGGACAAGTGAAAGTGTGTGTGCAGCTTTTACCATGACAGTAAACAGCAGAATGAAGTGGATGGTGTGTGGGTTTGTTTGTGTCCATGCTGCAGAGTGCAGTGCATTTATCATTGTTTATCACTTTACATTGGTCTGATTGCAGCTGCATAATAAAGTGATGACAGTGATGCATCTGGTCGACTTAGGTGCGACTCAGCTACACGCAGCTGCACCTAAATATTTACATGTAGAGCCCGAGGGGGTCGACGGCGTGGTGTATATATCGAGTGCTCATGTGAACATGTGTGTACTACGTGTCAGTTCACACCCCTGATTCATTGCACTTAGGCTGCAGGTTGTTGGATTGACAGCAGGAAATTGATCGCTGCTGTCTGAACGTGAGGAGGAGAAGCTTATTAAAGTTACATGTATGAGAGAGAGTGCGATGTCAGAGCTGTTGTGGAGGCTGCTGCGTGTAAACACGCTGCAGATGTTTCCTCAGGGGGCAAACAACCCAAGCTTTCACATTGTCGACTGCCTCTTTTTCCCTCTTTACCATTTACGATGCCTCAGCTGATCGTGGTGTTTCCTCTGTGCCTCAGTTTAAACAGGTACAAAGATTTACTGAAAAAATTACGTAAGAATTGTCTTACTCTTCTTTGCTTTTGTGAAGCTCCCATACGTTCAATCTGCAAACTACAACACAGTTCACATCCACAATGATAAAATTTCAACAGTGGTATAAAAGAAGTTCAAGAAGTTATGAAAATGATGGTTTTAATGAGAATTTTCTGTGCTAAATCTACTATCAGAGTCCAACCCATTTATCCTCTTGACCTCTGTGTAGAAGATAAAATAAAAAGCTTGATTTTTCAACCGACAATAGGTCGATTTTCATTAAACCTGCTTAATGTACAATTTGAAACTGTGAACTCCGTGAGAAGTGGAAGCACAGGAACATTTTGAAAATAGTGGTGCAACAGCTCTGTCAGATTTCATGAGATGGTTTTTCAGACGATTTAATGAATCAATATTTCACAGTAGTGAAATACAAACTTGCTAGAAACCAATTCTAAGAGAAAAGCTGAAAATCAGTTGTCGGTAGGAAACATGTTGTGATCTTGACCTTTGATGTTTAGCCGCTAAAATAAAATCAGTTTGTACTTCGGTCCAGGTAAAAAAATGTTTTGAGGCGTTGACTGAGAAATTGCACTCACAAGGCCAAAGTTAAATTTCCGTTGACCCCCAAAATCTTATCAGTTCATTCTTGAATGCAACATTTTTTTAAAAAAAGTTTTATCAAGACAGATGAGATGGGTACGAAGGAGTATTAGACAGCCCAAAAAAAAGAAGAAAAAGTCAGATAAAAATTTTTTTTTAAATTCAGCGACAAAAAAATAGCTAGACAAAAAAAAGAAAAATCCAGCGTGAAAAAAAAGAAGCGAGCAAAAAAAAAATTCCAACGAAAAAAAAATGGCAAAAAAAATTACATAAAATAAAAAGCTAGGCAAAAATAAATAAATAAATAAAAATCCGGCGAAAAAAAAAATCCAGCAAAGAAAAAAAAAAAGGGCGAGGCATAAAAATGAATTAATTAAGAAAATATCAAACACTGCTATAGTCGGTGGCGGCTGCCTCTACAGCCGTGATTAAGATGTAGGCTAATTCAAAATCGGAAGGAAGTTCTCTCTCTTTTTGCTCCTCAACGCGGTGTGGTCATAAGTTTAAGGACGTTGAAGTGACTGTGTCGGAAACTTGGTTTGTTCAGGAGGATGAACCCAGATAAACCACACAAACTTGGAGGAGGTGGCCGCATTCATACAAAATGAAATAGCTGGAACTGGACTTTTTGGTTTTTTTGGGCTGGCTTTTTTTTTTCTTTTTTTTGGGCTGGCCCTAATACTCCTTTGTAGTATCAGTCGTTTTGAAGGGTTTTGAAAGGCGAACTGTGACGTTGTTCCTCTCATCTTTTATTGTTCAGCACCACCATGAATATAAATGTTACTCTCAAATCATCTGAATTAACTAAAACTAAGTGTCCACTGAAGCATCCGTGAACACTTCCAAGTAATAATCGTGGTAATTTTCTGAAGAATCACTCGACATGAATATTTGATAATCAGCTCCTTTGTTTCCCACCGAGGAAGGAATCAGATTTCACACCATTTTGTTTCAGTGTTGACTCAGTTCTTCAGAAGGGGAAGAGGCCTGATGACGGACGACGATACTTTGAATCGTGCCTTCAGTCGGTGAGGTCTTCTCTTCAGTCGTTACCTTTTCTCACCTTGCACAGCTGGATTACACTGAACCCAAAGACCTCGACATGACGGCGTGCGCTTCCTCCCTCCGGCTCGTTTCCCACATGGCCGGAGAGTCAAAAGTTCAAATAGTACTGCAGAAAAATGCGGCGTCTCTTTCATCTTCCTCTTCTCGCTCCATCCTTGAAGTGACGGTGAAGATGGTGAGGAAGGTGAGCTTTTCTCTCTCTTATAAAACCAGAAGGAAGAAGCTGCACTCATGACTTTGATGTAACTCTGAGTGTCTCACATCTGGAAAGGTCTCGAGCTCAGAGAGAGTCGAGTTGAGCTGAGAGAGATCTTGTGCAGATGACGTAACCTGAATATACCTGGAAAGAGTTTTAACATCATAATAACCTACTGTATATGATAATGTAACACAATATAATGTAAAATCAATTTAAAAATGCAGTGTTATGACAATATGATGTGTATTATGTCTATATCTTACATAATAATTGTGATATCCAATAGTTACAAACCAACATATTAAAGGAATAGTTCACCAAAAAATGAAATTCACCCTCATGCTGATGAATACTCCGGAGTAGTTTTTTTATTCCTCAAAGTGCATCTGGAGACCCGGGAGGCCGGTTCGTAGTCCAACGAAAACTTTATATGAGAGTAATAGGGTCCGACACAAAAACGTCCATAAAACTACACAAAAACCATTTAATATTCCTCCACACTGCTCGTCCACTGCAATCCAAGTTTCCCGAAACGACGTCATTTAGGCTAGTCCGGTCACGTCCGTTGTGAATGCGAGAGCACGCACCATGCAGGCAAATTTAATACAGGACTGTTTAGGCTGTAAAAATGTCCTAAATGACATCGTTTCCAGTAAACTCTGGACTGTATCCCTTCAGGACACTTGGATTGCAGCAAGCGAGCAGTGTGGAGGAATATTAAATGGTTTTTGTGTAGTTTTATGTGACGTTTTTGTGTCGGTCCCTATTAATCTCATATAAAGTTTTCATTGGACTACAAACCGGCCTCCCGGGTCTCCAGATGCACTTTGAGGAATAAAAAACTACTCTGGAGTATTCATCAGCATGAGGGTGAGTCACTAATGACTGAATTTCATTTTTGGGTGAACTATTCCTTTAACAAATAATAAGTAAATATGATTTTATTACATAAAATTTATAATAACGTTATGTTTAGAAGTCATGAGTGGCAGAGCCAGAGTTACATTTCCAAATACACGGCAGTAACAGCACGAACACACACACACACTCTTCGTCTTCATCACACTGTTGTTGATCCCTCTGTGAATTAAACCCAAAACTAGAAGATCCATCACATCCGAACTGACGTCTCCTGAGGAAGAAATCACTTCTTCTCTGACTGTGTGTGTGTGTGTGTGATATAAAGTCTCATTGTCCCCGGTTTTTTTTCTGTGATAATGAGCCGTTTTGTTCTCTGTGTTTTTGTCATCACTCATCCATCAGCTCTTGTCTCTGCTCAGCTCCCAGTCATTCATCATCATGAAGGATCCTGTCTAATAATTCATAGTTGGCGTCGTTCCCGCCAAAAAAAAAAAAAAAAAACACAAACACACACCGATGTCTGTTGACTGCTGCTGAGTGTTTACATCACGCTCTCTGAGCTTGGGAGTTGGGGAGTTCTTTGCAACTTAATCCCATAATCTCCTTCTTTAAAATTACACTTGTAAATGTGTTTATTAATTTATTAGTGAAGACTCTCGTTGTTTTTACAGATTAGTGACAGCAGCTCGTCTCTGAACAGCAGCTTCAGGTTCAATTCACTTTTTCAAAACGATTGAGCTTCTTTACGGAAGCGTATTGCATTCACAAAATCTGTTTTTTTCTGAGTAATTTATTTTTTGGTTTGTTTGTTTTTTTTTAAATATTTTTTTCTGTTTTTCGGGGTAATTTTTTTCCTGCTGTTTCCCTGAGATTTAATAAAGGTGCTACATCAGACTGCTCTGATATTTTCTAAGTGACACTCTCTGAGGTGGTGTTCTGTAATAAAAGGTTGTTTTCTTTCAATATAAATCTGAATGGGAACACAGTGAAAATGAGAAAAATGAATGGGGTTTTCCTTTGAAAATCTACAATGCCGGTGATAGCTCAACTGTATTTTTTGTGGAGCATATCCATGGATGTATCTCATGGAGATCTAATAGATCAGTGATGAAGCGGAGGCTTGATCGCAGCGGTTAAACGTTACTTGCAGGAGACTTCTCATGTGATTTTGAAATCTCAGAAAAGTAAAAAAAAAAAAAACTTCGAAAAACAGGAAGAAAAAGATTACCACGAATAACAAAAAAAAAAATAGTCAGAAAAACAAACCAAAAAAGAAAAAAATACTTAATTAAAACCAGAGTTTTAAAAGTGAATGCAATATGTTTCCGTAGTTCTTAAACCCAGTTCAGATTAAACTCAAAAGCACCGCCCATGTAAAAGAGGCTATATCTTTGTGTGTAGATTCAGGCAGCTCTGGGGTGGAGGACGCTCTCAGCATGGAGGAGGCAGGAAGTCAGGACACGTTTTGGCAGGAACATCACGTCTCTGTGAAAGCTTCTGTCTCTCCGCTAATGGTGGAGCAGCGTTTGGTTGAGTGGGACAGAGCAGAGGATTTCTAGCTCAATTATGCGTCTACACAGGACATTAAAGAAAGGAAATAAAAGGGATTTAAAGTGCCGTAAATCAATGAATTCCTTCTGTGAGAGCTAAGAATGATGAATTATTAATTATAAGATGTTCCCTGAGTCATATTGAATCATCTTGACCGAGTCAGGCTGGGACCACAGTGAAGGGATTCACTTATGCTTTTATTTTGTAGGCTCACACTCACACTTCAAGAAGGACAGGTGAAATAGACCTGTAATGTTCATCATTGTCTGACTGTATTATGATTGAGAGGGTTCAGGCGGAGACACATTATCCTCCGTAGCTATGGAAACTGAGGTCTTACAGATGAAGATGCAGGAAAAAAGCTAAAACTGACCAAATCCAGTTCTGGACAATGATGAGTGAGGTGATGGAACAGATGCGACACATGTGACAGTAGGTAGGGAGTCGGGCGTATTTCATCTGGGTGTGGTTTGATAAATGTGATGTCAATGAATATACATCAAGAAAAATGCAGCACAGTAGAATAAGACAGCTGCAGCCTGGGTTAACGCAGACAAACCTGCCAGCAATTTAATTTAGCTTTTCCTGCTCCGTCTGGAGAAGAAGCCATTGAGGCCGACTTCCAATTCCCTGAAAACTGGGGAACCAATCACAAACTGTTTTTTCTTTCCATCACTCTGCATATGGCATCTGGATTTTTGCTCTGATTGGTTTGAGGTCTGTTCAGTTGCATGCAGAGGATATATGAGCATATAAGGGCTTTGTATGAGATCAACAACAAAAACAGAGATCAAATTATTTTTTTCCCAACAACTTTTTCATGTGGCAGCTTCAGGACACTTGGGTCAGTAGGACGAGCAGTATGGAGGTATCTGGATGTTTCATAGTGTGTGTTTTGGACGATTCAAAAGTGAGCTCAATCCGCCGCCATTATATGAAAATCTGTTGCCAGCCGGACCCCCCCTGGAACTCCAAAAGCGTTTTGATAACTCCAAAAGTTCTCCAAACCCTTCCTCGGCATGACGGTCAGTAGAAAATTGGTGAATTATTGATTTTGGGTGAAGTATCCCTTTAAGATAGCTAGCTAGCTGTACAAGCTGGGCTAGCCAGCTACTAACTTATTATGTTGTGTTTCCATCAAACATGAATTCACAGAGATTACATATAAAGTCACAAATCCCCACCGGGCGACAGATGCGTGTAGCGCAACGCGATAGACGCAAAATTCACGTCCACAGCCGCGAAATTCGAACTTTTGCAGCGTTTTTGCATGACGCCGTGACACGACAGCGACGACAGTCAGCTTTGAGCTTCTCCCTACGTCACTAACGTACTGAAGTTCTGGCAGTATTACTATATTGCAATGGATAAAGCTAATTTCCTATTTAAAAACATAACAAGCAGGTCAGAAGCTACAATTTATTCATAAATTATGAATAAAGTTTGTACACACACACACACACACACACAATACAGCAACAACGAGGCACGCTGCTCAAGTTATGGCCGGTTATGAAGCAAAAGTTCTCTGCAAAGCAGCTGTGTGTGCCTACGGAGGATATCCTGCACCCAGAAACAACAGCGCCATTTGGCCGTCAGACAAATCTGGGACCTACAGAGCAAATACAGTGCAGCAGTCGTAGTGATCTGAGCCATGGTTAATGAGAGAAAGAAATGGCGAAAGCAATGTTGTTGTTATCTAGTGGAAATGGGCGGGCTCGCTTCTTACGCGATACCTAAATGGCATGACATAGTAATTGCCTAAAACATGATTTCAAATAACAAATAAAGTGATAATGATACTCGATCATCTCATATAATACAAGATCATCCTGTATTGAAAAATACATTTATTGACAGATTTATTTACTATACATTTCTCGAGTCGAGAATGAATCAACTTACTGCGGCGTGGGAGCGACACACTGGAGTCCACCAGCCAAGCTTGTTTTGATTCCCTCTGGAAACTGAAGCACGACGTTTTCCTACACTCAGACTCAGCTTTGTAAAACCATTTAAATCAAAATTGTGGATAAGCTGAATGTTGTGGTCAGCTGCCTTTTATTCCACATGGTTTTAACAGGCTGTGGAGACTTGAATCAGACAAAGGGATGCATAGAAATACTATTCTGCTGTGCTCCTACTACTCCAACAGAATGGAAGAAGATTAAAGGCAAGATTGAGTCTGATATTTAGAGTCATTATGTGTGAACAGAGCATAGAGTGTGTACATCTGTTCTCTGAGGTGATGGCAGTGACAGAGTTGGATTCAAGCAGGCTTTTTGTGGAATAGACAACAGAACTGAGCAGTGAACAGGAGTAGAGCAGTAGCTAAAACATCAACACATGTCTGACAACACTATAGAAACAAAGATCAAGAAAATAAATTAAATGAATAGTTCACCAAAAAATGAAATTCAGTCATTATTGACTCACCCTCATGCTGATGATACTCCAGAGTAGTTTTTTATTCCTCAAAGTGCATCCAGGCCGGTTCGTAGTCCAACGAAAACTTTATATGAGAGTAATAGGGCCTGACACAAAAAAACTACACAAAAAACCATTTAATATTCCTCCACACTGCTCGTCCACTGCAATCTAAGTGTCCTGAAGGGATATAGGCCACAGTTTACCCTAAATGATGCCATTTAAGCAAGTCCAGTCACGTCATACATAAGAGTGTGCACCAGGCAAATTCAATACAGGACTGTTTAGGCTGTAAAAATGTCCTAAATGACGTCGTTTCGAGTAAACTCTATATCCCTTAAGGACACTTTGATTGCAGCGGACAAGGAGCATGGAGGAATATTAAAGGGTTTTTGTGCAGTTTTATGGACGTTTTTGTGTTGGACCCTATTAATCTCATATAAAGTTTTCGTTGGACTACGAACAGGTCTCCCGGGTCTCCAGATGCACTTTGAGGAATAAGAAACTACTCTGGAGTATTCATCAGCATGAGGGGGGTCAACAATGACTGAATTTCATATTTTGGTGAACTATTCCTATAACTGAATTTTTTTTTTTTAAATTTTTTATGAAAACAAAAAACACCGGAGCCCATTTCACTGTTGTAGTTTTGCACGCCTTTGGGTTTTGTTCCTCCAACATGGCTGCAACCACCTTAAAGGACCAAAGGTTGCTTATTGCACCTACAGAATACACAAGGCCCTCACAGATGGCTGTTTTGTCCACTCTAGGCTTCCATAGCAACATGACGGAGCAACATGGCCGCCTCTGTGGATAAGGACCATCTCTGTAACATGTAGGACGGCTCATTCTACACCAATGAAAAAACCCCGAGTCTTAGTTCCAGGTAGTTACACACTAATGAAAACATAATTACGAATATTATATTCAATTTCTAGACCTCTGTTAAATCCTACACACTGGTCCTTTAATGTGCAAACACATTAAAACGCCAAGACTCTTGTGGTAAAATTGGGCTCGAAGTAAATTATACCAATAATATCCTCACGTTAATGAGTGTGCTGTGACTGTAGGCACTCCCACTGAACGTGCGTTTTCAGTATAAACACAAACAAACTCAAACATGGCTGCGCATTAATCATGGGCTCCCACTCTGATGTCAACTAATGGCGTCGCCTCAGCTTCTTAATCATAATTGAATTGGCTTGAATTCACAAGACTCCTGACGAGGCAGTGTATCATGTTTTTTGGGAGCTTAGTTCCACTTCACGGGTTCAATTCTCCCTCTCTCTTCCTTAAGTCCCCACCTCTCCTCCACTTCCCATGATTCAGCTCTCGAGAGCTCATTTCAAGTCTTCCCGGCTGCTGGCCTTTCTTGCGATCGTGGATTGGATGAAGAACCACATTGTCTGATGTGTGGGAATCACTCCAAGTTGTTCAGCGCTTGAAAACATAAGAATATGGTGTAATTACAATGATTTGAGCATTTAGCTGTTTGGAGACGAAAGTATATTTTCTACTAGGATGCACCTCAGTTACTGATGAGATGGTTCTGCTGCAGGTTTCGTGGCGATTTCTTCCGTCTGCACCATAACACATTCGATTTTCCCAGATTATTTATGTCACAAATGCAACATACTGTCGTGTGCATCATGAACTGGATTTTCTATGTTTGCTCACGTTGATGCCAGATGGAGCGAATCTCCATCTGTCCACTCCCATCCAGCTCCTCTTCAAGACAATATTTCTTATCAGCTGATGCATCCTTCAACTTCAAGCCGAGCAGCAGCAGCGTCTCCAGTGAAAATAATCACAGTCTCGACCGTCCTATCTGCCGTGTTATCGAGCTCAGACTGATTGGTTTCTTTTTCATGTGGACAACCCTGCAGCTATCTGTGTGCTGCTATCTCTGCGTCGTGTACATGAGGAAATTCCCATTAGTGTTTATTTATATATATATTTATTTATTTATTTATTTATTGTGCTTCTTGCACGTATGTGCCAGTGCAGTAATGGCTTGGTGAAGCATGTGCACGTGATTGATCAACCGCTGCGCTGCCATCAAGGCAAGACTGCATCATTTGTAGGAGAGCAGCTGCCAGGAACAGCTGTGTGTTCAGCACTTATCAAGGATTTGAAATAACTCACAGGAATCACTTCTTCTTTAGAGCTTTTTGTTCATAACACGACTCAGTCACATACACACCTGCACAGTCCTGCCTCTAACCACAAATAGCTCAACACGCAAACAAGGCTAGAAAAAAAAAACAGAAGGTAATCCAGTTTTCTCGTGTCTTTATGTCATTTTATTAAAGATGAATGGCCATAGTGGCTCTCTGTCATGTCTTTGCTTGTATCTTATGCACTGATATCAGATACAAAAATTGAATTTAAGATCATATTTCTACCGTATAGCCTACTGTGTGTGTGTAGTGTATGGAGGCTGCAGTGGCAGCAATGTGCCCAGAACTGTGGCAGAAAGCAAACAGGCTGCAGCAGATGTAAACAAATATATGACAAGTGTAGGTTTAAAAGAATATTAAAAAGATTTGCTTTGCATTCACAATCTCTCTGAGGCTCAGTGAGAATCGGACCTGATGTGTGACAGTGTTTGTTTACAAGAAAACACCACAGGAAACATCCAGGTTTGAAGTGAATAATCTGATAAGGTTGTTCATTTTCCTGATTTAGGTGACTTAACATGATATCTGAAGGTGCAGCTGCAGAACATATTATTATATACTGTATACCATATATATGAAAAACTATTATATTCCAATGTATTTATTTACACACAGATAAAATGTAGATGCTGAATAAAAAAAATAAATAAAAAAACAAATGTTGCATTCATCATATCAGTAGGTAATATACCCATTTTACAACTGCTATATATTTCTTATATAGCAGTATATAATATCACTTTTTCATATGGTAACATCCCTCTTGATATAGGGACAGACTGTATATGACATATATTACGTGTCTGTACGGGGAGAATAGATAATGTTTATCTGGTGTTATAAGATATCATTGACCTGCTGTGGTGCTTTTGATGTCAGTGAGAGCACAGACTGTTTTCATGCTGTCTCTATATAATTTAGATCTATACATGTGATAATCCGTCCACCCGCTAATTTAGTTCAGTTCAGTCTTTGTTGTTTTTCTCGTGGAAAATTAGCTTTGATACGAGATAAAAATCTGTGAGACGGAAACACATGACTTCAGTTTGTCGCTGTGAATCTGTACCATCTGTTTTAAAAGCTGCAGCAAACTTCATCTCTGCATTTAAATGATCACGTTTGATTTGTGGAGGATTATTTTTGACAGAAACAGAACAGAACAATGATGCACCTTCAGATCCTGTGCTCATACACATCTGTTTTTATCTTGTGGTTTATTTATGCTTTTTTTTCTCCAAACTGTGGAAATAAGAGCAAAACCTAGAACTATAGCAGAAGAAAATAAGAGAGCGATTTTTACCTCCAGGTTAATGACAGGCTGAAAGTGAACAAGGGGGGTTTCGACTCGACCTAATGTCCCGTTGAGACGTCGTTAACAACACTGACAACAGACACACGGGGAGTTACAGCTAATATGACCTTTCACACGTGTTTTACAGGCGTTTTCATCCTAATGATGGTGACGGAGCCAGAGAGCGGACGGAAAGCCAAACAGAAACACGGAGGTCTTCAAAGCCGAGGGTAAACATGTCACAAATGGGTTGTGAGCCCAGTGGGAGAGCCTCTGATTGCTTTCATTATTCCCCCCCAAATCAAAATGTCAACCAGCGTGAAGAAAGCAGCCCCACGGTGCGTTCGCTGATAATTGGAGGATCTAGCTTCCTGTTGCACATAAAGCCAGATCTCTGGGATCAGAGACTGGACAGAGCAACGGCCTGCATGGGCTGATTGATTAGAACTGCAGATCTAAACAATTTATTTCCCAAGCTCTATCACATAATACTTTAGGAGAATAAAGAGGATGATAAATTAGTGTAGTAAAAAAAAAAGGATGAAAAAGATTTAAAAGGGAATAAAAAAACAAGAGACAGACATGAATTCTGGGATAAAACAAAGTAAACTGAGGTTGGTGGCCTCATGTTTGAGTTCAGAGACTTTGTGTTCACTCAGACAAGTTTTAGAAATAACTTTGGTTCAACTTTATCATCTTTTCAATTACAGAGACTTCACTGCGAGAAGTGAACCCACAGGTCATCGATGCCCGCAGCTAAGTCACCCATTATATTTCATTGTTAGGCAGCATCTCAGAGTCATAACAAATGTGACAGGAGCAAAAGGGGGAAGATGATGCTGCAGTTTATACAACAACAAAATCTGCGTCAGGGAAAGGTTCATGCAGGTTTATGAAGCAGCATTTTGACTTTTTACCTGTTTGAAACGACTCATCAGTCGCTGTGATGAGGCTGAATCCTTCACAGGTCACGCCATCATACCCTTTATCACTGGTGTGGACCGCGAAGGCCGAACCAAAATGATGGCCTATGGAGAAGAGAAATTTGTCGAGCAACTCTGACAACATTGATGACTTCTGTTTACATTTCAGAGTAATTGTGATGGTTTAGGAGAACGGAGGCTCTCTGCCTTCCACCCAGCGTCTCTTGGCTGAAAACTAACTTTGCAAGATCAGCACCACCGCCCCGGTGTCCCAACTCTCGTCTCTGTGCACCGTCGTACACGTCGTAACATAGTATATGATATGTAAGTTATGTACCACTCTTTTAATTGCTTTCTTGCCGGCTTTGTTGTAAACAAATGCACATGGCCGAGAGGAGGGTTAGCAAAACAGCGGAAAAGCGACCAGACTTGCATAGTTCCCATTTAAGGGCTTTGGTTTTCAACACTTGACCTGTTACACCCTTAAAGTGTAAACCTTTGTAACCTTTATTATCTTAATTGGTAACATGATGAATCTTGAGAGGGATCATCAGTTCTTTTTACCAGGACTCTAAACACAACCTTTGCGGTACATCATCACAACCATGACGAAGGGTCCTCTAACCTGTACAATGTACTAATTTCATCTAAAACCATGGGCTCTTATGAGTTGGTCTTTGTGCCTATAACTAACTGACCAAACTGGGACCATGATGACAAATGGTCAAGGAGGTCAAGGACCAAAGGTTAAATTAAATGACTGAGACCAAAACAAAACGGTAAAGTTGTGAAGAAGAAAACAAAAATGAGTTGGAAGTCTATGAAGCAGTAAATTAAGGATTGATCAACAATTGGTTGTTCTTTAAAATGAGTTCAATCACCAAACACTACCTCACACCCGCAGAGCTGCACATTGATCTAATTGAGATGTGTTTTTGTAAATATAAATATATTACACTTTACTTTGAGAAGATACATGTTACAAAGTAGAAGATAAATCAGTACCATGTCTGAATCCTTGGCTGCAGATGAGATTTTATTATTTTTGACTTAAACCAGTGGAGGATTGGTTTTTGACCTGAGCGGCCGGCTCTCTGTGGCTGAATTTTATTAATGTGCACAAACCTGCTGCTCAGCAAACCTTGTGGTTAATTAAAGGCTGCAGAAAAAAAACAAAAAAACAATCAGCGTTTGTAATCATTTTTAATGCAGAGCAACAAGCATGAAAGAAACTAATGTGTTTAATGTTCTCTTGATCCACTTTATTCCCCATCGGTCCAGAGCAGCAGCTGCAACAGACGCTGAGTGTGTTTGCTTCTGCTGCTGTAAATACAGTGTATAGATGCAGTCTTTAAGGAGGCTCTCGCTGATCTGTGACCTCTGCTGGACCGGCAGGAATTACCACGGCATCATTAGAGCAACAGAGAGGCCTCGTGTACAAGTGAGGCAGCTAATTGGAGCAGAGGATTTATTTCCCTTTGTTAAATACTGGAGAAGCTAGGCTGTTTTCCTTATTACTGTTTGGCTCAGGAACAAAAGCTTTTTCAGCCTGAACTGTTTTGTTTTTGCTGTTTCCATTGTCCTCTTCTTGCTTTAAGAGCTTTTGTCGTCAGTGCTCTGGCAACCATTGTTTTTGAGAGCAAGCTTAGAAAATGTAGCTTTAACAAATTAGTTTTTTCAATAATGCTGTTATAGGAATCATTAAAAAAGAATAGGTTATGTATGAATTGTATTGTTTGTCTAATTACAAGTGTTTGAACTAAAACAGGTTTATTTTATTATTTTTTACCATGTGCATTTGACTTTAACATGTATTTTTTAATTTATCTGATAAATGTAATCAGTCCATTCAGAATTGTTCCAAGTTTTTCTGTTCTTTCTATTCGCTTGTCTTGATTTGCTTCTTGATAATGTGTTACTTAAATTCCCCTCATCTATTTGCAGTATGTAGCATACAGTATTGCCAGAATAGTTGCAAGTAAAATGTTCCTTAATGTGTTTATTCCTTCTGTTGATGCCCATATGTGGAAGCTGCTGTATAACTGAAACAGACAAACACAAATGTTTATTTACAAATAAAGATATGGGTCGTTTGATAAAGTTTAAATGGCTTCTATAAAATATACTGTAAGTGTAATTTGTACCTGGCTCTTTACTGCAGCACTTTTTATACCAGTATTTCACAGAGCTCCTGAAGTTTTTAATGGGTCCTGCAGGAAACACCTTGTGATGTTGTGTTATCTAAGACACACTGTGATAAACAGCAATATAAATTTTGGCCCAGTTTTCTCTGCGCAGGGGAAAAAAACAATTTGGCCTCCGTCCCCGAATCATAAAGAAGGGACGAGTGGTGGGAACTTAATTATGACAGCACATTAGCACTATAGGGGCAGAGACCCAAAGCCGAAATATTCAATTAGCGACGAGACTGAAGAACGATCAACAAATGACTGTGTGAGAGCTGTGGAGGATTAGACACAGATTCCTGTCATAGAGATGAAATAATGCTGCAGAGGCTGATATATTTCACCAAATAAAGCATATTTCAAAAACTATGCATGAGAACAAATCAGCTTTGAGTTAAAATAATAATCTCCCCAAAAATACCCCAAACTTTTATGAAAGAAAACTTCAGACATAACTTTTTTATCTTTTACAGCTTGCATGCAAACCTATAAATAATGCAGTTCCCGGTTACATATCCAACTCTTTTGGTGTCATCGGAGATTTACCACTTTTATGCAACAAGAGGTATTGTTTCTTTTTCTAGATTTAATTGCTCCGTGAGCAGAAATATTCTTAATAATTTTCTACTTTAGCGATTCTTAAGAGATGCAACAAAAGATCCTCAAAGCTTTAAAAGAAAATAAAAAAAAGTTGTTATAGGCTTCTTCAGTGCAAACTGGGTGCCCTAGTAGAGTGGTGAGCTAACCAGACCAGAGCTAGCAGTAGCATGCTAACCTCAGAAAATAGGAGATAGAAATAAACAATTGGTAATGCTAGTGTTAGCTCTATGCTCCTTTAAAGGGGAACTCCTGGTCACTTTTTCGCTGTTTTGGTCGCTCTTTTCTCTACGGCGCTCCCCCTACAGTTTTGAAGTGCATATTTTTCATAAAAACTTACAGCTAACTCTCCCTTTGATGTTCAAATATTGTCTTTACTCATAACTCAGAAGGATATCCATTTTAAAGGTATGAAACGCATGAAGGAGGTGTTTCATCTTCTCCCTCTATCACATTTTACAGGCTGTTTCTTGTCCACTTTGCTGTGGGTGGTTCATTCTGGGGATGAATTGAAGTCTCACTCTATCTCATCAAAGTAGTTTTTACTCCTGTAGGATCCAAACCACCAGCGTGGTTTAAATGACATCTTCTCTGCTGGAGCAACAAGCTCAATATCTATGACATCCAGGAGATAAGAGCATGGGGGAAATCTTTGTATAAAGATCAATGGTCCCTGTGAGGCCAAAGTCAGCGGAGAGAGCCGGCTGGCTTTATTGTTGCTTCTCCGGGAGCTTCACTGGGTCAGACACATAATTTCCCAGCACAGCATGAATGGAGATGAATTGCTGCTGCAGCATGAATCTTAAAAGCTCTCTCGTTCAGAAGGTGTGAGTTTTCTGCTGGTACCAGTGGTTTCCTCCTCCCATTCAAACTGCTGTCAAAGAGGAAGAGGAATGCGGGAATCATCTTGAAATATCTTCTCTTTGAAAACATTGCAGATCTTTGTTTTGCTTGCTCAGCTCTTCCTATTCCCCTGGTAAACGCTCACCTGCCCTTTGAAACGATCTGTGCTCTCTGCCTCTGTTTGCTCCACCGCTCTACTGAACAGCTTTTCCACTCTGAGATAATTTCCTTTCAGGGTTGGACTCACTAAATGCCTCTGTAGTTTATCCTATAAAAGCCAAACCTTGTTCATCAGACCTCTGCTGGGTTTATTGCAACAGAGAATAACAGTAATTTATAGTGAGTGCTTCCTTCAAAATTTAAACAAATGTAATTTCCAAGCCCCGGCAGAGATGCAGGTGGACTGATAACACTCTGGTTCGTGTTTTATTGCGAGGGAGCAGCCAGGCCTGGAGCTCTGTTGGCGGTGACTTCACAGACGTTTGGCAGCAGGCGCTCGCGCAGCAACATAATGACTTCTTGTTTTCCAAGAGCATCCACTCCCAATTCCTGCCCTCCCGTCCAGCTGCAGACTGTACATCCAAATTTGTCTAAATGAAAGGCTATTAACATGTGTCACACCCAATTATGTTCAGCAGCCTTGTCTCTAATTGCATTCTGCCCAGCAACACAATGCTGGGAGATGTTTCCCTTTACCACCCAGCTTGTGAATCAGATTTGGGTTTTTTTTTTTTTTTGCAACTCTCTCTGAAGATTTGGCTTCTTACAAAGAGCAGAACAATGGAGGCTGGTTCCTTTGCAGCAAGAGGTCTGAAGAAGGAAGCACAGCAAAAGACAATGGTTAGATTAGAAGTCTGTGCTCAATGAGAAAGCAATTTGTGTCGGTGACAAGTTGATGCAGCACCTGAAAGACCTTCTAAACTCTATTAACTGAAGCTCTGTCGCCTATAAATCTTGTTTAAATACTGCTAATTTGCAAATGAACGTGTGTTTTGTGACATACTTAATGCAGCCCGGCTTTATGGATGGCGATGTCACTCGGTTGGTTCACAACTTTGGATTGGATTAAAACACCTCAACAACCATTGAGTGAATTTCTATTGAGTTTCTGAAACGTTTATGGATAAATCATGAACTTCCCTACAACAGGGTTTGTTTTTGGTAAGGTTTAGCTATTACTAACCAGCTACCATTAGCTCTTTGCTCCAATATCAGAAATAATCTTCGGAAACCTGTATCCATGACCACTGATCCTGCAACTGTAAGAAGGATTTAACTGCACAACAACAGTGAAGGTCACCAATGATTAGTCCAACAAGGTCCATTAGACCAGAGCAGATGCTACACATGTGCATTGTCTCAGTCATGTTGCAATTATAATTAGTTCTTAGGTTGGATGAGTAAACAGAGTTGAAAAATTAACTAGTCATGCACAGAGGATAAAAAAAACTAAACCCAAGGCAGCCATTTAAAACTAAAGACATCCATTCACAAGCAAAGTGGAGGAACTTGTGTGCAGGTTGCACTGGGGTGAACGAATAAAGCAGAGTGGGTACGAATGGGAATACAAGCTATCCACCATCCAAATGGAGCCAGGTCGAATGTCAAAGTGGAATTCCCTGTTCAGACCTTTGAGCAAATGGGATGATGGTGAGTCATTAATGGTGTTATGTAAGTTTGTCACAGGAGGCCGAGGCTTCTTTGACCTGCTGTGACCAGCTGAGCAGCTCCCAGGGCGACAAACAGCAGTGGCTACACAATCCTATCAACACACAACATGTGAAACCCCACAGACTGCCCACATTAAAATGAATTGTTACGACAAAAACAAAGGCTCAGGAACACCATATAGGTCCCTTAGATATTCCTAAATTACTGGTTATTTCTAACCCATACTGATTTGATGTCCATAATTTGCCATATGTATTTATTTATTTGCATATATGCACAAACAATATGACAGTACCTTAAAAATAATTCACTTGCATACTTCTTTACATGTTCTATTTTCTGATGTATATTATAGTATTAGGACATATTTGATGATTTATAAATACATATTTATCTATCTATTTGTAAATGTATATCTTTAAATTATCTTTATCCATTATCATCTTTGTTGAGGACAGCAAATGTAACTCAACCTATTTTCAATTCAGTTAAGTTTTTGATTCTAATCCTGATGTTCACTCTATGAAATGATTACAAAAATAAGTGTTGGTGTCAGTATACCACATTATACCATTTTATACCACATTATACAGCATGTTAAAATAAAGTAATTATACTAAGACTCATTCTATGAAAAGACATGTCATGGGTAGTAAAATCGACTCCAAGTGTGGCCCCAGATGTGAAGCCAGAGTGTCAGTGGGAGTCTTAGAATTAGAAAGCAACATTGCTGCAGGTCTCTGCTCAATTGTCAGAACTGCTGAAGTACATTAAGCCTTGAAAACTGGAGGGAACCTCTTTCTCGGCTCAAAGCTCTCCACAGATGCATGTGGGGATTTCTGCCCGTGGATACAGTTGCTCTCATTTCAAGCACACTACTCGTCTTTCCAAAAAGAAGGAAAAAAACTAAATATATTAACCTTCTGCTCCCAGTGCTGTAAGATCTCAACACAACAAAAACACAAGGTGAGCCACAACTGCTGAAAAGGAAACGGTTAAAGCAGAAGTAAGCGATATTTTTGTGTTAATATAAGTCTTAAATAGTTCTATCTTCCGACAGCAATCACTTACATAGAGTGTTTGGACCGAAACACGGGTCTGTCAGTCACTCTGCTCTGCTGTAAGCCGAGGAGAAAACTTTTCTCGTGTCCTACAAGTTTTATCCAATGAGGAGAGAGAACGGCATGAAGGGCTGTGTGTGCAGCCAAGGGATGTGCCTGAATGTGGTGGCGTAGGGACGAGGACCAATAGATCCATGACGAGGGCGGGGGCTGCTAACTCCATCGGCTGACAAGATGTTATGGTGCGTTCAAGGCAACCCGTAACTCGTGTTTTTCCGACCTGTGCAGTCGTACCAGTCCGATCTGGTACGACTTCACGGGTCGGAAGTTACGAGTGGCCGTTATAGTGACTTTCACAGGTAAAACAGGTCGGAAAAACACGAGTGGGTTGCCTGGAACGCTACAAAGTCGTAAGTCGTGACTTGAATCTGTAATTTACGGTTTCAAAAGCCTGCCTGGAACGCAGCATTTGCCAAAACGACGGGATCGCTTACTTCTGCTTTAATTAGACTGCAGGCTCAAAGAAAATGAAAACAAAGCCTGAAAGAAGTAAAAACAACTGTGCTTCTTAAATGTAAATTCTATGTAACATCCTTTTGAGAGGGAATATACTTCTAACGGTGCGTTCACACCAAACGCGATGGACGCGATGCCATCGCCCGTAACGCGAGTATCGCGTCGCTTGACACATTTGTCACATTTTTCACCATCGCTTCATCGCGCTATGATGCAACCCACCTCCCGCTGCTTTCTCTCTCTCGTCAACCATGGCTGAGAAATAATAATAAATATTTTACATATGAAATATTCACAAGGAGGAAGCTGTAGGTCCTCTGACCCTCTGCAGGCATTATCTTTTTTTATTACGACCGCGGTAAAAGTACAACGTCGTGTCATAAAGCTCCGGGAAACGGCCATGGATGTATATTATTGATCTGAGGAAAACACACACAGTTTTTATTTTTTTTTTATTTTTTACACAGCCACAGTTCTTCTCTGGAGGAGGGTCTGGTGAGCGAGACTACAGCCACAGTAATCTTCTCCACCATGTTTTGAAATGTGTGTCTGCAGCTGTGTCGGTGACGTGGTTGAATATCAACACTGATTGGATGTCGCGGCACAGCGTCACGCGATGTCGCTTGAAAAGTTCAAATTTTTCAACTTCAAGTGATGGACGCGATGATGTGATGGACGCGATGATGCGATGGCCGCGATGGACGCGTCATCGCTTCATCGCGTCGCTCGTATCGCCCGAAACGCGTCGCCCGACGCGTCATCGCGCCATTTACATTGACTTTTAATGGAAAGTTGTGGCGTTCATCGCGTCCATCGCGTTTGGTGTGAACGCACCGTTATGCAACAAAGTGTGTTTTATCTTATGTTTAGTTTGTATACAATTGCCTCTTTTTAGGAGTAACTCCTTTCTTAAGCACTTTGCATCAATGGGAACATTTCCCTGACACACAGCAACTCCAAGAACTGGCCCTCAATGTTACATCAGTGTTTCTGTACAACACATTGATTCCCTGGAGAGCAGTGAGGTTGAAAGCCATCTGGATCTTTGGACAGTCTCAGTATCATTAGAAAAAGAAAATGTCCTCCAGTAACAGTATCAGGATTCTTTAACCATGCACACCCGAAAAGAGGCAATCACCAGTTTCTGTGGAAAGTTTTCGAACCTCGCTCGCTCTTACTGTAAATTTAGCACCTGTTTATTAGTTTCCTGAGAAAACTTGCAGCTCTCATGAAGACCTGGGAACTCAGTGGGAGCGTAACCTCGCCGACGCAGCAGCTCCAAATAGCTCGCAAACGGATTCCCGAAGGCTCCCCTGCCATCTGCAACTCAACACCCACCACCAGCAGCCAATACACTGTGTAGCAGGGGTGGAGGGTTAATTAATGGAGGCCTCACTCAGAAGCAGCAAGCATATGCATTAATCATCTCATCCATATTTAATACTCAAAATGCTTCGCTAATGTCGAACGCAGCTGAGCAATGTTGATTTTTCTACTTCCAAGAACAAGTAAAGCTTAAACAGTGTTGTTGTTGTTGTTGTTGTTGTTGTCGTCGTGTCAGCGAAACAGTAAGAATGGCCACATGGACACACAGATGTGTTGCACTACAGTGCTGCTGTTGTTTTGCCAAGTTGGCAGCCAGTGTGGGCCCCCATGCCTCCTTTCCTGTCAGCTCATCCACCATCTTTCCCTCAGATTTTTTTTTTTTGGATGACCCGATCCAGAGACAGATGGATCAGACCAGGTGCCCTTGTTCCCACCCCACAGTCCAGACAACTTGCCAAACGCACTGCAAACTTACTCTTGACTTGATTATGGCCTTTATTGCAGGGTTCGGTGTCACCACACAGGCTGCTGACTCACTCATCAAGCCATATTGTCCGTTGCTGCTCTCTGCAACAACAAAGAGCTTCTTCTCAGTTCAGATCTTCACACGCAGCTGCTTGACGAGTTAAATAACAGTTGGTGGTGTGGAACAATAGTTTTGTGCATCACCGTAAAACTATATTTGAGATCTGTTCAGTGCAACTGTGGTCGTCTCAATGTAATTGTGTTTTCATGTTCCCCTCCGGAGATCACTTTTCAGTGTGGGCGATGGAGCAGCTGCACAGTTAAAACTTAGTTTGTCCCTGAAGTTGGTGAGAACTGATGCAACTGGTCTGGTGTTTGTTTTGTGTTTGTTTTCTTATTGCAATATTCTAATGACAAAAACATCTATGAAGTATTTTTGACACCCTTTATTCACATTTTTATTTTCCTATTTACCTTTTTGTATTGTGGACCGACAACAGTAGTCCTTCTTGTTTCTTCCTCTTGTCACATAAATGTATTGGCGGAGAAAATACAGTAAAAGTAAAGTATCCTTTGCTGAAATATAGGTTTAGCTATACAGCTTGCTATCATTAGTTAGCTTCTACCTAGCCATCAACTAGCTGACAAAAGCTGAAATGTAGCTTTGTGTAAATTTGGCTCTCTACAGAACGCAAACATTCGGCCTAATTATAGTTACCGGTGCCTATCACCTATATGTACCTAAACTGTAATTTAAGACTCAAGTTAAAGTCTAGCATCAATTTACTTGACAATCTGATTCAAACTCTTAAGTAAAACTAAACTAAACATAATGAAGGCTAACAAATGTGTGTAAACCACATTTTTCACTTAAATATAGTCATCTATAGTTAGCTATTTCCAAACGAATTATTGTTAACTAGCTTTCAGTCAGTTTCATTTCATTTAATAGCTTATTTGTAATGGGACTCATGAACATACAAAAATATTTTTTGTGAATATGCCAGTTATAGCTCAGGAGCTATTTCCATCCATAGTCCCATCTGTAGTTAGCTCATCAGCTAGCTAATAGAAAGTACAACTCTCCCTGATATATATAAAGTAAATGTTAATGGTAATGAACTCTCTATAGCTTGATAACATAAATCTGAGATCTCAAAATCAACAAACTTTACCTGAACTGTAACTTCATGCCTAAGAAACTAGCTAACTTTAGCATGTAGACACTTCTTATTAGATGGTAAGAAAGTAAAGTGCACAAGTTTAGGGGTGAAATAGTACAACATTCTTCCTGGCATGAATATGGGAAATACTATATTTTGATATTTGCAAATACCAAGTTGGTAAAAGGCTTTACATTAATCCAGAGTTTACACAATAATCCATCTGAGAAAGTGACGTCTGAAGCAGCTTGCAGAAACAGACTTGTTGCTATTTCTGTTGTTTACTGGTATAATTGCACAGATGAGCGTTTGTACATGGTCATGGAGTTTGGATAAGTTTGGTGAATGGGAATAAAAAAAGGCAAAAAAAATGACATCATAGCCTCTTGTTTTTAATCTCCACCTGCAGAGCTGCAGAGGCGACTTGTTGATTACAGATTCAGCTCATACTAGAGCGTTACATGACAGAGCTAAAGGTCACATCTGGCTCACACAAACTCCGGAGGCTTGTATTTTTCTTGTCACATTATCATCTCAATGCTTCTTATTGCAGCATAACGCTGCTGTTGTTCTGCCTCAGCAGCTGCGAATGTGAAAGAATCAATGCGATGCGTGATTGCTGGGTGTCTGGTGACCTCACCGATCGGCGTGTGCTGTGCCAAGTAGCAAAGCGTAATTGCACATGCACCTTTTTCACCTTTTTGTGCTCCTCATTATTCTATGCTCTAATTGCTGCCTTGGCATCAAGACAGGTTGCCATGGTATACTAATAACTACCTACTATAACTTTGCTGTTAAATATACAGCATTTAGCATGCATAGCGTCATACAAAGGTTTTTTTTGTTTTGTTTTTTTAGATTAAGAACAAAGTTTGAAAACCACAGGATTAAAAGTAAAACAAAACAAAAAAAAACAACCTTTAAGTTTCTAAAAAGCTCCTGATTAGAAAGTGGAAGTCTGAGCTGTTAAGCACTCTGGCATTTTCTCAGGCTTGTTAATCCAACATACGCAATTGAAATCTAATGCAGCTCAGGAAAATAAGCTGCAAAACATAAAGTATGACTCATAAGTCAGAAGCACTCATAAACATGAATAACACTGAGAATGTTCAGCCTTTCTACTTGTATAAAACTCTTTGACTTAAATGCTAATGGCAGCATGCTAATGATAATATGGGTTAAAATACCTATATGTCCAGCTGTTATCATCTGAACCAAAAAACTTGGCTTGATGGTGGTTTTAAAATAAAAAGTTGAATCCACAAATATAATGTCAGGTTCATCCTCTAGGGGACACGAATGTCTGCACCAAAGTTCATCCCAAACCATCCCGTGCATGTTGAAATACTTCACTCGGAGATTAAATGGAAACCACATGGTGCCACTGTAAAAAGCCGCCAATGAAATCGCCAAATGTATTTAGGCTTCATCCTCTTGCAATTATAACCATCTGTGTTATGAAATTTTGTGCATATTCAAATCAAGCAACTGTCTGATGGCCGCCCAAGGGGTCGAAGATCATATTGGGACATCCCTCTTACAGTAAGTGGGGGCCCTGATGATGTGTGATGAATAACGAGCAGGTACCTCTTTTGCATGTGTGGCGTTTATGGAACATCCATAAATAGTAGTTTCTGTGAAGAGCCTGTAAGTGACGTTTTTTTGGGGGGGTGGTGTTAAAATGCTAGTTGTTAATTGACCTTTCGCAAAAGCCCCGCCCCCCTTAGTTACCGTTGCTAGCCCGTCAAGCTTCTCGACGCTGCCCGAGTGTCAACAGTGTTTTTATATTGAGCGTCTTGCTCAGAGGCATAATGAGCGCTATATTTATGGATATTAATAATCACTAAACAATCTGACACCACTACAAAATTGCGTGGTCACAATATAAAAATAATGGGGATCAAAATACGGCTTTTATCGATTCATAAATTGCATCATGTAGCGCATCTGCAAGTCTGGACACGTCCCTGCTGTTTTGCTGTTTTTGTCCTGCATGTATTTTCAACGAAGCCTTTCATAATCAATCAGTGGACCGATGGATTATCATATGTTGTAGTCTTATTTGTCATAAACAATACGGGACGTGGTGTTTGTGTCGCGGACCGAGACCATTGCTTCTTTTTTTTATTTTTTTCTCCCCACGGAGAGGAGAGCTGTGACACCATTCAATCTGTCTAAGTGCACTGTTACCTCATACGTACAGCTCCTTCTATTTTTTATTTTGTCGCAAATACACCGCTGCATGTCTTCCGTTCATCTCCTCATAGCGATGTTTGTTATTACAGAGAGAGAAAGAGAGAGAAGCGCACATGCTGCAGCACTGCGTGGTGAAAGTGAAAGTTATATTGTCCGATCGCCCCCCCATCCGACAGCCGCCACTCCTTAAAAAAAAAAAAATCCTAGAGGAAGCACTGTAGTAGTGAGTGATTTCGGATACAGCCCTAGTCCTGCTAGCTTACCTTGGAGCAGATGTAGGCTATGCTTGTTTATTTTCATGACATTTAGCTGGGAGTGGGAGAAGGGTCCGGCTGCGGGGGGCTTCCACACAGTTTGACCCATTGTAGGCACCTCTCTTGTTGTGTTTGCAGCTTCTCGGGAGGGAAATAACAGGACTCCCCCATAGACTGTAAAAAGAATGGACGTAGCGTCCGTGACGTCACCCATTGGTTTGGGGGAGTCTGTTTTGTGCCGCTACTACGGGGGTTTGAGCCGCGCCATGTTGGATTCTACTTGCCATATTTGGAGCGGTGCGGCCGTTGGCCGGCCGAGAGCCCGCCCACTGGCCTCGTAGCAGCGGTCGCCGGACCTGTCACTCAACGGTTCTGCGCCCTAATTGGCCAGAACTTTAAACCTAATAACAGTAAAACGGTAGAGTTTTAAAAAAATTCACCCCCCTCAGAGTGTGTGCGGGGGTAGAAACTATCGGTTGAGACCAAAAAAATGAAATGTACCAGGCTGTAAATATGTTTTTTTAAGCTGTAAAATCGGCTATTTTAACATGGGGCTCAATTGGAGTTGCTCCCTTCTGGAGCCAGCCCCCAGCGACAGCCGAGGGGATTGCAGTTTTTTGAACGCGGAAGTGAGCTTCACTCCTCAGACCGACAACTGCCCCCTTGGACTCCCCCAGCCAAACTCTTCGGGTAACTACTGTCCGACAATACACTTTGCTTGTCGGAGGTCTGAAGCTTGACGGACCTTGTTTACATAGTAACGGTTGCTATGCTGTCTGATTGGACAATGACCGTTCGGGGGCGGGGTTTTGCGAAAGGTCAATTGCCATCAAGGTCATTAGGGTTCATCCTCTGGGCACCATAAATATATTTACTGACGATCCATTCAGTGAGACCATTTGAAAATGAATGTCCAGCATCAAAGATATTGTTTGGAAATGTCACAAATTACACTTTTTCTACTTTGAAACATAATGGACATAAAAGATTTAACTTATATTATCACTGGATTCTTTGTATACAATAATTGACCTGAACTCTCGGCTGTAAACTTTGATATTCTGGTAACAGAGGGTAATTTATAACAAGCCTTTATATCATGACGGCATCATAACGGCAACACAGTCCCCAGTGTGTCAGCCTCTTACAGTGTCTTGGAGTCACCTAATGGTTTCATATAAAATTTTTCATTGCAGGGCGAAGACTCCCAGTGTAGTCCTGCACTACTTGTTATGTTTTCTGTCAAAGAGGAAACATTAAGAGGATTTAGGGATTATATTCAGTACATGCGGTGTCAGTAGTCCCTCACATATTATAGACTTGGGGGCAATATATCACGCTCCATCATAATTGCCTGGAAAGTCAATGCACCACATGTGAGTCCCTATCTTAGGAAAACACCATTAATTTACTGCTCTCGCGCCCCGAGGGATGCTGACTGTCGACAAATGAGACGCTCTGAGCTGATCAACATTTTGCTGAACCGCCACTGTTACACATTCTTTGTTTCATACATACAACCTACAGTACATGGCACAGGGCTGTAGGTCTTTGTGGCACACAGGCATTTTTATACTTCTGTATTATATCCTGACTTCATATTCATGAGGAAGCTGTTGTGGCTTCTCGATAAAATAGGTGTTTATTATTACATTTTTCTCCTGCCCATTATTTCCTATTTTGTCCACTGTAAGATAATGACATTTTGCAACCAGCAGACCTCATCTGCATTCATCATTCTTTACATAGTTAAGGCCTAATAACAAGAAGGGAAATCCCAGTATTATGCTGTATGGTATTATATTTGTTTGTTTTTTTTCCTGGCATTTTATCATTATCAGGAAGAAACTCATCTGAAAACAAAATAAACCATAACAATACACAGTGAGATAATTGTGTAAGGATTGGAAGCCCAGGCTGTGCTGGAGTTAGAAATGAATGAGCTAATCTTTTCTACTTTTGTGGGTTCAATACAAATTGCATTAACTGTGGTCCGACATAAAACAGCCTCTCCCCTTTAGAAATGACAGCAGTGCTTATGGCTACTCATTAGAAAATGTCGACTGCAATAAGATAACTCGATCATCACCAGCCACCAAAACCAATAATGGCCTCCATGGGGCGACAGTGTAGTGGTACTTTGTGATTACAGTATTTATAACGGTTGCGTCCACTGAGGCCTCTGCTGATATTTTCCCACCACTCCCACACTGTAGCCAAGATGGCCACCGATGACCACTCAAAACAACACTCAAAGTACATTACATTTTATAACCTTAATTGATGCACATATTTGGATTGTTTTAATTAAAAGCTTATGCTGATTTGAGTTTTTTATTCCTCAAAGGGATATAGTCCAAAGTTTACTCAAGATGACGTCATTTAGAGCATTTTTACAGCCTAAAGAGTCCCGTATTGAATCTGCCTGGGGTGCGTGAAGGTCAGAGCGCAACACAGGGCTGTTTAGGCTGTAAAAATGTCCTAAATTACGTCATTTCGAGTAAACTTTGGACTATATCTCTTCAGGACACTTGGATTGCAGTGGACGAGCAGTGTGGAGGAATATTACATAGTTTTTGTTTAGTTTTATGGACGTTTTTGTGTCAGGCCTTATTACTCTCATACAAAGTTTTTGTTGGACTACGAACCGGCCTTCCAGGTCTCCAGATGCACTTTGAGGAATAAAAAACTACTCCGGAGTATTCATGAGCATGAGGACCCACTAACCCACTGATGACTGAATTTCATTTTTTGGTAAACTATTCCCTTAAGTGGTGCAATATTAATTTAGTTTACAATATGAACTAGTATCATCTAATCAGTTTCAGTACATCATTTCTAGTTGGTTATTTACAACCCCTTTAATATGGAGCACTTGGTTGCCACTGGCCGACAGGTGGCCCTTTGTTCAATACACAGTTACAGCTCGACTCAACTAAACTCAATTTAGGTCATTTTTCATCACAACAGAGTAGCACGGCTGTTCCAGTCGCCTCGCACTCTTTTTTCAATCCTCTCGTCAGCTCCAAACACCCTCATCTGCAGCTTGTCTACGGACCAGACCATGAAAGAACAACAACAGTCTCAGTCTCACAACAAAAACACTGTGTACACTGTATAAAGGTTAAAATTAGGATAAATTGTGTTTTTTATAAAGTCACTGCATCTGTTTCCCGACTCAAATCTGCAATAAGGCTTTAAATATTTAACCAAACACAACCATAAGAGCATCAATCACGCTTCAGCTGCTGTAAGCACATACTGAAGGAAAACACAATTGAAATATGTATCTGAGAGGATTATGGGGATTCATCCATCACGATCAACATGAATCACTCGTAACACTGCAGATGTTTCATTAAATTAAATTAATTCAAAGTGTGTTTCCTGTTGGTACATAAACATAATGTGTCTGTTGTTTTTGTGCACGTGCAGCAATGTATTGTCAAGATAAAGACAACTAAACCTTTATTAGTGTGTGTGGTGATTGATCCTTCATTCACCCCTTCATAACTATTATGTATTATGACTTCTCAGACTCATATAGCAGCTAATTCAACTCATAAAAGGCACATGGTGTTTTCTACACAAACCCACGCACTCAGTGACTTGATGATTCTGATATATAGCACCATTCATCATCCTGCTCTCTGCGCTCCATGCGAGTATTACTCATTAAAGTAAACCATGTGTAGGCTATTCCTTATCTTTGCAAACACTCTGCAGAAGAGCACGAGCTCTGGTTTTCTGTCCCCTGTGGTCCATCAATACGATGGCGGTCCCAAATGTCCAAGACATGCAGCACAGACAGTCTCCCATAAGGTTTAAGATGCTGATGGGGGAAAAAAAATCTAGTTCTTTTAAACTGTCAGATATTCAGATTTTAATGCAAATGTGTCCAATCGTCCCACAACTGCATTAAAATACAATTAGGATGTCACAGTCTGCAGCTGTGGCGTGACCAAAGTGTCGCCAGTGTTTCTGTCCAAAAACGTCTTTTGTAGCCGTGATGAAGAAATCCTTCTGCAATTAGGAGCTGCTCAGAGGAAGTACAGGAGCCCCAGAGGGACAAGGGAGTGTGTCTTCTCCACCTCAGTGAACCACCTTTGTTTTTTTGACAGGAACACACTGTACTTGTGGGGGGACGACAGGGACGCCACAGTCAGGACGGTTCTCTGCTCCGGCGTTAATGACTTTCCTCAGGACACTGTCGCTCTGCGCCCGGGTGGTTTGTTACAGTATTATTTTAACTAAGATATTTCTGTCTGGTTAAATATTTAAATCAGAAATCCAACCAAATGAAGAGAAAACTTATCAAATGTGATATTATATAGTTGTTTGAGGGTTTGATATGGTGGTTTGGATCACTATCTTTATTTCGATTACACTTTACTTGAAGGTATCGTCATAAGAGTGACATGACACTGTCATGAACATGTCTTAAACATTATGTCAATGTCATAACGTTGTCATTAAGTGTCATTCAGTTTTTGTAGGGTTAGGGTTCAATGTTACGACATTGACATAATGTTTATGACATGTTCATGACAGTGTCATGTCAATCGTATGACCATACCTTCAAGTAAAGTGTCACCTTTATTTCCAACAGTCAGCCAACATTGACAAATGCAGACATGAAACTCGCTTACATTAAGAGATCATGCAAAATCAGTTGTGTCAAATAAAAGGAAATACAGAAAAAGATCTGATAAATAAACAATAACAACATTAATAAGAGAAATACATAAACATATCCACTAATAATACTTAAAATATTAAAAAGTAAACACTTTACTGAATATAAATTAGAGTTAAGATGGAGCTGCTTTTTTTGTTTTGTATGAGGAAACTGTTCAAATGAACTGCTCCCAAAAGAAAACAACTTGTCTTCACGCTGCACTTCGTGAAAACATCACTTCCTGCCTCCAAGTCACACAGAAAATTGACCAATCACAGCCTAGGAGCATTTACACCGCCGTAAACAAAAGTAAACTCAAACTTAGAAATCTGCATAACTAAGTGTATCAACACTGTAAATATATTTCTAGTAAATTAACTCAAAGTGTAAGGATAAGCAACAAAGCTGGAAGCGACAGCAACATGGTACATACAGTACTACTACAATGCATTTCTTTATCTAATTTTAGGAAATCGTACAATTTAACTCTGAGAATAACAAAGTGTATCAACTGCAAAAGCCATTAATTATCATATTTTTAAAAAATGAGCACAATTATAATGGATAAATAATCAGTTGCACACTGTGACTGACTTCTGGTACCTAATTAGCATCAACCGCTTCGTTAATGCTTCAACCATCAGTGGCTCATTCATCATCAGCTGACCGACACCAACGTCCTGTTTCCTCTGAACACCCAGCAGCTTTTATAACCTGGTACTTCAGCTCTGGCCGTTTGGATGAAAATAACTGTCTGATCATTTTCTATAAACAGTAGTGAAGTGTCCCTGATTGAATTTTACTTGGTGCTCAGAACGTCATGTTTCCTGATCTCATGCATTTCTCTGCACTTGGAGACTTATCAGCACAGTCATGGCTGTTTATTTCTCATTTAACACCACATTCACACAGTACACATGTATATATTTATACATATGAGTTTATGTAAGAGAGCGAGTGGGTCTGTTGAAGCAGAACCAATGAAGTGTATCCCTGCATTGTTTCACACCACAGAGGTGAGCTGACCTTCTGCAAGCTAATTAGGGTTTGCAAGAGCAGAGATAATGAGAAAGGAGGAACGCACACATGTGAAAAATACATGACTCTCCCATTTACTGACAA
This sequence comes from Trachurus japonicus, assembly GCF_045865225.1. Taxonomy (NCBI): domain Eukaryota; kingdom Metazoa; phylum Chordata; class Actinopteri; order Carangiformes; family Carangidae; genus Trachurus; species Trachurus japonicus. Next base: position 10,584,584 of record NC_140916.1, on the reverse strand, counting down.
ATTAGCTGCCTGCATGGTGTGAAACTCCAACAACAACAACCGACGCAGGTCAAAGAGCAGAGGAGCCGCCGTATAAGATTGATGTCCGCAGGTTTTTCCCACCACTGGCTGCTTCCTCCCTGAGATACCTGGTAAGTCCTTTTACCTGTGGGGCCTAATTAGTCATCAGTGAGGATGAAAGAGGGCAGAGAGGGAGGTGGTGAGGGGATGGGAGGGGGGGGGCACAGACCTCGATTACTCCCCCCGGTGCCGGATGATAGCGTCGTCACCAGTGGCGGTGCTCATTACCAGCCCAGGCTGAGCTCCAGGACAAGAGCTGTGACAGGACTCACATCCTCCAGAGGTGAGGAGGAGGAAGAAAAGAACCCGCTGTCATTTATTCATATCACAAAAGTCATTATCGAGGCCACGGCGCCGCGGACAGCGCCGGTCTGAAGTTACAAGAGACGGCAGAGGATGTGCAGCCCGACTGATTGAAGAAGAGGAGCTGAGTGAAAAAGATTATTCACTGAGGATGCTGAGGAGAGTTCGGCTTTTGAAATGTTGTTTTTTATTCCTAAGGGAAAAAGAGAAAGAGACTTGATAAAGCAGAGAGAGCGACAGGTTTAAATTGACTCGTAACTTTTAGAAATGTCACGTAAAAACTGGATAAAAATGAATAAAGTGAGGAAGTTAAAAACTGTGTAACTTATACTGTAGTTAATAGCCACTGAGCTGAAGTGGTGATCTGGGAAATGTTCATGTATTTTTAATTCAGTCCGTCTCTGCTGGACTGTTTCTGAAGTTCACATAGAAACATGTTGGTGACGACATGATGAAGAGGTTATTGTTAAAGGGATAGTTCAACATTTTGGCAAATTGGCCCATTGCCATAATCCCTATAGTCATAGCAGTAGGTTCGTTACCTTTAATTGTTGGTGCAAGCTATTTTTAGAACGGCGGAGCAGAGCCGCGAGCTGCTCAGAGCTACGCTACGGAGGCTAATGGGATTTCTTGGTTTCCCTCATCAAACTCATCTAATACCCAATCCAACAACTCCAAACGCTCTGGTGGACAAGTTGTGACCTGCACATTCACCACGCTATGAGATAATAACAGAACGTTACGAGACAGAGTTGTTTTAGAGGTAAATTCATGCAAAACCACTGATGCGCGTTCCTGTCGGGGGCAGTTTTTCAGCAAGCAGTCTCTGTATTTACCTCTAAAACAACTCTGTCTCCTAACGTTCCGTTACTATCTCATAGCGTGGTGAATGTGCAGGTCACAACTTGTCCACCAGAGCGTTTTGGAGTTGTTGGATTGTGTATTCGATGAGTTTGTTGAGGGAAACCAAGAAATCCCATGAGCCTCTGTAGCGTAGCTCTGAGCAGCTCGCGGCTCTGCTCCGCCGTTCTAAAAAAGCTTGCACTGACAATTAAAGGTAACGAACCTAGCTATGACTATAGGGATTATGGTAAAGGGCCAATTTGCCAAAATGTTGAACTATCCCTTTAACCTTATCATATGTTATATTATGACTGCCAGTGCCTATAAAAATATTTTGTGCCGACTTGAGAGAAGGTGTAAAAATCACTTCTTCTGGTGGCTCCACAGGAATCCGCTGTGAAAAGTGTTAAAGTCGCTCTTGAACATAAAGAGTCCATAAATACTTTCTTAGAGGTGACGTGTTTGTGTTTTTTTCTCTGCAGTCAACAGAGATTTTCAGAAGCTTTTCATTTCAGAGCTCCGACACTAAACTGGCTGCTTTTAACTGTGAATTACATCTGTTTTATCGTTTCATGTGATTAAATCTGAATGGGTTTTGGCTGAAATCAACTGCAGAAAACATTTTAAAGGGATATTTCAACATTTTGACAAATTGGCCCTTTACCATAATCCCTATAGGTTTGTTACCTTTAATTGTTGGTGCAAGCTATTTTTAGAACGGCGGAGCAGAGCCAAGAGCTGCTCAGAGCTACGCTACGGAGGCTAATGGGATTTCATGGTTTCTCTCATCAAACTCATCAAATACACAATCCAACAACTCTGGTGGACGCTCTGGTGGACAAGTTGTGACCTGCACATTCACCACACTATGAGATAATAACAGAACGTTACAAGACGGAGTTGTTTTAGAGGTAAATGCAGAGACTGCTTGCCGAAAAACTGCCCCCGACGGGAAGGCGGTTTTGCATGAATTTCCCTCTAAAACAACTCTGTCTGGTAACGTTCTGTTATTATCTCATAGTGTGGTGAATGTGCAGGTCACAACTTGTCCATCAGAGCGTTTTGGAGTTGTTGGATTGTGTATTTGATGAGTTTGATGAGGGAAACCAAGAAATCCCATGAGCCTCTGTAGCGTAGCTCTGAGCAGCTCACTGCTCTGCTCCGCTGTTCTAAAAATAGCTTGCACCGACAATTAAAGGTAACGAACCTACTGCTATGACTATAGGGATTATGGCAATGGGCCAATTTGCCAAAATGTTGAACTATCCTTTTAATAACACAACTGTTAAATGTGGAAATCTTTTATTTTCTCTTTCACAAACTTAAACAAAGCATATGTGAGATGTTTTAAGTCTCAGTGATCACTCGTCTCCTGTGTCTCCCATTAACAGCTGCTCTGTTGTTACTGTATTAAACATCAGTGTAGTGTAGTGGCCTCTCTCTCTCTCTCTCTCTCTCTCTCTCTCTCTCTCTCTCTCTCTCTCTCTCTCTCTCTCTCTTGTCATAAGATTAGACTCTGTTTCAGTGATTACTCAACACTCAACCTGCAGGTGAGAATTATGCCGACGCATATCTTTGCATATTTAAGCCTGATTATTTAAATGTAGAACATTTTCTTCACTGAATATTTTCATGTCCTTGATGTTGATACTGTGATGCTCGTGGCGCCACTTCGCCTCAAGTTCCTCCGAGAGACTCAGCTGAAGGTGACAGAGGGAAGAACTTATTCCTGGGGGGAAAAAAACAGGAGGAGGTGACACACACACACACAAAGAGACACACACAGAATTGGTAAAGAGAAGCCGGTTTGTGATGCAACGTGTCATTGATTCAATCACGACACTGACTGAAGTTAAATCAGCCTGTTTAAAATGGTGAAGACAAAGGAAACTGAGCTGAAGGTTAAATAGAGTTGGTTCAGACTGAAGAATAATCAAACTGGAGAAAAAACAGAATAAAACTTTGTTTTATATCAGTCTCCAGTGTTGACCAGACTAAAACTGTTCAACTATAAACTTTCCTCCACAAATAGCACCAGATGAATAATTGTTACCAAAAACAAATGAGCTCAGATACACTCAATTAAAATCTTTCTTCTGCTAATGCTAATAAAAAATTAATATGGACAAATATGGTAAAAATGTGTATGAATATAAAAACACCAACTTTACAAATGACTCATAAAAGAAATAACAACTTCCAGAAGGAGCAGCTGTGTAGTTTGTGTTTGACTCTGAACATCATGTTCTTTATTATCACTTTGATAACTTCAAAATGTACAAAAAAAGCTAAACGCACATTACAACACTACAAACACAAAGCATGTAGAGAGAGCATTCACCTGCTCAACACCGTCGTCTCATAGGTTCATCAGCATTAATGATGCATCCCATAGCACCTGGTTAACCCTCCAGAGTTTATGATCATGCCAACGTGTCGAATCATGTGACACTTTCAAAGCGAACAATAACAAAAAAAAAACTAGGTCACCTGGAGCGCTGCTGTCAACTTCACTCAAAGGTGCAGATTTGAAACTCTCTCCCAGTTTTTGCTTTACACTGATAGTCCATGTAAAACCGGAGATATTATAATGCATTGCATTTCAGTTGATAAATCCGTCATTTTTTGTCATTTTACAATCTGGTCGAATCAGCTGATGCTATACTGTATGATTTTTATTGTATTTTTGGGCCTAAGATGTTAATAAAGTAGGTTCAAGTGAAAAACTAATTGTCAGATCATAGAGGTGAAGTTGTGCTGAAAAGAAAAAGATACCAAACATGGGTATGGTTTTATATGTGGCATATAGTAAAAGGTATTAAAGTATTCAAAAACAGCCAAGACACCTAAAGGGTGTGGTTGAGTTTACATTGTTGTTTGTATTAATTTTGAACAGTCCAGCTCCTGCTTAACTTTTTTTGCTTATTCTGTCATTGTTGATGTACTCAACTTAACTTTTTGTCTATATTTAAATATGTATATCGGCGCAGTGGTTAAGACAGCCGCCCCATGTAGAGGCTATACTGTAGTCCTCATCGCAGGCGGCCCCGGTTCAAATCCCGTGTTGGGCAGCCCTTTCCTGCATGTCATTCCCCCTCTCTCTGCCTCCCCCTTTCCTGTCTGATCTATCAAATAAAGGCAAAAAAGCCAAAAAATACTTAAATATGTATATCAATATCAATATAAACTCCCCACAGGAGATTAATAAAGTATTTCTGATTCTGACATTACTGTAGAAAAACACAAAAAGATTCAACAGCACAAGAGATCCTTCAAAATAAAGCAGCATAAAGATAAAAACAGATTAAATGACAACATTATGTCAGGTCTGTCATCAGTGAAACTGCGGATGGAGCCTTTAAGAAGTGTGTGTTCTCCTCTCAAACACTCCTATACACTGAATACCAACAACGTGAGCGGAGCCACAGGGGCCCGTATATCAGCAAACATCACCGAGGAGCTCGGTAACCTATTTATAACGTGAGGGGGCCGCGTGAAGCGCTCGCCGCCGCTATCAGCGCTCACCAGGGGCCTCGGCGGCAAAGCGACGATTCACCACGAGCTGCTAATCAGAGGCGCCAGAGCAAAGTCAGAGACAAAGCTCAGATCAAGGCTCCACACATCACATGGTCCCTGTCACGTCCTCTGAACGTCAGCGTCAGGTCGGCCTCCAGCTCTCCTGCCGCTCGACAGAGAAGAAGTGCCAGGGAAGAAGAAGAGGAAGAAGAAGAAGAAGAAGAAACCCCCTCCTCCCCTCCCTCCCTGGTTCTTTTCAAACGGCCACAGAAGCAGCTCCTGAATATTCCCTTTGATCCGGCCGGCCTGCCACAGGTTGACTGAGATCCAAGCCGGCGTTAGACGACAAAGGGACCGGAGCGAGGAGGAGGGCGAGCCACATTCCTGCCGAGCTCTGAGGAGGCCAGCTGATCGCACCATCTGGCTTTTTCTCCGGCTCCTTGGAAAGACGCTCGGCTGATCCGCTGAAAAAAGGGACTTGTGTGGAGGTGAGGTTTTTCACCACCGCGAGACGACACACGGTGAAAACTGCAGCCTTTGTTTTTCAAAGTTTCAAGGATTTGTCGTGGTGGTGGTGCACTGTGTGGAAAATAAAGATCACAGCTCATTTTGTCTCTGAGCTTCGATAACAGTGACCGTCTCTACGCTACATGGTGCAGATGACACAAGTGGCGCAAATCGGATCTTTAATCTGTAAATTTAACGTGTAAACTGAAAAGAAACGCATGACAATCAGATATTGTCAGATTGGATTCAGGTCTCCTTCATATTCGGAAATAAGTCAGACAGGAATCAGGTATCTGCCAATACGTCTGTAATCCAAACAGACAGATTGCATATTTCGTGACATTGCAAGTCGTACAGTATGTCATCAATAATGCGACGATAGCGTATTTTACTGATTGCAGCTCTCACTGCTGCAGGCGACCAATGATATTCTGTGCACCTCTTAAAAATGCTTCAAAAACATTGCTTCACAGAAAAACAAGGTGGTTGTGCGCACATCCAATGCCTATCTTAGGCATGGTGCCGGACAGTCAGGATAATTGCAAAGAAAAAAGGGAATATCCGCACACTGGATTAAACACTGGACCATTTATTGGATAGCCTACTAGCAAGTAAGTGCGGATATTCCCTTTTTTCAAAAACATTGCTGGACATGTTCTGTCCATTTTGTCAGCGTCCATATTGTTTACTTGCATAGTTTGCCATCTTATTTCTAGGAAGCCAAACAGCGTCTGTGCATGCAGGTTGTTTCATGCAAAGCAGGTGTACAGTAAATGCTGATATCAGATATGGATCACTCACTTCTAACAAATATTGTAAACGGACAAGTCAAGAAAAATCAGATGTAGGCAACAAATCGGAACTGGGCATCAAGACCTGTGGTGTAAAGACAGACAGTGAGTTGTAGGTGTTTAAACTGGCTGTAACTGTAGAGAAATCAAACACTCAGGTCACCAGACAATCACCCGTCCTGGTTGTACAGTAACATGCTGATCCGACCTCAGGCTGGACAACGACTGTTTCTTCATTTCTCATTTCCTGTTTTGCTGATCCGGCTCGAGCTGTGAGCTTCACCGCTCCACGCTGCCCCCTGATGGTTTCCAGTGGTACTGCTACGTAAAGTCCACCTCCGTTAGCTTCTAGGATTGGTGCAAAAACATGCACGCCATGAACTTAAAGTACAAAAAGACATGGCTTGGTCAATATCTGTATCTGTTTTTGTTGTAGAGCATAAATGAGCTTCAAAAAGGACAATGTTCAACCAGTCGTCACCAGTTTTGAAAGGTCACAAGACAACAAAGGTTTGAAGTCACGTTCCCGATGAATGCATGAGCAGATCATGAGGATCTTTGCAGATATGGTTTAATTAACAAAACCACATGTTAAGTAAGAAGTATACATATGTGTAAATATATCCCTTCTTTCAATAAAGTTTATTTCTGATTTTATCATGTTTTCTTTCACATTTGACAAACATCTTTTAAAACTCCCTCTTTGAAGTGGGGAGAAAAACCAACAGCACCATTTTATCTTCAGAAACATCTTAACTCATCTCCTACTGTATGCATCAAACCCTGATGAACATACAGTTTTATTAGATACACTTGTGCAGTCACTTTTGTGACCGATGGGATTAAATGGGTTAATCTGCAGACCAGATGTTTTGGTTATGTTTTGCTCTGATAGCTCCATGAATGAACCCCTGCTGAGATCTCCGCTGTGGAAATATCTCTGTGTCCGAGCTGCAGGGGTCCTGAGACGAGTCTTTATGTTTGCAGCCTCAGCAGCTGCAGTGGTTTCTTTTGGTTTGGTTTGGATTGGTTTACTGTAGTTTAGTTTGGTTTGGTTTGCGTGATGTGGATTTTCCTCTGCAGCAGCGTGAGGTGCAGATTTACAGCAGGTCAAACTCATTTTACAGAAACACAATCTACAGGTTTTTTGTTTTTTTTTTCATCCTCCTGCAGTTTCCTGCGGATTGATTTATATAGTGAAACCACAGGCAGCGGCTGCTGCTGCTGCTGCTGCTGCTTTGTCCTCCAACATCTTTGCTCGGATGCTTTTGCCTTGTTTGTTTGTTTGTTTTTTTCACCTCAGTCATTTTGGCTTTTAAGGCACCTGTGTTGTGTTGTTGTTTAGTTTCAAGATCTCAATACACAGTCAGTCTGTACAATAATGTATCTCTGTGGCTGCTTGAGACGAAAGGAAACAGTCACCGTCTAAATTTTCATATTTTGGTGCTAATCTAGAATAATAAAGACTGTGGTTTTTATATTGGATTAAATATTTATCAGAAATTCCTGACTTTCTGAGTGTCTTCATTAAACTACAGTAATAGTAGGTCCACTGATTTTTTTGTCTTGAAGATTCAAATCTTCTTTTCTTCTTCTATACCCAAACATCAGAGTGGAAATATTCAGAACTTAGTCTTATATCTTGTGTGTTTTGCCTTTATCCACAGGGTTTACCCTAAGAATGAATGATGATAATTACTTCAAGGCAATGAAAGCATTGAAGTATAAAACATAATAAATGATCCAGATTCACATTCAAAGAGCAAACAGAAAGGTTTACTCAAAAACTAAATTCAAAATTCCCCGTGATCGTTACTGACTTTAAATCTGTAATTATACCACATTAAAAAACAAACTTCACAAATGTTGAGGTTATATCACCCTATAAAAATATGTCACCACATTTTTTTTTCAATGTTTTGGACACATGGGCTTACATACATAGACGTCACAAAACGTCCTTGAACCCAAACGTCTAAAGGAGAGATGATAGAGAGAGAGGGATCAGGCCTTGATGTAGTTTTATTACATGTTCTCAGAGTATTGAACGTATGCTGGACATCTGCAGTCATTCACAGGCTCCGAGCCACTGATATTAGTTATTAGGTGTGAATTGAAAATGTCAAACATACAGAGGAGAGAACAGGAGGCAATAAAGTCCTGATCACATCTCTGTGATATTGCATATCTGCAAGTGCCATCATCACATCCAGCGAACAACCCTGTGTAAAATCTATCAAGGCTCTTAGCACTGATATTAAATCCTAAATCCTCCCACCTTTGAATGCTATTGCATGTTGGGTTTTTTTCTGAAGCAAGTTCAGTCCAAGTAACAAGAGTGTGTTTGATGTATTGGAGGATTTTTTTCTTCTTTTTTTTTTTTACACAGCGAGTGAGCTTTCCAAGCGTGGGCGTCTTCTGCTGGAGGCAGAGTAATCCTCCTCGGTCTCAGAATCCAAACAGACGCAACATGAAAGGAAAGTGCAATTACCCGGCTTTATTCCAGATCAATTGGACGCCACCACCAATAAATGCAGAGTTGTTTCTCTTTATTCCGACTCACTTGTCACCTCCAAACTCCAAGGGCCGTCAGACCTGCACCTTTTGTTTCTGGGATGTCGTGAGAGAAAAGTGAACGAGAGGTGAACGAAACAGAGATTTGATATAAAATGTCGAAGTTTCTGCTCGTGTTTGAACATGTGAAGTAAGCGAATCAGAATTTAACTGAAAATATTCTTTCATACATTTTATTTATTAATATCATCATCAACATTGCTTCGATTCATGTCCTGTTTCAAGAGCTGCTTCATTTTAAAGTAGAGTAACATGTGTGTTGTTCACACTTACATATAACATCATGTGTACAGTCCACACACTGTTTGTGTATTTGTTCATTAGTCTTTGTTTACACAGGGAGGGCCCTTGAGAGCAAGGACGCTCTGCTACAATGGCAGTGTAAGAATAGTCAGTAAAAACTAATTATATACTGTATATATACATAGTATATAGTATATAGTTTTCAAAAAGAATCAAATAAAGTAGCCTACAAATTATTATGAACATTAAATGTCTCAATTAAATGATACCGGTAAGTTAAACTGTCTAAATTGCAACATAACCGATAAAATTCACATACTAGGAGGTCAGTGCTTCGATTTCCTGACTCCTCCAGTTTCCAATTTGAAGAGCTTGAACCTTAAAGGGATAGTTCAATTTGCATTTTGAATCTTAGAGCTGTCAGTCGGCTGAAAGTGCACAGCTCTGACGCTCACTTCATTTCCAACAGCTCATTCATTCTGGGCTCTGTCGCCTTTCACCTAAATACAGCCCAGAGTCTCAGTGTGACAGGTGATGAAGGAAGGCTCGTTCCACACAATGGACGCCTTCCATCAAACGTGTATTTTATTCTTTTTCAGGGATAAAGAAGGAGGGTGAATCGTTCTCTATGTGCATTTGGAAATGAGACGTTTCCCAGGCGTTTTAACAAACACTCATGAAGTCAAGGATTTTGCAGAATCGTTTTAATTTCACAACAAGTGGAATCAGGAGTTGCTTTTTCTTTTTCTTTCACTGCAGAACAAACCCACTCTTGTGTCTTCTGCTCCTTCGTCTCCTGCACACAGATCCTCAAAGACATAATCCGCCTACACCCGGCTCGGCTTATGACAAATCATCTCGATGCGTGGCGAATGCTGCCGCCCTGCGAGGCCCACAGAGGGCTGAGGGGGCGACGCGCTCCACCAGCCAAACGTCCCACTTCAGCTCCGATCCTCAGCGTCGTCACCGCCGTCTTCAGCGCCACATATAGGGGGCTTGTGTGCATTTTCTGTTTTAAATCAGCGACATCGACACTGAATTTGTTTTTCCTCAAGGAGAAATGTGATTTGGAGAGAAAACGGCTGCACAAAGAGGAAATACAGTTCAGCTGTGACTCTGCTGTAGCTCTTTATTTCAGAAAATTACATTCTCCTGTGATGTTACTGAGGCAAAAATCATCGTGTCTCATCATGCGTCAGGTTTTTACAAATTTTCAATATTCTGAGCCACAGGTGTTTAACTCAGACGTGAGTCATGAATCTGATGCTTTAAGACTTTTTCAGACCTGAGACTTTGGACCCAGTTGAGAAATTGAAAATGATCGTGGATGTGTTGAGGTACAACTCAATATTTTGGTTTTAAATGTTATTAAGTCTGTTCAGCTGTAAGGGCACAGACCTCCACCAAGGCCAAACAACGCTACAGGTGAGTCAGATGCACAAACTCAGAGAGCTCAACAACAGATGGATGGATGGGTGGTGAAATTAATTCATCAAATTTGCAAGAAAAAAATTCAGAATGTGTTGGGTTTTTTATGCTAAGAAAATAAACACATCTACAATTTCCATGGTTGGACAGATGTAACTTGTTTTGCGATCCACCTGCAGTGGGAGGATTTATCAAATAAAATTTTTTAAAGATGGATTTAAATGCTTCACTATGGAGACTGTGCTTTTCCAAACTTGCATATTGTTTCCTTCGTTGATACAAAAAAAAGAAAAACTGTTTTCCTACAAAGTCCTGACTCTTAGCTGGATGAACTTTGCAGATCCGTCTGGAGAAGAAGCTGCTGAAGTCGAGGTCAAATTACCCGAAAACTAAGGAACCAATCACAAACAGGTATTTTTTTTAAAAAAGCTGCTTTTCTTCATGCAACATGTCAGCCACCGAAGAGCAGCTATCACTTGATTCAGCTATTGCTTCGATTTTAAAGGATAGTTCAACATTTTGGCAAATTGGCCCATTGCCATAATCCCTATAGTCATAGCAGTAGGTTCGTTACCTTTAATTGTCGATGCAAGCTATTTTTAGAACGGCGGAGCAGAGCCGTGAGCTGCTCAGAGCTACACTACGGAGGCTCATGGGATTTCTTGGTTTCCCTCATCAACTATCCCTTTAAGGGGCTGTAATTTTAGTTTTTCACTAAAAAGCAAATAAAAAATGGTGTTCATGTAATGTTTTCCATGACTCTGCATACCTCATCTGGAGCATTGTTCTGATTGGTTTGAGCTCTGTGCAATCACTTCCAGAGCCATTTTGATCTACGTCCATTCGTCACACATGAAAATACCTTAGACCCACACGGATAGGTGACTTTATAACTTTACGATATCAGAGAATATCCAAGTTTTTGTCATGTACAAGTTTGATTTTTGAATTAGGATGAATTGATTCATCATTTCCTGAAAAGTCCTTATCTTGCTGACAGGGACAGTGATGTTCGCATCATCTCTGGTTCACACCCCAGCAAATGTAAATCTATTTTTACATTTTTTGTATAATCCTGACAACAAGCAATAATCAGAGGCCATCGCATGGCATTTCTGACATTATAACTATTTACAAATCTTTCAAATTAAAAAGATAAGTATGAAAATGCATTGGTATGGGGCGTCGCGTGGCGTAGTGGTTAGAGCGGGCGCCCCATGTATAGAGGCACAGTCCTCGCTGCGGTCGGCCCCGGTTCGAGTCCCGCGTCGGGTGCCATTTGCTGCATGTCATCCCCCCTTTCTCTGCCTCCCCGTTTCCTGTCTGTCTCAACTGTACTATCTATAAAGGCATAAATGCCCAAAAAATATACTTTAAAAAAAAAAAAAAAAAAAAGAAAATGCATTGGTATGAATATAATAAGTCCTGTTGACTCACATGTTTTGAGATTCAGATGCACAAACCTTTAATGCAGTAACAAGGTACTTGAATTTGCAGCTTGTTTTGCAAAGCGAAAGCACAAACACTGAAGACAGGACTTTGCTGTTTATATTTAATGTAGGTCACATGACAGAAAACAAACTGAGTCTTGTTTGCAGACTGATGTGTTTAAAAACACACCGGTGTGTGTAATGAATCATAAATTCAGCCGATATGCACGTGAATGTTTTTTCAAATCTGATCATGTTACAACACGTCACATGTGAGCATACATAATTATGGCAGAGATTTACTGTGGGAGGGGACGACCACAACATCAAAGGCTTAGCATGCATGCATGCATCGCTGCGATCCTACATCTTATGCAAATTTTTCTTTTTCTTTTTTTTTACATTTCCAACACAAGACACACACAGAGAAAATCAAAGAGAGCAGCTGATGTAACAGTTTGGATGATGCAGCCATGTTGCTTCTTCTGGGAGGTGGGAGAGGGGAAACACACATTTCATAAAAGACAAATGAACATTACGGATAAACTGAGGAGTGACCTGGTTTATTTAAGCTCTAGGTAGCAGCTTTGATCAAAAATTGACACCTGAGGAGACGGTTTTCAGGCCAGTTGTTCGGCACTTGAGGGAAGTGAAGCGGTGATAATGACTTATTGAAGCAGCGCCACATGTGCTATCGACTTCTGAAGAACCTCCCATGAAATCATGGCTCCCCAAGGCTTCTGTCATTTGCTCATCACGGTGAAATATTGCACTATGACGCTGTGGGTAAACAGGACAGATCTGATACTGTTTTATAATATATGCTCCATTATTCTGCACGGTAATGCAGACGAGCCATGTGAGTCATAAAAAAAGGAGGTTATTATCTATTCAAAGCCAAACAATCACATTTTCCCTCCTGTATTCTTCTCAGCCATGTTTTTTTTATTGTTATTCTATTCTTTTATATAAAAAACAAAGAAGAGAAGGAAAATATGGTGAAATTGTGGCTAAACAGAGTTGAATTATTTTTTTAAATAATAATAAATGACGACCTTTGTGTTGGTCGTTGGCATGTGGGAAAATCCCATGAACCTGATCAAGTGCTGCTCTCTAATAATAAGGTCGTGTTGCGTTCACTGTCCTTCAGCTATTCTGTTCAGAGTTGGACCGCAGATGTTTTTATTTCAAATTCAAGTTTTATTTTACTTGTTTTTAAGGACATTTACTATCCTGCAGGCTCTGTTCTCCTTTTTTTCTTGGCAGTGTATTTTTCCATTTAATACTCTGTGGGATGCGGCCGATGTGACCTTCATGTTGTCAGTAAATGTGAAACACGACACAATAAAAAGCAATTTTGCAGGAGTTTTTGGAAGGAACAAGGACACTCTGAAATAAAAGTGTTTAAAGCTGCAGTGTTGTGTTTGTTTTAGAAAATCTGAGTTCACTTACAGTTTTTCCTCTTTGATTTTAATTATTTAATTTAATTACTAATCACTGCAGAATAAATTACTAATCACTGCAGAATAAATTTAACTTTACTTCATGTACATCTGGTTTACAGTATGTTGCTGTTACTGAATTCATGTTTGTTTAGATGTCAAGTAGGCCGTCTACGTCCCTGATGCTTTTACTGTAATGGTTTTTCTCCAACACTTAAGTAATGTTTATACTCATAGGTCATTTCATTAGATACACCTGTCTGCTCATTGATCCATCCATCCATTGTCTATCTACTGTATACTGTTTAGTGTTGCAGAGCAGCTGCAGCCAATCCCAGCCGACCTCAGACAGATAGATAGATAGATTTCAAGGTGTCATTCCAGTTCGGTGCAGTAAAAACACTCTAAGAACCATCCACACACATTGCTCGCCACCATCTTGACAAATGCAAATAAAAAATAAACTAGTTGAGGGTTTAAAACACAGGTTGTAAAAAGAGAAAAAGAAAAACAGTTGCAGACAGGAGAAGTTGCAGACAGAAAAGTCCTATTCTGGTCTGAGAACGGTTTAATTGTCAGTGTTGGTTCGTGTGCGTCTCGGCGTCAGAGCTGCAGTGGATGAATCTGAGCAGTGATCCGTTGTGAGAGGAGACATGGATGAGATAATTACAGTAATACATTACGGCAAATCAGTCAAGTGGAAAATCTTTCGTGTGTTTTTTCTTTTTCTTTTTTTTTAACCTACCTCGCTGCCTCAGCAGGTCAAACTCATTCAGGAGGTTTGATGATGATATGCGGAGACAAACTGTAACCCTGCGTTTGGAGGAAGGGACAGGTTCATATTATCGTGTCTCTGGTGTATTTTACTGTAACAAAGCTCTTGTCATCCTGCTATTACTGAGGTGAACGCAAGTTTGATTACATCCTCGATGCTGCTTCGCTTTCCTTTGCTGCTCTTCTCCATCGTCCATGTTGTTGTTGTTGTTGCTGTTGTTGCTGAACTGTGGAGATGATGAGGTTCAGAGTTGGAGTCGGTGCTGCTCACTGCTGGTCCGGTCAGAGCAGCACGGCTCGGTGGAGTTGAAGTGCATCTTCATCGAATCATAAATGTTAAAATGTTAAAACCCAAACACTTCATTGAACACATACGTCATCAATTCTAAGCAACTAACAAGCTAAACTAATAAGCTCGTCTACAGCTCATAGACAGTGTTGTGCAAGTAGTTACAAGTTTTCAATTACTTTACAAATGACTGTTTCATTCAGATAATTAAGTAACTTTTGCTTTATTTTATTCCTCAGTTCTGGCTTTTATTTTGGTGTTTTCTGTGTCTCACTGTGGGACAAAGTTCATCTGTCATTGTCTTGATTTTTTATTGTTTTATCGTCTGCCATTTTAATCAGTTTTTATTGGTAGCTGTATTTATTTACGTACATATTCACATATTTATACTGTCAGTTACTGTCAGATTTATTGTAGCGGAAGATAGCAGAAGCTCCCAGTGTCTCAGTTCACTGCTCTGCCTGTGTCAAGGTTCTGCTGGTGTCAGTGCTTCCGCTACCAACAAGCTTAAAACATATACACGAATTCGGCGAGTGATTTGTGTATGCCGCCATCTTGCGGCGGCGCCATTGCTGCGGTGACATGTGTCAGTCATAGTAAACAGATTCTCTATGACAGCATCATAAATAGGCTGCATTTGTTATGTTTAGTGCCCCCCAGTAACTGATTAAGGTATCTTACATGAATACCAATATTAATTTAGGAACTAATCATTTGTTTGAGCGATTAGCAGGAAAGATTAGAGTAACAGGGAGATAAGAGACTGTATCATAAACAATAAAACATACGGTACGTTGTGTGTGCTGACGTTAGCAAGCCAGCAGCGGGATATTTAATCATGTGGACAGGCTACATGAATAAAAACAACAACTTGTGCTTTGTTTTAGATAGTCAAGAATATTTTATTGATCATCTGGCCTCCGATGATCAGAAAAAACTAATACGTCAATTACAGGTCTCCGATTCATGGTCAAAATTACCTGAGCTCTGGATGGGTCGGACATATTTTACACCAGCTTTTAGACGACCGTGATCACATCATATTGAAGGGATCAGTGAGACATTCACAGACCGTCCACTTTTACCACGATGTGAAGGTAACGGTGAGAAGGGAGAGTAGCCAGGTTGTACCAGGGTTGTACAGGTCAGCTGTGACTGCGTCGCTGGCGGCTGCTGCTGCTGCTGCTACACTCCTCCTGAAGTAAGGGGCTGTGTTTTGCTGATATTAGAGCAGTCGAGGACGGCACATGTCCTCCCAGCCTCCCCAGACATATTTACAGAAGAGAAAAGGTCCACTTCTTGGCGCTTGCATTCAAATACCCGCTTCGCGCACAGAACCCATCGCTGCCTGACTGGGAGCTGTCACCGCAGTAATGGCGGCTGCTCGACTAGCGGTTATTTTGCCGAATTTGTGTATATTTATTTATTTTTTTCCGGAACAGTTTCTCATGTTGGGGCTTCAATACAAGATTTTTGGGTGAACTATCCCTTTAATTTTAGGGATTAGTTTTTATTCCTTAGCTTTCATAATTTTTAAAAAATGGTTAATTACC
Organism: Trachurus japonicus; assembly: GCF_045865225.1. NCBI lineage: Eukaryota > Metazoa > Chordata > Actinopteri > Carangiformes > Carangidae > Trachurus > Trachurus japonicus. Next base: position 10,568,831 of record NC_140916.1, on the reverse strand, counting down.
TCCTGTGTTTCCTCATTACAAAGTAATAATAGTGTTTCCTCAGTTCGCTCTGGTTTTGAACAGCTCTCTGTCACGAAAGCACTGTGGGATTGGGGAGTGGGTGGTGGTATGTCTCTCATGTCTCTGCATATTTAAAGCACTTTGTTACAATTATTGTATGAAAAGTGCCATACAAATAAATTTGACATGATTATCACAACACGACACAATAAAAGAGTTTTGTAATCGTGTGTAATTATATAAAAATGTTACCAAACTGTCTGAGCCGGTGGAGACAATAGTAGATTTAACTTTTGCTGTTGAACCGACTTGTTTCATCCTGAAGAAAAAAAAACGAAGCTCGATCATATTTCACAGCAGCTTCGTCCTCTCCTGACTAATTACATAACATCCCACCAAACCAAACGTCTCTCAGTGTTTTCCCGACTCCACCGGTGGATTTGTGGGAGTATAGTTTCCTGCCGGTTGGAGGCTCACGATGCACAGGTCAACTCGTTTTCCATTCCTTTCCAACTGGTTGCTATGCAACTGCACGATCTGCACGACGCCTGAAGACCCAAAGTAAACAGGCTTTATTCTGTCTTTGCAGTGATGAACTCAGAAAAAAACAACAACAACAACATGCAGAGCCAAAAGCGGCTGAAAGCTTCATTCAACAACAACACACCGGGAGCTTCAGACGCTGTGTCACATCCCCACGATTTGATCTGCTGGGAGGTCGACGGCGGTAAAACTTCTCAGGGTGTCGGGGAAAATTAGGTCTCAGCGAAAGTTCATATGAAGGATGGCGTTCATATCAGCGCTCACAAACTTATCTGCATATAATTACATTAAAAGTGCCGACGTGGGCGTCTGTCTGTTGTTACAATAAATCAAAGTCGACATTTTAATGGAGTTTCCCTTTAACTCTCATTCATCTTTAAACTTTTGTTTTAATCCTGGTGACAAGTTGATCACTTGTTCGTCCTCAGGCCACGTTCAAAACGCTTCACAAACATCCAAATATACAAAACTGCTCTTATTATTCCCTAAGTCAGATTGCAATGAGGTTTAGTAAGCTACTAGAGATGATTGTCACAGTTTGTGTTTCCAAATTTTGTTTTCCCATTGTCCTTTATTTGTTTGTTGTGTTAGTTAGGTTTTTATTTTCCTGCTGCCTTTTAATTTCCCTTGTTGGGTTCTCCAGTCATTTTTTAGTTGTTTTGCATTTATTAACAATTATCATAAAGTTATCATTTGTTTATTTCTCTCCACTGTGTTTGCCTTTTAGTGTCGTACTAAAAACCTTCCCCTCGAAACCAGCATTTGAAAGACTCTGGGCTCGTACAGATGGAGATGAGTTTGGGAGGATCTGCAAAAGTTTTATATCGTATCAGCGTTTCATCCACATGGAGAAGAACTGAAACACTATTTATTATTTTTGAAAACAGGTCCCAGAGTGAACAAATGTCAAAACGCCACCTTTGCGTATACAACCAATCCGCAACGATGATGTCATAGCCCCATCTTCTCTTCTTATTAAATGTTGAAGTTGCTGCAAAATTTTACTTTCTTAGTGTGAAAGATTCAGACTGAAGGTGTTATATTGTCAACACTGCACTTTACCTAATTAGCCTTGGTCACATTTTATACCATCAGTGTTGTGTTTACAATGTATGAAACCTTCAAAACAAAAACATCCCATAGTTTCTTCTAATAACATTAACTGATACGTTTCAGTTTAACCAGGTCTAATCTGTAATCTCTGGGCGTCATGTGCTGCTCTCGAACCTGTGACATGATGGCTACGAGGCGTCTAATTTTATCCAGCAATCGGTTAATGTGCTCAGTGTGCATGTGTAAATTCCCTGTACGTGTCCCTGAATAAAACCAATTAACTTCATATCTTCCCTTTTTTCTCTTTTTTTAGGGGCTTTGAATGCTCACAGGTGCAAATGAATGAGAGTCATCTGATGCCGCTGAGAGCTCTCTCTCCAATTACGCTCCATTTCCTGCCCGAGTCTTGGCACTCGATGCTCGGCTGCAGCTTCCTGTTTCTCTCTTGAGTCTGAAAATGAAGAGAGGAGCTAAAATAAATCCAGTGAAGAGCTCATTCAGAGTCGCGCCGGAGGAAAAGCACAACATCTGTGCTGATGTGGTGATGTTGTGATGATGCGTTTCCTGAGGACTTCGGTGACATCACAGCTAATTGGACTAATTGCTCAGAGGTCAGGTTACTGGAAAGCAGCTATGAGTCAGTCAGTGCAACGTGTGAGCTCAGGTTATTGATCACGTTAAGCTGCTTAGAGCTGCTGCAGGTGGAGACGAGAGGCGACAGGAGATAAAGAGGCAAAAGATTAGTTGTTTTCATTGCAGGACATGATTTCTAATGCCTGTATTGGGATACTTTTTCAGATACTTTATCAAAGTTGTACTGTCCTTTTACCAGAGGCTCTGCATCATAAACCACCAATATAGTTGGTGCAGCTCCTCAGGATCAGTGCTGCACTGTTTTAAAAGTGAAAACTGGAGAAATATGTCACATTCACTTTGAAATAACTTTGTATCATCAAAATTTATAATCTTACATGTAAAGCAGAAGTAAGCAATCCGGTCATTTTGGCTAACTTCTTGTCAGCAGATGGCGTTAGCAGTCCCCGCCCTCGTCCCTACGTCACCACATTCAGGCGCATCCCTTGGCAGCACACACAGAGAGGACCGCCCCTTTATGCCGTTCTCTCTCCTCATTGGATAAAGGTTGTAGGATACAAGAAAAGTTTTCTCCTCAGCTTACAGCAGAGCAGAGTGACTGACAGACCCGTGTTTCGGACCAAACACTCTATATAAGTGATTGCTGTCGGAAGATATAACCATTTAAGACTTATATTAACACAAATGTTCCGCTTACTTCTGCTTTAACCCAACCCTGATCCTGAAGGATTGAATTTACATTTTTTATTTTATAATTATTTTCTGGTTCAGTTCTCCTTTCTCAGTCTTTAACCACGTCTTTCTATTTTCCCTGCTGAACCTGATTGTTTTAGTTTTTAAGTTTTATTTTCATTAATTTAATTGGATAATTGATTAAATAGGTTTACATTAGGTTTATTTCTTTTAACCTTTAAATTCTCTCTTCCTGGCAGAAATATTGACACAGACTCAGAAGGACGACCTGATTATGTTTTGATGGTCAAAGGTCAAAGGTCACAAAGACCTTTTAACCTTCACTCAGGACCTCACATAATATTTTATTTGACTCTGGATGAAACTTGTTACTTGATGTAACTTGAATCCAATCTGAGCAGCAGTGGAGGCAGACAAGGCAAAGACTTTGTTTAATAAGAGCTGTCTATAGAAATTAATTGCCTTTTTATCTACAGCAAAATACACAAAATGAGAGAAAAACAGACACTGACTGGCAGTAAATGCACCACAAATCGGGACAAATCTGGATGAGAGGTTCAATGACTCCATAAAGACACAAATGAGAACGTCTGGGGGTAAAAACAAGAAGTGAAACTAAAACTTGAAATTTAAAACAATCTTAAAACAAATGAGATGAACTTACTTTCCTCTCTTTGTTTCTGGTTAATTCAGTTAAGTCGCGGAGGACAGAGAGCAGTTGTTGTTCCTCCTGTGTTTTGTTTTTTTGTTTTTTTTACTTTGATTCAGTCTGTGACATCTCTCTGAGGTTTTTAACTTGCTCCCCTGAGCCCAGTTGTTGCTAAAACGCCTCCATCTGAGGATAAAGCTGTGGAACATCCATCTGGGTTCTCGCTCTGATGAAACTGTTACACAACAACAGACAGAAGCTTCTTCCACTCGAGCCGGGCCGCTGTATTTTTATTTTTTTTTATTTTATTTATTTATTTATTTTATTCCCTCCATACTTGTGTTTAGACGTTCACTCCTGAGGCTGTTTGTGAAACGCTTTAATCAGATTCCACCTCAAATTACTCAGATCTTTGTGCGAGTGGTTATTTCTAGAAACAGGGTTTGACATGAGGAGATGTTATCAGAGTGTGATATGACATGAGATGTGATGTTGGGAGGATGTTGGCAAGTTAAGAAGTGTTAGATTTTTTTTTTTTTTTTTTTACATTCTTAGGTTGGAGGAAAAAGCAGCAAGAGAGTTTTTCTTTTTATCACATTTATAAAAAAAAAATAGGCCACTTTGAAAACTGGATCTGAGCCAAGGTAAATGAACTGTGTTTATATAGTAGAGTCTTATTCACACATGTATTCAGTCTTACAGTGTTCAGTGAGACATTAGGGGCAGTTGTGGGTTCAGTATCTCGTCCATGGACGCTGTGACATGTGAATCAAACCTTTATGACTGCACTTCTCTTTTCAGAAGGAAACAAGACCAAAACATTATGTCTTTGTACCATTTATGTAAAGTTTTCAGTTTGCCCAGTTGAGTCAGTATCACCACCTAAATCCACATGACAGTGACTCCATGTTGTATTTTCAGGCTGCAGAAAACCAGACATTTCTTATTTGTTGCACACACATCAGTTATGTTTATATACTTTGACTTAGTCATTGTAGCTACACTTGTTCTTGAAAAAGGCCACGAATCATACTGATGTCAAGATTCATCTTTTTATTTCCTCCTCATTCTCCTCCAACGACAACACGACAAACAATCTTGATACACCGTGAAAACTGAAACAAAAATCTAAGTGAGGCCAATGCAGTGCAAAATAATAAAGAGAATACAGTCCCATTAGAAATAATCAAAATAAAACACAGGCAAACAAAAGTATATTTACTGTGTGCGCCTCTAGAACATAGTGTAGTCTGTTTTCTTTTGCGACCAGATCAGGACCGCCATGTATCTGGACTCTCTTTGCTCTATGCGCGCTGTTTCCTTCTACCCACAATTCCTCACAACAACAAAGTCATGTGACTGTGCCTTTTCAAAATAAAATAGACCTCACATTGAAACTCTTTCTTTCTCTTTACTCTCTTATTTTTAATACTCTAAATTATTTATGAACTTATACAGCATATAAAAGGTCTTATGAATGTGCTATGTACCCATCCTTCAAATAAAGTGTTATCCTTAATTCTAATGATTTCCATCATCTCTCAAATGTGTAATCCTTGTTATCCCACTAAACGTCAAAGATCCTGTATACTCGTGCCTAAAGACCTTCAAAAGTACACACAACTGAAATATTAGCCTACTCATTGATTCTCATACCACATATGGTTTATCATTTATTCACTTCAGTTACATTCACATCATTCAAACAGTTTGTTTAACATGAATCTCAGATATGGAAAAGAAAATAATAAATCATCTCCTACAGTGATTGGTGATTATCATAAATCCAGGAGACCTTATTTATGGATGGATTTAAACAACAACATTTGATCTGACAAACACATCACTGTAAATGTAATTCTAGATTTATTTATTTTTTGTTGCACACTGAAAACAAAATATCCCAATAGCCCATATAGTGTAAGATAAACAACAACAAACAAACAAATCAGTGTGAATGCGATAGATTTCTTTGTTTCCACAGTGAGAACAAACCTCAGTGATAAAGGAAGGTCTGGTGGTTTCTCTGTTAAGGCCCAAACAACAACACACAAACACATCAACACAAATATCCAACAAACATTTAGAGCTCAGAGAAGTTTCTATTTTCATGTGGAGAAATGTGAGTTTAGGTAAAGAAACATCATCATGAGCAGTGATCTCTTCCACAGCTCCAGCTCCACCTCAACAAACTCAAACATCAACACAACAAGAAATGACAACAAGAGGTCAAAGTCCCGCCCATAATGTTTGATTGACAGGTGATCTCTGTGCAGTGCAGAGACACAACAGCAATGAGCTTTTAGCAACAAACATGGAGACTAAAGAAAGTGATGAACTAAAATACAGATTTTAACCAACTGCACCTTCAATGATCTTTGTCTATTTGAGTTTACACAACTCTGCTGTGTCTCCATAATAGAGATGATAAACTCCAGCATGTAGAGGCTGAGTGAATGTGGTCTGGACTCTGTGGAGGAGAGTCATGGTTTCAGAGACACTGTAGAAGGACAGAATACCTGCTCTGTGATCCAGGTACACTCCTACTCTGGAGGACCAAGGACCTGAGACTGGAGTCTGGATGTTGTTGAACCAAAATGTGTAACTGTTGTTGGCAGGGTTATTATTCAACGCCCAAGATTTGTCATTACGTCCAAACAAACTTTCATCCCCTGCTCTGCTGATGTTCTTGTATGCAACTGCTACCTCAACTTCTCTTTCTGTCCTCTCCACCTCCCAGTAACAACGTCCAGTCAGACTCTCTCTACTCAGGACCTGCCACCATCTAGTGAATCTGTCTGGGTGACTAGAATAAGACTGTGCGTTCATCGTTGCTGTTACTTTCCTGTTTCCTTCAGATAATAACAGATGTGTGTGTGCTGTGTTTGGGTCCAGTGTGATTTCCTGTGAATATCTTAAGAAGTCAGCTCTGGTCCTGGGCTCTGGTGGTGGTGACAGTAAAACATCCACTTGAGTCACTGTCAGTGAGATGTTTGTCCATGTGTCTCTCAGAAGGTCCTGTAGATTATCTCTGAGCTCTGACACAGCTGCTGTCACATCCTCAAAGTGTCTGAGAGGACGGATATCGATGCCAGATGAGTGTGTAGATGGACTGAGTGCTGACAGTGAGGGGTAGTTGTGTAGAAACTGGGTGTGATCCTCTGTGTGCGGCAGCAGCTTCAGCTCAGCGTCTTTCCTCTTCAGCTCAGTGATCTCCTGCTCCAGCTTCTTCTCAAGCTCTTTGACTCCACTCACTTGAGTTTCCTGCTGGGATCTGATCTGCTGCTTCAGCTCAGAGCTTCTTTTCTCCATCAGACGGATCAGCTGAGTGAAGATCTTCTCACTGTCCTCCACTGCTTTATCAGCAGAGCCATTGATGGCCTCCACCTCCTGTTGAAGCACCTTCACATCTTTCTCTGTGTCCTGGATTCTCTGCTGAATTTTCTGTCGACTCAGCTCCAGCTCTCTCTGCCTCTCAGTCCTTTCTGCTGCAGCCGAGACTGTGTCGTGGCCTTTATGTTCATCCAGGCAGAGGTGACAGATACACTGCTGATCAGTGCGACAGAAAATCTTCATCACCTCATCATGACAAGAGCAGATGTTCTCCTGGAGCTTCTTGGAGGGCTCCACCAGCTTGTGTTTCTTTAACTGAGCCACGCCGTAATGAGGCTGCAGGTGTTTTTCACAATAAGAGACCAAACAAACCAGACAGGACTTGACAGCTTTGAGTTTCCTCCCAGTGCAGACATCACAGGCCACATCTTCAGGTCCAGCATAGCAGTGATCATCAGGAGCAGCTTGGAGTCCAGTCTTCTTCAGCTGCTCCACTAAAGCTGCTAACATGGTGTTTTTCACCAGGACAGGCCTCGGTGTGAAGGTCTGCCTACACTCAGGACAGCTGTAGATTTTCTTCCCATCCTCTTCGTCCCAGTGGGTTTTAATACAGTTGAAGCAGTAGCTGTGTCCACAGGGAAGAGCCACTGGATCCTTCAGTAGATCCAGACAGATGGAACAAGAGAAGGTCTCCTGGTCCAGATGAACTCCTTTCTGAGCCATTTCACCTCTCACAGACAACGACGACGACTATCTGAGTTTCTGTTGCTCAGAAGTGAAACTAGTTTGAGCTCTGATCTCAACAACATGTGTCTCTGCAGTGAACGAGGCCTGTCAGCTCCTCCTCTTCACCACATGTTGGTTCCACCCATCTTCAAACTGTAGATCTGAAGGGGAGGGAACAAGGAAACACATGAAAAGGGTGGAGCTCACGGTGTTTGAGAGCAGGAAGAAGAGGGAGGGGATCTGGTTGGACTTTGTTCCAGTAGGAGGAGCAGTTTGATACTGTGTGTTTAACTTTTTATTTACAGTCCTGCTCATTTCTCATTTGTTATCAACTCATTTTCTGATCTTTTGGTTCAAGTTTTTATAATCAGCTCTTATGCTATTCTAACAGATTGACTGAATGTTTTATAGGTTACAATTCAAATACACTAAATGAAAATAAAGTAAATAATTACCGCAGCATATAAAAGGTCTTATGAATGTGCTATGTACCCACCCTTCAAATAAAGTGTTACCCTTAATTCTAATGTTTTTCATCATCTCTCATCTCTCACTAAATGACAAAGATCCTGTATCCTCGTGCCTAAAGAAGACCTTCAAAAGTAAACACAACTGAAATATTACTCATTGATTCTTATACCACATATGGAGAATCATTTATTCACTTCAGTTACATTCACATCATTCAAACAGTTTGTAATGAATCTCAGATTTGAAAATAAAATAATAAATCATCTTCTACTGTAAGTGGTGATTATCATAAATCCCGGAGACCTTATATATGGATGGATTTAAACAACAACATTTGATCTGACAAACACATCACTGTAAATGTAATTCTAGATTTTTTTTTTTTTTTTGTTACACACTGAAAACAAAATATCCCAATAGCCCATGTGTAAGATAAACAACAACAAACAAACAAATCAGTGTAAATGTGATTCTAGATTTCTTTGTTTCCACAGTGAGAACAAACCTCAGTGATAAAGGAAGGTCTGGTGATTTCTCTGTTAAGGCCCAAACAACAACACACAAACACATCAACACAAATATCCAACAAACATTTAGACCTCAGAAAAGTTTCTATTTACAGTACATGTGGAGAAATGTGAGTTTAGGTAAAGAAACATCATCATGAGCAGTGATCTCCTCCACGGCTCCAGCTCCACCTCAACAAACTCAAACATCAACACAACAAGAAAATGACAACAAGAGGTCCAAGTCCCGTCCATAATGTTTGATTGACAGGTGATCTCTGTGCAGTGCAGAGACACAACAGCAATGAGCTTTTAGCAACAAACATGGAGACTAAAGAAAGTGATGAACTAAAATACAGATTTTAACCAACTACACCTTCAATTATTTTTGTCTATTTGAGTTTACACAACTCTGCTATGACTCCAAAATAGAGATGATAAACTCCAGCATGTAGAGGCTGAGTGAATGTGGTCTGGACTCTGTGGAGGAGAGTCATGGTTTCAGAGACGCTGTAGAAGGACAGAATACCTGCTCTGTGATCCAGGTACACTCCTACTCTGGAGGACTGAGGACCTGAGACTGGAGTCTGGATGTTGTTGAACCAAAATGTGAAGTTGTTGTTAGAACAATTCAACGCCCAAGATTTGTCATTACGTCCAAACCTACTTTCACCCCCTGCTCTGCTGATGTTCTTGTATGCAACTGCTACATCAACTCCTCCTCTTCCTCTCCACTCCACCTCCCAGTAACAACGTCCAGTCAGACTCTCTCTACTCAGGACCTGAGAATAACTAGTGAATCTGTCTGGGTGACTATTAGACTGATATGTGTTCATTGCTGTTACTTTCCTGTTTCCCTCAGATAATAACAGAAGTGTGTTTGCTGTGTTTGGATCCAGTGTGATTTCCTGTGAATATCTTAAGAAGTCAGCTCTGGTCCTGGGCTCTGGTGGTGGTGACAGTAAAACATCCTCTTCAGTCACTGTCAGTGAGATGTTTGTCCATGTGTCTCTCAGAAGGTCCTGTAGTTTGTCTCTGAGCTCTGACACAGCTGCTGTCACATCCTCAAAGTGTCTGAGAGGACGGATATCGATGCTGGATGAGTGTGTAGATGGACTGAGTGCTGACAGTGAGGGGTAGTTGTGTAGAAAATGGGTGTGATCCTCTGTGTGCGACAGCAGCTTCAGCTCAGCGTCTTTCCTCTTCAGCTCAGTGATCTCCTGCTCCAGCTTCTTCTCAAGCTCTTTGACTCCACTCACTTGAGTTTCCTGCTGGGATCTGATCTGCTGCTTCAGCTCAGAGCTTCTTTTCTCCATCAGACGGATCAGCTGAGTGAAGATCTTCTCACTGTCCTCCACTGCTTTATCAGCAGAGCCATTGATGGCCTCCACCTCCTGTTGAAGCACCTTCACATCTTTCTCTGTGTCCTGGATTCTCTGCTGGATTTTCTGTCGACTCAGCTCCAGCTCTCTCTGCCTCTCAGTCCTTTCTGCTGCAACTGAGACTGTGTCGTGGCCTTTATGTTCATCCACAAGACAGACAAGACAAATGCACTTCTGATCAGTGCGACAGTAAATCTTCATCACCTCATCATGACGAGAGCAGATGTTCTCCTGGAGCTTCTTGGATGGCTCCACCAGCTTGTGTTTCTTTAACTGAGCCACGTCATAATGAGGCTGCAGGTGTTTTTCACAATAAGAGACCAGACATTGCAGACAGGACTTGACAGCTTTGAGTTTTCTCCCAGTGCAGAAATCACAGACCACATCTTCAGATCCAGCATACCAGTGATCAGCAGGAGCAGCTTGGAGTCCAGTCTTCTTCAGCTGCTCCACTACAACTGCTAACATTGTATTTTTCACCAGGACAGGCCTTGGTGTGAAGGTCTGCCTACACTGAGGGCAGCTGTAGATTTTCTTCCCATCCTCTTCATCCCAGTGGGTTTTAATACAGTTGAAGCAGTAGCTGTGTCCACAGGGAAGAGCCACTGGATCCTTCAGTAGATCCAGACAGATGGAACAAGAGAAGGTCTCCTGGTCCAGGTGAACTCCTTTCTGAGCCATTTCACCTCTCACAGACGACGACGACTGTCTGAGTTTCTGTTGCTCAGAAGTGAAACTAGTTTGAGCTCTGATCTCAACAACATGTGTCTCTGCAGTGAATGGGGCCTGTCAGCTCCTCCTCGTCACCACATGTTGCTTCCACCCATCTTCAAACTGTAGATCTGAAGGGGAGGGAACAAGGAAACACATGAAAAGGGTGGAGCTCACGGTGTTTGAGAGCAGGAAGAAGAGGGAGGGGATCAGGTTGGACTTTGATTCAGTAGGAGGAGCGTTTTAATACTATGTGTTTAACTTTTTATTTACAGTCCTGCTAATTTCTCACTTGTTATCAACTCATTTTCTGATCTTTTGATTGAAGTTTTTATAATCAGCTCTTATGCTCTTCTAACAGATTGATTGAATGTTTTATAGGTTACAATTCAAAGACACTAAATGAAAATAAAGTAAATAATTACCGCAGCATATGAAAGGTCTTATGAATGTGCTACTGTATGTACCACCCTTCAAATAAAGTGTTACCCGTAATTCTAATGTTTTCCATCATCTCTCATATGTGTAATCCTTGTTCTCTCACTAAATGTCAAAGATCCTGTATCCTCGTGCCTAAAGAAGACCTTCAAAAGTAAACACAACTGAAATATTACTCATTGATTCTTATACCACATATGGAGAATCATTTATTCACTTCAGTTACATTCACATCATTCAAACAGTTTGTTTAACATGAATCTCAGATATGGAAAATAAAATAATAAATCATCTCCTACAGTAACTGGTGATTATCATAAGTCCCGGAGGCCTTATTTATGGATGGATTTAAACAACAACATTTGATCTGACAAACACATCACTGTAAATGTAATTCTAGATTTTTTTTTTTTGTTACACACTGAAAACAAAATATCCCAATAGCCCATATAGTGTAAGATAAACAACAACAAACAAACAAATCAGTGTAAATGTGATTCTAGATTTCTTTGTTTCCACAGTGAGAACAAACCTCAGTGATAAAGGAAGGTCTGGTGATTTCTCTGTTAAGGCCCAAACAACAACACACAAACACATCAGCACAAATATCCAACAAACATTTAGACCTCAGAAAAGTTTCTATTTACAGTAGGCCTACATGTGGAGAAATGTGAGTTTAGGTAAAGAAACATCATCATGAGCAGTGATCTCCTCCACAGCTCCAGCTCCACCTCAACAAACTCAAACATCAACACAACAAGAAATGACAACAAGAGGTCCAAGTCCCGCCCATAATGTTTGATTGACAGGTGATCTCTGTGCAGTGCAGAGACACAACAGCAATGAGCTTTTAGCAACAAACATGGAGACTAAAGAAAGTGATGAACTAAAATACAGATTTTAACCAACTGCACCTTCAATGATCTTTGTCTATTTGAGTTTACACAACTCTGCTGTGTCTCCAGTATTGTAAACACAAACTCCAGCATGTAGAGGCTGAGTGAATGTGGTCTGGACTCTGTGGAGGAGAGTCATGGTTTCAGAGACGCTGTAGAAGGACAGAATACCTGCTCTGTGATCCAGGTACACTCCTACTCTGGAGGACCAAGGACCTGAGACTGGAGTCTGGATCTTGTTGAACCAAAATGTGAAGTTGTTGTTAGAACAATTCAATGCCCAAGATTTGTAATTACGTCCAAACAAACTTTCACCCCCTGCTCTGCTGATGTTCTTGTATGCAACTGCTACATCAACTCCTCCTCCTCTCCACTCCACCTCCCAGTAACAACGTCCAGTCAGACTCTCTCTACTCAGGACCTGCAACCATGTGAATCTGTCTGGGTGACTATTAGACTGATATGCGATCGTTGCTATTACTTTCCTGTTTCCCTCAGATAATAACAGAATTGTGTGTGCTGTGTTTGGGTCCAGTGTGATTTCCTGTGAATATCTTAAGAATCCAGCTCTGGTCCTGGGCTCTGGTGGTGGTGACAGTAAAACATCCACTTCAGCCACTGTCAGTGAGATGTTTGTCCATGTGTCTCTCAGAAGGTCCTGTAGTTTGTCTCTGAGCTCTGACACAGCTGCTGTCACATCCTCAAAGTGTCTGAGAGGACGGATATCGATGCCAGATGAGTGTGTAGATGGACTGAGTGCTGACAGTGAGGGGTAGTTGTGTAGAAACTGGGTGTGATCCTCTGTGTGCGACAGCAGCTTCAGCTCAGCGTCTTTCCTCTTCAGCTCAGTGATCTCCTGCTCCAGCTTCTTCTCAAGCTCTTTGACTCCACTCACTTCAGTTTCCTGCTGGGATCTGATCTGCTGCTTCAGCTCAGAGCTTCTTTTCTCCATCAGACGGATCAGCTGAGTGAAGATTTTCTCACTGTCCTCCATTGCTTTATCAGCAGAGCCATTGATGGCCTCCACCTCCTGTTGAAGCACCTTCACGTCTTTCTCTCTGTCCTGGATTCTCTGCTGGATTTTTTGTCGACTCAGCTCCAGCTCTCTCTGCCTCTCAGTCCTTTCTGCTGCGACTGAGACTGTGTCGTGGCCTTTATGTTCGTCCACAAGGCAGACAAGACAAATACACTTCTGATCAGTGCGGCAGAAAATCTTCAATACCTCATCATGACGAGAGCAGATGTTCTCCTGGAGCTTCTTGGAGGGCTCCACCAGCTTGTGTTTCTTTAATGGAGCTGCTTCATAATGAGGCTGCAGGTGTTTCTCACAGTAGGAGGCCAAACATTGCAGACAGGACTTGACAGCTTTGAGTTTTCTCCCAGTGCAGACATCACAGGCCACATCTTCAGGTCCAGCATAGCAGTGATCATCAGGAGCAGCTTGGAGTCCAGTCTTCTTCAGCTGCTCCACTAAAGCTGCTAACATGGTGTTTTTCACCAGGACAGGCCTCGGTGTGAAGGTCTGCCTACACTCAGGACAGCTGTAGATTTTCTTCCCATCCTCTTCATCCCAGTGGGTTTTAATACAGTTGAAGCAGTAGCTGTGTCCACAGGGAAGAGCCACTGGATCCTTCAGTAGATCCAGACAGATGGAACAAGAGAAGGTCTCCTGATCCAGATGAACTCCTTTCTGAGCCATTTCACCTCTCACAGACGACGACGACGACTGTCTGAGTTTCTGTTGCTCAGAAGTGAAACTAGTTTGAGCTCTGATCTCAACAACATGTGTCTCTGCAGTGAACGGGGCCTGTCAGCTCCTCCTCTTCACCACATGTTGGTTCCACCCATCTTCAAACTGTAGATCTGAAGGGGAGGGAACAAGGAAACACATGAACAGGGTGGAGCTCACTGTGTTTGAGAGCAGGAAGGAGAGGGAGGGGATCAGGTTGGACTTTGTTTCAGTAGGAGGAGCAGTTTGATACTGTGTGTGTAACTTTTTATTTACAGCCCTGCTCATTTCTCACTTCCTATCAAACTTTTTCTGATCTTTTGGTTATAAATCAGCTCTTAAAAAAAAAATTGACACCCAAAAAATTGCAATTGAGCACTTTTTTCCTTTTATTTAAAAGTTGTTGGTTTTTTTGATTGAGGTGAATTAAGATTTTGTTTAGATTGGATTAAAGTCATCTTTTTTGTATTTGGGCCATATTATGGGTATTTGTGTCTTTATTATTATTAAATAATAACTCACTTCAATCAAAAAAACCTTTTCAATCAAAGAAAAATAGGGTTCAAATGTAATTTTTGGAGTCTCAAATATTGTTTTTGCATTCAAAAAGTTTTTTCAAAATGTTTTTGTTTTGTTTGTTTTTTGATTGAAGTGCAGTTTGTTTTGATTGAAAATATCTTTTTTGTTTAAACCAACTTTTTTTGATTGAAGAATAAAGACACAAATGTACCTCCACAGTCAGTGAATTCCTACGGTCCTTGTGGCCCAGATCAGTCTCTCAGTGGTCTGTGGTGTGGCTTTTCTACTCTGATTTCTACTCTGAAGAGTTGTAAAACTAGATCGTGCTAAATATCTAGAAGTCAGTCTCTGTCTTAGGGGCTCCTGAAACTCTCAGAGCTGATAAATGTCCCATCTGGACCTGAACACCTGCGGATGTGTAGTGATGCTGCCATCTTCATGTCTCTTCTTACCGACTCTGGTAATGGTAATTATTATCTCATAGCGTGGTGAATGTGCAGGTCACAACTTGTCCACCAGAGCGTTTTGGAGTTGTTGGATTGTGTATTTGATGAGTTTGCGGACCTGTTGTCAAAAATTTGCATTTTATGGCTTCATGTACAGGCTCTAAATGGACTAAATGGCTAAATGAGTGGGTAGAGAAATCCCCACTGCAAACACCACAGGACCACCCAGTCCTCCTCCTCCTCCTCCTTCTTCTCCTTCCTCTTCCTGTTGTGTTGCATGAATCCCATCATGCAGCAGTAGCTTCGTTCTTCTTCTCCCACCTGTGTGATGATTAAACAGCAGCTTAATGGAGCCCCAGGTGGTTTGGACGCCCTGAGAGAAAGTAAATAAATGCTGCTGCCGCTAACAGCCTCTTGTTCTACTGTGAACTCAAAGAGAAGCAGCGTTTTCTCCCCCCATGTGTGTGTATGTGTGTGAGCTCTCGAAATCACAGCGAGAGCCGGGGTCTCTTTTGTTTTTCTTCCCCCTACTTCAGCTCAGATTGTTTGTGCATCTCGCTCGCTCCAAATTGCAGTGTGGAGAAAATTGCTTTGACTCTCTTCCCCAGGAAATTATTTGAAATCTTGACTTTCCCCAGAGCAGAGCAGAGAGAGAGAGATTAATAAACCTGAGGAAGCTGCAAGACATTCATCTACAAGGATTCAATAATTTTGATATTCTTGTGTTTTGTTTTGTTTAGGGTTCTGTTTTTTTTTTTTTAGCATTTTGCATGATGAGCAAAAACAGTATATTCACTCACCATCACTCACTGGGAGCCGCCCAGTAAAACCACAACTCTGGTCTCCTGCAGTTCCCGAGGGAGGAAAGAGCATTAAAGTCCTGCTGTAAATACTTAAATATAAATATATATTCAGTTTTTTGATGATGGAAATAATCTATAAATATCCAGAGTGAGGAAGTCTGATGCTAAAATGGTGAAGAGATGGAAAATAAATCCACTTTTTTACACAATAGCTGAAGTGCAAAGAGCTAAACCCGTCCTGCAGGCCGGCCACTGTGTGTGTGCATGTGCGTGTGCGTGTGCGTGTGCGTGAGAGAGAGATTGGAAATGGGGGTAAATTAGGGAGATTTTCTCAGGATTTGGGAACAGAGTTGAGTCTTTAAAGCAGAGGTAAGCGATCCGGTCGTTTTGGCTAATGCTGCGTTCCAGGCAGGCTTTTGAAACCGTAAATTACAGCTTCAAGTCACGACTTACGACTTTGTAGCTTTCCAGACAACCCACTCGTGTTTTTCCGACCTGTTTTACCTGTGAAAGTCACTATAACGGCCACTCGTAACTTCCGACCCGTGAACTCGTACCAGATCGAACTGGTACGCCTTCACAGGTCGGAAAAACACGAGTTACGGGCTGCCTTGAACGCACCATAACGTCTTGTCAGCCGATGGAGTTAGCAGCCCCCGCCCTCGTCATGGATCTATTGGTCCTCGTCCCTACGTCACCACATTCAGGCGCATCCCTTGGCTGCACACACAGCCCTTCATGCCGTTCTCTCTCCTCATTGGATAAAACTTGTAGGATACGAGAAAAGTTTTCTCCTCGGCTCAGAGCAGAGCAGAGGGACTGAGAGACCCGTGTTTCGGTCCAAACACTCTATGTAAGTGATTGCTGTCGGAAGATATAACTATTTAAGACTTATATTAACAAAAAAATATCGCTTACTTCTGCTTTAAGGTTTAATTTTAAAGTGGGAGTTGGACTTGATTTGACATTAATGGCCTGTGTGCAGGGCGGCGCGGTGGCACAGTGGATTGAACTCACAGCGAGAGGGTTCTAGGTTTGTGCATGTTCTCCACAGGTTATTCTATTCCAGCCTCCTGAGACATGAACGTGATCTTCAGCAGCTCGTTGCTCCAGACTTCATTTAGAGATTATGGAACTTCATTATAATTATTTTGTTTTCACAGTAAAAAGTCATTCTGATCTTCCGTTTTTGTATTTTAAAACAAAAAGTCATCAGCTGCTGAAAACTTCCTGTAGCACCACATTAGGTAATAACACCATATTTTGTAAGAATCTGTCACATTTTGTAATACATTTCTTGAACGCAATATGTAATAAACTTCGCATTTTGTAATAAGTTGTTACATAATTATTGCTTCAGTTGTGGGTGTTGCACTTTTTTTAATGAAGAAAATGTAAAAATTTGGTGCGTTATGTAAAGACAGAAATCCGGACAGTTTGGTACTTTCTAAACTGGAGCTGAAGAAACGAAACACATCGTTGGTCTCAGACTCAGACTATGAAACTGAACCTGCGAACTTAATGAGTTTTTTTTTTTACAGTGAAGGTGTGAAGCAGCAGAGGACGGGTCGATGAGGAGTTTGTTCAGATTGCACGATCAATACAGGAAGTTTTTTTTTCTTTATCGACGTCCTTACCTTCAGAACAATCTGAGGAACGGGGAGGAGGAGGAGATTATGGGGTTGAAAGGAAGTGGTGGGAAACAGGAAGTCTGTCTCCTCCCAAGAAGGAATGAAGATGCTAATTGAGCTTTTTATTGTAAAAACAAGTGGAAGTTTGTTTGTTTTCCCCTTAATTTTGTTTATTGTGTCAAATGTGTTATTAAGAGTTTTTATTATTAGGTCCAAATGCATTTTTGAGTTTTGGCATAAAATACATTTTTAGAAACAGGCATTTTGTGTTTAGTTTAGTTTTGATATTGATATTGATGCTGAAATATTGTGGAATTAATCAGTTAAAAAAACAACTGTGATAAATGATCCAGAAGTTAAAGCTGCTACTTGATAAATCAAATATATTTTTTATTCAGTTTTAGTGAAAACAGCTGTGTCTCCTGTTTTTATTAAACCTAGTTTGAGTCTTGTCTCTTAAAAGAACATGTAGTACGTTTTTAAAAGTGATATAGATGATTCATCAGTCAAACTTTATTAGTGTTAAACTTTTCTTATGGCTCAGTGCAGTCCAAAGATTTTCCAGCTGTGATCAACAAAGATTTAGAAAATAACATAAGTACAAGTCTGACATTTTTAAGTTTGTAGGATTATTTTTCTTTTTCTTTTCTTTTTTTACAGTACAAGGATGAAGAGCAGAGAAAGGATTTCTGATCCTCAGGGAGGAAACTGAGTCCTGACGTCTCCGACTGAGCAGGAGAGAAAGAAAAGAGACGAACAGAGAGAAAAGACTGAAAATGTCTCTTTGTAGTTGGAGAAGAAGAAAACCAGGGCTTTGACTTCAAGGAAAAGTTTTCAGGTTTATTTGCAGCTCATGTAACATTTATAGTGAAATAAACTAAACTCACACATGACATGAAAACAACAGGTTTATAAATTTACTCTTAGTTTTATTCAATTTGAGAGATTCAGAGCATCTAGTTCAGAATTTAAGAAAGAAGATCTGACTGTGGATGAGACGACGTCTGTCTCTTGTTTTGTACGTTTTATGTCTCTGTTCAAAGGAACGAAGAAACTCTCTCTCAGCTCATGAATCATTTTTAACCGATGGAAAAGAGAGAAATAAACGGACACTGAACACCGTATGAACAAATGGATGAGACAGACGAGATGAAAAATCACAAAGTCGTCCTTTAATCTGCTTTTTACAGGTTTTAAGAAACAGGAAATGTCGACAAAACTAAAGTTAAACTGTCACAGTTAGTAAAATAATGACAGTCAGATTACAAGCGACACTGAGCAGTGACAACACAGAAACCTGTAGTGTGTGTGTGTGTGTGTTATGATATATGACTTCTTCTGTGTGTGTGTGTCCCTGAGGAGCTCACCTGTTGACACGTGGTTCAGACCAGGTTTGATCCCTAACCACTACAACTTTTTTTCTGAAGCATTTCAAGCGACTCAGCCCTATAGTTAAAAGTCAGTCGGGACAGAGAAGAGTGTCCCACCCCTTCTGAGATGTTGCTACAGCAGTTCCCCCCTGTGGCTCTGCACTAGTGCTGGTCTGGTGCAGAGCCACAGGGGGGATGTGGTGGGCGCAAGAATGCGCGAATTGAGAGGTGGAGGGATAAGGGCCGGTCTCCAGACACCATGACAGACATCTCAACCGACCTCTTTTGACTTCCACTGGGGGCGGACAGGTGGCCTCGGGTCTCCGGCATAGGATCGCCCCCCGCTCCCAGGGAGGAGACACCTGTAAGGCTGGGACCGGACCGACTAGCCGCTGCTGCCGGCACCTGAGCCAGCAGTTGAGGCATCCACCCTGCAGTGTCAGTGGGCCACATCCGGAAGCAGCGGGTCCTGTGGGAGTGTGTGGAAGTCATGTCCGGCTACAGTTGCAGCCGACAATGGGGTTATGGGGGCGGGACTAGATAAGCTTTTGCTTCTCCCGCTTTCCCTTTCGGCCATGTGTATTCTATTATTTGAACTAAGATGAAGTGTGATGATGATGATTTAAATTGACATGCCCGAAATAAACAAATTGATATATGATATATGACAAGCAGAGGTCAAACTACTCCTGATCACACTACAGTTGCCTGTCGTGCAATCAAGATTTTAGGTTTTAAACAGGAGTTTAAAACCTTGCTACAGCAGTTCTCTCCATGTGGTCCGCACCAGTGGAGTCCAACAGCTGCAGCAGATACAAGTTGAGTACTCTGAACAGTATACAATATTTGCACCAATCTCTCGAGACTTAACCAGATGCACCTTTGAAACCTGAAACCCTCCCGTAGTCACACAGTACATGTGTCTGGCGTGCAGAGCCACAGGGGGGAATGTGGTGGGCGCAAGAAGTGTCTCACCCCTTCTGAGATGTTGCTGCAGCAGTTGCCTCCATGTGGTCCGCACCAGTGGAGTCCAACCGCTGCAGCAGAAGGAGACCCGTAAACCAAGACACCAGAGTCACCAGAAAACAGAAATAAACTGAGGCTGAAGTTGTTCATCCTCTACTTTTTTACAAAAACCTCAACGATTAAACCAAAACTCAGCCTCTGTCTCTTTGTTTTTTGCTTCGTCCTCTCACACACTGAGGACGAGGACGTCGACTCGTCTCCTGAAGAGTTCGTTCTGCTCTCTGGTTTTTTGTTTGCTTTGATCTGAAGGCTAATTGTTTCAAAGAGTCTCTGAGTGGTGTCTCCGTCTGCAGCTCTTATCTTTAAAGAGTTATTTATGTCTCATTATCGCAGCTAATAAACATCTGCAGACAAAGACACAACCTTCATATAATTAGAGTCACCTCTTCGTTATCAGAAATGGTTACGACTGAATTTAATTAGGAGAAAACTCTTTGATTTTTATTTTATTAATTTATCTATTATTTTAGAACCAAAGACTCATCATGGACGGTTCCTTCAATGCAGACCACAAAACAATAAACACTTCAAATGCTTTTTAGAAGTTTTTAGTTGTGTTCTATCTTTTTTTTACAGTGTGGTCTGATCGCTGTGTCTTTGTTAATTAATTATTGACCTTTGTGTTCACACAGAGCAGCAACAACCTGAGGCAGCGCTGCAGGAGAAGAGCTGAAGGTAAATGAAAAGAAATAAGAACAAAAAAACAAAGATTTTATTGACAACAGGAAAATGAAATTCATCTGAACCTGCAAGTTTTTTTGTGTGTCTTATCTCTAAGGTGCGATCGTCTCAAACATTAACTCAAGGTTCAATTTTGTGGCTGAGTGAGATTTTGTATCATAATTGTTATTATTATACTCAGTGTACTGGTGAAACATAACTAATTGTAATCTCTTTTTTTGTTCAAGGTCTTTTTAAGTATTTAAAGTCCTATAAAATGTAAGCATCACTGAAACAATTACTCTAATTTAGGCAAGGCAAGGCAATTTCATTTGTATAGCCCATTTTCACAAACAGTTTGTCTCAAAGGGCTTTGCATGGCATCATAACAACATCCTCTGGCCTTAGACCCTCACATCCACTGAGAGGAGATTTTCAGGCTTTTATACCTTTATCTTGACAGGACTGCTGGCAGCTGGCCCAGCTGGAGTCATTTGATAAGATATATTTGATAAATTTTTGCCCCAAACCAGCATGTCTGGTAACTCTAATTGGGTTTAAGTAAGTAACATTTATTCGTAAAGTGCTTCTCACAGAGAGAACTCACAAAGTTCTTGAATACATACATACAAACAATGACACAAAATAAAACAAAACAGCAGCAATAATGGGCTCAATCAGGCTTTGACTTGTTCTACTCGTGGACAGAGGAGCCCCGCCCCCAATCGGTCAATTTCTGATTGATTAGAGACATGTAGATAGATTCAGTGCAACAAAAAAGATGAATGGACAAATAATAAACAAAAGGAGGAATTAAATGAAATTAAATAAATAATACAGTTTAGGAATAATAGATGGATACAGTACGCACTCCATTCTTCCTGCATAGTTAAAAAGAGTTGCCACACTCTGATAGTATCAAATTTTCTCCAGTGCCAAATAATCTATATCCAGAGCTGGGAGTCTTTATCTTTACCACATAAGCAGGATAAATCATCTAGCAAAGAGAAACTAATTGTAATTTAATGGTAAAGACCCAACTCTGAGCTCCTGTCCTGTCTGATCTGATTTTTACAGAGGCCACGGTAACTACCAGTGCAGAACAAGGCTCTGATTTCTCTTTCTCCTGCAGCCGAGGGCAGACGGGACGGGTGGAGGCTGCTGTCAAAACCAAGACCAGGACTGAGGAGATCATGCAGCAAGGGGCCGCTCTCCTTGACATCCCGCCCATGGCTGTCTAGACACATCAACAGAGCCTGGGCGCTGGAGCGCTGAGGAAATAGAAAAAAGAAAGACACTGTGACACTCACCAACCCCTCCACTTACCTCCTGCCGGCATCGAACCACATCGAGCGGGTCGCCCAGGACGAGGAGGACTCTTGTTCTTCCATGGTGTTGGCTCAGACGCCCCCTGATCCGCTGTAACCTCCGAGCTGTCAGCGAGTTGGGGCTGAAGTGGAGGAGGAGGGTGGTTTAAGGACACCTCCACCCAATTAGAGAGTAGCACAGCACTGGATGTACATGTGCTTCACTGTGGAGGCAACTTCAGCACAACTCGATAATACTGCAGAGCTGGAGAAGGGTTTAAATGGATCGGTTGGATAATAACCGCTGTGCAAAAATACTGCACACACAGCAAAAGTCATGCATTCAAAATGTCAATTTTACAAATACAAGTCAAGAACTTTACTTTCACTTTCCATGTCTTGGAAAATAGTGCAAAATGAGCTGGTAATGTTAGTCTACTGTACTGTAGTGCTGAAGCCAAGCTAATTTGCTATTGTTGGGTTTAAACTGGAACAGTGAAATTTAGTACTTTACAGAATAAAAAGTTGGAATAAAGTTGGATAAAAACAGCAATTAACACACCTCAGAGAATATGAGAGAATAAAACGCACAAAAATGAACAAATAAGACAAAACAACATATTAAACAGTTCAACAACAAGCTCCAATGATCTAAGTAAACACCCAGGCACATAAAGGGTTAATAATAATTTGAGGCTGTTGAGACTCATGTGTAAATGTGATGTAATATACAGTGTTTTCATCTGAAATGAAATGCTGTTAATGTGTAAAATGAAAGAAATGATGCAAAGACTCAAAGACAAACCAGTGTTTGGAGTAAAGTTAAAGCAGAAGTAGATAGAGATAGAGAAAACTTTATTGATCCCAATGGGCAATTCAGTTTGCAGTTGCACCTAGCCATGGTGAATAAATACATAAATAAACAAAGGACAACACAATACCACAACCAGCATGACGTGAAAAGAGTCTCAGCAACACATTCAAATTAACATTCAGTAAGCGATCCGGTCGTTTTGGCTAACTTCTTGTCAGCCGATTGGAGTTAGCAGCCCCCGCCCTCGTCCCTACGTCACCGCATTCACATGCATCCCTTGGCTGCACACACAGAGAGGACCGCCCCTTTATGCCGTTCTCTCTCCTCATTGGATAAAGGTTGTAGGATACAAGGAAAGTTTTCTCCTCGGCTTACAGCAGAGCAGAGTGGCTGACAGACCCGTGTTTCAGACCAAACACTCTATAAAAGTGATTGCCGTCGGAAGATATAACTATTTAAGACTTATATTAACACAAACATTCCTTTTAATTCTGCTTTAATTATGAGAAAATAGTTTCTGTGTTGACACATGTATCTACATTTCATCAGATCTCTGGCTTTTATTCTGAAATTCTCGATAGTTTGACATTTAAGCTTTTGAAATCTGCACCTGGTGCTGCAGTTCCTCTCCTGACCACTAGACTGAGTCAATCTCCATAGACTCCCATGTTAAAATGTGCAGAAATAAACATGTTTACAGCCTGGTGCAGAAACAGCTTTGGTCTCCCTACGGCTAATTTCCTTCCCCATGATGACTGCAGCAGGGGGCAAATCCTTTTTATAGTTCACTCATTTAAATTTGGCTTGGATTTCTGAACAGGCTCCTCCTCTTTGTCCATTTTGGACTGGCTGGGAGTTGGGCGGGGGGGGAGTCAAACACTGCCAAGATGGTAATGATGGAGCAGCCCACTCTGACCTTCAAAGCCACTCTTTATTTCATTTATTTTAATTACCGATACTTTAAAGTCATAAAAACAAGAGTTTGAAGCCAAAGAATTACATCATCACGACTCCTTGTGCCCCCGCCGGTGTAGTAACGGCACCCCATCGATGGAAAATAAAAGAAACCCTCAGTCTCCACACCAGGGCCTCGATTAATGAGTCAATAATGTGGTTCTTCCTCTTCTCATTTCACACATCTGAGCTCTCCGCCCACATGTACCGACTGAAATAGCTGCCATCTAATGGTCCTGAGAAAACAAACAACGCATCACATCCTGTTGTCTTCGGAGAGTAATTTCTGCTCGGGCTGCGAGCGAGCGGCAGCTGAAGGGAAGTCGTATATTTATCATTTCAAATGAATAATTAAGTTTTTCAGTGGCACTGTGTAGAAGATTAAAGATGTCCATTTATGTTTAATGTTCATACATATTACAGTGAAGTCTGTTCACACTGCTGCTGCTGCTGCTGCTGCGGCTTCAGAAACTGTTTCCTGTGCGGATCCAGGACTTTGTTGATGATCATTATGGCACAAAAACTGAACATTAGAAACTTCATGAATGCAGAATTAACAGATTTTAATGATGCTATGATGCTGTGATGAAGCCTATCAGCTGCAGCTCTGAACTCAAACCCAAACCTGATAACAGCTGTGACAGAAGCCACAACGGTTCAGGCTTGGAACCAGTTGGGTGTGAAATGGTGTTTGAGAATGATCAATTATTTTAATCTGTCTGCAGTGAAATATTGACAGGGTTCTCCATCAGCTCCAAACTCATCACACGTTTGACCAACAGGGACCAAACCAACTCTCTAACAATGAACTTTATGAGAAACACCAGCTGCTGTTTATGAAACTTGGGTTTGAGATTCTTCGACCAATCGTTGCCATAAAATCTTTTTTTTTTTTTTGTACTTCTCAAAATGAACCTGCAGTTGAAGCCCAGATCCTTTCAGTTTAGGAATCAATACGACAAAGTAAAAATATCCTGTATCATGAATTAACCTGAAGTAAAAGTCAAATCTTGCACATGCACCATTATGACTGTGATAAACTACATTATTTATACTTTTATAGTTGCTTCAGTTGGAGCTAGTTTTCACTACATCCGTGCGATTTAGCCCTGTGGCCCTGAGACGCCCAACATTAATCTCGGCTTCAAAGATTTATTTATTGCCTAAATAGTTTGGGGTGTACATATATTAATGAGTCCAACAGGTCTCTAGACTTCATGAACTAAACTCCGTAGATCTTATGACTAAAGAGGGTGAAAAGACCCTGAGCTGTATCTTCACACAGCTGGAGATCAAACCTGTACTCGGGTTAAAACAGAAACTGCTCGACCCCTCTCTGCCTTCATTTTATCTTTTTAATCTAGCATCTTAATGAGAATATCTGTTCTATAATGTCTTTTTATATTCTTTATATTATATTCTATATTCTTTTGTTTTTTATACCAACTCCTTTGTTTTTCTTTAACACATTCAATTATTTATTTTCATGTTTTTTAAATTTCTGTTCAACACATGGAGTTCATTGAACAAATATATCTGACTTTTATTTCCTTAGCGGTTTGTGTGTCAGATGAATTTAACTTTTTTTTTTTTACATACTGTATAACGTCTAAGAAGTTCAGGAGGAGAACATGTTGGATGAGCTGCTAATGAAACATCTTTAAGTCTCGCATATATGTATATTTATCAGTCTGAAATACAGTTTATAGAAACTGAAAATACTGTATATTACTGGATAATACTAAAATACAGGTACAGCCATCGTCGTTCTTGGTTAAATATTTAATTACATCAAACAACTGAAGGTGTTTATATCAGTGAGTGAATTTTAAAACTTTGAAATCCTACCTAAACCTATGTTGTTTTTTGAGCAGGATGAGATGGACAACAGGATGTCCACATGTGGTGAATGTGCAGCTGCAGAGTGAGCAGATGGAAACCTGAGGCCCTGCCACTGTCCTGACATAAAACATCTGCCGCACATCTGGAAGGCAGCAGTCAGTGACAAACAGTCCTTTTGACTGATATAACTGCTTGTTTTTGTTTTGTTTAGTTCTTGCATCACAGTGTGAAGGGTCAAAAGTTCAGATGAGAGAAATGAAGTCATAATTAATGCTCGTAAAGACACTTTTAAAGGCATTTATTGATGAAATACACACTTAAGATTTGACAAAAGCCTCTGTAGTTTTTGTATGTAAGAAATTCCAGCCCCACTCTAGACCCAAAACTCCTTGAATTAAATGTGGCAAAGGAAACCAGTTCATTACATGTGCAATAAATAACAATAATACAAAATGAGGCAAGGAAAAGGACACCTGAATAAGTGCCTGTGTTAACCTGAAAATAAAAAACAAAACAAAGTCTGAGAAAATCGTCACAGAAAAACAAAAGAGAGAGGAGGGGTGGGGGGTGAAGAAAAGAGAGAGAGAGAGAGAGACAAGACTAAAGTAAAATCCAGTCGTTTTGTATTTCGGGTGCATTAGTGTATGTTCTGAGATTTCCTGGTCACCCTCAGGACCAGAAGGCATTTAGTGACCTGAGGAACTGACTGGAAAAAAGAAAAACAGTACAAAACTTAAAACATTGGAGTTCTACGCTGAAACCTGGAACCATCTGAGAACCGTATATTGCACATTTTCCTTGCAAATACAATAACCACATTGCCAGATTCACACAAATAAGTTTTTTTGTTGGTTTTTTGTTTTGTTTTTTTTGCGCTTGACCTAGGAAATTAAAAAAAACTCACACACCTATGTGTTTTGTTATACACAGACAGAGCATTGTGTAGACATTAACACACTAAGAATACAAAATAAGGGAATTCAATTGCAAATTCATAATTTAAGCCATTTTATGCATGAGTCCGGTACAGGTTTCACAAAGTAGAAAAAAAAGGGAGCAAATCTCTTTTAAAAAAATGCATTAACCAAGAAACTACTGCAGAAGTCACTTAATCAGCATAAATAAATAACAATAATACAAAACTGGACAGATTTATTGATGACATCTGCTATGGCTCATGGGGGTATGCCACTGTAAGGTTAGCTGCGATGACCAATTTCAACTCGTACGTAAATATGAAGTCATTCTCTCCTCAAACTGCACCAACAATGGCAACGCGACGATTCAGTGCACGTGAGTGTGGGAGTTTCCAGAAACGATTAGCATCAGCGCTAACACAATCTATGTTTTAGTCCAGTGGTTCTCAACCAAAGACCCGTTAACTGCCACTAATTAAACCACAGATTTGATAGGATTTGTCCCAGGGTCCCAAACTGATAAGGTTTCTGCTTTATAGATGTTTTGACACAAAAGAAGACAATTTTATAGCTATGCTTTGTTATTGCTACATAGCTAAAATTAGCATTAGCACCTCTTTACTTAGCAAGAACCAGCCACCGCTGTGTTATGAAACAAGAGGTTATAATGCAAGCTAGTTCAGCGGAGCTTGGACGATTCAGTGACTCGGTATCGGAAAATGACAACTAGGCCTACGCTAGCTAGTTAGCATGCTAACTACAGCATAAAAGGTGGTAGAAACAAAACAAAATAATTTTTGCTTTCCACCTATGGAGACAGTTATTGATGAGTAAAGAATTAAAGTTTGATGCAGAACTAGCTGGGTACGTAAACAGCTGCTAATGCTAACGCTAGCAATGTAGCAATAGCAAAAAATCACAAATAGCTCCTCTGAAACAATAGTGCCTCAATTTTTCCATAGAGACCCCCAGGACCCTCCTCCTGGACCCTCGAGGGGTCTCTAGACCTCACTTTGAGAACCACTTTTAAAGGGATTGTTCAACATGTTGGCAAATTCGCCTACTGCCATAATCCCTATAGTCATAGCAGTAGGTTCATTACCTTTAATTATCGTTGCATATTGTTTTCAGATCCGCGGGGCAGAGACACGAGCTGCTCAGTGAACACAATGGAGGTGAACGGTACAGGTCCCCTGTCCCTCATCAAATACACAATCCAACAACTCCAAAACGCTCCTGTGGAGAAGTTGCGACCTGCACATTCACCACGCTATGAAACAATCATGTAACATTACGATAAAGAGTTGTTTTCGAGGCAGACACGGCTGCTGGGCGAAGTGATTTCAAAAGCATAAGTAGCTAATTCTGAGTATTTGCTTCATGTGTCATAATGTTACATAATTATAGTACATGATTATTTCATGCACAAGCATTTTGGAGTTGTTGGATTGTGTATTTGTTGAGGGATGGACCTGTACCGTTCACCTCCACTGTGTTCACTGAGCAGCTCACATCTCTGCCCCGTGGATCTCAAAACAACATGCACCGATAATTAATGATAACCTACTGCTATGACTATAGGGATTATGGTGAGAAGAGAATCTGCCAAAATGTTGAACTATCCCTTTAAGCCGACCCTGAAGATCTCCTGCACAAAGCCGCCTGTGAGATCAATGCTCGTCTACACGGAGGTGAAGGAGAGAGCGAGCTGAGCAACAAAAGGCAGCATCGTGTTCTCAAAGCGAACACTTATTACAGCAGAGTAAACACACGGGAGCCATGTTAAGTTGCCAGGAGTGATTCTGCTGCCAACAAACTCCAAATGAACGCTGCTGCTGCTGCTGCTGCTGCCGTCAGAGAGCGGGCTCCTGAGACGTCTCCCCATTTTCACAAACTGTGTGCAGAGGAAGCAGCCCACAGTGGATTGTTTACTCGTCCTCACATCACGGTGGTGAACCACAAATCTGCCTGGTAGCCTACTGACAGTCCACGTGAGGCCGTGACATCCGCTCCAATTGAAATGTCACGTGGATCGCCCTGGAGGACCCCCGGCAGGAGATAACAAACGGTCAAAGGTCAAAGCAGAAGAAGATGAGCAGCACAAGAGGTGAAACTCATGACAGATCCCGGCCTCGCTCGCCGGCCCGAGACCCCCCTCCCCTCCCCAAGTCCATGTCTGACCCCATAGTATCTGCAGCCGGGCAGAGTCGAGCCTCCTGTAAGCCTCTTAGCTCAGCCGTCAAAGCGTGGCGGCACTGATGTCTCAATGTTGGTGCTCAATTATAAAAAAAAAAAAAAAAAAAGCATGAACATCGATCGATTCTGGTGCACAAGAGGTGGAAGATGGAGCCGACAGTATCACACCGTGGTGGTTGAGAAGGTCAGATCTCTGAGTAGCTCAAGAGATCTTTGGAAACATTTACAAAAAAAAATAAAAAATCAGTTGTTTATGATTTTATAGTTGGATGTTTTAAAGTCGCAGAAGCCAATTAGGTGTTAGAGATCGAATCTACTCTCAATCATGACCCAGAGACACAAACATCTCACAGGAGAAGTCGCTAGATAATAGGTGAGAGTTTCTATTGGGGGCTAGAAATTACATTTCTCACCAGTTGTTTTTTTATTCTTCACAGCATTAGACCCGTCACAGTCTCTGACTTATTTAAAACTCCCTCTGTTTGTTTGCCTGGGCAAGTATCCGAACCAAAGCTGATGGGAAAAAAAAGATAATAATATTTTTTTAAAAAGCACCTTCTTTATCTGCACCAGCTCTGAAAAGAGCAAAAAAAGAAAACAAAACAAAGACCCAAAGGGAAAAATGAGAAAATCTTTGCCGCACAGTGCTTTTCTGAATCTCTCTTGCAGCCGTCTTGAGTTAGAACCAAGTTGTTGTTGTTAGCACCGAGAAAAGCACCAGAGACCACTGATCGCCATCACTGTGGCAAAGCTTCCTCTCTTCCCCCCCTAAAAAAATGACCCCACCCTTTCCATCAGCTCCCCCCTCCCCCTCCGTCTCACACAGGTTCAAGGTTCATGAAACAAAACTAGAAAACTACAGTGACAGGTTCTGTTCACACTGCAGCTGAATTGTGTTAAAATTCAAACGATCTCATCAAATGTTTTGTCTGTCAGTTAAAAAAAAAAAAAAGTACATTTTCTGTTTTGCATCTGTTTCATCTCAAATGACACAAGTCGAATCTGGATCAGACCATTCACCAGAGGAAAACCTAAATTGGACCTGAACAGTGGTGCAGTGTGAACGTAACCATGTGAAACAAAAGTTAGAGAGTTAAAATGCACAAATGAAACCTCAGTTTCAGTTTCAATGCCAGCCTTTCTACACAGTACAAACCAGTCAATGCAGTGTGTGTTTGTGTTTGTGTTGATAACATTTGTGTTTACAGTAGCACCTTGGTGGGTGTGTTACAGCACAATCACCCGAAAGAAAAAAAAGCTGAAGTACATTTAGATTTGATCAGAAACAGACTGGGACGTTTTACAGGAGGCGACGACGACACTCAAGACGTGACGATGGAATAAGAAGATTAAAAAGCCTGATGCGTGAGTCCAGGGTGTGTGTGTGTGTGTGTGTGTGATGGTCGACTGCAGCACAGTTACATGACACTGGCCTCGTCTCTATATGAAATGATCCTTTAAAAACACCAAATCTGCTCTCACATCAAAGTACTGAGTTATTACAGTACGTTTGCAGTAACTTTCACCAGGAAAAACAAAACATGACTGTTCATTGTTTTTGGTTTTATAATGATATTATTAAATTGATAAATTGGCAATTTCTGATTTTTGTTTGTTTCTACTAGGCTTCAAAAAAGTTGTTTTCCCAGTCGATTGAAATAAAATCTCTGTATGTTTACAGAAATAGGAGAAAATACAAGACTCCAAATATTTGAAATTGAAAAGATAAAATAAAAATCTAATTTTGGACGTAACTGGCATCAAAAACCCAAAAACAATGAACTTTCCATTTGTAACTGGATCAAGGGCCTTGAAACATGCAGAGATGGTGTGAGGGGTTTTGGTAGAGCTGGTTCAGTTCAGACCTGTAGGCTTTAAAAAAAAACAAAAAAACATGGTAGGTCCTTCTGCAGCAGGGTTCCTAAACATTTCTCCATTTCTTCCACATCTAAAATGATTAAAACTGTGGTTTTAAACACTGACAGCTGTTTGTATGATGGATGGATGGATGGATGGATGGATGGATGGATGGATGACACGACTGTACTCACTACACAGGACTGTAAAGAGGAGGATACGTGGGCTGTAAATGTACATGTATTATGAGTAGTTTGACTTGTTCCAATATTATGTGGATGCATAGGAACCCTGCATGTGAAAGTACACACAGAGCAGCTTGTTGTGGGCAGGTACAATGCAAAAGGGTAAGTAATGGTCATGTGATTACTGACCACCCAGGTCAGTGAGGTAATACTACTTGAGGTCTGACATGGCGTTTAAGGATCCAGTTGTGGTTGAAGGTTGAAGACAGTTTTGCTTTGTGAGTTAAGACCTTGTTTTTTTTCTTCTCTCGTATCTGACAGAACATTTGTTTTGCTGTGTCGCACAGTTAAAGAACAGCAAACGCTCCTGAGGAACAATCCTCCTCAAGATTTAGAAACACACAAATTTTTTTATAAGCACCAAAAATGACCAAACACCGGCCATTTTATTCAGAATTTCATTATCAAAATGTTCTAAAAACCTCAGCCCCTGTGCGAAACCTGAATCTGCGAGTTGTTCCTTTTTTTTAAAAAAAAGACTCATAAATTGAACACTGGCTATTCTGCAAACAAATTCCAAGTTTTATACTGATTCTTGTGAGAAAAAAACTATTTTCACTGTAATTTTTTAGAAATGTTCCTTAACTGATTTTTCTTGAACACAACTTTCAAGCATTTGCAGCTCCAGCTGGCAGTGACAAGTAACTGAAATACACCCAAGAGACCCGACATCAGCTGTGACATCAGTAATCTGCACTTCATCAAACCGGCTGACATCTCCTACTTTACATTTGTTTTTAAAAAAAAATCATTACTTTTGCAGCTTTGGGAGAAGTTTGCAGTAAAATGAACGTTATAACAACCCTATAGCACTGAAGGAGGCAGGTGAACATCTGCTCAAACTAAAAAGCTGTAAACATGTGGGTGTATCAGCATCTGCCTGCTGCAGGAACCCGAGGACGGATACCGAGGACTGCATGGAGCCAGAACTCAACAGGTTTGAGATCTAAGATAATGAACTAGTTCTCTGCACAAATATTGCATTTGTTATGTCTTGCAGGTATTTACGGACATGAGTGTTTTCTTTGTGAAGCTTCAGGATAGAATTTGTTGATAATGATAAAAAATAAAAACTGCAATCTTAAGAAAGCAGGTGAGATGAGGAGCGTGGGTGGAGGGTCGGGGGTAGTTATGAAGCTTTCTTCGTCTCTGTTTTAATGCTATGAGAGTAATGTAACATACTTAGACCCCACATTCACACAAACTGGCAAAGGATCTGATATATTTGTTTTGTGTCTTTCTCAGACAACATAAAGATGCATTTATATATTTTGATACTGATAGTGAGTCTGTCTTTAAAAATCCTAATTTATCACCTCCGGACATATAGATAGCACTTCTGGGATCCACTCTGTTTCCTTTCTTTTTCTTTTTTTAACAGTCTAAAGTCTCTCTTACTCTCTTCAATCTCTCTCTCTGTAATGACATTTTTATGTACAATATTGGTATATAGAACATAAATTACTACACAAATTTTTTTTTAGCCTATTCACAATTGACAATCATCAAGAACCCAATAGCAAATTAGACAAAGCCAACAAAATGAAAATGGAAAAAAAAAAAAAAAAAAAGATTCAGAGACAATTTACTTGATAAACAGCTTAAAATTGATGCCTGTTATATAACCTTTACCTTTTCCATAAACTTTCTGTGCTCCCAAGACGTGTCGAGTGTATTGTGAAAAGAAGAAGAAGAGAAAAAAAACACCTTTTATATAAAAAAACTTCCTCCTCTTCTCTCAGTCGTTGTCTCAGGAGGATGAAATCTGCACGGAGCTCAAAAAGACGGTCACGTGATTCCCGACATCTTGTTTGCGTGTAAACAGAGCACCAGTAGTGTCTTGGTTCCATGTGTCTCTTCTGTACAAAAGTATAAATATATGCTTTCTCTCCATTTGTTTTTTTTTTCAGTTTTTTGTTTTTTTGTTGTTGTTTTTTTGTTTTTTCTTTTGTTTTGTTTTGTTCACATATCTAGGATGTAGCGGACAAAAAAATGGTTGTTTTAGTTCCTAAAAACACGCCAGTGTTGCAGTGTCTGTGCTGGAGGTTGCCAGTTTTGTGTTGTACTCGTCCCCTTGTCCCCCCTTTGGATCCCGATTTGCTGGCTTATGCTGACTTTTAGCGTCGGGCGTTTGCTTGGTGTTGTTGGTTGATTGATCGTCTTTGCATAAATAAAAAAACGTTGCGGCACAGTCTGCAGCCACCGGGCCAAAAGAATCAAAAATTAAAAAGAAAGAAACAACCGTTGTGTCCGTTTTTAGCTACAGCAGATCCATCTTGGGTCTGTAATGGAGCAGGAGGGGGGATTTCTGCAAGGAAAACACAAAAACAAACTCAGAATTTCACGTCTTTTTTTGCCTTTTGAAAACTAAAAATGAAAAATTAACATTACACTTAATGTGGCAGGTCGATCTAGGCTACTGTATATTTTCATCAGGTGCTGTGGTCTCTCAAAAGCTACTCGCTCCAAAACATTGTAAATTATGAGCCACTGATTTTGTCGTTTGGTGCGACAGTGGTTGTTACCATAGAAACACAGCTTTAATGTAGCCTAACAAACTTTTAAAATAAGTTTGTATTTCTCTGAAAGTGTCCAAGTTTACACTTTATAGTATATATTTGTTTATGTTTTTTAGTTCACAAAGCACTGCCTATCTAGCCAAGAACTGAGATCAAAGGTGAAACAGATGAAACATAAATTTGACACCGTTGCCATAGTGAACTGCATCGGTGAGGTTCTGGAATGTTCTGGAATGCAGTATTTGACGGGCATAGCAACAGTAACCAAAGGGGGCGTGGCTTAGTGGATGGTCAGTTGGTGAGGACGCCTTCCAAATAATGCAGTTCAGTTTAATCAAGTAGCCTACAGTAGGTTTAAAATATTAATGGGATCTCAGCTTCATTTAAAGGGATAATTCATCCAAAAGATCCAAAGATCTTGCGCAGCCACTGGGAGCTACTACTACAACAAGGCTAAAAACAGGGATCACATACATTTTTCCCCAACAACTTTTTCATGTGGCGGCTTCAGGACACAAGGTCAGTACGGACGAGCATTATGGAGGTATTTGGATGTTTCATAGTGTGTGTTCTGGACGATTCAAAAGTGAACTCTATCCGCCGCCATTATATGAAAATCTGTTGCCAGCCGGACCCCCCCCCCCTGGAACTCCAAAAGCATTTTGATAACGCTGAAAGTTCTCCAAACTCTTCCTCGGCATGACGGTGAGTAGAAAATTGGTGAATTATCAATTTTGGGTGAAGTATCCCTTTAACAGATGTAGAGAGCTCAGTCTTTTTTTATGTTTGAGGTTTGATAAGAAACATTTTCTTCATTAACACTTCAGTCAGTCAATCAGTCAAAACTGTCACAACATTTATTTTAGCAGAGTGTGACTCACCTTAAATCTCCATCTTGTCACAACAACAAATTTCAAAGTGTGGTCCTTCCCCAAGATTTCCTCATTGCATAAAATGTCCAGCTATAAAAAGAAGACAAGACAGTAAATTACTGAACACATTTGTGACCACAGACAGTTTGAGCTTCCTCACAGCAGAGAGATGAATCTCCATCTCCCTCAGAGGACGTTAACATGGCACACTATGACAAACAGTGGGTTAAAGCCACTTATTGTGGGATTTCCAGGCTGCATCCCATTGATTTGCTGCAGCAGCAAAACTTCCAACAATTATCCTCTCTCTCCCACTATCTGGCTTTCATTTTTCAACCTGACTTATAACATCACTGTTTCCCAAAGTGGGGGCTGAGTTTTGACACGAGCGGCCGCCGGCGCCTGTGCAGCAGTGGGGCTTTTAGGGAGAACACAGGAGTTCAATAGCGAGCACGAGGCAGGAGCGCCAGGTCCACGGCTCCTCCTGTGAAGTCAACATTGATATTCTGCTGAGCAGCGCCTCAGCATCTGCATCTGCCAATCAATACTGTGTGAGAGAGAGAGAGAGAGAAAGAGAGAGAGAGCCTGAGACAAACACTGCCACAGCGCCACCTGCTGGCTGTGACTAGCAGAACAGCAGCCGGCCTCCAGTCCAAGTTTGACAAGGAAAATACCTGGACTGTGTTTGTTTTATTTTGTTCATTTCTTTACTATTTAAAAAATCTGATTAGGTTGTTTCTTTAATTTTCTGGTTTTCTTTTCTTCTATGATAGAAAACACATTATCTCCAAGTTTTCTCAAAGCAAGCCATTTTAAAATGTAAACATGAGCTTTGAGAAATTGTGCTGGATAATTTAACCAGAAACATCCATATTTACCAGATTAACCCACAAATTAATATTTTATTTGCTGCCCTATTAACTACAGAGGAATACTGTAGGCCTATATGTAAAGGATAATGTATAGTCTGGTTATGGAGAAATAAACCCCGACAGGAAGTATGGAACCCCGACGAGTGAAGAAACGTCACTACTCATTTACATGTCGACATGAAGCATGCGCAGAAAGAACATAACCAGACAACATTCAGTTTCACCGTTAAAAAAAGGTTTATTCCACCTCTCTGAAACCGAATGAAACTCCATTCAGTTTGGGCCCGTTTATTCTGACTGAGTGTTTATATGGAGCATTTTCATTCAGGTTTGGACATCTAAACCGATTCTTATCAGAATATTTGGCTCCATGTAAACCCAGCTATTGATTTCCAATAATGCAGTTCAAATTTAATGAATCAAATAGGAAGAAAACAGATGGATGGATGGATGGAGCTGTACAGAGTTTTTTTTAAAGAGCTTGGTTGGTTTCCTCCATCCACTCATCGACAGAACCACAGCGGTGGGTTTACAAACACGAGGGATGAGTAAATGGTTGCGTCGTTCTCTGACAAAGCGACTCATTTGTAAAGCTCGCCGCAGAATACGTTCCAACAACGACTTCTGATAGTCGACAGATAGCACAACAATGGCAGAGCGGCCGCCTCGCCAAACTGGTGCTATTGGGGGGGGGGCGATATGATGGAGGCGGCCCACTCATCTCCGTGACAGCCACCAATAGAATAAAAAACAAAAACACGGAAAATAGAAAAATGGAAGGCAAGAAGGCGACCATGATGATTATTCACCGCATCCTGAAACAAATCCATCTGTCAAATCGTGGCCCACCCCCACCCTGCCCCCCACGTCGCTCTGAATGAGGCGGTAAAGACAATAAATAGAAAAATTACCACATCTAGATATCAAAAGGGTCTCGTTTCCTGCCAAATATAACAAACACAAAAGGCCTCTGTGTGAGTCAGCGTGGAGACGTTTTACTCACTGACCTTTATGTAATATGTTGTGATTAACTAAACTTTCTGATACACATGGCCCACACCGCCCAGCTGCTTCAAAACAAACTCCAAGAATTAAGAGATTTGTACCAAAATTGATACAAATCCATTTTTGGGGGAAAATAAAACAAACGAAAACATGCAATTTGTTGTTTGTCTTTAACAAGCGCAGATGATTTGTATCCACATTCTTTGTTAAGCACAGGAATTATTTGGACACAAAATGTTGGAATTAAACCACTTCATCAAGTTAAGCTGATTCTCTTTTATTTCCTCACTTTTCTACGTCCCATACTGTATTTCTTTTCCTTTTTCTAATCTTTGCGGTTTCTAACCTTCTATACCTTTTACTAAAAAACACCACATGTAGCGCGTGTGACAGTGGTTTCCTCTCAGCACGCAGCTTTCCGCGCTGCTGGAGCGCGTCATTATCTGTACCTCATTAAATGATGTCAGGTTAAGCTTTTTGGCGATGAACTTCTTGAGGTGGAGGACCGTGGCTTGTGCTGAACAGCGGATCCACTTGCGCTTCAGACCTCGGAGTTTGCTGCTGTTGCACTCCAGGCAGATGCTGACCTGTTGGAGGAAACACAGTGACACGGAGCAGGAGGTGAACAGACGTGAAAAACATCAGTAAAAACTGTTTTTAATTCTGCAGTTTATCAAAAACTTGAATAGTTTACAGTAGAAAATGTTTCTCTACTAAGGCCAAACAACCTCCGCATCATCCCTCTGGATTTTACAATAGAGAAAGAAAAGTAAAAAGCATGTGGTCTGAATATAAACATGAACATAAAGACAAAACTGACACACTGACAAAAACACACCAAACCAACAAACACACAGGTGAAACACAACCTCCCTGAAAGATTTAATTCAAGATTTCCCAAAGTTTTCAGGCAGCAGTCATTAGCAGTCGTATCTGGGGTTGATTATCTTAATGTCAAAGTCAAAGAGTACTTCATTAATCCCTGAAGGGAAATTCAGGTGTCTCGCTCACCCAGACAGTTTAAAACACAGTCCAGTAGAAACAATAACAGGACAGTGAATAAAAAACAGACAAGACAACAATGTGTTGGTGAACTCAGGGTTTTCAGTTGTATGTGGCTGATTCTTTAATTAGGGGCGTTTCTCTGTCTCCAGGGTGAATTTTAAAGGAAAATAAAGTTTTGTTTTTGTCGGGTTGTAAAGTTGTAAAGGGTCTGAAAAAAAAAACAATTGTCTCTTTATTATGCCATTTGAATATATTTTTGGCATCTTAAAAATCCAAATATGCCAGAATTTCTATGATTTGGGCTCGTCCCCTACCCAGACTTTTGAACATCTTCATAGTAAAGCAATAAAAAAAAGTTAAATTCATGAAAACTTCACTTCGCATTGTCACATAAAATTTTTCAGTTTCATTTAGTTTATCAATATCACCGTCCCGAGTTCATGTGTCATTACCATCACTGTTTAGAGAGCAATAAAGGTTTTTTAAACTACAAACAAACAAAAGTACCAGTGGCACAAGGCCAGACATGACAGAAGGATCACGACTTATTGATTTGAATGGTAAGCAGCACCATCTCATTGTCCTTACCATCACAATATTGGCTGACAGTCAATGATGTCAAAATAACAAATCAAAGCTCTGCTAAGATCTAATAAAGCTTTTGAAATAGAAAAAAAAGAGTTTAAAAAGATGTATTTTTTCAAGATTTCACAGGTTAAAAGGCCCGAGCAACAGAAGAATCCCCCATATCAGCAGCTGCCAACGCCGGCCCGGCTGCAGGCGGTCCGTCTAGTTTGAAACCAAAAAGTGGGACAACAGCTGCAGGAGCGCTGCTACTGTTCCTCAAACTAGTTTTTTTCTGAGCTTGCAGCTAAATTAGAGAGATGCCAAGTCAACACTGTTCAGAGTTCAGTCAGTGTGAGTTTACTGTAAAATAAAACGGGGGTTTCTTATTTCCTCCAGGATCTCAGCAGGCCGGTGCAGTGACGGCTGCTTAACTCAGCCCGACACCGCGGCTCGCTGATCTCCACCTTTTGCTTCCACAGCACATCTCACTCAGCCGCTATTGTCTTGTTTGTCTTTGGCTTATTGGCTTCTTTCCTGCGCCTCGGTGTCGCTGCCATTGGCCCGTGCACTTGTTTTTCCCCCTCGAGGTGACACGGTGGGTGGGTTTTGGAAGTCACCGGCTGCAGGAGTCAGAATGCATTACTGCCACCGAGCCTCGGCCCCCGCATACCAAAGCACAGGAGGACAGAGGCTTTGTATTTCTTCATTAGTGGGTGTCCTTCTGTCTCTTTTTCCTCTGTCTCTCTCTTTCTCTGTGTGGAGAGCGAACATCGCCCTGCTTTCTGCTTAAACTTGGAAATCGTCTCTGTTCTCAGATCAACACTGGCAACACTGAAACATATCGTGCTCTCCAATAGAGCCTGGCAATAACAGAGGCTCATAATGTGGAATAAAAGCCTCAGTGGTGATCTGGACTCCACAGTCAAAGGCAGCTTCACTACATCACAGTCGCATCGACCACGTCTTTAAGGAGCCAGAAACTGATGCACCAGTGAGACATAAAGAAAATATCATACAGAAAACTGACCAGTCGTTACTGAGCCTCTCAGGTTTGGACTCATAATGTCAGAAGGGTTTTTGGTTGTTTAGTAAAAAATTAGGGATGCACGACAACCATCGGTACAGATAATTATCGGCCAAAACATCTTTTTTGCTGATGACTACAGCCATAATCATCATAATCAGCCAACATCGCCTTGATTTCGCTCATTTTCAGTCTGTTTGTCCCCTCAGTTGATTTGAAAGAATAATAAATGTTGATATTTCAAGAGTTATAACTGTTCTTGTTTCTGTAGTTAGTTAGTTACAGTTTATTTCAGACATGTTAAATGAAATAAGAAATAATACAGTGATGGACAGACATAACAAATAAATACTTTGAAAGACAACACATGAAAAATGAAAATAAGTGTTGATTGCAACAGCAGTGATGTCGTTATATTATAGTGTTAAGTCAGAGGCAGAGATATAATGTTAAATCCATCTTTAGTCACTACATCTTAGCCTTTCTTAACCTCAGGTGTGGACATAAACTTTTTAAAATGTTATCAGGCATTGGCATTGGTTATGAGAAGCAGGTAGTTATCAGTTATTAGTATTGGTGGAAAGAAAAGAGTTAAAATCCATCCTTAGTATAAAAAAAGCACAAAATAACCAATGCAAGAACATCATTTCTAAATTAAACCAAGACACTTTTGCAATTCTTTTGCAAAGTTTTCCGGTGCCGATATGTCTGAGCTAGACTCAGACCAGAAGAATAATGGACAAGCCTTAATTTGGATGCTGATAAATTAACCTTTAAGCGTCCAAGGTTCGGTTAATAATTCAGAGTCGAGCTCCGTCTCCAAGTTTCTGCACAGTGAGACTCTTTAAACCCAGAGCAGCTGTAGTTTTTTACATTTACATGATCTGATCTGATCCTCTTGGACAGAGACGGACGATCTCCTCCGACTGCTGCTTCGTGCTCTGGTAACGACTCAGGTTCTCCCGGCTTCTAGTTGTGATTCAGCTTTAGTATTTCTGGTGTGTGTCTGTGTTTCCATTAGCTCTGCTCTCCCTGGCGCTGCCTCTCACACCCAAGGTTACCGTCTGAAAGGTCGTCCAGAAGACAGCGGGGACGTGTCCTGGAAACCGTCCATGCGTGGCGGTCGGTCTGCCAGAGAGCGGCCTCCACGTCTTCAGTGACGGGGCGGGGAGGGGGACAAGAGGGAGGAGGGAGGGGGACAGTCAACCCAGCTTCCTGGGACAGTGGTGTCCCTGGTGTTCACTCTTCCTCACTGCAGCTGCTGCCTCCTCCTTTTGACTTATTTCTCTTTGGTTTTGCTCAAATTCATCAAAGCACCATAAAACTCCTGAGAGGCTCCGTCTCATTTTGCATTTTCCAATTGTCTCCCTTCGTCACCTCTCTGCTTCTCTAACAGCTTGTCTGTAATTACGGCATCATCTGCTTAACAACATGTAGCTCGGTTGCTACATTTGGGGAGAGGAAACGGGGCTTTGAAGGATCTGTACAAGTCTCAGTCCTCAGCTGTGGAGTCAAATTTAGAGACGTCTGGCAGAGGAAGTTAAGTACGTATAAAGTTACTTGTAAAGGAAACATATTCTGCCCCTTTTCCACAAATTAAAATAATTCCCAGGTGTCTTAAAAGACATATCTGTAAAACACCCAAAGGATCAAACATCACAGCTCTTTTCATACTCTCAAAACATAACGGCTGGTTTCAGTGCCTTCAGTCCCTTTAAATGCAAATCAGCCACTGCTTGCCCCGCCCCTTCTACCGGTCCCAGGTAGGGGTGGTATTATGCAAATTTGAGTCCTAGTTACATCACTGGAAGACAACTGAGGGAACAGCTCGTAAAACTTTTTGGATTTCGATCTAGGGAGCCTGAAAATTACAGATTTTTTTGTCAATTCTCACATTTTGGGAGCCAGAAGGCAAGACAAACACCCAAATATATGTTAAAGAGTCTTCAAAAAGTGATATTTCCATAATATGTCCCCTTTAATGCACTTTACTTTAGCTTTAACTTGGACTGATGCCGCTATTAGTAGTATACACTGAGTTATCATGCAGATCCATTCATCTTTACACATCCTGCTGTGCATCCTGCAGTGGAGCTTTTGCTTTGCTGGTCTATTTCTCATTATCATCATCTTTATCAATTTATTCCGCTTTATAATCCATCATAAATTATTGCTACTACGATTATCTTTTCCATATCATTAGGTATGCATGCTATGTATACAGCACTGACATCATTAGCATATCATTATCAGCATTTAATGTACATATTATATCATTATTATCGTTATGTTGTTACTTTCATATTCTATAGACCTCTGCATTTTGTCCCTTTGTGTCAAATTACCGTAAGTCTGTTTATGTCTTCTTATATCATATTATATTGATATTTACCGGAGTCAAGTAATGCTTCTGTAATATCAGTTTAAGAAATCAAGAGTTTATGGATAAAAACAACAGAACTGATCACAAGTGCATGATTGAGGATAATGTAGAAACTGTCACAGCAAACTAACAGATCCCAAAACAGTCAGAAAAAGACTGAACATTTGGTCCCTCTGCAGGATTCTTACATCAGCAAGTTTGCAGGGTTTCTTGTTTGCAGAATATCTTAAAGCTCAAAACACTTGCTTGTTCCAAAACCTGCAGCATTAGTGAGATGCGTTAACAACAGCGACTGTGGGATCTCTGCATGTCCCTAAAAACATCTAGAAATGGTCTTTAGACGTATAAACCTTATAGAAATCAGTTCTCCTGTCGGCCTCTGCCTCCCTTCCTCTCTCTCTCTGTGGTATTTGACACGACTCGACCCTGTTAGATATTCTGAGCACATTCTGCACCTCTGTTGAAATTTCAAAAGGGCAAGATCTCCACCCTCACCGGCCGCCTCCCACACGGCCGACGAGGCTGAGCTGCTGTGTTTGGAGGAGACCGGCTTGTGCTTTTAAAAAAATCTGGCTGCTGGCTTCTTCTTTTTAAACGTCTTATTAAAAAACACAACAGCTAAAATAGAACAAAGACAAATTTCTCTCACATTAAGAGGGAGAAGGAGACGACACCTTGTGTTCCTGATACCGTCTGTCCACAACAACAACAATCACCGCTCTGCATTATTAATATCTTTTTCTTTTTTTTTGCAGAGATGGGAGAAGGTGCCAGAATACAAATGAAATCAAGAGGAGCATCGTTTCCATTTTAAATGCATCTACAGTATTCAGTGGACAACGACGAAGGAATCTGTCTCTAAATGTGAACCTATAGAAATCCAACAGACACAACCCCCAAAAGACAAAAGCGAGCGGTAATTGTGAAACAGCCCCGGCGGTGGTGGTGAATCACACGGCGGGCCACGTTTATAAAGGCGATAATTAAAAAGCAGGCTTTTAAAGGTAATTGTCCCAACAATTATCACCAACAGTATTTTAATTCCTCTGTGCTTTTGTTCCTGACAGTCTGCTTTGTAACCTGCAATTATTTTATCCAATTTGCTTCTTCTTATCTTTAAAAAAGAAAAAAGAAAAGACAAACTAATTTGCGCTGTCTGAAATTTCCTTAAAACTAGTTTGTTTTTAAAAAGGCCAGTTCCCTTCTTATCACATCAAAAAGAACATGCAGTCACTTAACTGGAGTCTTATCTAACCACACAGAGAGAGTTACTGTTTAATTTACTCTGGTTCTTACATTAAAGCCTCCAGGAAATCACATGCAGCCAATCAGGAGAGGCCTGCAGGGTCCTGGTGGGTTGCCAGGTTTGTTGGCACTGCACTATAATTCACCTCAATCCTAATTTTTCAAAAATATATTTAAAAAAATGTTGAATATTTACTTTTTAAGTCCATGCTTTACCTGCCTGAAGTCAAAGTCAAGTCTTATAAATGTCAGTGAGGCAAGTCTAAAGTCCATAAAGAAGAACTATGCAGGATTTGTAGCTTAACTCTGCTAAATTTTTTTACCTTAATTAAACATCTTTGGAGTAATTGTGATGGTTTAATAAATGGCTTAACTTGTTACAAGGGACATTAGAGGCTCTCTGCTTTCAAAGCGTATGTCACTTAGTGCGTCTCTTGGCTGAAAAACAACTTTACTAGATCAGCGCTGCCGCCCCGTGTCCCAGCTGTCCTCTCCGTTGCTGCAAACACAAACTTGCCCCGTAACCTGAAATCTCTTGTTTATGCCAGATACGACTACACAAACGTAAACTTCGTAAAAACATATATGATAAATAACGTTATCCACCGCTCCATGGATTGATTTCTCGCCGGCTTCGTTGTAAACAAATGCACATGGCCGAGAGGAGGGTTAGCAACACAGAGGAGAAGAGACCAGACTTGCATAGTTCCTCTTCAAATATGTGATTTAAGGCTCACTGCATTGAGCAGGTGTCCTACAAAGAGAGGCTATACTCCTCGCTGCAATGGCCACCGGGTTCGATATCACCTAGCGGCCCTTTGCTGCATGTCATTTCCCCTCTATCTCTCTCCCAGTTTCCTGTGTCTTTTCAGCTATCCAGTTAGATAAAAGGCATAAAAGCCTAAAAAAATACATATAAATGGAGCAGTGGATAACGTTATATAACATATACGATGTTACGATGTGTATATTTGTGTAGTCTTAACAGTCATGAACAAAAGATTACGGGTTACGGAGCGCGTTTGTGTCACGGTGTCACCGGGGCGGCGACCAAGTAACTACACTGATGTTGCAAGGTTGATTTTCAGCCTTGAGACGCCAGGCGAAGGCAGAGAGCC
Organism: Trachurus japonicus; assembly: GCF_045865225.1. Lineage (NCBI taxonomy): Eukaryota > Metazoa > Chordata > Actinopteri > Carangiformes > Carangidae > Trachurus > Trachurus japonicus. The sequence goes on along the minus strand of NC_140916.1, from coordinate 10,525,910 downwards.
TTCGTTCTCACTTGTAATAAGTCACAAGTCATGTAGTTAACTATCACAATTACTCCGGAGCTTTTTAAGTAAGGTAAAAATGTAGCATAGCCACGGGAGAAATCCTGCTTGGTTCCTCTTTAAATCAAGTCATGTGACCAAATCCGCCGCCTTGGCTCCAGTAACCAATAAAAATGAAGGATGTGATTGTGTTTGTGTTGTATAAAAAAAGGAAAACCCTGGTTCATTCTGGTGTCTCAGACCCAGACACCATTCATCAGTTCATCCATTCATCCATCGGCCCGACAGCTCGTCCATGCAGCGTCGCTGGAGTCGATCCCAGCCGCCACAGGGCGAGGGCGGGGTCCGACCTGGACAGGTGTCCGGTCCATGACAGGGCTGACATGACATGTAGTCACAAACAACCTCACACAAACACACAAACACACACACACACACTTAACACTCACACCTACGTGTCGGCCAATCAGACTAATGTGTCCGTGAAGCTGGAGAACCTGCTGGAGTCTCACCTGCTCGTCGCTACGGTGATAGTCGTTGTCCTCCTCTGGTTTCTCCTCTCCCGCCTCCTTATTGGCCGTGTCCTCCGATTTCGCGTCACCTGTTGAGAAGAAAACCAGGAATTGAGCATCGTTGATCGAGCAGACACCGATCAGAAACATTTTCAGGGTTCCTTTTCTTTCCCTGAAATCAGTTTCCAGGACTTTTTCAGCTGCTACAGTACGAGACGCATGTTATTACGCCATACACTAATAATACATCCTCCGTCCCATTCATGTTTTGGAGAAGTCTTCTTTTCCATAGTTGTACCTTATTTTGTACATTTAACCAGTTTCTTTCTGTGTTTATTCCTCTCTCACCCCCAGAAGTCAGATTTAATGATGTGCAGTCTATGGCTCTAATTTATGAAATAATCTCTTACATGCTCAGAAATGGTAACAAATTTATCATAGAACAATGATTTTGTTTTTAAACCATGCCCACTGCAGCTCTCTGCTGCTCCTCTATCTGTCACTCAGCAGAGAAAACCCTTATGTTCGTGGTGCAAAACTGGAAACACTCATCAACTCAAAAAAGCCTCTAGTTTTCTCTCTAGGAAAATAAATCCTTAGCGAGGTCTGAAAAAGTCAAACTGAGCTCTGGTAGCTGATGTCACAATGTGATATAATAATAATTTTCCGACTGGAAAATTGGTCAACCGTTCTCCAGGACGAGTGGGAACCCTGATTGTATTTCATTAACTTAAGTCACGAGGCTTCAGGTTCCTGTTAAAACCAAGACTGGAGTGTGTTTCTCTGTGCAGCCGGAGCATAAAGACGCCTCCTGCAGAGCTCCGTTTATAAAGTCAATTACATGTCCGAGGGTGTCGAAGCATCGGTTAAACGACATATCTGCTGCCTGGACACGTCGCTGCACGTCGCAACATACACAGCAACTTGTAATAAAACAACAAAACCCCCCTCAGTCGTCCTCCTTCACACTGATTAAACCTACTCCAGCGCCGGCTTCATGTGGTTTTTCTTTTTACTGTTTGTGCCTTTCTCAGAAAAGCCGAGGCACTGAACGATCCGAATCACCGCAGATCGACTGTATTTACAGTTTATGTAAAAGGCTTGAAGACAAGATTTTTTAAATGAACCTTTGGGGACATGAAAGGCTTCAGTAAAAGTCCTCTACAGTCTGAAATTACCTTCAATTATCCCCTAGAGGACTGAAGTGTGAAGGCTGAACTGTGTCTCCGACAAAGTGCTCAGGGACTGTTGAACTGCATTTTAAGCTCCTTCCCCCCTCAGACTTGTTCATAGATCAGGATTTTGGATTTGGGGAGTTTGCATCCAACAATTTTTCAGTGTTTCCTGTTTCGAGCAGCGACTCAAATATTAATGCGCTGAGCCGACTGCAGCCTCATGAATTCACCTCTGATGCGAGACAGAAAGAAGGAATTTATTTCCTGCTGCACTTTGAGTCGACATCACAAAGATCTGCAAGATGCAAAAAAGTCTGGGACTGAAACAAGAGATGATACGGTTCAGGCATCTATGAATGAACCTGTATCTGTAGGTAAGAAAGACCAAGAACCAATCAGTACAATCAATTTATCAACCAGCAAACTGATATATATAAATAAAAGGAAACTGAAATCCAGTCCATCAGCTTTGTGTTGATAATAAACAGGGTCTAATAATGAAAGAATTACAGATCAATAGTCGCGGTTCAGTCTGGATGACAGTCAGGAGCATCATTACTGATAAACTAACACGACTTTTAATTATCAAGTTACATGACAATTAGTTCCTGGATCAGTCAGTCACTGTGAACAAAATCTCATCAGATCATTTTCCCAGGGTTCACGGAGGCAAATTTTTAAAAAAAAACATTTGTTGTGTCAAACCCAAAATGACTAATGATACGAGATAAATTATATATTCATGATTAGGATGTGTTGATTTTAAGGTGATGTCCATCCAGGGCCGTTCTGAATTCTGCCATTTTTAATCCGTTTTGATGTGATGATGTTTGAATGCTCCTATATCTATCTATCTATCTATCTATCTATCTATCTATCTATCTATCTATCTATCTATCTATCTATCTATCTATCTATCTATCTATCTATCTATCTATCTATCTATCTATCAATAAATAAAGTATCTATCTATCTATCTATCTATCTATCTATCTATCTATCTATCAATAAATAAAGTATCTATCTATCTATCTATCTATCAATAAATAAATAAAGTATCTATCTATCTATCTATCTATCTATCTATCTATCTATCTATCTATCTATCTATCAATCTATCAATAAATAAATAAATAAAGTATCTATCTATCTATCTATCTATCCATCTATCTATCTATCTATCTATCTATCTATCTATCTATCTATCTATCTATCTATCTATCTATCTATCTATCTATCTATCTATCTATCTATCTATCTATCTTAAATATTATAGCTTTCTTGTCACTTTCACGCCTCTAAATCTGAGTTTTACTTGTGGACAGAAAACTGAGCAACTTTTTAAACTCCCGTCATGTGAAGCAGCAGCTGCTGAGTTTGTCCGGCCCAGGTGGGGTTTTATATTTCTTTATGGATTTCTTTTCTTTTCTTTGTGGATGTGTGGATTTCCCTGTTGAGGGGGGGGCGGGGGCGGTGATATTGTAGTATTGAATTTTGGATATGAAACTCAGTTATCAAAAGTCAAAATTGCGTCGCACTGACAAAAAAAAACAAAACTGCTGCACGGACCGATTTTTACTGCTGCGTATTTTTCTTTTTTTATTCTTTCCTCTCTCTCTCTCTCTCTCTCTCCTGTAACCTTTACAAACAAAGGAATCCAGTCTATTCCTGCTGGATTTTAGTGGGTAATAACACGGTGTTCGTGTGTGTGGACAGTTTACTGCTCACACTGTAGATGGGATTATGTTCACCCCTCTGTGACCGTTTTCCATTTGGGCTAACTGTCACCAATTCCACAGGGTATTACCGGGAAAAGGTCTCTGAGCTCGCTCTGGTGTCTCCGCGGCGATCGTCTCCAGAGTCGGCTTCACTGATTGGTTATCAAGAGGAGGAGGAGGAGGAGGAGGAGGAGGGGGGGGGGGTAAGAGGAGGTGAGGGGTTATTGTTGTGTCTCACCTTCAAACAACCTCCGAGTGTCTCCGCTGACTCTAACCAGACAGGAGGAGGTGGAGGTGTGGGAAGTGACGGGAGGATTTTTTTATTTTTTTAAATAACGTTTTGTTTCCCTCAGTTGAACAAGTCGAGTGTTGAGTTGTTGTTGTTTTTTTGTTTTGTTTTTTTGATTGATGGGATCTCACACACACACAATCAAAACACAAAGGCAAATGCGGAAGAGAAAAAGAAGAGAAAAAGGAAAAGAAGAGAAAAAGGAAGGATAAGAAAAGGAGGAAAGATAGAATGACAAAGAAAGAAAAAGAAGAAGAAAAGAGTGAGGAGAAGTAGGCAAAGAAGGAGAAAAGAAAAAGATGAGATAAAGAAATGAGAAGAAAAGGAGGGAAGAGAAAAGAAAGAAAGAAGGAGAAAAGAAAGAAGAGATAAGGAAAGGAGAAGGAAAAAGCAAAAGACGAGAAGAAGATGAAGAAGAGGAGGAGGAGGGGAAGAAGAAAAAGAAGAAGGATGAGGAGAAGGGGAAGGAAGGGAAGAAGGAGAAAGAGAAGAAGATGAAGAAGGAGAAAATAAAAGGAAAAGGAAGATAAAGAAAAGGAGGAACGAAAAAGAAAGAAGGACAAAGAAAGAAAAAAGATAAGGAAAGGGAAAAAAGAGTGAGGAGAAGTAGGAGAACAAGAAGGAGACAAAGGAGGAGAAGGAGAAAAGAAAAAGAAGAGATACAGAAAGGAGAAGAAAGGAGGGAAGAAAAAGTAAAGAAAGAAGAGATAATGAAAGGAGGAGGAGGAGGGGAAGAAGAGGAAAAGAAGAGATAAAGGAAGGATAAGAAAAGGAGGAAAGATAGAATGACAAAGAAAGAAAAAGAAGAAGAAAAGAGTGAGGAGAAGTAAGCGAAGAAGGAGAAAATAAAAAGATGAGATAAAGAAATGAGAAGTAAAGGAGGGAAGAGAAAAGAAAGAAAGAAAGAAAGAAAGAAGGAGAAAAGAAAGAAGAGATAAGGAAAGGAGAAGGAAAAAGCAAAAGAGGAGAAGAAGACGAAGAAGAGGAGGAGGAGGGGAAGAAGAAAAAGAAGAAGGAGGAGGAAAAGCGGAAGGAAGAGAAGAAGGAGAAAGAGAAGAAGATGAAGAAGGAGAAAATAAAAGGAAAAGGAAGATAAAGAAAAGGAGGAACGAAAAAGAAAGAAGGACAAAGAAAGAAAAAAGATAAGGAAAGGGAAAAAAGAGTGAGGAGAAGTAGGAGAACAAGAAGGAGACAAAGGAGGAGAAGGAGAAAAGAAAAAGAAGAGATACAGAAAGGAGAAGAAAGGAGGGAAGAAAAAGTAAAGAAAGAAGAGATAATGAAAGGAGGAGGAGGAGGGGAAGAAGAGGAAAAGAAGAGATAAAGGAAGGATAAGAAAAGGAGGAAAGATAGAATGACAAAGAAAGAAAAAGAAGAAGAAAAGAGTGAGGAGAAGTAAGCGAAGAAGGAGAAAATAAAAAGATGAGATAAAGAAATGAGAAGTAAAGGAGGGAAGAGAAAAGAAAGAAAGAAAGAAGGAGAAAAGAAAGAAGAGATAAGGAAAGGAGAAGGAAAAAGCAAAAGAGGAGAAGAAGACGAAGAAGAGGAGGAGGAGGGGAAGAAGAAAAAGAAGAAGGAGGAGGAAAAGCGGAAGGAAGAGAAGAAGGAGAAAGAGAAGAAGATGAAGAAGGAGAAAATAAAAGGAAAAGGAAGATAAAGAAAAGGAGGAACGAAAAAGAAAGAAGGACAAAGAAAGAAAAAAGATAAGGAAAGGGAAAAAAGAGTGAGGAGAAGTAGGAGAACAAGAAGGAGACAAAGGAGGAGAAGGAGAAAAGAAAAAGAAGAGATACAGAAAGGAGAAGAAAGGAGGGAAGAAAAAGTAAAGAAAGAAGAGATAATGAAAGGAGAAGGAGGAGGAGGAGGAGAAGAAGAGGAAAAGAAGAGATAAAGGAAGGATAAGAAAAGGAGGAAAGATAGAATGACAAAGAAAGAAAAAGAAGAAGAAAAGAGTGAGGAGAAGTAGGCGAAGAAGGAGAAAAGAAAAAGATGAGATAAAGAAATGAGAAGTAAAGGAGGGAAGAGAAAAGAAAGAAAGAAAGAAAGAAAGAAAGAAGGAAGGAGAAAAGAAAGAAGAGATAAGGAAAGGAGAAGGAAAAAGCAAAAGAGGAGAAGAAGAGGAGGAGGAGGGGAAGAAGAAAAAGAAGAAGGAGGAGGAGAAGGGGAAGGAAGAGAAGAATTTGAAAGAGAAGAAGATGAAGAAGGAGAAAATAAAAGGAAAGGGAAGATAAAGAAAAGAGATAAGGAGAGGAGAAGAAGAAGGAAAGAGTGAGGAGACGAAGAATGAGGAGAAAAGAAAAGGAAACGAAACAAAGAGATAAAGGAAGGAGAAGAGGAGAAAAGAAAAAAGAAGGACAAATCAAAGAAAAGATAAGAAGAAGGAGAAGAAGAAGAAAAGGTAGAGATAAAGAAAGGAGAAGAAAAGGAGGGAGGAAAAAGAAAGAGAAAAGAAGAAGAGGTAAGGAAAGAGACGAGGTTTCCCTCAGGTGAAGTCGAGTGTTGAGTTGTTTTTTTTCCTTTGATTGATGGGATCTCTCACACAATCAAATCACACAGACATGTACAATAACATTTTCAAATGAGGCTTAAAGCAGCCGATCGTTGTGTGTGTGTTACTGTGTGTGTGTTACTGTGTGTGTCAGTGTGTGTTACTGTGTGTGTGTGTGTGTTACTGTGTGTGTCAGTGTGTGTGTCAGTGTGTGTGTGGGAGTTGAGCGATGTTGTCGTGGAAAGAGGAAAGTGCACTCAGCAGACTCATCACGGCCTCGCGTGTCTCTCCATTTCCTTGCATTAAGTGCTCAGGAAACCAGGCAATTTAGAGAAAATCCGTTGTAGCCGCCGTCGCTGGAAAACCACGTTTTTTTTGTTTTGTCTTTTTTTATTCTCCTGCAGGTGTCAAACCGTGCTGACGAGGAAAAAACTCTGAGTTTGTGCCTAAAGGCAAATTGGCCCATTGCCATAATCCCTATAGTCATACAGTAGCAGTAGGTTTGTTACCTTTAATTGTTGGTGCAAGCTATTTTTAGAACGGCGAACGGCAAAACGCTCTGGTGGACAAGTTGTGACCTGCACATTCACCACGCTATGAGATAATTACAGAACGTTACCAGACAAAGTTGTTTTAGAGGTAAATGCAGAGACTGCTTGCTGAAAAACTGTCCCTGAAGGCAACGCACACCAGTGGTTTTGCATGAATTTACCTCTAAAACAACTCTGTCTGGTAACGTTCTGTTATTATCTCATAGTGTGGTGAATGTGCAGGTCACAACTTGTCCACCAGAGCGTTTTGGAGTTGTTGGATTGTGTATTTGATGAGTTTGATGAGGGAAACCAAGAAATCCCATGAGCCTCCGTAGCGTAGCTCTGAGCAGCTCACGGCTCTGCTCCGCCGTTCTAAAAAATAGCTTGCACCGACAATTAAAGGTAACGAACCTACTGCTATGACTATAGGGATTATGGCAATGGGCCAATTTCTCAAAATGTTGAACTATCCCTTTAAAGTGTATTTCTGTTGTGTGTGTGTGTGTATGTGTGTTGTACAGGAAAAGCAGGAGAGCACTTCCACTTTCATTTGAGTCTTAATTACCAAAATCAGAGATGGAGGGGAGTGTGGGGGGGTTAAGCGAGCGATTAGGCCTGCCAGCATGACGGCCCTCTGGGCAAACATTCACACCAGCACCAGGCGCTCCGGTTTGGAAAAAACACCATTGTGCACAACAAGCAGGAAAGAGAGAGAAGGGGAGGTGGAGGAAATCATTGTGACCAGTTAAACTGCCTCCATCGCTGCTGTTTAATGGGCTCCACTGTTTCTCTAATGTTGTTCATTACAGGTCCACGGGCTGCGACACACTTGACCTCACTGTGTCGTCCGACAGGAAACAGGAGTGGCTCAGTTTGGTATAAGTGTCACATGACCAAAGATCTGGTCCAAAGCTTTAAAGTGAACCACTACAGGCAAAAACACGGGCTATTTTTCTTCCTTAACATGTATTCTTTCAGAAAAGTTGAAAGAAATGGTAGAAAATCCACATTAAGGTTTTTAAATTTACTTCATTTTGTCTCTTTCATCTGTAGATTTCTCCTAAATTCATCAAATCATTGTAAAGCTCTTTCTCTCCCGAACAATGATGTAGTCTCCAAAAATGGTCATCTCCTCCGTATCCGCAACCAGTCGTAAAAGTACGATTTACATTAACAATCTATGGAACTTTACAGTACAAGTCTTTAAAGGCTGTTTTCTCAAAATTAGTTTTTCCTCAGACTCTCCACTTCAGCAGCACTTACAGACAGTTTGATCCCTGTCTATATTCTGAAGGTTTTTACAGAGGGGTTTGTGGATATATCATTCAAAGCCTGATTTATACAACATTTTATTCCTAAAAACATGGCGAAATTAGAAATTGCTGGTGACAGTATTTTCTCATTTACAGAGAGATAAAAAGAGATATCCACAATCCCCTCCATAAAAACTTCTGACTTTAATGTGTCAACAAAATAAAACAAGAATTTTGAAAGTAGCTTTATCCTTCAGATTTCGGTTCTGGAAATGTATGCAAATTAGCGCATATTTCATTACATATTTCCTCATTTACATATACAATTTGACAAAACTTGTAATACAAACAATATTTGTCCTAATGTAAGTGATAAACCTGGGAAGTTTCATGGTGATATCTGTTTTCTGTCGGGTTTTTTTTGTTTTTTTTTACCATATTCACCTGTAGTGTCTCCCCAAAAGTTCGCTCACAACAAAACAAACTACTGTTCCTGGTGCTAGTGTTGGAGATTGCAGGTTTAAAGGCCCAGTAATTGTTTCCTGTTCAGTAACTCACATCTAAAACAAATCTCCACTGTCATCACAGAGAATCAAAGACACAAAAGCTGCTGTGGGATTGAATATAATTAAAGGATGATGCGTGTGTCGGCGCTGCAGCGGGAGACGAGATCGGCTGCTTTAAGATAAAGAAAGAAAAGGAAACAGGATAATCCTTCGTGTCAAGTGTGAATCCAGCTTCAATGAGCTCATGGAGACAAACAACATGAATGTAGATGTAAACACTGTGACATGTTAAATCTGTTTTTTTTTTGTTTCATGCAACTTCTTTAGTTTAGCATCTGATTCTGGGACCAACAGCAGTTTAGTTTGTTTGTCCGGGACAAGTCGACTCCTCCTGATTGATCTGTCCTGTATCACCTGAAGGTCACAAGGCTTCGTCAGCAGAAATGTTGTAAAACTAATCAGGGATGCAAACGGGTCAGGACCAAAAGAGAGAGGAATTGTCTGGCGTTGGGGGGGGGGGCAGCTCACCATTAACAAATGATTACATTACAATATCATGGAAAAGTCGATTTCCAGTAGTTCAACTCCAACCAAGTATTGAGTGTATATAGATGGACATAGTTTTCAGATATTAAAAATGCTTAAAAAAAAAAAAATCCTTTGCAATATTTCAATTTTGGAGATACTGAATTTTAGGTCTTCACTGAATGTTAGTCATAATTATTACTATTAAAATAAACTGAATAAATAAAGACATGGGATGTTTAATTCAGTGTGTAATGGACATATAGGCTTATATAATGTGCTAGTTTCACTTTAATTGAACACATTCTACATCGCGGAGGCGACGTCTTTAGGGCTTCCTTCACCTCTGAAACGGGGCAGAGCTCCGTGGGAGACACCTGACTGACACAGCAACGTAGGGAACCGTGCATGTCCGCGGCGCACAGCTCCACGGACATGCACGGGGGAAAAAACGGCGTCGCCGTCGCACCGACTGCACGCGGATACGCGCCGCTTTGGGTAACGAGCGCGCACGTAGCGCGTCTACATTGGAGGTCGGCTGTTATCAGTGTAATCAGAGGCGACCATGAATGAGTTCGCATTAGATTGTCACTGTCAGCCTGTTAGAAAAACATTTTACTGACCCCAGCCGAGACGCCGAGACGCTGAGACCCCCCCCCCCCTCAAAAACAAAAACTCTTCGGATCTGAACGATTCACACAAGTCACCTAATTGGTCATGAAAAAAGCGAGTTTCGCTTTTCGGCGCGCTGTTTGCATCCCTGACTAATAGATAAATGTATTAACTAAGACCGATCGTCTGACATTTGGTTTCATCTTGGTGAACTGTCCCAAGCCGGAGTATTGAGGCGGGACGACGCCACAAAATATCAAGTGTTAACCACAGGTGGGGGGGCGGGGGGGGAGTTGAAAAAGACCCAAATATAGCCCATTCATACACCTATTAATTATTTTTCTCACGTGAATAGAGTAAACATTTTTAACCTTTAGATATCTCCATGAAAATTACTGAGTTGATTACTTACATTAAGACAAACAAAAAATGTATTACAAGTTTTTTGAAATTCTTTGTTAACATGAGAACATTTGCATAGATTTGCATAAATTCCACCGTTTTGACGGCACATGTATATATATATATAAAGGTGCTGTGGTGGTACCAACATGAAAATTGCAATGAGTTGACTCCACCGGTCACTCAACAAGAAACCACTTTAAATTTCAAGATGACTGCAATTTTTCAAGACAGCCACATCCTTAGTAGAGCAGGTATGACATGCTCCGCCTCCTATCAGGAGAAGGACACTTATCTTTTGATGGTTGTTTTGATTGAACAGTAGCCTAGAAATCTAGCTGCACCCTAGCGGCAGCAAATATATTTCCTCCGTAGGTGGGTCTAGAAACGAGCCGTAGGAACTTTTTGAGTCTCGAACACCGATTGTGTTCACCAATCACAGCGCTCTATCTGTTTAGAGAGTCGTTGGGCGGGCTTAACGCGATGACGACATACATTTTAATTGGCGTGTCAGGCTAACGTCATCCTGCTCTTTGCTCTGATTGGTCGTAGCGCTACCCTATTGCGTGATATAGTCTGGCTTGTCAGGCTAATCGCACAGTTGACTTGGTCCGAAATTTCAAGAGAATACACAGGTCCCTTTATGAACCTCTGGAGTCAACTCATTCCAATTTTCATGAGGGAGAGGAGGAAGAGAAGAAGGAGAAGAAGATGAAGAAGAAGAGGAGGAGGAAGAAGAAGAAGAAGTAGAAGAGGAGGAGGAGAGGAAGAAGGACGAGAAGGATTAGGAAGGATGAGGAAGACGAAGAAGAACTAACAGACTTAGCATGATGCATGGTAACCAGGTTGTGTGACATTTTCAACATACAACAGCAGTCATCATGTGTGTGTGTGTCTGAGTGTGTGAGTGCGTGTGAGAATGTGTGTGTGGTGTCGGAGGGGAACGAACCGTGTGCGGCGTGGTGGATCGTACCGTTGCGCTGATCTAGATGAGTCTTCATGTTGCACAGTTCTCCTTTAATGTCTCCAGGAACCTCCATCCCCAACTTCTGATAAAACTCTCTCTGCTTCTTTATCTCCGCTGCTCCGGGAGGAAACATGGAGGACGAGTCAGTTACAGTCAACGAGGCGTGTGATGGTTTTATTTTATTTTATTTAGATACAAGATTCTTTAAGAGACTCAAAGCTGATTAGTCGACATTGAAAGAAAGAAACTTTAAAGGGATAGTTCAACATTTTGGCAAACTGGCCCATTGCCATAATCGCTATAGTCATAGCAGTAGGTTTGTTACCTTTGTTTGTCAGTGCAAGCTATTTTTAGAGCGGCGGAGCAGAGCCGTGAGCTGCTCAGAGCTACGCTACGGAGGCTCATGGGATTTCTTGGTTTCCCTCATCAAACTCATCAAATACACAATCCAACAACTCCAAAACGCTCTGGTGGACAAGTTGTGACCTGCACATTCACCACGCTATGAGATAATAACAGAACGTTACCAGACAGAGTTGTTTTAGAGGTAAATCCATGCAAAACCGCTGATGCGCGTTGCCTTCAGGGACAGTTTTTCATCAAGCAGTCTCTGTATTTACCTCTAAAACAACTCTGTCTGGTAACGTTGTGTTATTATCTCATAGCGTGGTGAATGTGCAGGTCACAACTTGTCCACCAGAGCGTTTTGGAGTTGTTGGATTGTGTATTTGATGAGTTTGATAATGAGGGAAACCAAGAAATCCCATTAGCCTCCGTAGCGTAGCTCTGAGCAGCTCACGGCTCTGCTCCGCCGTTCTAAAAATAGCTTGCACCGACAATTAAAGGTAACGAACCTACTGCTGTGACTATAGGGATTATGGCAATGGGCCAATTTACCAAAATGTTGAACTATCCCTTTAAGGTTATTTGATCATAAGACGATGACATCACACTCACCCTCTTGTAGTCCCGGTACCAATTTGTAGACAATGTCTTGCATTGTTCTGTCATGGCTGAAAAAGAATAAGAAAATAATTAGGTTATTGATTAGTTTATTGGATTTGACGTTACGGATACGAACTCCACGGCAACAGATCTGATAAATCATTGATACTCTTGGTCCTGAAGGTTACTTTATTTATATCCTCAGGTAAATTCTGTTTGTAGTTTATAAAAACAGTTAAAAATGTTTTACTCATCATTAACTCTATTTAAAAACTACATACTAATGAATATTCATGCGTTATAAATGAAGAATTCAGTATTTATTAATGCTTAACTAATGCTTAATAGTGTGTACTTATTATAAGGTGTTACCGTTGAGACGTATGCAGCTTGTGAATTTACAAACCTTCAAACTTTATCAATTATGGAGAAAAAAAACCAAACGTGTTACAACAAACTCTAAATCTGATAAATGTTCCTCCTGCTGCGTCAGTCTCAGTTAACCGGGCGGCTGCAGGTGTGTGACAGTGTGGGCTGCGGTCCGTCACCATGACGCTGAGTTTTGACACAACACAGAGAGTTGGTTACAGAGCGGTGGAGGAAAATCACCCGGGAAAAAAAAGGGAAAAGAAACAAAACGTGGAGCGTTAGAGTCTTTTCCTGCAGATGAGTCTCAGTCTGAACCACAGAGAAACACTGACCCCTGGTGGACAGACCTGGTACTACAGTCTGACAACAGGGGGAGACACTGAGGTCTGTTGGGTAATGATGTGACAAAACATACAAAAAAAAAGGCTCACAACTGTGTTCAATACACTACGCGCTACGATATATTAAAAATCTAAAGAAATATTCACAGGAAAAAGACAAAATAATACCAAAAAATACCAGATTTTGGGTTTCATCCAGCAGAAAGGAAAGGAAATTATTTAATAATGTAGAATAACGATCAACTTTGTTGTTTCCTTTGATTGTGATGAGTAAAATGAGTGTAATGATTCACAGTCTGAGGGTTTGGACCCTGCAGAAGGTCAACAAGAGAAATAAAAAGGTGTTAAGATATGAAGGTTTCATTTGTCTGATGTTTTTCTATTGGTCTAAATTTGTCATCAGACAATATTTCATTAACTTTGACCGCTTTTTGCCGATAAATCTTTAAAATAAAATACCTAAGAGGGAACTGAGTCAAAATTAATACATAAAAGTAAAAAAAAAAGAGTCTGAAAAGTTTGTTAATCTGGGGATTTTGCAGCAAATCACGTACAAAGTCTTTTCACTTGCTCAGTTACAGACATTCACATTAATAGATCTGGATCTGCTGCTGCTGTCGAGTCCAGCTGCCAAATGTAAATGATACTTAATTCTAAAGGTTCACAAACCCACGAGAAAATATCACACAATGTTTGGAAAACTTAACTGTGCTGGATAATAAAACTGGTGAAAACCGAGTAAATCTGAAGTAAAATGACCCTTAACACAAAAACTACAGAGAACAAATGCAGTTACTATGAATTACGTTCACAAGAGAGTCTATGTAAACAGCTTCATCCATGCTCCTCTAAGCCTCCTGGTCTCTACAGCATCTAAAATGTATAAATAAATGTATGTGAGGTCATCATAAAATATTAACTGCATATTGATCTACCTCCTATATTTGTAAAAAATAAACTAAACATGAGCCACATCAGCTAAATCCTCCCCCAGGGTTCAAGGACTGGATTCTTTACAATCACCACCAGTTTATTTTAAGTCTGGTTATGACTAAAATAATAGAAAATACTAGTGATTATTTTCAGCATGTGTGAATAAAAACAGATTAAAACCATGAAGCTGCTCTCGTGCTGGGATTAGTTCAGCCTCTGAAATCGACTTTGATCAATCGTCCTGACGATCAGACGATGAATCATCTGTGGAGAGCGTCGCCTCCTAATCGTTTGTGACGTTTCCCATCAGCTCCGAAAAATAAAAACAACTGCTTGAGGAGCTGATGTGTTTGAAATGAAGCATTTCCTGCACAAAACGCTGAGTCTGAAACACACAAACTGAAACACTGCTGCTCATTAAGTTTGTGTGACGTTAAAACAACGTGATGAAACAAAACATGAAATAACAACCAGACGACCTGATTTATGAACAATAACGTCATAACTTAGTGTTTATTATATTATTATATTTATTTCATATCGGAGGTCTGTTTGTGCAGAGTCAATGAGAAAATCACAGAAAAAAGGTGAATTTAACTATATAAACAAGTGAAAGTGCAACTTTTTGAATATTTTATGTTGCAGAGTATTAACTGAGATATCATAACTTTACCAATTCTATTACATATATGATATTAATATTATAAAGGTCTTATTTATGTTGAATATTAAAAAGACAAGCTTTAAAATCACTTTCTTTTACATTTAAATTTCTGTATTTTTGAGGCAATCAATCCTGATATGAAACTGTTTCTCAATTAAAAACATAAAACACATTTTCTAGCTGTCCATCTAGTGTCTTCATGAAATGTGTTTCTATATTTCTTTATATATTTTGTCATTTTCTATCAAAATCTTCCTTTTTTTTAACCAAAACCCATGAGGAGACCACGTTTTTCCCATCAGGCCCGTCGACGTTGGCTCGACCGAGTCTGAGGAGAAAAACCTCTTAAAACTCATTTTTATTTTTATGGACCTGCTTTTATGTGCCGTCGTCTTTTTATTTTATCTTTTTATAGTCTCCAGATCGCTCCTTCACTGCTTTTATTGTTTGCTGCTGTGCATGTGTTTCCTGATTTATATTGAAGTATTTAGTTTGTTCTGCCTCGGTGACTTATTCTGTCTTTTGATTAGTTTGTTTTTTAAAGGTGTTATATAAATTAAATTATTATTGATGTTGTCCTAACACTGTATAAAGACGGACTGGACGGTAGCAGCCGACAGAGTCACAGCTGTGTTTTATATCTCCAAGATAAACTCAGTTTTACACAGAAAATCTACAATAAAGACTCAATTTATGGGGCGTAGGAATAAAACTGAGAGGACGGAGGTTTTGTTTTTGTTTCCCTCATGGAGAGAGTGTGAGTCGGGGTCAAACTGGGACGGACTAATTTAATCTCAAGTGAGAGGACCAATAGCATTATAATATATATATTATGATGTTTACATTTCATGAACTATACTTTTACAAAACATTATGAACAAGCTGAAATTCCACAAGACAGCTAACCCTAACCCTACATGTGCAATTTCAACAATATTATTTCTCTTCTTTTATGTATTTTTTTGTTTTACACTTGGCAAATCCATCCCGTATGTTTGACACCGCTGCAATAAAGGGTCAAAAACCAGCATACTGATGAGTATTCATGTGTTATAAATGAAGAATTCAGTATTTGTTAATGCTTAACTAATGTGTACCTATTATAAAGTGTTTCTAACTGTTTGTATTTTAATTGGGTATTCTACTCACGTTGGTACCATGTACAGATGTTATTGCATTTAGAAGTCATGTTGTTTCCTGTCTGTGCCCAGCGACGGCAGTTTACAGCTAAATCTGGCCCAATAAATGTATTGACTGTCCCTGTTAAATAAATAAATAAATGCTACACACCTTTATGTCACTGCTACCAGTGCATATACTCTATATATTCTCAATTAACGTCAGAAACTGAGTTGTAAACGGGTTCAGAGACCCCAAGACTCTTTTCTTTTCTTTCTGCTGAAGAACGATGTTGTCGCTCCTCCTGCAGTTTGTTGTTGTTTACTGGGAACTGACAGCTGATTCCCACAGAGGACGACCACGTGTCGGTGTGTCGGTCTGTGTGTGTGTGTGTGTGTGTTGCAGGTTGAGGACTGATGCAGCAGGCAGCTCCCACCAGTGTGTGTGTTGTTTAAACAGTAAACAGACCTGAGCGGAGCAGACGTTGGTGTGTAGCTGTGTGATGATCGACCTGCAGCTGTTTGCAGGTCGCAGCGTCTTTAACTTTACTTCACTGAAACTTAACAACGTCCACACACTGCACAGCTCTCCATATGAGCTGTGTGGATACTTTTACTAAGTCTTTGTCTTCATTTATATTTAGTTGCACTTTATTTTTTGTATTTTTTTTTTACACATTTCATCATCCCTCCGTCTTGTTATGTGCACTTTAAATTTCTTGCACGTGTAACAATTAAACAATAAAAGCTTCTGATCTGATACTCAGGATTTATTCTCACTTTTTATAACAAAACATAAAATTTCAAATGATCAACAGACCATAATTATAATCAATTATATCAATAATTATAATCAACTGCATCATTATAGTAGAAACACTGAGGAAGAAGCACAGCGTCGGACTGATGCTTCTGCTGCTGCAACAGTAAAAAGACGTGGACACAACATGGACGTATTCATGCTATAAGCTCCAGAGCGTGTGTGTGTGTGTGTGTGTGTGTGTGTGTGTGTGTGTGTGTGTGTGTGTGTGTGTGTGTGTGTGTGTGTGTGTGTGTGTGTGTGTGTGTGTGTGTGTGTGTTGAGCAGGAAACAAGAGGATTCACAACAATGCAGAAGAACAGCAAGGGATCAGGGAGGTGAGAGGAGGAAGAGGAAGAAAAGGAGGCGCAGAAAGAGGGGAAAGAGAAAGAGGAGGAAAAACCCTAACCCTAAGGAGGAAGAGGAGGAGGAAGACGAGAAAGAAAGGAGGAAGATAAGGAGAAAGAGGAGGAGGGAAATGAGGAGGAGAAGGAGGAAAAGAAGGAAGAAGACAAGAAAGAAAGAGGAGGAGGAGGAGGAAGAGAAGGAGGAGGAGAAGGAACAGGAAGAGGAAAAAAAGGAAGAGGAGGAGAAGGAAGATGAGAAAGAAAGAGGAGGAGGAGCAAGAGAAAGAGGAGGAGGAAGAGGAGGAAGAGAAGGAAGAGAAGGAAGATGAGAAAGAAAGAGGAGGATGAGCAAGAGAAGGAGGAAGGAGGAGGAGGGGAGAAAGACAGAGGAAGAGGAGGAGGGGGAGGAGAAGGAGGAAGGGGAGAAAGAAAGAGGAAGAGGAGGAGAAGAAAGAAAGAGGGGGAACAGGAGAAAGAAAGAGAAAGAGTAGGAGGAAGGAGAGGAAGAGGAAGACGAAGGAGGAGGAGAAGGAGGAAGAGGAGAAAGAAAGAGGAAGAGGAGGAGAAAAAAGAAAGAGGAGGAAGAGGGGGAAGAGGCAAAAGAAAGAGGAGGAGGAAGAGGAGGAGGAGAGAAGGAGGAGAAGGAGAAAGAAAGAGGTGTGTGTGTACAACTCACCCGATGTACTGCAGTGGATGGCTCTGATGAATAACAATCCTACACGTGGGGCACGTGTTGTTCTCCTCCAGATACTTCACTAGGCAACTTCTACAGACTGCAGACACACACACACACACACACACAGAGACACACACACAGACACACACAGAGAGACACACACACACAGAGAGACACACACACACACACACACACACACACACAGAAACACACACACACACAGACACACACACACACACACACACAGACAGACACACACACACAGAGAGAGACACACACACAGACACACACGGACAGAAACACACACACAGAGAGAGACACACACACACACACACACACAGAGATACACACACGGTTAATCTCCAAGTTACAGGTGTGCAGCACATAAAGCCTAAAATTGCAGCAGCAATGACAGTTTTTAAATGACTGAGTTTCACTGAATGGTCGTTGATTAAAAGAAATGACAGAGTGTGTGTGTGTGTGTGTGTGTGTGTGTGTGTGTGTGTGTGTGTGTGTGTGTGTGTGTGTGTGTGGTGTTTTGCTGCAGCGCTGATGTGATGTGAATGTGTTGGTCTGTGTGAGTGAAGCTGCAGCGCCGCCGTGTGGACGCAGCAGGAACCACAGCGTCTGAGTGAACTGAACCTCTCTGTGGTTTGATAAGAGACGATCACATTAAACATTGATACTGATCAATAATGAGATCAATCACAGGTCAGATATTCACTGATGAAGGCAAACAGAATTAACTAACCCTTTTTCAGAACTTTTTAAAAATATATATAATCTATTTTTCACCTTTGTAACTAGTAAATTTGCCCTAAGTGGGATCAATATAAAGTCGTATCTTATCTTACTGGCTTGTATTAATTTTTATTTCTCATGTTTTACTTATTCATATATTTTAAGAGCTGTTTCTTTTTCTTTAAATAGTCTACTTTTATTTCTGGGTAGTTTAAATTTATCTCCTCTATTTTAGCCTTTTATCATTTCATCTCCTGTATTTTGGCTTCATTTTAACTGGATATTTAATATAAAATCATATATTTCATTTATTGTTTTACTCACTTTAGTACATCTGCTCTGTTTTATAGTTTAACAAGTTTATATCTGTCCTCTATTTATCATTCTTTTCAGTAAGAACAGCTTTATACCTGCTCTTATTTGGCCATAAGTGGATGTTTTTCTTAGTTTAAACAAACGGGTTTAGTCTAGCTCTAGGTCACATTCACACTGATAAACCTTTAAAGCAGGTGACTGGTTGTAATGTTGTGGCTGATTTGTGTATTTCAGAGAATAACTGAAACTATAAATTAAGTCTAAACGGAGAAAACAAGTTTGATGAACTCCTCTTCATATTTACAGATGTTTACACGTGTCATAGTTCAGACCAACATCACTGTTCTGTATCTTCTCCGTCCTGCAGCGTCGACCTTCACTCAGTCGTCAGAGTTTCTTTGGTTTGTCTCTAAAACCTCCTGATATATAAATATAAACGTCATTAATATGATTTGAACACAAACTCGTTCCTCCTCCGTCTGCTCCTCTGGGATTTTTCTCACCAGGTCAAAGCGTCGAGTGCAGCCGCTCCAGGAAACAAACACGTCGACTTTGATTAAACTGCTCAAACCACAGTGATGATGGCGGCGCTGAGATCGGCCCCAGGCCTCTGTCATCAGACTGCAGCACCACACAGCTAAGATTTTCACAATAAAAGCCTCTAAATATCAGCTGTGGATTCTGTAGAGAACCAACAACATCTGGCCTGATGTTGGAGCGTTGAGGTCGTCGTCACCGTGACCTCCAAGGACGGTCAATCTGGCGTCAGGTTTTTGTTGTTTAGTGTTGGTTATTATAATTACTATTATTATATTATTGAGTTGTTCGTTAAAGGAACAGTTCACCAAAAAATTAGATTCAGTCATTAGTGACTCACGCTCATGCTGATGAATACTCCGGAGTAGTTTTTTATTCCTCATATTCCTCAAAGTGCATCTGGAGACCCGGGAGGCCGGTTCATAGTCCAACGAAAACTTTATATGAGAGTAATAGGGCCCAACACAAAAACCATTTAATATTCCTCCACACTGCTCATCCGTTGCAACCCAAGTGTCCTGAAGGGATACAGTCCAGAGTTAGTTTACTGGAAACAACGTCATTTAGGACATTTTTACAGCCTAAACAGTCCTGTATTGAATTTGCCTGGTGCACGCTCTCACGTTCACGGGACGCACGCGGACGTGACCGGACTTGCTTAAATGGTGTTGTTTCCAGTAAACTCCTGACTTTATCCCTTCAGGACACTTGGATTGCAGCAGACGAGCAGTGTGGAGGAATATTAAATGGTTTTTGTGTAGTTTTATGGACGTTTTTGTGTCGGGCCCTATTACTCTCATATAAAGTTTTCTTGGACTACGAACCGGCCTCCCGGGTCTCCAGATGCACTTTGAGGAATAAAAAACTACTCTGGAGTATTCATCAGCATGACCGTGTGAAATTCATTTTTTGGTGAACTATTCCTTCTTATTCTGTTTTCTAAATTCATTTTTTCCTGTTTAATTGCTTCATTTTATGTCTTAAATCTATTTCTTAGTCTCGTTTGAAATGAAGGAGAATTGATTTAAAAAAAGAAAAGGCGGTGCAGGAAGTCGTGTGGCCTGACGGTCGAGGAATCAAAGAGGAAGCTCGGCACGAGAACTGGTTTCACAAGAGCGATGAAAGCGCCAGTGAAGCTCAGATGGTCGGCAGCTGCGTCGCTCACACACACACACACACAAACTTAACACTAACTGCATTAATGTCAATCCAACAGAAAACAATAGAAAACTTTGGATTAAATAATTTAACGTCACAACTCATCGACTCTTTTAAAGCTTGTTTATCGAACGTCGCTGGAACAGAAAAGTAAAACTTAATCATCTGTTCCCTGTTAAACTTCTCGTTTGATTCCTCTTCGTCTTTTCTCTCTTTGTAACTTCTGCTTTGAAAAACTCAACGATCAGAAAACATCTGGACGACCTTCAATCACAATCACAGTTCTCCTTTAGAAAACTCCACAAAACCAACAAAAGCTTTTTTTTTTTCTATTGTCAATTATGTTCAAATTCTCAATAATATGAATTCACAGCTTCAGAAAACAAACTTTTGCTCCGTTAACGACTTTAATCAGTTTTGTTTCTCCGCTTTGAACGTTTCCATTTGTTTGTTTACAGTAGAAAACTGATTTATTACTGATTGTTTATATGAGAACAGAGTGCGTTCTGTCGTCATGAAGCACAACGTCACCACTGTCTTTAAATCATCAACACTGTTATAATAATAAGAATCAGGATAAACTTGTTGTCGTTTTGTTTCGGTTGACGGACGATTATTCAGATTTAACTCTGAGAATGAACTCGTTCTCGCAGAAAATTGCTTCTAATTACGACGAATAAATCAAAACAGATCTGAGAACGAGACGGTTTTACATCATAAAAACATCTATTAATATGAGTCTTTCAGGGAGTTTGTGCAGCTGAGGACGGATTATTATGAAACTCATCAGGACATAAAGACACAAGAGATGCATCTTAATGAGAGAACTGATTAATAAAGACACAGTTTACATGCAGCTGCTGAATCATCCTAGGCTACTTTACACCACGATGATGTGTCTGTAGCTTTCTCTCAGCTTTTACCTGGTTGAATAAAGGGTCACTAGAATATTAATAATAATTATTACTATCATTATTATATATATGGAAATAACACTAGTGTGTGTGTGTGTGTGTGTGTGTGTGTGTGTGTGTTGTTGTTGTTGCAGGAAACAAGAGGATTCACAACAATGCAGAAGAACAGGAAGAGATCAGGGAGGTGAGAGGACGAAGAGGAAGAAAAGGAGGAGAGGGGAAAGAGAAAGAGGAAGAAGAGGAGGAGAAAGTGGAAGAGAAGGAGAAAGAGGATGAGGAAAAGGAGGAGAAGGAGGAGGACCAGAAAGAAAGAGGAGGAGGAGGAAGAGAAGGAGAAGGAAGAAGAGGAAGAGGAAGAGGAGGAGAAGGAAAGAAGAGGAGGAGCAAGAGAAGGAGGAAGAGTAGAAAGAAAGAGGAAGATGAGGAAGATGAGGAGAAGGAAGAAGAGGAGAAAGAAAGAGGAAGAGGAGGAGAAGAAAGAAAGAGGAGGAAGAGGGGGGAGAGGAGAAAGAAAGAGGAGGAGGAAAAAGATGAGGAGGAGAAAGCGGAAGAAAAGGAGAAAGAGGAGGAGGAGAAGGAGAAGGAAGAGGAGGAAGACAAGAAAGAAAGAGGAGGAGGAGTAAGAGATGGAGGAAGAGGAGAAAGAAAAAGGAAGAGGAGGAAGATGAGGAGTAGGAAGAGGAGAAAGAAAGAGGAGAGGAGGAAGACGGGGAAGAGGAGAAAGAAAGACGAGGAGGAGGAGGAGAAGGAGGAAGGAGAGGAAGAGGAGGAGGAGGAGGAGAAGGAGGAACAGGGGGAAGAGGAGAAAGAAAGAGGAAGAGGAGGAGAAGAAAGAAAGAGAAGGAGGAAGAGGGGGAAGAGGAGAAAGAAAGAGGAGGAGGAGGAGAAGGAGGAAGGCGAGAAAGAGGAGGAGGAGGAGAAGGAGGAAGAGAAGGAGGAAGAGGGGGAAGAGGAGAAAGAAAGAGGAGGAGGAGGACCTACAGGTGTGTAAGCACTCGGTGACGGTGGTGGCGTCGATCAGGTAGCCCTCACACAGACGACATGTGATGTGGGCGTTGATGTGACACAGTTTAATCTTCCTCGTCAGCATGTCGGGGTTCTGGGGAGGAAGAGGAGGAAGAGGAGGAAGAAGAAGAGGTTAAAACATCTGTAAAATAAAATTCAGCTTCAGAGATCAAAACTTTAACATCAAAATTAAAACATCTTCACATCGAAACTGAACAAAATGATCAACGCATCAGGAAAATTTAACTAATTAAACTAAAATATAATGTGTGAATGTGGCTGAAAAAAAGTTTGTGACCGAAGTGACGATGACACAGTTTTTTGCTTATATTATTTATCAGATCAGAAGATGAATTGTTCAGACCTGACAAAAACAAAATAGAGTTGAACTGTTTCCAATCAGGTAAAAAAGTAGAGACATAAAGACCAATTATTTATCTTCATGTATTGATCAACACTCCTGTTCTCCCTCTATTACACTCTGCAGGTCACACGGTCGCTGTCTGACTGACGGAGCCTCGTTAATAAAAACAGGTCACAGGTTTAATCTCCATTGTCTCTGCTCTACAACCACAGATAAAACACCGACTGCTCCGTACGTTACATAATAACGTCACAGATGTGCAAACAGGCGAGGATAAAACTCTGAAAACACTGCAGCAAAAACAAACGTTAAAATCCTTAATGGTTTTTTGCTGTTTTTTTTTTTAACTGTGGCTGAATTAAGCTGCGTTTTCAGACCAGATCGAGGACGTTTGGTCAGAATTTAAAAAGTTAACTGAGGTGAAATTAACTCCAGAGAAATGTCCAGAAATCTGAGCAGGAGGGAGAATAAATACATTTATATTAAACTTTATTGATTCAGGTGAATCCCACTGAGACAGAAAACTCATTATTTTTTAATGTAATCTTATCTATTCTTATTTATTTTTTTATTTTACTTAAGAAAACTGCTGCCGTCTCTTCTTTGTCTTATTTTAAATGTGTCTCCTTTTTATTTTGCAAACACCGTGACAGGAAGAACGGCCTCTCGCTCCCATGTTAAACAAAGGTTTTTCATGAAAGTGACACTAAACAAAGGGAAACCTGAATGTACATTAAACAATATACTAAAACAATACATTATCAATGAGTTGACGATAGAAATTGTTTTAAAAAAAACCCAATAAACTTTTAAAAATTGTAGTAAAATAAAAGACACAAGGAAAATTTAAATTTAAAATGTGTTAAATTTATAAAACTATCAATATGATCAATGATAAGTGCTGTAGCTTAAATAAAAGTTAAAAACTCTTTCTCTTTATCTCCAGCTGTGATGCACAGAAGGGAATCAAACACAGAACCTTGCTGACTAACCACTGGACCACTGTGCCGCCCCCATGGTCACTATTTCCATCCATTATCAATACACTAATCAACCGGTGCGTTCACAATCACCAATAATCAGCAGGTTAATAAAGTGAATATTATTTTTTCCTATACATCACCCACTGTTACAATAAATTAATTTAAATATTTTACATTTAATCAATCGATATTATTTGATTGATTATTTGAGTCTATTTTGAGTCTAAATGCACAAAGATTATTTTCTTTTAAAGGGTAAATGAGTTAAATCTTCAGTTATATGAAGAATCAGCTGATGAAACAGAAACGTCTCAGTGCAGCTTCTCTCTGTTTCTCTCTGCAGCTCCGACTCTGTTCATACTCCGACCTCAGACGAACTCGAAGAGGAGGAGGAGGAAGAAGAGAAGGAGGAGGAGAAAGAAGAGGAGGAAAAAAGAGGAGGAGGAAGACGAGGAGGAGCAAGAGAAAGAAAGAGGAAGATGAGGAGGAGGAGGAGAAGGAGGAAGAGGAAGAGAAGGAGGAGGCGGAAGAGGAGGAAGGCGAGAAAGAAAGAGGAGGAGGAAGAGAAGGAGGGAGAAGAACAGGAGGAGAAAGTGGAAGAGAATGAGAAAGAGGAGGAGGAAAGGAGGGGGAGAAGGACAAAGAGAAGGAGGAAGACAAGAAAGAAAGAAAGAAAGAAAGAGGAGGAGGAGGAGGAGGAAGAGGAAGAGAAAGAGGAAGAGGAGGAAGAAAGAGGAGGAAGAGGAGGAGAAGGAAGACGAGGAAGACGAGAAAGAAAGAGGAGGAGGAGCAAGAGAAGGAGGAAGAGGAGACATTACATTACACTGTTGCAATAAATTAATTTAAATATTTTACATTTAATCAATCGATGTTATTTAATTGATTATTTGAGTCTATTTTGAGTCTAAATGCACAAAGATTGTTTTCTTTTAAAGGGTAAATGAGTTAAATGTTCAGTTATATGAAGAATCAGCTGATGAAACAGAAACGTCTCAGTGCAGCTTCTCTCTGTCTCTCTCTCTGTTTCTCTCTGCAGCTGTTTGACGCTGCAGCTCCGACTCCGCTCAGACTCCGACCTGAGACGAACTCTCTCAGATTAAAACTAAAACACAGAGCAGAGCAGGTATCAGTGTATCAGTGTATCAGTGTATCAGTGTATCAGTGCAGCGTTCAGTCCACAGGTGGAGACGGAGAGCTGCGGTGTAAGAGACGGACCGATACACCGGCTCTTTCATCCACTCAGCTGCTTCTATATTCAGTTTGTATTTGTTATTTAGTTGTTGCACTTTGTCTGAACCATCCACGGCTTTTTTTTTCTTTTTTCATTTCAAACCCTTTAGGCAACTTTTGCTGCATCCATCTTCCATCTTGTATTGTTCTCTGTTATTGTTTTAAACATTATGGGGTCACAGGATTTTATTATTTCTATTTCTCTGGTTTTGTTGTTTGTTGTTTCTCTTTTTCTTTTTCTGTGCAAGCACTATGTAACTTTTCTTTTTGCTATATAAGATATACTATCACCATTATTATCTTATCTGTTCAATTTCTTTGTTGCCCTTGTTTCTAACTACCTGTATTTATAAACACACACACATATACGGCAGGGAAAATCAGTATTGAATAGACTTGCATGGTGAGCAGCATAGAGGCCATGGCGGTTAAATGCATTACTCATTGTTTTTGTTTTTTACTGTATCTGCTAATTGCAGGTCTGTCTACAGCTCTGTCTCTCTTCTTAGTTTTCTGTGAGGACCTGGTCGTGGACAGTTTAAGGTGAAATGTTGTTTTTAGTTCCAGATTAACCCTAACCCTTTCTAAATGAATTTTAACTTTTAACTATTGTTTCTGAGAATTAACTCTTTGAAACCACCTACACTGATGTGCTGCTTTTAGGGGTCAGGGTTTCTTTCTTTGACAAACACAGCTTGTATTCAATAGTATTTTAGAAAAAAGACCTGAAAGTAACGAGTACTTTTCAGCCTTTCTAGAAATTAACTTGAGTAAAAGTAAAAAAAATTGGAAATGTATTCAAGTAAGAGTAATAAGTACCAAAGAAATCTAATAAGTAAAGTACAAATCACTGGATATGTACTTAAGTACAGTGCTCAAGTAAATTTACTCCGTTACTGTCCACCACTGCCTTATCAGGCGTCAACTAAACCAGCTGATATGACTTAACTTTCTAAATACTGACGACTCCAGCTGCTTTTTTGTCTTTCCAAACCTCTTTGCACCTCCTCCTTTTCCTCATGTGTTCAATACCTATTCCATGTGTCATTTCACTTTATTACACATTACTTAATTTAGAGACATAAATGTTTGGATTCCTTTGTATGTGTGCATTACTTGGGTTTTTTGTTTTTCATTTTCCAAAGGATCAAAGGATCATTGTTTTCTTAAACTGATGGCTCCAACTTAGAGGGAAGTTGTTTAAAGACTTGAAAGATGTCACAAAATGTTTTTGGATGAATGATGTACCAAGTTCAAAAATCAATAAAGATATGTGTTAAAAAACAAAACAAACGAAGAGCAACTTTCAGTCTTAGGAGTCTTTGTGAATACAGGCGCTGATCATCAAATCAACAGTTTAAAGGTTTTTATGATGTTATGAAACTGGTCAGATGTGAAGATTTGAACCGAATCTGTTCAACATCACTGGATCGTAATGAAACAAACTAACAAACCAAACGTCTTCTACAGCCTGAGTATCGACACACAACTGGGCCCGACTCCGTCTCAACTAAAGAGCTTCTTTGTTTCTGCCTGAAAAGCAGGAAAAGTAAAAAAAATAAAAATAAATACTACCACCTAACACCCAGCTACATTTTTACCCTTTTTTTTCTCTTTTAACAACTCAAAACATAACTAATAATAAACATAAAGCTGTGGATGGGACCAAGTTACAGATTTGACATGTAAATAAACTAAAAATAAACAGTATTGTGGCTTTAAGATGTGACTTCTTCCTCCTCATGATCAGCAGCAGGTTGTTGTTTGACGGCTTCGTTCTTCTTCTCCGACAGAGACGACGTTTTAAACTCAGTGAAATCGGCTGATTCGTGTCTTTAAAGAAAATGTTTGAAGCTTCTTCTCGACTCTGAGGAGATGAGACGGAGGAGTTTCACTAAAACCTGACGTGTGTCTGAGCGTGAATCACATCTACTGGTGTCGTTCTGTCTCCTCCTTTGTGTTTTCCTGATGAAAACAACTGTTTTTACTCTTTACGCTCGTTTTCCTCGACACATGAAGCCAGTTGCACAGTAACCGACACCGACTTTCAGCCAAAAACCAGCAGATGTGAAATCGCAGCCGACTGCTCTTCAGTTAACGGACGGTTGTTGTGTCCAGTGAATCAGACGTCGTTTAGAGGCTCCAGGCGGGATCTAGAATAAAAATAAAAATAAAAAACCCCACAGCGACTGAACGGCTGAAACATCTGGATGCTGAGGTCGATACGAGGGAGATAAAGACGCCTGATGAATCCAGATGTTGTCATCTGAAGGTGACGATGTTTAAATCCTCTAAACGTATTCAGGAAGTTAGAAAAACTGTTTATGAGACGGATCAGGGGAGATCGGTCTGATTTATCTTCAATATTTGTGATTTTCTTTTCAAGAAAATGTGTCAAATATTCCTCATTTTAGCTTCAAGACTGTGAGAATATGTTTTGTTTTGTCTCTTCTGTGATAGAAAATTAAATATATTGAGCTTTTGAAGAGTTGGTCGGACAAAACCAGTGATTTCAAAATGTTTCTGGAGGTTTTAGATCCAATTTCAAACCAGTTAATTGAGAAAATTATCATATTTTTATTTTTAAGTATTTAATTTAAAAAGTTAAATATCTGACAGTGAAATTCAAATGTTAAAACTTTTATTTCCCTCAAATTTATTATCGATAGATAGATAGATAGATAGATAGATAGATAGATAGATAGATAGATAGATAGATAGATAGATAGATAGATAGATAGATAGATAGATAGATAGATAGATAGATAGATAGATAGATAGATAGATAGATAGATAGATAGAGATACTTTATCGTCTATCAAGTAAAAAAACAGAAATGTCTCTTTAAAACAGCTCAATGAAACATTAAAAACACATAAAAATCACAGACATAGCCACTAAAACACATTCAAAGTGCGTCCAGTTTCCCGTTGGTTTGTGGGTCAGTGAAGGCATCGTCACCAGCAGCAGCAGCAGCAGCAGCAGCAGCTGTGTGTGGTTCTTACCCCTAAAACCGCCATGCGTCGACTGTGGATGGAGCAGCAGCCACGTCTCTTCCTGCGGTTGATCGGCCGACGGCGTTAGCTCCTCATCATGGAGAGTCTCTCATCGGAGCCTGGAGAGGGAGAGAGGGAGGGAGAGAGGGAGGGAGGGAAGGAGAGAGAGAGGGAGAGAGAGGTCAGTCGTCTGTTGTTGTTTATCAACGACAATCAGGATCAACAGTGAGAGCGAGGTCAGAGAGCTGACGACAGCGGCTGCTTCAGTGTCACACAAACTGTCTCAGATATCAACGACACAGAACTGAACAGGAGGGAAGGACAAACTGCAACGATGTCGATGATGTGAGTCTGAGAGTTTAAGAAACTAAACACGAAACAGCCACGTTCTGTTTTTGGTGCAGTAAGAATCAACAAGTCTAATGAAAATGAGCCTCAGTTTTTTAGTCCTGGGTCAAACAGATGTGACGTTCAATGTCCAACAACAAACAGTTACTATTTCAAAATGAAACCGGAAACAGAGTCAGAGTCCACAATGTTTGAGGAGGAGGAGGAGGAGGAGAGAAAGGAGAGAAAAGAGAGGGGGAGAAAGAGAAAAGAAAAAGGACAAAGAAAGGAGAAGAAAAGCAAGAAGGAAAAAAGAAAGGATAAGGATAAAAAGGTGATAAAGGAAAAAAGAAGGTGGAGGAGGAGGAGAGGAAGAAAAGAAAGGAAGAGATAAAGAAATGAGAAGAAAAGGAAGGAGAAAAGAAAGAATACGGATAAAAAGGTGATAAAGAAGGAGGAGGAGGAGGAGAGGAAGAAAAGAAAGGAAGAGATAAAGAAATGAGAAGAAAAGGAAGAAGGAGAAAAGAAAGAATACGGATAAAAAGGTGATAAAGAAAAAAGGAGGAGGAGGAGGAGAGGAAGAAAAAGAAAAGAAAAAAGAAAGGAAGAAAGGTGATGAAGAGAAAACGAAGAAGAACAAAAAGAAGAAAAGAAAGGAGAGATAAGGAAAGGACAAGAGGACCATTGAGAACTGATCAATCAGGCCGTCACCTTGTTCCACCAGGTGCATGATGGGAAATAATCTCAAAGGACTCGACACGTCAGACTGAGATGAAGTGACATCAGAGAGAAAGTGTGTGTGTGTGTGTGTTTTTGACTTGACTGAGCGACAACAAACAAATAAACAAACAGACGAGGAGCTGATGTTGTCGCCACGGAGACGCAACTCGTCGTCACAGTCACCACCACTACTACCACTGTGGTTGTCAGTCACCGTGGCAACACAGGGAACAAATCTGAGTGATGAGTCGGAGCAGCAGCATCATCATCATCATCGTTGTCGTCTGAGTCAGTGGTCGGAGAGGAGGACGACCGCTACAGTCACAACACCACACACACACACACACACACACACACAGTCTCACACACACATGCGAACGCGAGGAAACACACACACCCTGACACACAAGAACACACACACACACACACACTCTTTAAAGTCTCCGGTGACCAGACTAACTCCAACCTGCCTCTGTCTGATCATCAGACCGTGAAATTAACCCAGTTAGTCGACAGAGATGAAACGTGGCGAGGGCTGCTGAGGACACACACACAGACACACACACAGACACACACACACACACACACAGACACACAGACACACACGCACACTAACACACACAGACTGATGAGCCTCAGACAGATGTTATCGTCACATGACGCCCGGCGACTCCTCAGTGATGATGTGGTGTTTTATATCTGTGAGGTTGGGCCGAGGTCACTCACACACACACACACACACACACACAGACAGACACAGACACACACACACACACACACACACACACACACACACACAGACACACACACAGACACACACTCAGACAGGTGTGAACACATGAACTGTGTCGGCAGTGAGAACAACATTGAGGGTGAGGACATGACAGATGCTGACAGATGTTTCCAGGACGATTCTTCAACACGTCGACGACGGCGGTGGACGGACGTCGTGGAATCAGACCGAGGTGAAACGATCTCTACACCCGCCGCCGCACGTTGTCATAACGACACCAAGATAAAAGTCTTAATGAGTAAAACCATCATTAGTGTGTAAATATTAAAGGTGCATTGTGTAGGAATTACTCCCATCTAGCGTTGCGGTTGTATATCACAAGCAACTCATCGTATTTTTCATGCTGCATTCACATGAAATTGGGCAGACGGCAGACGGACGACAGCCACTGCACGTAACGGCATAAACAAGCCTCTATGTAAACAAGTGGTCCGTCAGCACGAGGCAAAACGGACAATATGTTGTCATGGCGATGTCGTATTGTTTACCTGACCCACATTTTACCGGCTTTTTCTCCACTTCTGTGACTAAAATTACATCTGGTTTGTTACCGACGGCCGTCTGCCCGCCTGCAGATGAATGCAGAATCAGTGTAACGCTCCATTCCTCCTCACTGCGTTACCGCGGTGACTTTTCACAGACGCCACCTCGACCTGAGCCGACAGCTCCGGTGTCTCCGCTGAGTTTCCGTGATTCATGAAAAACATACTTTTGAACCAAATAATCGATTTTCGTGAATAGATAACAGGAGAAGTTACACAATGTCCCTTTAAAGGGAAACTCTATTATGCTTTTCCAGCTTTTCAGACTTATAAATATGTTTAAAATGCTGGATGATGGTTCTAGAGGACGTGGAAGTGCCATATCATGAGGTTTATGCATTTGGAGGTAAACCCTGCCAGATGTTTTGGATTTCTCTGCACGTTGTGTTTTACTCGGTTGCACTGACTTTTTTTAACATTAAAGTCACGTTATTTCCCTGTTTTTTTTTTCTTTCTTAGGAGTGAATGTGAGGCTCTACAGGCAGAGGATGTTGTCATGATGTTGTGTAAAACAGCCTTTATTTACATAATTTTCAGTATTTATAGACATGAGGTGCAGGAATTTAAAGCTCAGCAGTGATTCAGCAGCACAAAGGCAAAAATAAATGATCATAAATACTGAATAAGGAGGGAAATACTGAGATATCTGATTGTGAGTCTATTGTTGAATCTGTAGCTGTGGTTCAGACTGATGATGATGAAGATGGAGACCTTCAGACAGACTGAAGATGTTTGTTCTCTCTCTGTTCTCAGCTGTTTGAGCTGCTGCGGAGGAAAGAAAAAAAACAGACTCAAGGCGACGTATAGAGGAAAAGATAAACCCTCCTCCTCCTTCTCTCTCCGTCTCAGTTCAGTTCAGTTCAGGTCACTTCAGTTTCTCAGTGACGCCGCTGCTGTTGTCTCTGTGTCGTCTGAGGCTTCGCTGATCTGAACCTCTGTGATCCGTCGCTCTCCTGTTGGACGAGCGGGAAAAGACTCAAAACCGTGAAGAGAATCAGCTGCAGTTCAGCCGAGGACACAAACACACACACTCAAACACACACACACACACACACACTTTCTCTCTCTAATCACGTTTCAGTCCAAATGCAGCACAGATTTTTCACCCACTTCCCTGAGCGTCGAGGTGATTCGTCATCGTCTACGTCACCAGGAAGCGGTTCGAGTCCGTGAGCAAAGTTCTGATATGTCCAGTCGACACGTCCAAGACTAAATTACTCACCCTCCTCCCCCCTCCTCCTCTTCCTCCCTCCTCCTGCTCCCTCTGCTTCCTCTCCCCTGTTTAATGACTCTGCACATTAAACTCCTGATATTTATCTTCAGAGCAGCACGACGACGTCCACATCCACATGCACACAGTTCACCGCCGTTTGATTTCTGACTAATGTGACACACGAGTGCAACAGTTTAAATCACTTAAACCCAGTCCAACGTGATTAAACGTTGAGATTAAAAGGATCTAAAATGAGATTATATGATATTAAGACGTTTGTGGAAATACAACACACACACACACACACACACACACACACACACTCTGAGGCTGCAGCTATTGATTTCTGCCATTAGGAAAACATTGTCTTTTAGCTAATTAATGACTCGTTTGACCTGATCGATGTCAGAAAACAGTTAAAAAAAACATCAATAAACCAGCTGCACTTGGGGAATTTCAACTTTAAAGGGATAGTTCAACATTTTGGCAAATTGACCCATTGCCATAATCCCTATAGTTTTAGGAGTAGGTTTGTTACCTTTAGCCTAATTGTCGGAAGTTGTTGTTGCTAGTTGTTTTTAGATCGACTGAGCAGGCTCATGAAATTTCTTGCAAATACAGAGACTGCTTGCTAAAAAACTCCCCCGATGGGAACGTGCATCAGCTGTTTCGCGTGAATTTACCTCAAAAACTACTCTGTCTCGTAACGTTCTGTTATTATTTTATAGTGTGGTGAATGTGCAGGTCACAACTTGTCCACCAGAGTGTTTTGGAGTTGTTGGATTGTGTATTTGATGAGTTTGATGAGGGAAACCAAGAAATCCCATTAGCCTCCGTAGCGTAGCTCTGAGCAGCTCGCGGCTCTGCTCCGCCGTTCTAAAAATAGCTTGCACCAACAATTAAAGGTAACAAACCTACTGCTATGACTATAGGGATTATGGCAATGGGCCAATTTGCCAAAATGTTGAACTATCCCTTTAAAGTCATTAACGATTTGTTTTCTATCAGTTTGACACATAATTTATCGATGAATCGGCTCTAAAATATCAAAACAAACACTTCAGATGAGAAAAAACCTGAGTCTGATTCATAGACGTGTTTGAACTGTAGTGATTCATGATGAGACTACAGATCTTCATCCTCCTCCTCCTCCTCCTCCTCCTCCTGAAACCTGTCGAGCTGGCCACGGTTTCCCACAATCCTTCACTCCGACTCATTCACACTCACGCCGACACCTTCACAGAGAAAAACCAGCAGCAGCAGCAGCAGCAGCAGATCTGATGCTGTTCACTGGCTCATGTGATTAAAGCTGCACAAACAACAACAAGAAGTTACACAACGTCAAAGTCTGAAGGACGTAAACAAACTTTAAATGGCTCCAAGAAACTTCAGATGTTTGCCGCTGAATATCTCAACTGATAAATATCTATCAATCATCTCCACAGGTAACTTCTCCTCGAAGATCTCGTCTCCTCATGTTGTTGTTGTTGTTGTGGCCTCTGGTTCTCGACCTGGAGCCTCGAGGTTCAACAGATTATTAAAGAGATAAAAACATGAAAACAACATATTATTGTTGTTTTCTTTCCTGGTATTGGATCAGTAAGTATTTGCATATTAGCCAAGTTCAATGTCATAATCCAGGTCTTGGTGTTTTTTAATTTGATCGAACAGATAATTAAAAGAATCAAAAACAACATATGTGACCTGATCCAGCAAAATGAGTCACAGTGGTCCACATTTCAAAATTGAAATTTATTTTTTATATTGTTGAAACTATAGAACATCTCTGGTCAGCAAACTCTGGCGTCTGTTCCTGTACAATGTGATTGCACACACCCTATACAGTCCCTTGTTGTCCTATAGGCACCATTCAACAAATCTAGCGATTCACATGCAGTTTACAGCTTGTCTCTATCATAAACGGTTCAGAAGTTATTTCACCTTTTGTAAAACATCTGCAAGCGTTGCATCCATGTTACACTCGGTTTAGCATCAACGCTACACTCAACTTAGCATCTGTTCCTGTGCTACGTGATTACACGCGGACCCCGTCCTTTGTTGTCATAGAGGCACCATTCAAGGACGCTTGGAAAGTGGACAATCTCACGTTTCACATGCAGTTTACAGCTCGTCTCTATTATAAACGGTTCAGAAGTTATTTAATATTGTGCTCGTCTCTAGAGGGTTAAAAGTTGCAAGTCAGAGCAGGTCGCAAATAATTGCTGAACATTTTAACATCTTCAGGCGTCTTAAAGTTCTTCTAATAAGACAAAACCAAGATGGAGGAACATCTCGTTCTCATGCAACATTTTTACATTTTGTCCTAAATGCACAGATTTCTCATAAATCAGCCAAACAGTCCTGAACCTGTTTAAGAGGAGCTGCAGCTTCATGAGATTTCATCATCTTTGCAGAAACGATGCAACCAAAAAGGCTTCCTTTGTGCTTTGGTCTGGCCTGGTCTGGTTTATCAACGTTCATGCATTCATTCATAAAAGTTAGTAAAAAGGAAAATGCAGCTCAGCTTTTAAAAACACATCCACATGTGCATTCAGGCAACTTTGCAGATTAAAACACACATTTGTCTCCAGGGCTCCAGATTTACTTCTTTTTCTTCCTTGTTTACACTGGATTTAGTCCTGGTCCTTTATAATAATACATAAAAATGTAAAATGATGTCACAAAAATCTCCAACCTGTTTCTGTCTGAGGTGAAATATCAACAAAGTCACAACAGAATAACGAAACCCAGCCGCTCACGAGAGGCTGAAGAGGAAACGTGACTTTACATGTGAAAACACTCGTTACACCTCATTTAATTCATGTCAAAATGTAAAATCATTGAAGTCCAGAGGTCAACAAACAAACAGACAAACACCACACGGTGATGTGGATACGAGGGTCAGTTCAAAAGCTTTAAAAAACACAAAACAACCTGAGGACTGATCTGGTTTGTGTTTCATGTCTTTGACAACGAGCAGCACCGGTCAGATGTCATTTCAAGGCAGCGCCAGGAATAAAACATGCCGTGCTTTTATTTTGTCGGGTATAAAAGATGCTTAAATTAATATTTACTAGGAATAAATAGATATTTGGTGGAAGAAACAGGGTTTTGGCAAAGTTTTCTACAAGATAATTGAAGACGAGGAGGATTTCTTGTTTCTATGAACTGAGACAAACACGGAGTTGGCAGCGTCTCAGCGCTGGACAAACTGTATCCTGTTCACTGATTGTTGTGAAAACCGTTCGTGGACACAATCAGGACGAATCCCAGAGCAGCAGCAGCAGCAGCAGCAGCAACAACAGCAGCTGGAGCCAAGAGAAAAACACACCAACTCCACAATCTTTGAGAACAGGAACAGAAACTTGATTTTGTTGTCAA
Organism: Trachurus japonicus; assembly: GCF_045865225.1. Classification (NCBI taxonomy): domain Eukaryota; kingdom Metazoa; phylum Chordata; class Actinopteri; order Carangiformes; family Carangidae; genus Trachurus; species Trachurus japonicus. The sequence continues at coordinate 10,491,525 of NC_140916.1, read as the reverse complement.
CAGACGCCAAAGACGCTGGGAAACAAAAACACAGACAGAGGAGGCAGAAGAGGGGAGGCGTTCAGGATCGCAACACGTTTAAACGGCTGAAGAGGAAGTAACAGAGAGAGAGGAAGAAGCAGCAGAATCAACGTCAGGTTTTTTTTTTTTTGGGAAAAACGTCACGACTGAAGCTGCAGCTGACGAACAGAAACAGTGACAACGGTCGACGTCCCTGCTCCGTAGGAAACGTCTCATATCAGACACCGATTCAGATTAAACAGCAAAAAAAAATCAGCTTTGAAAACAGAAAACAAAACACAACGCCAAATTGAGTTTCTGGTTCTTTAAACCACAAATATATGATATCAACATTTCAAAATAAAATAGAGGAAAAAGGATAGTTAATAGTTCACCAAAAAATGAAATTTAGTCATTAGTGACTCACCCTCATGCTGATGAATACTCCGGAGTAGTTTTTTATTCCTCAAAGTGCATCTGGAGACCCGGGAGGCCGGTTCATAGTCCAATGAAAACTTTATATGAGATTAAAAGCATCCGAAACAAAAACGTCCATAAAACTACACAAAAACCATTTAATATTCTTCCACACTGCTTGTCCACTGCAATCCAAGTGTCCAGAAGGGATATAGTCCAGAGTTTTCCCAAGACAACGGTAACGTCCGCGTGTATTGTGTGAAAGCGAGAGCGCGCCCCAGGCAAATTCAATACAGGACTGTTTAGGCTGTAAAAATGTCCTAAATGACGTTGTTTCGAGTAAACTCTGGACTATATCCCTTCAGGACACTTGGATTGCAGCAGACGAGCAGTGTGGAGGAATATTAAATGGTTTTTGTGTAGTTTTATGGACATTTTTGTGTCGGGCCGCATTACTCTCATATAAAGTTTTCGTGGGACTACGAACCAGCCTCCCGGGTCTCCAGATGCACTTTGAGGAATAAAAAACTACTCCGGAGTATTCATCAGCATGAGGGTGAGTCAATAATGACTGAATTCATTTTTTGGTGAACTATTCCTTTAAGATCAAGATGTCAAAATGAAAATTGAATTTGAAAAGCGGAAAACTAACATGTTAAGTACTAGTTTTCAATATTTAGTTGAGTTATTGGAAAAAGGAGAAACTGAGTGATAAAATCTTTCCATATGAGAAGTGAAGAAATATCATCCGTTCATTTTCACACAGAAATTAGACCAAGACCTGGAAATGAGCAAATGGGAAGTGAAGAGTGTGTGAAACGGATCATGTGACCAGAGTCATGTGATCAACATGGCAAAGGATGTGGTGTCATAATTTAAAAATAAAAAAGTGGAAGTAAAAGCAGCTTTTTGTGAATATCTCAGATCAACATCAGTGAGTCGACACCTGGGATACAGATGTCGATGTCACATCTGTTTTGTTCATTATAAACCAGTGGGAAAATAGGAAAACGGCACCGAAACGATTCAACTATTGATTATCTGACGACGAACGTGAAGTGTGAACTGATTTTCTTTCAAGCAGCTCGGTTTTAAAACTCATAAACGACTCGTTCTGTGTTTTTAAACAATCGATTTTCTTCTTCTTCTTGCTCCACTGCAACGACTCTCGACGACTCTGAGCTGCTATTATAATGTAATTCGAGCTTTAACACTGATTCATGTCCTGCGGATTCAGCCAAGTCTGGAGATTAACAACATTTGCAGTCAATCACGAGCTGAACAACTGTCTCAGTAGCTGATCACACACACACACACACACACACACTCACTCTCTGGCATCACAAAGGCGGCCCTGTTGCCCTGTTGCCCTGCCTGTGGCTGCTGAGTGTTTGGCCCCAGTAGAAGTTGCTGCCAGCTGGAGAGACGGCCTCCGAAGGTCTGCACCCGCGGACGGAGCCAGGAGGAGAGGCCTCGGCTTGTTGTGGAGGCTTTGGCTGCACTTCAAACACACACACACACACAGTCCTAGGCCACACACACACACACACACATCAGTGATACACGCTTAGATGCATGACAAAAAAAAGAAAAAGAAAAAAAAAGACTCACACAAAAAAAATGGAAATGTGCCTCCGGTCCAACTCGGCACACCAGCGTCCACACACACACTGTCACACATACTCACACACACACACTGTCACACATACTCACACACACACACACACCCACCCAGCGTCACACACACCGTTATTGTCTCCTCCTAATTCTCTGTGATGGCCCTCCGTCCTCCTGCCAGCGCTCGGTGCCTCGGGAAATCAGTCAGACAATAGACGAGATCCAAGGAGAAGCAGACTGCAGCCGGACGGGAGGCCAGGAGGCCAACACACACACACACACACACACACACACACACAGGGCTATACACAGACGACGAGAGGAAACACAGAGAGTAACTGAGGCTAAGATATAGTCTGTGATGGAGTCGGTGAGAGTGCAGTGCAATAGAAACAATAGAAGTTACACTAGTGGGAGTAGAAGTAGTATAGTAAATAGTGGATAAATAGTGGTGAAAGTAGTAGAAGTAGTAGTTTAAGTAGAAACAAGTGTCATTAGTATCATTATTTAGTAGTAGAAGTAGTACTTTTAGTAGAAACAAGAGCCATTGGTATCATTATATAGTAGTAGAAGTAGTAGTTTTAGTAGAAACAAGAGCCATTGGTATCATTATATAGTAGTAGAAGTAGTAGTTTTTGGAGAAACAAGTGGTTCCCAACCTATTTTGGCTCGTGACCTCATTTTGACATCACAAATTTCTGTCGACCCCGGATCACGTGATCGCGGCCGTCAATCATGAGGCAGCATCAGCTCAGATATTTTTATATGCTGCATTTTATTTGAACTCGATTTATTGTTGAGAAAGTGAAAGTATAGAATAAAGTTGTTTAAGATTGTTTACGGTGTTTTTAATCATAATTTTAAAAATAATAATAATTAGTTACGTTTTTTTTTTTGATCAATTACTAGACATTTCAGGCAGTTGGTCTCACCTTTCTTTATTATTAGAAATGCAACAGTTACTGTCGGCCGTAACTACGCCAAAATAACAACAGCGCTGAATTTGTCTTACAGCTCTCCTTCATTTTCCGCTCTCCCACTCCCCTATAGACCCCTTCATGGCCTACGTCACTGTGACGTCAAGACGTTCACTGGAGGCAAAACAACTGACCCTGCATCTGTTTAGACAGGCGTCTACTGTGTACGGGACAGGTTTTAAATTAATTTTGAACAAATGTTATCATGGAAAATATATAATAGGTTCTGTTTAAAAGAGTAAGAACAGAAGGAAAGAGTCGGATCCAGAGCAGCATTCATTTACAAGCACCAATTAAACTTCTTGTAAATAAACGCAGGGGTCGACAATATAAATGGCCCAGTGGCCCGGACGTACTTTTCAAACCGTCAGGGCCACCAGAACGCTCCAAACACTGGCCCGGTGGGGCCAGTGAAAATAATGCCTTGAGAAAAATATAACAAGTAAATAAATAAATCTAATTTCACATTAAATCCCTGTGGTTTGAAATGATAACTGTCAAATCGTCTCGGTAATTAGTGCTAAGAGATCCCGACCCGATCAACGACAGAGACATCTCTACTTTCTGTGCGCAGCCAGCGCTGTGCCCTGGCACGTCAGCACCACCTGCAAGCAGCTGCAGCTGCAGCTCCAGCTCACTCACTGCTGCTGATAGAAGGTCGTCACAAGAACCGATAAAAACCTTTTTCTTAACCATGAAACTTCCCTCCTCCTCAGCGCGTCGGGTCGAGTCCTGTCGGGACCGACGCGAACGTTACACACGGGCCAGAGCTCGCGCTGGGGCGCCAGCTGTTCGGTGTGCGCCACAGCGGTGGCACGTCACGTGACATTTAGACCATAATAACAACAACAAAAAAACGTGTGTAAACGCAAAACTGAGCTGAAAATGAAACAATGAGTCAGTTTTGCACCAGTCTGTGGAAACAGCCTAAACGTGAATGAATGAGAACAACAGTTATATCACTGAACTACTTGGAGGATAAAAGTAATGACTACATAACTTCATGTTTGTGTTGAGGCATATTTACCATTTTAACTCTGTTTTTACTTCATTGTTAAACCACAGTGGAGGCTAAATATGTGAAACAGTTATTTATTTATTAAATAAAGTAGCCTGATGAATTTAAAAGCACTTTGGCCCAGAGGGCCAGTGGCAAATTTCCCTTATTGTCTACCCCTGAAACGTGTAGGCTACTCCGCCCAGTCCGAGGTCTCAACGGGCCGGACCGAACAACACGACCGGACGTACCGGGTTCAGGTTGAAAACATTTAATAGCTCGGATCAGCGGACCACCGGCTTCTTTTTTCTTTCTTTCTTTTTTTTTTTTGCCGCGGTCCGGTCTACAGCTAAAAGCTCGTGAGGTGAGTCCGGGGCCACATCGGGTCCAGGTTTCAAATTGCTCAAACAGGCGATCGTGGGCTTTCAGAGGTTTAACTTACTACATTTACAAGAACTACTGTAGCAGAAAATAGAAATAAAACCCGACTGGGCGTCTGTTTGAGACTCAGCTTTTATTTGAGAATTTACTGTACATATGACGGTCTGGAGTCAACTTTTTAAAATAACACTCACGGTCTCGGAGGGTGGGTGTACTATATTCACTAGTAAAATATGACTTTTCCTCGTCCATTCTTGAAAAAAGAGTCCGTTAAAACATGCTAACCAGCGTTTACAAGCTACCGCGTTACAGACGTTTTGCGTCCAGCTATGCCCCGCCCACCCGGATGTTTACAATCTGTGTGTATCTGTCAATACACACACACACTCTCACTTCCTACACTCACCCCGCCCCCTTGCTTACTCATCCAACCTCATACCTAACCTGTCTATACCAAACACGTTCACTGACAGTAACATTACTGCAGGGTCATTATTTAGTGGTATTTGTGGTGGTAGTAAAGGAAGTGATAGTTGCAGAATGAGTAGAAGTCGTAGTGTAAGTGGTAAAAGACGTGGTAGCAGTGGAAGCAGTAGAAACATTCATTGTAGTCATAGAAGTAGTAGTAGTGTATTATTAGTAGTAGTAGTGAAAAAAGTGTAGTTGTAGAATGAATAGAGGTTGTGCAAGTTGTAATAAGCAGCAGAAGCAGCAGCAGCAGTAGTAGTAGTAGGTAAAAACAAAAGTGGTAATAAATTCATAGTAATGTCAGTAGAGAAGAGAAACAAATATTAGTATAAGCAGAAGTATAAGCAGGGGAAATAGTAGTGGAAGTAATAGTAGTAGTATTGCTTATAGTAGAATAAGTATCTTCTTCTAGGTGCCAGCTGGTGCAGGATTATAAATCACAGTGAAAGTCCAAAGTAGAGGATAAACAAGATTTATTATCAAAATGCAAAAAAGCAACAGGTGAAACGTGTTGTTCTGTTTTTACTTTCGATAATAAATCTTGTCTGTCCTATGATGCTCTAGCGTGCGCTGGAGTAAAGTACTACATGTAATTTGACTAATCACAGTCTCACAGCAGCGTCATCAAGCAACAACAACCACACACACACACAGCTGTTGTTCTGACTCAGTCTGATGTTCAAGATGTTTTTTTTTTTCTTCTGTTTGACTTTGAGCTAAAAGTGTCTCAGTGAGGAGGAAGATACTGAGAACAGTACACACACAGTACACACAGTACACACAGTACACACAGTACACACAGTACACGCAGTGCTCCTCCATGTTTCTCCCTGAGGATTCATCTCACACACCTGATCTCTGACACGTCGTCACCACCTTAAAAACTCAACAGTCGACTTCACCAGGTAAAATCTTAGAGATGTTGGTTAAAGGGATACTCTGTAATGTTGCTCTTGTATTGAAGCCCCGACATGAGAAACTGTTCCGAAAAAAATTAAGTAAGTCTATATTTGAAGCTTGTTTGTAGCGGAAGCTCCCAGTGTCTCAGTTCACTGCTCTGCCTGTGTAGACGAGCACTATGGAGGTATTTGGATGTTTTTTGGTGTGTCTTTTTGGATGAAGAAAAGTGAGCCCCGTTCGCTACCATCATATGGACATGCAGTGCTGCACGGAGCCCCACTGTAACTCTGAGAAGGCACAGATGGCTCTGAAACTTCTCCCAACCCTTAGTCGACATGAGGGTGAGTAGATAATGAGTGAAATTTGAATTTTGGGTGAACTATCCCTTTAAAACCTGTCATTTCTTCTGAAATAAACCAGGAAATATCAGGAAAAAACAACTTTTTGTTGATGAGTGAAGAACAAACTGAGGCCGATTCTCCAAACTCACCAGAGCTGAAATGATCACAGTCACTCAGATCATCTACTTATCATTTCTGATAACGTTAAAAAAAAAAGTTAAATATTATCTTATAGTTACGATTTAACTCAAAAAGTTAAATCATGGTGTTTGTGCAGATTTAAATCAAGTTCGTAATGTTGATGCTTTATAACAGGAACAGGAACGAGTCGCCTTAGTTCAATGAAGTTAACAGACCCGTCACAGCAGACTTTCACTTTCATTTCAGTATTTTATAAATTAGAGTATTTCACATCAATAAGTTTAAATAGATATAAAGTTTTTAAATGGTTTCACCTTCTTCTAAAAGTCAAACACTGAGTTTCCTACAGCTCCTTTCTGCACAGTGAGACGGAATAAAGTTGTAATTACACCTCCAGCGTTTCTGTTTAATGAGTTAAGAATCAATTCTCAATCAGGCCGTGAACAGGAATCGATTGGGAGCTTTACAAACAGATTTTCTTTGCGCAAAGTTGTGTGAACTCAAACAAAACTCACTGGGTTTGTAAGATGTTAAGACGTTTGGACAAGGCGACGGCGCTTCAGTCATTTATTTTATCGTTTTAACCATTCTCTGACCCTTTAAAAGGCAAAACTTTGTTCATTAAACACAAATAAACACTCGACATTTCAATGTGAGACAATTACACAGCTCTGAGATCGTTTACCGACTGTTTTGTTTTGCATCAACTTCAAACGTCTCAGTGATCAATGAACTCATCCAGGAGTCACAAACAGATTTTAAAGCTGCTCATAGATAATTCGTTTTTATTTTACCTTTAATATTAAAGTTGAGTCTCTTTGATGTGAACAGGCGTCAGAGCGTTAAACTCAGGTCAGCAGCTCAGATCACAGTTTTATCACGTCTCATCTGAACCTGAACTTGTTTTTGTTTTTATGTTATATTTCATAAAATCTGAAACAAACTGCGGTCACGACTCCGTCTCTTCTTCATCAGCCTATTTTTCATGTTAGCAACAAGCACAAGGTCGCTGTGGCGCTGAACGCAGCCCGGCTGCTGGAGCATCTTTTCTCTGAAGGTCAGAATAATGCTGTTATTGATTAGAAGAATCGATATCAGAGTGTAGAGCCGAGTGTTTACGGACTCACTTTCGAGGATGCTGCATGTTCTTTTCAAAATAAAAGGAAACTAGAATAACTGTTTCGTGGTCGTCTGCCTGCGGCGCAGAGCAGGTTCACGTTACATCAGTGTTAAAAAAAAATCAGTGCGAGTCATTTTTAATCTTGACCATTGACCTTTAGCCTTCAACTTCTAAATGAATTCACATGGACGTTCGAGCCAAATTTCAAGAAGTTCTTTCAAGACGTTACTGAGATCTTGTTGTGTTCAGCTGTGTTTTTTGACCTTTGACCTCTGACTACCAATTATCTCATCAATACGTCCTCGAGTCAAAGTGAAGGTTTGTGCCAAATTTGAAGAGGCTCCTTTGAGGGATCCTCAAAATGTAAGAGTTTCAATATTATAATTTTGGGGACATTTTAAGCTTTTACTGATGAGTACAGTAAGGAGAGACAGGAAATGTGGGGGAAAGTGAGGCTTTAAAGGGATAGTT